>NC_135788.1:7680000-8355000 GCF_051106095.1 Pogona vitticeps
TTCGTGGTGCTTAAGAGTGTTAGAGGAGGCACTCCTCTCGGTCCCATTGCCACAATCGGCTCCAGGTCTTGTTTTTGCTGACTGTTATAGAGCTTCTCCATCTTTGGCTGCAGAGAACATAATCAATCTGATTTCGGTATTGTCCATCTGGTGATGTCCATGTGCAGAGTCGCCTCTTGTGTTGTTGGAAAAGAGTGTTTGTGATGACCAGCTTGTTCTCCTGGCATAACCCTAACATACTATAAACACCTGATTGGTAGCTTAATCAGTAGACAACATTGCAGATGGGCCCTATGGCACTTCTTTGTGGGTCTTCTTTTGGTGTGAATAACTAGTCAGAGTACAGCCTGTGGACTGTCCATCATGGCATAAATGGCATCACACACATTTATTTATTAATTTGTCTTATTTATAGGCCACCTTTCTACCAATAAGGGGACTCAAGGCGGTAAATGTTCAATTGCCGTCTGCCATTTGCTTCCTAGCAATGCAGGAATCATCCTCAACGTCCACTTGGGAGGCCTTTAGCTGTTAAAATTAAATAGATGCAATTAAACACTAAATAGGAATTACAGGCACAATGGGAGTTGGGAGATATTGATTTGAATTCTACAAGAATAAACAGGAGTCCTGTTTGACTTAGCTAAGATTATATTTCACCACTAATTAAAGTTCAATGGCATAGCATTTCCGTGCATATAAAGAGATTCCGGCCTCTGTGGATTGCTTAGCTAACAGCAAGGAGACACAGACCTTGTGAGAGCTTGCTTGCCGTTTTCTTGATAATGAAACAGATGCACATTAAACCACACATAAAGTCTGTGATTCTTTACACATCTCTGAGCATCTCTGCTCTAATAAATCTGAACTGTTCAAATCGAAAGGAATTTCACCCTTGACAGCTTGATCTTTGCTTCATCACCTGATTTAAAGCCCAAAGTAAACTCCCGATCCCAGAGCCTGGCTTTGTTCGTGACCTTAGTCATATTAAAATGGTAAATACAATAAACTCGGTAATAAATTGTGCCACTGCCATGATTTAGGGAGGATAAATTTGCTACCCAAATGAGAATCTCGGTGTTCCCTTGGCTGCTGTTTTACTGTGTGGGGTGAATGCTAAGTACGGCTTGGTTATGATGCAAATGTTACAATAATAAATAACTTTTATTCTGTGCCGGTGGTCTCATAATTCAAGCAGCTCCGGCTTTTTAAAATATGAAGAGGCATGGTTTTTGGGGAAATAACTTGAAAACTTTCTGTTTGGTTTTAAAACCTGTTTTGAGGGACAGGGCAGGAGGAGAGATATGCGGACAGCTCAATTATGGGAGGGAGAAAGCATGCATTTGTTGATCTGGTAGCCCAATTCCTGTTGCTTAGTTCAATAAAATATATTAGAGTAGGCCCATTGAATCAATGGGAATTTAGTAAGTCAACTCCTGTGTAAGTCCCATTGATTTAAATGGACCTACTCTAACTGTGACTTACAATACTAAAGTAAGTGTAACACAGTGGACAGGAAATAAAATCATAGAATCGTTGCAGGGTTGGAAGGGACCTTGGAGGTCTTCTAGCTTAACCTCCTGCCCAAGCAGGAGACCTGGGGTTCAAATCCCAGGTAGCCGGCTCAAGGTTGACTCAGCCTTCTCTCCTTCCGAGGTCGGTAAAATGAGTACCCAGCTTGCTGGGGGGAGGGGGCAATGTGTAGCCTGCATAATTAACTTATAAACTGCCCAGAGAGTGCTTGAAGCACTCTGGGGCAGTATATAAGCAACACACTTTGCTTTGCTTTTGCTGTATTTCCAGGTTGGATCTCCCTCCAATGTGTTTCCACCCATTGGTTCTTGTCTTGCCATCATACACAACGGAGAATAGGATTGATTCCCTCTCATTGGAAATTCCAACCTAGGTTGCCCAAGTCCCAGAATGGGCTGCCTAGGGAGTCTTTTTACCCCCCCCCGACCCTCCCTGAGGCTACAGATCTGAAGTATCTCCTGTGTTTACTCTGAAAACTGATTCCATATAGTCCTTCCATGGGCTGAAACCCAAGTTCATTTGTCTTCTGGGGCAAGATATATATGGGATGTGGCGGGAAGGAATATAAATCCTGATTATACAGTTATCCTCAAATTTTTCACACACACACACACACACACACACACACACACACACACACACACACACACACACACACACACACACACACACACACACACACACACACACACACACACACACACACACACACACACACACACACACACACGTCCTTGCAAAATTACAAGGAGATTTGATTTTAAAAATCCTGATGGTTATTTTGTTTTTCTCAGAGAAATTTAGCCTATTTTGTAGATTTTTTTGACACATTTATGTGCAGTGTGTAACAGGAATATTTAAATGTTGAGTGTGTTAAATAGATAGCACTGGAGATATTTTGTGTGCAATCAGGTTTCAACCAGTGTCTAAATGGGTGTCCGGATATCTCTGATGGTGGGGTATTGTGACCTCCTCTGGCACATACTAGAAAGTGGATGAGGAAAAGTTGAGTTTAATGTTGAACTTGAGGGGATGATGCCTGGAGAAGAGAGAAGAGCTAAATCTGTCATTTTTCCACAAGACTTACCATGCACACTAACATGTAAATAAAGGAGAAGAGAAAGACAAATTATGTTAAGCAACAACAACAACAAAAGTTAAATAAAAGTCCACACAGAAATAAAAATCCAAAAAATTATTTCCTGTGTATGTATAAAAAGGGGTGTTTTTTCATTATCAAAAACAGGGAACAGAGGATAAATAATTACGATAATGAATGAAGCATACCTCTCACCACTGCAAGTGTAAAACAATGGGTGTATTTAGTCTTGAAATAAAACCATACAAGTTGGTATTGTGTGGAAGTATTTAACTGTGTCCTGGAATAAGGCACTAACTCATTGAATGTGAGAGATAAAAATAACAACTACATGGTTTATATCGTTATTGGGCCTTTCTGATAGTGGCTGTATAATTCATGAAGATACACTAGGTATGGCTGGTTGCATTAGGGACTTGCCAACACTGGAAACTTGATTATTCTAGAACTTGGTCTCTGTGGAAGCTGATAGAAGAATGAGTCCAGTGAACGGTGGTTGCCAGACTCAGCAGAGGTCACAAAATGGAGGGCCAGTCCAAGACATTTTCCTGCCTGAGGTAGAACAGCACACAAACTCCCCTCCCTTCGTTCAAGTCAAGGTGCATAGGATCCAAATACGGATGGCTTGTTTTTGGCACTGAGATGGAAAATCCAACAAGTACCCCTCTCCCCCCCCTTCAGCTGGTGAACTTGCAATAATACCAAAGAAAATGCTGAACTGTTTTCTGCCATTTTATGACACCCCCAATCTGCTGTCTGTCACTAATGGAATGGCCAACTTTTGAGTTTATGCAAAAATAACAAAGAGTCTTGCATTACTTTAAAGAACAATTTGTTGTCCTTTTGCTATACACTTCCTGTAACATGAGTTTTCCCAGATAGTAGGGCAAAAGAAAGAGGCAAGTTTGTTCTTTTACTTTATTCTACATAACATACGTAAACGACAGCAAATCCATTCAGAAGTAAATCCCATTGTTCAGTGGGACTTCGAGCCAGTGGAGTGGGTATAAATCTAGGTTCAAGTGGTTCACCAAGGCGTGAAATATTGTGGATGAACTTGAGCCAGTTTCTTTTTCATAGTTTGGGGGTTGGGGTATAAAATGGAACCAAGAAGAGATCTAAATTCTCTAGGGGGAAAGATTGGTTAGAAATCTTACCAGCAAATAACAATAAATATAGGATTGTAGCCTAGGGGTCAGGCCAGACAATGCCCTTAAATCCATTTTCAGAAGAGTTGTTCTTCTAGAAATCAAAGATGTCTGTTTCTCAAACCTCATGATTTTCTTTCAGTCTTGCAATCTGCATGCTTTTTTTTGGGGATGGAGCCTTGGAGGGTAAACATGGATTTAGTTGGTCTGTCAGGGCATGTTTTTATGAGGAAATCCTTTTGTAGGTAGGAAGGCCAGTTAATTGGAGGAAATTCACATTCCACTTAATTATTTTCACACTTAGAGCCACTGATCTGGGGGAGAATTTAAAAAAATAATTTTGAAGTGGTTAGCTAGCTGTCTTTTCTGGATCCATTCATTATCCTGCATTTTAGCTGTATTGGGAGTGGATCAAAAATATATTCCAGACGTTCTATGCAAGCTTAAGTCTAAAGGAAGTCAGATTCAGTAGGGCAACGAAGGAGTATACGTATGTGGGCCTTCACCCAGTTGTATCTTGCATTGACATTAAACAAACATCCCTCATGAGGACAGGATAGTCCATAATCCTAGGACAGCTCGTGCAAAATTTCAGAAGGAGGTTGCCCCGGCTATAAAATACTCTTTCTATAATCCCATGGATGTTGGGATGCACACATAAAATTTTTGGGAAATGTGGGTAAAGGTTTTCTGCACATTCAGAGTTAAATGTTGATTGGACTTAATTCATCACTCAGGCCATGCTCAGTAGCTTTTTGTGACTACAGCTCCCAGAATCCCCTAGCCAACATGGCCACTGTTGAGAGTTGTAATTTTTTTTGTTAAGGTCAGTTTCCCAAGCTGTCCTTTTGCAAAAGATACATTTAAATCGACTCCATCTTCTCCTAATGGCAAGCAAAACGATCTTATGAGAGGCATAACCCACACCAGTCAAGCTATATGAGAAGCCAGAATTTAGGACTCGGAGGAAGGATGTCAAAAGTTGGGTGATGTAGCACATGGCCGTTCTGTGGCCATCTATTATGTCAGGAAAGCAATTGCTTTTTAAGGGGATCTATTTTCTTTGCTTTATCTTCTGAGCAGGAATTTGTGGCTGCTAAATTTAAACAGATAAAACGCAAGGAGGTGATTTCCACGAAGTATTAGCTTCAGCCATAAAAACTCTTCCTGGGAGATAGAGGGCTTTTATTCAATGTTATATAAAGTGGCCAAGCTGGCCTTGTGATGGCAAAGATGGCACTATTTTGTAGCTATGGCTGGCTGTCCCCTGCCTTATATGACTAACCTGTCCCCCTTGTGCCAGGTTTGTGCTGTAGCATCTTGGACAAAACTTGTCTTCCACACAATCTGCTCTTTGCAGCCTCTTGTCATCCTGGTTTCCTAACAATCCAGCCTCAAAGCAACCCACACCCTTCTTAAAAAAATAAAGACTCCAGCAGGAGGCTTCTCTGCTTGATTCTTGTACCTGCCTGTCCTCGGACGTCCTTCTGCTTCAGCTTTATAAGCTGGCTTTCCCTAGATGCAATAAGGGAGCCAAGGTAGAAAAAAAGCATTGTTGTATAACAATAATGTCCCGCTAAAGGAGCCTGTGAGAATATCTCAGTGGTTCAACCCAGAGCAATGTCTCCAGGGTATCACAGACAGATTTGTCTGTATACGGGCGTGCATGGCGCAGAGGTGGGCCAAGTGCGACCCTCAGAAGCTCCCAGCTTTTCCTGGTTTACACAGATAAACCACAGTTCCTCGAAGCCTTCCTGTTGTGGTGATTAAATTTTGTAACAGGTCTCTGGAGTTTTCTGTACACTCTCAAAACACTAACTTTTCAAAACTGAGAGTCAACTTCGCCTCTAGCGCCTGGACATCTCATTTTTGTGGGTTTTTTTTTGTGTGTGGGGATTTTGGGTGCTCCCTATATATTGATGTCCACACCCCAGGCAGAAAATCTCAGATTAGAAATGTGGACATCAGGAGAATACATATTTTTGTTACACCCATAGTATCTTCTGAGGGTCAGGAGAACAACCAGCCTCAGTATCCATCTGAGTAGGTGGTAGACCCGTTAATTGTGCCACTGTTCTCCGGTGCTTTTCTACCTCTTGAGAAGACCACTAAGAAGGATTAACCAGTTATGCACAGTATAGGTCAAAGGTGGCCGAGGCAGAATAGGTGGGTACCACTTGAATTTTACTCTTGGGTACTGAGACCAGATCTAGGTGGAATCGCTTTCTCAGCCCTTCAGAAATCACCATGGAGCCACAGCATGTTGCTAGCTTATCTTCCTGGCTATCTTCCTGGCTATCTTCCTGCTTCTGATCTAGAACTTTTACTAGACCTCTGTTGGGATCTCTGCCCAAGGTCCCCTTCTCTTTGCTTTGCTCCTACAAGAATTTCAACACTCCTTGGCTTCTGTTCAAGACAATCTAATAAAGACAGTGAATTCTCGACAGGTCTAAAGCTATCTTCAGAAAGTGTTTTTTCCTGCACTGTAACAGCTCCATCCTCTATGAAGCTTTTTTCTTTCTTTTTCTCAGTATGTATATGTATGTGTAGATCAGGGAAAGATCTGTACTGCTGGACAGCTCAGTGGTTTAGGTCCCTAGCTGCAAAACCAGAGGTTGGGAGTTCAGTTCCCCACTGGGCCTCCTTGTTTGGGGTTGGACTCATTGAGCTATAGGGTCCCTTCCAGCTCTACACTTCTGAGGTTATTATATTTTCCCCTTCCCTTCCTTCTAGTAACCTCCACAAGCCATTTTGCTCAGCCCCACTTCCTGAAATTTGAACCTATCTAGTAAATCCATAATGAGGATTTTCTGGTTGGGAGTTTGAGTTCATACTTCTCCATAATATCTGTGGCAATTGTATTTGAATACCTAGTCATCGACTTGATTTACTTGCCATTTGCCATTTCTATATCTTCACTGTAATCCTGTTTATTCTCCAGTGGCACCATTAGGTGTGATTTTAATTCCCAAGTGTCCAATAAAATTCCCCTGTTGGATAGCAATGTGGCAGCAAGATATGTAATATTTGTACATTTAATTAATAGCAATGATTTCTAAACATGTACAAAAGGTACAGAAGACAGCATAGACAAGCATTATGCAAATCTATATCCTCTTTCTTGGGACATACATTTGCTGTTCTTTGGCAATGAGTAAGTGGCTATCTTATTTTTTGCCACTTGGATAAAACATCGATAATTCCGGGAAGTTTCACTCTACTCTTAAAACATGATTGCTCTTCCTTTGGCATCTAACTAGATCCTCGTGCTTTACAGAACCCTTAATTGGGCGAGAAGACTCATAACGTGGGATTGGAAGCGACCCAGCCCCACCCCCTTATTTTTGTAAGAGACTCCCACTAAAATAAAATAAGGCTTAATAAAACTTCCACTTGAAAAACTCATTTGCTTGGGCTATTGATTTAATTAGCGCAAGTCTATTTGTTTTTTATCACCAGCCAGGATGCTTAAGATGCAGAACATGAAAGTTCCAGAAAAATGCACTTTCAAGAGTTACAATCTTTTGGCTTAAGGAGGCCTGACCCTGTTTCATTTGGGATTTGGGAACCATTCTTCAGTGACCTCCTCCCCATTTTTTTTCATGGCCACGGGCACCCCCTGTTTTGCAGGAAGGGGGCATTGGGAGGATGGGGAGATCTTATCTATATATCTAAAACATTTCAAGTATAACCTTGCAATTAAATGGTTATAGGGGAGGTACCAGTGGTTGTAGGCAGTGCTTGGAAAAGTTATTTTCTGGGATCACAGCTCTTAGAATCTGTTGCAGAGTTTAGAATTTCTGGTGAAATTCCCGTAGCTGTGCAGCCCAAAGTGCAGGGACTCACAAAACATGATCGTTTCAAGTTCCTAGATTAGTCTATCCCCTTTTCCCATCAACTGGCACGTACAGTCTCAATAACTCACTCTGAGATATCAGTAGGAGAAAGAATAAAAAAACCACTTTCTTTGTAGTTATGAACAAAGACAAACATGACTGGCTGCTTTCAGCAACAGATCTCCACAGACAGACTACAGAGAGGGAAAGAGAGACAGAGCATAGAGGCAGGACCCTCTTTAAACTCAGAAGCAGGGAAGGAACGATTGGTTAGTGCTGGATAGATTGACAGTCACCCCAGCGCAGAAAGGTCCCTCCCAACCAAACCTACTAAAGGCAGCATGCGAGGTTGCAAAAACCCAAACAGAATCCATAAACAAACAGTGGCTATGATGGTGGGTGGACTCTGGGGTTGTTTCCTTGTTGAGTTACAGCCATCATCTGAGGTGAATGCTCCTTCATTAATGGGGAGAAGAATTAAGGATAGCTTTCCCAAGCTCTGGTTCTAGACTATGTTTGGAAATGAGGGAGAAAACGTAACGGGTGTTATTCTCTTCGCAGCGAAGTGTGCCTTTTTTGCTCTGATTTTTCCATGGGTGCTGATGGACGCAGCTTGTCAAGAGAAGTTGGTCCGATGATGCAGGGGTTAAATGCCTGGGCTTCTGCACCTTTTGGTTATTTTCACTCCACTAAAATCCAGGGGCTGTTGCTGTCTTTATTGCCTGATCTTCAGTGAAAGCTTTAATAAGAAATGCATTAGCTGTTTGCTTTCATGCCCACTTAGAAAGAACTCCAAAAAGCAGTCTGCTACTTTTGATTGCACCATATCCTCTTGATGAAACAATGTAGTTTCTAAAATAGCTGTGCCTTGCCTCGGTCGTGGAAGGAGGAGATGATAAATGAAAAAACTGCTATAACAGGGGAGCTGTTTCGCTTTGCTGAAACCAACAAAAAAAGCAAATGAAACAAAACAAAAGACAAAGACATTTTGTCTTATTTATTTTGCAAGGATATTGGCTAAGCAGTCTAGAGACTGCCACAGGTATTTGTTTTTCTGCTTGCGTGAGTTAGCACCAGTAATTATAATGATAATGATAACTGTAAAATAATAATAAACAATGAAATGTATGTGTGGTTGTTGTGGGTTTTACAGGCTCTTTGGCCGTGTTCTGAAAGTTGTTCTTCCTAACGTTTCGCCAGTCTCTGTGGCTGGCATCTTCAGAGGACAGCACTCTGTGCGAATAAAATGTATGTGTGTTTCCTTATTTGGAGCAAGTTGTGTGCTTTACTCTGATATGGCTTTACTTGGAATGTTTTTTCTTTAAATCGAATTGCTTATGGATGTAATTCCAAGGACCCAGAAGTAACTAGTTTCAATTATAGTAGAACTAAAGATAACTAAATAGTTTCTCACGAGTAATTAAAATAATTTCTTCTTCTTCTTCTTTCCCATTGGGAATGGGGAAATGTTTTGTTCTGCCTTCAGTGTAAGTTGCACATCCCAGATAGAGAAGAGAGAGGTAGGTACAACATGGAAGCAGGGAAGGATGATGGGAAAGTGGAAGGAGAAAGGGAGGGACATTTGCAAAGATCAGGTTAGGGAGGACCATCTGAAAAGCTTCTTGGCTCTCAGACTAGAGTTCAAGTTTCCAGGCCTTGCACAGCCCTTCGGGGGAGAAATTAGAAATGTTTTATTTCCCCAAAATTACTGCTGATAATGACACCATCAGCCTTATGCAGAGTAACTTCTAGCAAGAGGATTTCCGCTAATGTAATGTAATTGCTTCCTCATTATTGGGGCAATTATTCATTACAAGGAACTAGTTATCTTCAATTAGTTACTTTCAAGCTGGGAGAAGGAGGAACACCAACAGAAGCCATAGAAAAGGAACAGAAAGGCTTTTCAAAATAGCAAGTAAATGCAACATTTGGAATAGTATCTTTTCTGAGTGGTGAATTACAATATTCTGCCTTATTTTTGCTGAAGCAAACTAAGCCAGCTGCCACTTTGGAAATGGAACTTAAGTCAGCCCATATCTTGGGCTTCTGAGATTGCTCTCATTCTTTTGAGGATATTTTCGCAATCAGATCCATTAGACATTTTTAAACAAAAAGGGAGGCATCCAGAGAGTTAAATTTGCAACCAATCTGCCATCCTACGACTTGTTTGTTTCCTGCACCCTTGCAGAAGCAGAGTCCTGGTTATCACTTCTACGAAACAGAGGGCATTGCTGAAACATTACAATTTTAGCCCTTCGTTGGTTCCGTTATTGAAATATCTCGAAGGTCAGAGAAGCCTTGCCGATTCAGCTTTTCTTTGGCCCCATACCATGCTTCTAAAAAGATGAGAAAGAAAGCCGAACTCTCTGAGCTGAAGAATTCGTTCAGCAAATCCTTCCTTTAATCATAATCAGGCCAAATTTCTATTAAATTCTGCTCTGCACTTGGCTGCATATGATCCAGCAGCTGCTTCCAACAATTATGTCAAAACTTGCATTTTTTCTCTCTCCCCCGCCTGTCCCCTTTGCGATGACCCTTCTAATCAGTACAATATCCACTGGATATAAGTAACTGCAATCCTCAGACTTAATCTTGAAATGTAATTAAAACAAAGGAGTGTGAAATGAAAGCCCATCAGACAGAAAATCGCAGAGTCCTCTCCGAGAACACAGGTCTTCTGCTCAGAGAATGTAAAGTGGGTTGGGTGCAGAACTGGCATACCTTATTATAAGGATGATAGCAACATTTTAAAAATAGCTATTTGGGCATTAGGCGTTGCACAATGCATAAAAAAGGCTTGTTTTGGTGTAAGAAAGATGAATAGTTGCACCTACAATCAGGGTCACATCATCTGTCCATGAATCCTCTTTTAGCAAGGCCAGTCCTGTTGCAGAGTTTTGAATTTTCGGTTAAATTCCTCTAGCTGTGGAGCAGGAGTGCAGGGATTTGTGGGGGTGCCATTCCCAAGGTTGCTAAGCCACATGGGTATTCTAGTGAGGGAAAACTCTCCTAGCATCCTGTGGCTGCTTCTGAGGGGAGGAGCTACCACCATTCCTCCTCTTTCTCATTATCATAGAGAGCTTGCTATAGAGGCCTTCCCTTAGGCCCATCAGAGGGCTTGATTAATTGCCTTTCTCCAGACCAACCCTAATAACATGATGTAACCATTGTCCTATCTGATCTCTGTCTACTATCTGTAATGCTGTCACTACCTGTGACCTTGTAATGTTAATAAAAGGGCAGTCTCCTGGGGGCGGGCAAGCAGAACATCGCAGAACGGCAGAATGTCACAGACGGAGAAGACTTCTCATTCTGCTTCCTTGCTGAGTCGCCCACCAGGAGTACTGCTGGCAGACATCCATCTGTGTGTGTGTGTGTGGCTGACTTCTTTAATCTATTGCTAAGAGACTCTTTGCTATCCATTATCTGGTGATCACCACAAAGCCCATCAGCCTGCTCATTGCCTGAACCCAACAGGGATTCAAGTTCCCCAGATTAGGTAAAGGTAAAGATTCCCCTTGACAATTTGTCTAGTCGTGTCTGACTCTAGGGCGCGGTGCTCATCCCTGTTTCCAAGCCGTAGAGCCAGCGTTTTGTCCTAAGACAGTTTCCGTGGTCACGTGGCCAGCATGACTAGACACAGAACGCCATTACCTTCCCGCCAAGGTGGTACCTATTTATCTACTTGCATTTTGCATTTTTGCATGCTTTTGAAGTGCTAGGTTGGTAGGAGCTAGGACAAGCGATGGGGGCTCTCTCCATTGTGTGGATTCGATCTTACGATGGCTGGTCTCCTGACCTTGCAGCACAGAGGCTTCTGTGGTTTAACCCACGGTGCCACCACGTCCCCAGATTAGTCTACCCCTTTCTCATTAAGCTGCTATTTGCAGTCTCAGTAATTCACTCTAAGACATTAGTAAGAAAAAGAGTAAAACCCATTTTCTTTAGTGATAATTGTGAACAGATCAAACAGCAAACTGAAAAACATGAATGACTGTTTTTAGCCACGGACTTCAACAGGCCACAGAGAGGGAAAGCGATCTGTTGAGGACTTCAGAAAAGCAATTTGCCACTTCCCTCCTCTCCTGTTGTTGGCAACTGAAAACTTACTCCTTTTGTGAGTCTTTTAGGGAGCCGGAAGGCACCTGAGATGGGAAGGTCTTTTAGAATCTGATTTACAGTCTTAAAATAATGATTTTAAGTATTTGTATAGCAATGGTTTTAAATTTTAACTAGTTTGTTTTAATGAATGGTTGATCTATTTTTTCCCTTTTTGTTATTATTATGGTTTATAAAATCCATCCATGCTTATTTTACATCATGTAACCTGGGTTCAGCTTATAATCATTTTCAATACAACTACAATACATATTATTCTCTTAATCAATACATTGTGCTTCTAACCATTGATAAAACAGGTTCCATGCTTGATAATATTCTGTATCTTCCTTTCCTTTGATTTTCAGTGTTAGTCTATCCATTTCGGCTCAGTCCAATATCTGTTTAATTATTTCTTGATCTATGGGTGTTTCTTTATTTTTCCAGTATTGTGCAAATATAATCCTTGCGGCTGTTAAAATATGCAGTATTAAATATACCTTTTGTTTATCAATACTTTCTGATATTATACCTAATAGAAAGAGTTCTGGCTTAAAATCTACATGTTTTTTGATTATTTTAACAAGCTATGTATGCATTTTTTCCATTTTTTTTTTTTGCTTTATCACAGGTCTACCAAAGGTGATAATAATTTCCAGTTTTCTTTATGACAATTCCAGCATTTACTATCAGAGTACATTTTAGCTAATCTATCGGGTGGTAAATGCCATCTATAAAACATTTTATATAAATTCTCTTTATAAGATGTTGCCATTGTCATTTTATAGTTTCTAGGCCACAGTTTTTGCCATTTTTCTAAGTCAATACTATATCCAAAAGGTTGATCTAAAATTTTCGTAGCCCATCCTGAGCCCCCTCTTGGGGAGAAAGGTGGAATAAAAATCAAATCAATAAACGAATTATTCACACTGCTCCACTCTGACCTCCCAAGCAAGCTGGCAAAGGAGATGTAAAGGACCCCAGAAGGAGACGCCTGGCTCTTTCTGTCTTTCAAAACAACCTTGCAGCAACAATTTGGGATGGCAACGCTTCACATTTCCAGTGCTTTAACTTCAGCAGAACAAGCTGGCTGTTAGAGACGTTGAATTTTCTGTCTGGAGGCTTTCAATAAAAAGCTGGAAAGGCATCTTTGATCACTGGGTTGTTGTTGTCGTCGTCCAGCCCCCCCACGTCACCCACTGAACAGCCACTATGCGAACAGAACACTGGGCTAAGCCTTTGTCAAGATCTGGCATGCTTCTTGGAAAAAAAAATCTTTGTTTTTTGGGTCGACAGTTCCCAAAACCCTTAGTTTGCCTTTCTGGGAGTTGCAATCCAAAAACCCACACGTTCTGGTATTGGTCTTGGAAGACATCCGAGCCTTTGGACAGAGAGGAAGGTCAGATGACAACCCTGTTTCTCAATCAGCAATACATGGAATCTAGGAGCATCTCTGGATCTTCAGAACATGGACCGAAACTCTGAAGATCTTTCATGGTGGACACCAGGTCCTTTGATACAGCAGTTGGTGGGACATAAGATGTCAAACGCTGAGAAATCATGGATTGGGTAATTCAAGAGTTTTGTCTCTAGGTCCTACAATTTCATGTGCCAGATCATTTAGACATTTGGTGGGCACACCTCCTGATTTGGCTTGACCAAACAGGGGCTTTTCTTGATGCGTTGCACTACCATGATGACTTCTCTAAAACTTTTGCACTTGCTTTTCTTCTTTCAGGCCAAATGACAGAAGATCTGCCTTATAATCCTCCCACGTGTAGCACCTTTTCACCTCTTTTCCCAGCCTCTGGACTTTCTCCTTTTCAAAGCAATCTTGCAGCTGTAATTCAGGAAGCTGTGCTTCACGTTTCCAATTCTTTTCCTGCCATACGTCTCTGGGAGTCCGGGTCACCCTCTTTAATGGTGATTCACCTTTTCTCACCTGGCGGAATAAGGTTTACCGCTTTCATAAATTTAGAGCTGGTTCAAAATGACATCTTCTGTTCTTGGCATTTCCAGGTGATGTGGATGCTATATCAAACAAGGCCAGCTGCTGAACTTTCACCAAGCAGCGTCTCTTCTTACTTAATGGAGCATTTCATTGCTTAAGGACTCTGTAGGCAGAATTGTCCATCTTCTGCATTTCCACATCTAGTCAATTACATTTGGGAACGGGTCCAAAATGGATTTCAGAAGCTTAAAGTTTTTTTTTTTTGACATGATTATTTTCACTCTGAAGGAGATAAAAGGAGCAGCCAGACCTTGCAGCATAAGGTTGCACATGCCTACCTGGTAGCCAGAAGTTTCACAAGCTAGACTTTGAGAATAAAAACAAGGATGGAAAACTACTATAGGCATAAAAAGTCTTAGTGGGGATTTAGAATGGACAGATTTTCCAATTCCAGACTGCATAGGTTTTACCTGCACTCATTTAAATTAGCCCTCCTTTCTGTTTCTGCTTCAGTCCGTTAACGTTTCTTTTTTTAAAAAAACTCTGCATAAACGTTTGCACTGCATTCTTCCATAAAATGCACAATAACTGTAAAACAATAACAGTTTTACTACTACCACCATCACTTCCTGTTAATGTTGTGGCGTCTTTTTTCCTTAAAAAAAAAAGAAGACTCAAAGCATCTTACAATATTAAATATACAAAAGATAAAGAAAATAAAAACCAATAGACCTATAATATAAAACCTACACCACCCCTTGGGGGGGTGTGGGGGGGAGGAAAGAGCAGTTCATAAAGAATAACCAGTTGACAGAATGGCTTTAAAAAAAACAGCCAACATGCCTTGATGGTAGAGGAATATATTCATCTGGTGCCAAATAGGTGATAACGGTGGAGCTGGCTGAGCTTTGTTAGGAAGAACGTTTGAAAACCTGGGGTCTGCACCTGAAAAGTCTCCTTTCTTTGTCACAACTTCCTGAGAGACATGGGTTTTGACAGTGCTGTTTGAAAATGAATCCCTTGCAATGAGGCTGTCTCTGCAGTTACTGAGCCGGGCAGTTGAGGGCAGGTCATTTGGGAGAGGGCTCATTCATAGGATCACCAGAAGTTGTGGTTCACTTACTGGCACGTAGCAAAAGCTGGCTGGATAGCTCAACAGTCTAGATAGGCTGAAAGTTCGATTCCCCTCTGTGCCTTCTGGGTGCAGAGCCAGCCTGTGTGACCTTGAACCAGCTGCACAGAAGAAGGGAATGGTAAACTACTTCTGAAGTTTCCAGAAGTTGGAATCAACTGGACAGCATGCAGTTACGAATATTGCACTAAATCGGCGAATGTTCCATTACTTGTGTTCGTTTCTTGGCACCAAGTGGCAAAAGCAAATCTGGCTCCAGTGAAACTGAAATGGAAAGAAGCATTAATTCACCAGCCTGTCTTCCAGATCTTGTGTAAACGACTCATTATATGACTTGATTGTCTCACTCTCAGTGTTCTCTGAATTGCATAGTCTTCTTTTCAGAAGTTACAGCCACCTTTCCCTAAGGATATGAAAGCTGTCAATGCCTCCCCCATGGAGGAAATGTCTTTAACACATTTCCATGATTTCTCCCCCTGTGCATTAACAAAAGGCTGCATCAATATTTCAGTATCGTTAAGTAGCTGTTCTCTTTAACCGGGCTACTAAATATTGTGCAAAACGGTGTTCAACATTGCATCAAATCCATCAGGGAATAGGGTTACAATTTAATCATTTTTAATGGCTGTATAAAGACAGAAAGGTGATAAAGTACAACCCTGATATCTACGGGGGGAATTGGCTCCTATATCTATAGGGTCCTATCAGGCCATCGAGTCCAACCCCCCCCCCCTCAATGCAGGAATCCAAATCAAAACAGATCTGACAGATGGTTTTCTCTTGAATGCCTCCAGCACTGGAGTGCTCACCTCCTCCCGAGCTAATTGGTTCCATTGTTGTACTGCTCTAACAGTTAAGAAGTTTTTCCTGATTTTCCAGGTATGCTGTCCATGTATTGTAGGACTCCATTTGTGGATCATTTTTCAGCCTGACCCTAACCCTAACTCTAATCCTAACTTCGGTCCTTTCTCACCAACAGCCCACTTCATCCAATTTCGCAAGCTCCCCAACCTGTGTGATATTTTCAGTTATGTATCTCTGAATCTGGATCTTAGACACTTGTGTCTCCATATCAGAATGATTGCTACAGAACTAGAGTAAAAGTGCTGGATCTCTTACCTTGATAACTATGATTCGAGGCAGAATGGATTCTCCCTCTCTATTGGTGGGTCAGATTTTGGATGATGAGCACGTTGCTAGCATCCCCTGTGAACCTCTGAAAGAGGTGTAGCATTAAAAATAGCTTTTTGTCCTTGTAATGCCTGCCTTAATGTGGTTTAATTAATTTTTATGGTATGTTATTTAACCTCATGCATCTTTAAGTCACAAGTAAAGTACTAAGGCATCCACAGGAGTCATTTGAAATATTTCACTCGTGTCTTCCTAATTATGAGAAGACTGCCTGTTCATAATTCATGTCTTTAACCCACCATCATACTCACTAATTCTCTCTAAGCCACGATAATTTCCCCAATAATGTCTGAATGAATATTCAAACTCATTCTCTCTCCTTTCTGTGCTTTTAATTCATTTTTCCTTCCTTCCTTCCTTCCTTCCTTCCTTCCTTCCTTCCTTCCTTCCTTCCTTCCTTCCTTCCTTCCTTCCTTCCTTCCTTCCTTCCTGCCTGCCTGCCTGCCTGCCTCCCTCCCTCCCTCCCTCCCTCCCTTCCTCCTTCCCTTCCTTCCTTCCTTCCTTCCTTCCTTCCTTCCTTCCTTCCTTCCTTCCTTCCTTCCTTCCTTCCTTCCTTCCTTCCTTCCTTCCTTCCTTCCTTCCTTCCTTCCTTCCTTCCTTCCTTCCTTCCTGTAAACAATATAAGTGCAGGGATTGAAGCGGGTATGGTGAGGAATAAAAATACATGTACAGGTACAGGTAAGTGAAATTTGCAAAGCAGTAACCAGCTGTTATGGCATTTGGGGCTTTGATGTCCTTTTGGTTAAGGTTCCATCAACATCAGACAGGGATGCGAGCAAGACTGGAGAGGAATGTTTGGGCCTGACCATACTCTAGCCACGTTGAACCTCCCTGTGTTGTGTTTCCTTTTGCCTGCAAAGGAGCAGATCTTCTTGGGGATGGCAAGGTTCATGATCTTCCAGTAGCAAATTTTCTGCCCTCTAAATCTTGGCACCCTTGGTCAAAACCTTGGTCCCTCCATATGACCAGGGTTTTGACCCAGTTCCACCCTCCTTTTAAAGGTGGCTAAACATTCAAAACAAGGATCCTCCACTTACAATCTGGTGCAGCCCATTCCTGCAGCTGATTCCTACTTCTTCCTCCTTATTAAGAAGAGTCAGGCTAAATCAAAAGCAAAGTGTGTTGCTTATATATTGCCCCAAGTAGTATAAGTACTTAGCATCCATCAAATCAATTTTGACAGGTGCTCCGCCCCTTTGAGACAGGACACAAGGTCAAGAATTGACCCAGGGCCCTCGTCCCAGGTGTGTGTGGGCTTTAGGGGTGACATAGGGGGTTGATGAGGTCACCGTGGACCTGTAGGAGAGGTTCATAGACTCCGAGGTCCCCCGTGACCAGAGCATGACCTCAGGATTGGCCCCAGAAGTGATGTGTCACCCCCACAGCCCTGTAGGCCAATGGGGAGAGGTTGAAGGCGTATGGCTAGAAAAGGGTTGGCCATAGGGCATACCTTGGCATGCCCTTAGGTTGCCTGGGGCTGAAAGTCCACTGCGGTTGCTGAAATGCCACACCAGTGATTTCAGGGCCTTCTGCGCGTGCTTGCTGCTCTTTGCAGAGACTGGTGTGGTTTGGAGACAATGGAGGACAAGGAAAATCTGATCCCCAGGAGAAGCCAAAAGGCACTTGCATCTCCAAGGTTACTACCAGGGGCTTGTGGGTTTTTCCAAGCTCCTGTGCCCCTTAGGACCCTCTCCAAGACTCAACATAGGTACAACTTAACACTCTCTAAAAGCATTGATGCTTTTGATAGTGGCACGTTGTCTTTACATTGCAGCCTTTGTTACTGCCCATTCTCAAGTGAAAGCTGAGGGGCACCTGTCAAAATTGATTTGATGGCTGCTAGGGACTCATGCTACTCCCCCATAGCACTTAAAGCAGTTTCTGGGCAATTTACAATCAAATTATGTAGGCTCCATAATCTGCCCCTACCCCCAACAAGCTGGGTACTCAATTTACCAACCTTAGAAGTACGGACGGCTGAGTGAACTTTGAGCAGGCTACCTGGGGATTGAACCCTGGGCAGAGTTTTGGCTGCAGTACTGCAGTTCAACCACTGTGTTATGCGGCTCTAGTAGTCAATACGGCTGCTTTCCATTCCAGAAGCCCCCTTTGCCACAGCAATCTTGGCAATAGAAAGAAACATGGTATGGATGTAACCCGAGAAGCAACAGCTGCTGCAGCTCAGGATTAATTGGGGAGGATGGTCTACTCACAAGATCCATTGCCTAATTGTTTGTGCACATGACTGAATTTTGTACGTGACTTGCAGCTTTTCACATGCAGCATATGGCACAAAGTAATTACTTCCAAACTGTCTTTTAAATGGAGAATGTTGGGTGCATATTAAAGGAAAAGTGAACAGATGTGTTTTCACAATAGAATTATGGCTATACAATTGTCATCTAATTTCAATGGCTCCATGATAAGCTGCTGAACAGCCTGTATTATTCAAGTATTGAAATTTTATATCCAGATAAATTATATTTTGAAGCTGGCAAGAGGTTGTTCCAATCTGTTGAGAGCAACAAAGACATTTTTAGGATTGGCTTTTCCCAATTTAGGACTGAATCCAGAGCATATCCAAAACCAAGCAAATTCTTTCACAACTACGGACTAAAGCCAATAATCCTTTTTGTGTGTATCTGAAATAGAGTAGACTCATGGAATGTGTGGGACTTATGCAAATATCAGTTTAATAAATCTCATTCATTAAATGGAACTGCATTTGTTGGAAGTAACAAGTGGATTTAGAGTCATCATCATCATCACCATCATCATCAACATGAAGTAGAGAAGGTGTTAGAAAATGAGGAAGTCAAGATATTGTGTGATTCCCAGATCCAAACTGACAGGTACCTTGAACATAACGCACAAGACATAGTAGTAATGGAATGAAGAAATGTCTGGATCATTGACATTGTAATTTCAGGGGATGCCAGAGTTGAAAATAAAGAATTGGAAAAACTAACAAAATACAGAGACCTGGCAATTGAAACATCTCACTTGTAGATGAAACACACTTCAGTGGTCCCCGTCATCATTGGGGCTTTGGGAACAATATCAAGAAATTTCACACATGCTATAAGCAGTTGCAGATCTTAGAAATAGCACTGTTAGAGCTATAAAAATGGCAATACAGTATTAGGAACAGCATACATACTGTGCCAATATTTAACAGATACTTAGATTTTTGATTAAAACTTATATCTGTTATATAATACCAGTAAATGCTTTTATTATTTTTGATCGACTGTGCCTGGTGTTTTTCACCACCACCACCAACATATTAGTGTAACCTAGTGGAGTTTTGGGACTGAAACTTAGGATACATATATTTAAAGGGGAACTGTAGTTTTTAGATCTTTTCCAGCACAGCTGTTCCTATGTTCATGTTGCTGAGTTAATTATGTCTGAACTTCTTCTATATTTTCTTTCCTTAAAAAGAGTTCTTTTTTCTCCGTTCGTGATTGCCTCTTTAACAACAACATATCAAATTCTTTCTGCTACCTTAATTAGAGCTAAGGCTGGTAAAAGACAGTAATTAAGAAAGAAGGAATGCTTGGATGAAAAAAGTATATTTGCTGGTCAGTTTACATAAGGTTTTGTTTTGTTTTACATATTAAAGTGTATGTGCTCCTGTGATAGAGTAATGCATGTTCATGGACATGTTCCATTATAGGCTAGCAATGACCATTTGATCATAGAATCATTGGACTTCGGACCCACATCAGTTGTAAATGCTGTTGCTTTGATTTCAACAGTACTGGATGAATAAAGTCGACAACTTCCATTGAGTGGCAGTCTTTCTCACTGCTGCTTTATTTGGTCCCTCTGAGCTCTTGATTCACAAGGGCTTTCCAATCAAATGAAACAGTTTAGGGATAGTTAGAGTGAAACTCAGTGCTGGTGCAGCTATGAACATAAGTGAATTGTGCTAACTGTTTTAGCATATTCTGAATCTATTTAAGTACGAGAACAAAGCAACAAAAGAATCTGTTCATGCATGTAACACGCATGGTGTGGAACAAAAAGCATGAGTGAACCCATAGAAGGAATTTCCATATATTTATTTTCCTTTACATTTACTCAGGTCAAAGAAACATTCAGCAACTTTATAGCACATTTCCCACACCTCTGGAGCACCCCCACAACTCTAAATTAAAAATTCTAGTTGTATTTCATGCTTATACCTTCAGAGAGATGCATGGAGGGGGCACCTTTGTTCTGGTGGCCACCAAATGGGGAGGGCTTTAAAAGATAAACGTAAAGGAGGTTGATTGGGAACTCACAGTGGCAGGTAATCCACTCCTACAGGATGTATCTAAAGTGCTGAAGCCTATCCCCCCCCAACAGGTTCATAGCACAGGTCCTTTAAAGCAGTGGTCCCTAACCTTGGGCCTCCAGATGTTCTTGGACTTCAACTCCCAGAAATCCTGGCCAATAGAGGTGGTGGAGAAAGCTTCTGGTAGTTGTAGTCCAAGAACATTTGGAGGCCCAAGGTTGGGGACCATTGCTTTAAAGTTCGGACTAGAGAATTCAGTGTTTCCATACTTATGGAAAATAAGGCTAGATGGCCATGATGACTAGTCACTGCATCTACTGTACTGTCTAAGCCAAAGAGAAGATGCTCTGTTCACAGTGTCTAGGATCCTCCACTGGTTGGAACAGAAAGCTGGATTAGATAAATCTTGGGTTTGTTCCAGTAGTCTCCTCTTGTATTATTATGAAATGCAAGCACACTTAACGTTGAGCATTCAGCAAATTTCCACACCCATGCTTTCCTGGTATCTTTAGCTGGTCCATGAAGAAAAAAAAAACACACCACAAAATTCTCTGGGGCTATTTTTCAGGCTTGACATCATGGAAAGCACGTGGTATGAGCAGAGTGGATGATGCTTAAAGCCATGTGCTGTCACACGATGTAAGGAGAAAAGAAGTTGCAGACACTCAAAAATTGCAGCAGATGACATGCACACAGTCTGTTTCTTTTCAGCAGACACCACAGGGCATCAATAACAATCCCTAATACAGAGGTACGGAGTTGTGGCTTTCCTGCTGTTTTGGGCTGTAACTGCCACAGTTCCTGTCTGAGCATAAGAAGAAGCAGTCTAAGAACACCCGAGCATTGCTATTTGACATGCATGTATACTTTCACAGGTTCAACCCAAACACATGTATGCGATCTTCAAACTTTTGATTAAGTGGCCATAATCCCAGCACACAATTATACCAGCAGGACACCAATGGTGTAATTTTCAGTGGCAAACTGAGCATTGGGTTTGTTGTTGCTGCTGCTGTTGCATTCCAGTTCGTGCAATTGCTATAAGACATGAACAAACAGGTGCTGTTGGAAGTTATTCTTGGCAAAGTGTGTAATTTTAGACTGGGGAAAAAAACTCTTTTAACTATGCAGTGGAAAAAGTTCAGGAACTTACGGAGCAGAAGCAGCTTCAAGTCACTCGTAAGTCATTCGTAAGTAGATTTCTTAGCTCTCCTCAAATGGCACTTACTGTCTCAACAGTTTACTTAGAAAAAACGGTAAGAGAAAGAGTAAAAGGTTCCACTTACATTTAACACACACACACCCAGCATATTGTAGAAAAACAATGATTGGTTACATGAACAGGCTTAACTAGTTCATAGTCTACTTAGTCACTACATAGCTAACTGACTAACTACATGATTTGCTGACTGACTACAAAGCTGACTCTAACTGACTATATAATGCAAACTGACCTGATAGAAATATGAGCAGGAAATTAACTCTTGAATAGAGAGGTGTGGCTCTATTTGAAGCCTGAGGCAGAGAGGGAACCATCCGTTGCTGCTGGATTAATTGATAGTCACCCAACCTAGAATGACCCCTCCCAGCCAAGACTTCTTAAAAGCATCATACAAAAGTTGCTAAATTCCAACACTTATGCCACTGGAGTTGCCTTGGGAAGTGTTCAATAATAGGATTCTGGCCCTTGTGCTCCTCTGCTCAAAACTTCTTCATGCTGGCCTAGAGGAGCATGTCTCCCTTGTTTGGGAACCAAAGACCTGGCAGAATAAATTAACAATCAACTAGATGAAAAACTTTGAAACTCGCTGGCATTTCATGAAAAAGATCAAGCTACTGTTATCTATTGAGTTTGGAAATAACAATTGTGAAAAATCCTTTTGGCTAATGATCCATAATAACATTCCATATTATCCTCTTTTGTATAAGAGAAGAAAAATCCTAAAACAGGGCTGAATTTTTTTGAATAAGTTAACTGAGCTTAACTAACTGAATTCAGAAGCAAGAGATGGAAGGATGTTTTTAATTTCCTTGCTGCTAGATGGATTAATATGATTTAAATTCTTATGAAGAAACTTCACTAAGCCGTATTTCTCTAGGTTGTGCTGTACTTGGCCTTATTGAGGTTAAAAAACTGTTGAATATTTATGCCCATATGCAAGTGCCCTGGCCTTCGTCCCTCTTTTGTCAGGTCCATCGCCCTGATATATCTGGGGGGGGGGAGTAGCAGAGTCTTCACTACCTATAGGGGCTCTCCGCATGAATAGGCACCCTTAAAAACTGAGGTCCCAACTACAAGAAGACAGGTGTGGGCATTTGGACTACAACCCCCAGAATTCCCCCAGGCAGCATAGGAGAGCTGTCTTCCAAATGTTCAGAAGTGTTCACCTCTAGACCCTATCCCTATGGAGGGTATCCATAGAGAGCAGTATTGTATCTCTTCAGACTCTTTGCCTTTGACTTGCAGGAGAGCAACAAAAGCAGGAAGGGAGATGAAAGCTATTGACTGTGGGATAGCTCAGTGGTTTAGGTCTCTGGTTGTGGAACCAGAAGTTGGGAGTTTGATTCCCCATTGTGCCCCTTTGACTGGGGCTGGACTTCATGATCCATGGGGCCCCTTCCAGCTCTGCAGTTCTAAGGTTATTATTATTATGATATGCATGTTCTCTGCATATGAGTAATCAAATACCTCCACAGCCCCCCCTTATAAATGTACCACTTGTCCTTTGATGTAACTACAACACACCCAAAAGGAGAAATATAACCACTGAATATTTATGTTGCATTTCTTATGACTCTTTCTTACACTGAGCGCACAAAACAAAGCAAAGTAATTTGGCAATTTCAGGAAGCCAGAGAAATTCCTGCTGTGACATTCATGTACAATTAAACTTTCAGCTCAAGGTGTGTAATATTGGAGAGCACAGGAATTGAGGGTCTGCACTGTGCACACATCCCAATGTCCAGAACAGGGGGGCAAAATGGAACCAGAAATGGCTAGAAAGTCCACTTCCAATTTTGTAGAAGTGAGCATTTCGGGATACTAAATGGCTCCCCCCCCCTTGACCACTGTAAAAAAAAAAGAATAATAATTTTTGCTGGAAAAATATGAGGCCCATTCCTGCCCTAAAGACTTTCATCTTCTACTTACAGATTATCTATCTATCTATCTATCTATCTATCTATCTATCTATCTATCTATCTATCTATCTATCTATCTATCTATCTATCTATCTATCTATCTATCTATCTATCTATCTATCTATCTATCTATCTATCTATCTATCTATCTATCTATCTATCTATCTATCTATCTATCTATCTCCCGCCTATCTGGTCAATTACGACCACTCTAGGCGGCTAGATTACTTACAGCATCTGTTTCTCCCTTTTGTGGTGACAAACATCTGTATCCCTTTGCCTGCAAAATCAATGGAAGCATAGATACAGAACAGCGACAGGCAGTCAGGTACTCTCCGGATGCACAACACTACAACTTCCAAAGTACAGTGTAACCTTTGGGGACCATGGGTGCTGTAGTTCAGCAGCTCTGGAGAGCACGTGTTGGGATAAGGCTGGTACAAAGAGAAAGAGCCCCCTTACTCCTGCCTACAAGTGGCTCATCGCCAGAGGGCTCCTGAAATTTTGGAGTGAGACCTCTCTGTTCCAGTTCACCAGCTGCCCTGGCAAAACATATTCCTAACTCAGCACTGGTCGTCTCTATGGCCACAAGAACCTTTCAAAAAATATTGCTGACTGCTACCCTGAAATACTTGTTCATTGTAGTGCTGTTTACATTATGTTTAGGAAACATGGTTTTGCTTCATTCTATCACACAGAAAGTGGTTTTAGCAGATAAAGGCACCTGGGTAGCACTGTGCCGGCCTAAGGGGAGCTTATTATCTGCCTCCCAATTTATGATTGTTTCACAAATCATTAATTCTATTTATGCTGCTGTACTGCTACTGTATTCTTTGAGTCAGGTTTTATGTCCCCATTGTCAGTAACATCTTTTCCCTCCTGTAGTGCAAGGGAAGCCACCTTTCCTTTGCCTTAATTTCTTTCTCTACGTCTTCAGAGACGCATCAATAGATGGTCCTTTGACACAGAATACTTCATGTTCTGTTGTGTCTGAAGATGTAGAACTCCTGGAAGAATTCTTGTTGGCAGACACAAAGCTTAGAAGATGCAACTTTATAGTCTCTGCTGGCTTCCTTGTATAAGGGTTCAGTTCCAACTTGCCAAGATAGCAGGGGGCTCATGGAACAGACCCTTCACTGACTGTAGCGGCGCTGAATTCAGACCTAGCCTGTCAGGACTCCTTCAAGGCTACCTTCATCTTGCCTGCTTTTGTGCAAGCATAGCAGCTGTTGGTCTGGAAGAGATTTGGATCTGGAGTAACTTCGCTTCTTCCTCAACCAGACCCTTCTCAGGCCCCCTTTTTTTGGTTCTTCTGGTGGCTGGTCTTAACCCTTACAACAGTTGCGCTGGTGGAAACATCTCCCAGCAGATCTCTGTGACAACGGCAGTTGTGAAAGTGCAAGAGGCTTCTGTCCACACTCAATCTATTACAGCTGCTCCTCCTTTGGGCTGGGATTGCACTGAAAAATAAAACACCCCACAACCACAGGCCAACCGTCTTTATTCTCCCAGACCAAAATGGAAAATATAGGATGGACTAGCTAGACTTAGTCCAGAAAATTCTCAAAGGCCTGGCTTGGACCAATGAATGGATCTGCCAGAAATGTTCCATTTTCTGAATCACAGTGAGAACTGATTACTCGAGAATGTCCGACTCACAGAATAGAAACCGCAACGTATCTTTAGGCCCTTGGAACAGGGGATTGGGCAAACTGAGTTGCTGAACAGCATCTTTGTTGGTCAAGAGGTCAACATTTCAGATTAGGTCTGTGCCATTTGATTATCCAAGGCAAGTGTTGTCCACCAGATAGAGCTCCAATGGCAGCCTATCAGGAGCTTAATGAAGGTGGTGCTTTGGCCTTCAAGAACAAGGAGAGTGAATGTAAAACCAAGTCTGCCTGATCCTTAGGGAGAGGTGGGTAGATGCCTCAGTGTGCAGATGGTGAGGAATGGGGGAACTTAGACCCCCTCAGCTAAACTGAGGACCCCAAAGGTGAGGATTCTTGCTACCCTATGTATCCTAGGGCTATTGTTGTGGCAAATGTCAGCCCTATTGGTTGCGAACTCTTGAGTGGGTAGGTGCCAGCTTGTCTTTTGCACAAGCAACAGTATGTCTTGGGCCAACTCTGCTCTGAGAATGCATGTTATTCTTGGGCAGTTACCAGGGCCTTGCATTAATGATATTTTGGCACAGAGGCCAACCTAGCATTACTTTAAAGTATTGTGGAAAATTAAAACGGTGGCAAATATCCCAGAAGATGCAATTCTTGAGATTTTGGAGACAAAGAGTAGTATTTATGTAGATTATTTGACACTCTTAACAAAAGTGTCCAGCAAATGGCTATGATCAGGCATGACCATAAGCTAGTTATCAATGGGGCCAATCAGGGTTCTGGGGAAAGAGATTTTGAGATACAATAAACAACTTTTATTTTAGTTGGAAATTCAGTTGCACCTTTGCAAAATTTTGTGCTTCTAGCTCTTACTGTCTCAGGTAAGAGACAGTAAGACTCTTTCGGGTTCAAACTATCAGAAATATTCTGAAGATTACAATTCATGGATGGCAGTTCTCTTCATTAGAGGCATGAATCTAGTAAATAAAACTTGTTCCTCTTTAAGGTGTTATAGAACACTGTCTCATTTTTGCTATCTCAGATTTTTGTTGTTGTTGTTGTTTAGTCGTGAAGTTGTGTCTGACCCTTGGTGACCCCATGGGCCAGAGCACGCCAGGCCCTCCTGTCATCCATTGCCTCTCGGAGTTTGGTCAAACTCATGTTAGCCTCTTCGATGACACTGTCCAGACATCTCGTCCTCTGTCATCCCCTTCTCCTCTTGCCCTCACATTTTCCCAACATCAGGGTCATCTCAGATTACTCCCAGGGAATTCTTTTAACATGGAACATATATCACTGGGAAGAGAGAAAGAGTAGTGGCAGCAGTCACCATAAGCTGACAGCAGCATTTCTGTTTCTGCTTTATTGAGGGTGTAACAATACAATTTTATAGATGCCTATCCAGAAGTAAGTCCTGTTGTCCAGGATCCTATTCGTATCAAATACCGTAAATCATATAAGTGATGCGCAAAATCTTGTTGGCTGTGTGTCGTGTGCTTTGGCATGCCTAGTGTGTTGCAACGGGTGTGCACTTCTTTGCACACCAAGACCAATGATAGGTGGCTGCTAAAATTTGAAAACCATTTGTACAATTGTATGAGGTGTTTTGCCCATTGAGTTCAGTGGTTCTTTCTTCCAGGTAAAAACCATACCATGGCAGTCGCAAAGAGATACACACTAAAGATCACTGTATGAGGATCGTTTCTCATTTTTACTGACTTAATATGAGCCCTGCTTTTTTTGTGTGGGGTAAAAGGTTTGGCTTATAGGGGGTTGTAAAACTTAAATACTTAATATTAAAAGTTATGGTGACATTAAGAATTCCTCCCCGCCATTAGCAAGTCAAGTCTACTGAGCAGCCCTGCTTTGAGAAGATAATGTCAAGAACACCTGAATAGCACCAGAACTGTATTTTAAGGCAAAGGCATGAAAACTGATTTTTTTGTTTATATTTGTATACATGTTGTAAATGATAACATAGATCAGAATATATAATAAGACAAAGCAAAAGATTGGGAAAAATTACAAAAACTAAGAAAAGACATTGGAACCTGGAGTTCAGATGATGAAATAAATAAATAGATTTCTGAGGTTTTTATGCCATTCCATTAATGCAAGGCACTCTTCTGGGCCATTTACAACATAATATTAAAATATGACAAACAAGAAGATTAAAATAAAACCAGTCAACAGATAAAAACAAACACTACAAGAGGCGTAATCTGAAAATATAAGGTAGCATCCAAGGCTTAAAATTCAGGCAGGGTTGCACTGGAAGACCTTCCTGTAGAGCGGTGTCTTCGCTGCTTCTAAACTTTGAGAGGGAGGAGCTGATTCCAAAACGTTGGTGCCACAGCAAAGAAGGTTCTGCTTCTCATGATTGATTTCCTGGCCTCCAGTGGAGTGGGCACCTGGAGGAGCATTGTTTGGGAGAATCTGGAGAAGTGGGTAGATGCACTTGAGAAAAGGCGCTCCAACAAGCACTATGATTCCAAGTTCGTAAAGAAAGTAGCACAAATCCCCTCCCCCACCTCCTCTGACTCAAAAAGCCACTCACTGAGCCCACCTTGCTTGTTTTTTTCCCACCTCCTCAACTGATCTTCCAGTATGGGCAACAGCTCAGGCTTCTCTGGCCCATCCTCTCGGCTGATCTCCCAATCAGAGAAAAGGGCGGGGCAGAGAAGTCTGGGGTCTTGTTCCTGACTGGGAGATTAGCTGAGGAGGTGGAGATAACAAGGAAGGTGAGTGGCTGTTGGAGTCAGAGGAGGCAGGAGAGGGGATCAGCAGCACCTGTGCTGCTATCTTTATGAACTGGGACAAACTGGTTCATGCCCATCTCTAGTTCCAAACCATGTTGTTAACTTTGGTGTTCTCTACTGCATTTAAATACATTTGCAGGTCCCGGGGAAACAACTATCCTGTTCTTCCACACCTGCTTTGTTATGGTCCTGAAGATCAAATTAAATTACACATTTATCACATTTTTAGAGAGATGCTTTCCTAAGTGATACAAGAGCTTTTTCATAGCTTATGGTTTTCCTTACCTATGTATCTTGCATTTAGTGTGCTTTGCTTTGTGATAGGCAAACATGGAAGGCAAACATGAGCTTAATCTGCAAGTCTGATTGCTAAGGAGTACTGCTGAGGAAATCCCACTATGGAAGGTAAAACAAATTTACAGAGGAAATATACATTCACCTTAACATATGTGTTGTGATCATGCAGAACCACAAAAAGTTCATTGGATCAGTGGGGCCAGGAAGCAGTCACAACATGCTGGGTGGTTTTCTAAAATGTATTCATAGATTAACAAACATACACAGAAGCAGGCAGAAAGGGATACAAAAAGAAGAAAAAGGGGTGAGGCAAATTAAAAATAAAAGCTGCTGAACATCTGTTAGAGAAATCACATCTTATCATGATCGTGCCAACCACCATGTCAGAAGGGGTCTTCTTAAATCAGGGAACAGATTAACCACAGATTAACCACAGATTAACATGCAAAACATGTTAGTTAGCAAGCGTCCGAGTGTAGAAAAAGAAGAAAGGAGTGTGGGTTTGGTGCTTAGGGTTCATTTAACAATTTTACAGATCAGCTTGCTTTAGTGGTTCTTGCTGATTGCATTGGTCAGAAGCTCCCGACCGTCTTATCTCACATAAAGGCAATATCAACTCTTGCAAAGGTTCTGCGGTCTGCCTGTTGAGTAAACCCCACCAGCTACAGCTTGTGTCAGCAAACCCACAAGTCTGTTGATATTAGCTTGCTTCAGCGAAAGCAAAGGGCGGAGGGTCTAGGTGAGAAATATTGCTGAGAGAACAAAGGGCCTTCAAGAGATGGCCAGAAAAATGGACATAACAATAGGGTTTGACTTTGATCAAAATGGCTGTCAAAGGCTTTGAGGGCTGCTATTGGAAGATAAAATGATTTTTAAGGCATCTTTCTTGTGCCTCAACTTTTTCCCCTTTGGCTTTTGGGATGAAACACTTTGTTCTGAGGAGGGAGGTGCTATATCCTTTCATGACTTCACCCCATAGAATGCTTTGGTCATGAACCAGCTAGAATGTGTGGACTTAACCACACTGAACTTTTCTCCCATTGTCTTCCAGGGGGTCGTTCCCAAGCCACCAGCTGAGGATTTAACCGAGCGTCTCTCCCTCCTCTCCATCTTTGGCTTGCCTTGTTAATCTCCTCCAGACACTTCTAGAAGTGACAGAAAGACACACACAACATTCCTGGGTAGGCTGCCTCTCCTTGAAGCTTTTCCTTCAGGGCTGTCAGTGCACAGGTACCTGGGGAACTTTGCCTGATACACACATTTTTTTTTAGTCACAGGAAAGCCCACAAGGACAGCTTTTCTTTGCCTCTGACTCATTATCACGCATCACTTTGTTCAGAAGATGCTTCACTTTGTTCAGAAGAACTGCCATATGCTTCCATGCCAGTGGCTTGGTTTCTTCTTGATAATCCCCTGAGCTGGTTGACGAGACCTTGACTGAATTGGGCCTCGTAAAGTAAAGCAGTTGGGTTGATGGATGCCTCTGCTGCTCCATCTCCCACTTCAGACAAATCTTGTATTCGTGAAGGCTTTCACGGCCGGGATCTGTGCTGTCCTCTGTAGATGCCAGCCACATGACTGGCGAAACGTTAGGAAGAACAACCTTCAGAACACGGCCAAAGAGCCAAAAAAACCCCACAACAACCATTAAATCTTGTTGTCTTCCTCCTATCTCCTCCATCCAAGCTGGCATCTCTTCCTCCTGTCTCTGTCTGCCAGACACTTCCTTCTTAAAGCCCAAGGCCAGTTGCTTAGTATTTCCCCTTACCCTCTTCTTCCATTAACCTTTCTGTATATCAGTAGCTCCTAGAGATGGACACAAACTGGTTCATAAAGGTGGCAGCAGAGGTGCTGCTGCTCCCCTCCCTGCCACCTGTGACTCCAACAGCCCCTCACCAGGGCCAGCTTCCTTGTTTTCTCCACCTCCTTGGCTAATCTCCCAGTCAGCAGCAAGAGCCCAGACTCCTCTGGCCCCGCCCTTTGATCTGATTGGGAGATCAGCCAAGGGGGCGGGGCAGAGAAGCCTGAGCTGCTGCCGGGACTGGGAGATCAGTTGAAGAGGTGCAGGAAGCTTGCAGGCTGGACCTGGTGGGTGGCTGATCCCCCAAACTAGGAAGAACTGGTTCGTACCCATCTCTAGTCGCTCCTATTATTCTTGGCTCCCAGTCTTCCCTATGCTTCTCTTGCCGTGCCTGATCAATTCCTTATCTTTTTTGCATTACTTCCCCACAGCATTTCTTCTTTTCTCATATAGGTACCCTTTTCTCTGTGGTCCCCATGTATAATGGAGGAATTGAGAGTCTGCAGTATAATAAATGATACCAGGAGAAGCCATCAAAGCTTAAGAAATTATTAAAGCCTTTGGCGAACATTGAGCATTGGTAGTAAAAGAAGATGTGCCAGGGGAATTCCAAAGATGGGAGGGCCACAGTGGGAAGTGCGCTGTTTCTCGTTGTTGTCCTTCTCATCTCAGGAAGGGGTGGAGCTAGAGCACAGCCTTGGTTCTTAATAGTAGATTCATGTAACGAAAGACGATCCATTAAAAACACTGGCTCCATAGCAATGAGAATGCAAACGGACTAGACAGAGGAGCCAGCGTGACATATAAAAAGCACACTCTGTCTATCCAAAGGTCATCACCCTAAAGTCCCGTTAGAGTGGTCTGGTAGTCCAAATAGGTGGGGTATAAATCAAATGAATGAATGAATGAATGAATGAATGAATGAATAAATAAATAAATAAATAAATAAATAAATAAATTCATTTTAGTGAAAGGAAATTCTGCTATTTACAGTATTAGTTATCTTCCTTTTCTTGGATTCTGCAGAGTCTGCTGTTAGGTACTGCAATTTTGACACAGAAAGAGGTAGAGATTGGAACCAGTCTTAGCTGCCTAGGTGACATGCAGATATGTCTGATTTCATTTAGTTATATTGTGAAACGACTCTTTTGCAATACAACTAAATTAAATGGGACACCTTCGCATGTCACCTATTACGTTGCCTCTTATATTGGCCTGGATTCTATAATAAATGTTGCCTTGTTACTACATTTGACTTGAGCTGGTGGATGTTTATGAATCAGTCGGCATTTCAATAAATTCAATTCAGCAGTTGCCAAGCGAGCAGGAGAGGGTGGGAATCCGTCCCCTAGACCCCCAGGAACCTGTATGGGTAATCGGAAATCATCACAAGCTATTTCTCTGCAGTCATTATTTTGAAGATTATCCCAGTTTATTAGGTTTGATTAAAGGATTTTACAACCGGCTTGTTCAAGAGCTGGGGATTTAAGCCGTAAAGAGCTTTTGCCTTTGGTGATGTCTCTGACTTTATCAGTTCTTCAAGGCTTTGATGACTTACCCATCTTTGTAAAACATAACCAATCTTATTCATTCATTCGCAGCTTTCAGCCAATAGTATTAAGCCTGCTGGGTGATATAATTACTTGAAATTTTTCTCCTGCAGAGCTTTGCTGTTACATTTCAGAGAGATCAAAGTCCAGACCTCACCTGATGTGTTTTCCCCCACAGTGGATACCACCATGGTGTCCATTCAGTAAATAATTGTGCAGCTTAATTATGTGAGCATGTGTTATTTAAAGAAAGATGACTAGAAATGGATGGTTCAGGATGAAAGAGATTTTGACCCTTTTTTCACCTGCCTTTCAGCACTTCAAAATGCCAGCTACTGGGAGAAGTAAAAATGGATTTTATAGCTAGTTCCATCCCCTACATGACTTAGTTATGGCTAGGAAAATCTTCTTCTTGGAACTTTGGTGAGTTGTTCCTAGTCATGTATATAATCAGACTCCTTTGGGGGCTACATCTCCCAGAATACCCCGCCAGCCATGACAACGGTGTATTCCAAAACAGTAATGCTTCCCCACCTGATGCTTATAAATCAGCTCCCTATAACATTTTCATTTTTATAGTGAGCCCCAGGTTCTAGATAGTCACCCTGGTAGAAGAAAGAGTGAAGGTTGACCCTTGTTTTTGGCCACGAACCTCATTTATTATGTGACAGAAAAATTGGCAGTAATGTACAAGATCTCACATGGCTTTTGAAAGTGTGACAACCGACACCAGATTTTGAACATGGATACAATGCTTTCGTGTGGTTTACCATGTCATAATTGCAGAGGAAATAGTACAATACAGTACACATCAATAATTGAGGGCGTGTTTCACCATAATTAACGACTGCTTTGTAGTGCACCTTTTTGAACATGGAACCTCCTGTATCCAGGCCATGCAGTCAAGTCACTGGATCGTCTTTCTACATCACATGTAGGTTGACCCCAGAGTAGCTGGTGCTGCTCTTGGCCTTGAAATGATCCAGACTCATGTGCTCATACAGCTTTTGCCTGATCTGTGGCTTTGTCTTCTACGTATAGCAGTGGTTCCCAACCTTGGGTAATCCAGGTGTTCTTGGACTACAGTCCCCAGGAGCCTTCACCACTGGCTGTGCTAACCAAGGTTTCTGGGAATTGCAGTCCAAGAACACCTGGGGTAGCCACGACTGGGAGACACTGTCCTATAGCGGTGGTCCCCAATCTTGGGCTTCCATATGTTCTTGGACTTCAACTCCCAGAAATCCTGGCCAGCACAGGTGGTGGTGAAGGCTTCTGGGAGTTGTAGCCTCAGAACATCTGGAGGCCCAATATTGGAGAACACTGTCCTATAGGAATCTTTCAGGTGTCTGTGCAGGTGTCAAAGCCATTGAAAACGTGGAAGTTGTGGATGGTGTCAGCAAGCATTAACAGATCAGAGCTCTCTAGGTGTTCCCATTCATGCAAGTAAAGCTACATTCAGGATGAATGTAGACTTCAACTCCCAGAATCACCCTGTCAGAATGGCCATCACTTACTGGTACTCAGAACTCAGGTAAGTTAATTTTTGGACTCCATTTCCCAGAATTCCCCAGCCAGAGTGACCACCAATCACACGGAAGTAAGAAATATGTGTTTGCACTCAAAGCTTGGAAAAAGTGATGTTTTCGGAATAAAGTTTCCAGAAATCTCCAGCTGTATTTTCTAAGTTTCATTTATACTTATATTTACTGCTAAAACTTCTCTGGTATATATGATGTTTTTACACTGCTATATAACATCCTGAGCTGGCTGCTCCGGGTCTCCTGGCTTTGAGCACCAGCCCACCCTTCCCTCTTCCTCGGTTGCTTTTTAAATATCAAAGCACTAAAAACCAGACAGCAATTCTCTTCATCCCATATTCTTTTTATTTCCCCGAGGTCAGCATAATTCATGCAGCCTATTAATTTTTGCGTTGCATCATGCTCGGCTTATCTCCCTTCAAACACCTCATTTGCAGTTGCCGTAGTCAAAAGCCCACGATTAAACTTTCTGATGCTGACTCTAATTTAAAAAGGCTTGAGGCCAGATTCAGCCGAAAAGATACCTCTGTGGCAAAGACCGCATGGGAGCTGTGTGCCTGTCTCTTTGGTTCTATAACCAAAGGCTACTATTTATTTCAAGGGTATGTGTGGTATGCAGGGTTGTCTGGAGAGTAACCTTTATCTCTCTCTCTCTCTCTCTCCGCTTAGTAATATTGGCAAAAGTATTTCCACTAAGCATTGGTTTGGACTTAGAAGCTAGGATCCAGAGGGGCAGATTGTCTTGTTCATTCCGTCCTCCACTGCCTTGGGAGTCAGTCCCAGGAAACCCAATGGGTCTTATCTCAGAGTAGAGATACATTTGATTGCACTGTCTTTCCACACTGTACTTCTGATAGAGAATTTAGAAAGGTTACCCAGCAAAAGCGGCTCCTCTTCCATCAGATTTCCTGGGGGTGCTGGCCAGGTCCTTTAAACTCCAATATTTCTCAAGACAGACTCGGGGCTCTTCCAGAAGGCTCTTCATGAAGCAGCAGAGAGGTCACCAGGATTCTTTCCCACACAGTGCCACTGAAACTAGTAGGCATCCTTCAGTCTCGAGAGACGAGGGTCATGTACTCTGAATGGAGGTCTTGGAACGGTGTCTAGTGTGGCTGAAGAGGCCAATTCGAGAGTGACCATCCCTTCCACACTGAAGACAAATACAATCTGTTCCCTGTCCAGCTCCCTGATTTTGCTGCTTTCGGGACTGCCTCTTTGCCTCGGCCTGCTGGACAAGGGTCTCTTCAAATTGGGAGAGGCCGTGATGCACCGCCTGCCTCCAGGCTGAACGCTCAGACATCAAGGTTTCCCATCTGTTGAGGTCCATTCCTAAGGCCTTCAGATCCCACTTGCAGATGTCCTTGTATCGCAGCTGTGGTCTCCCTCTGGGGCACTTTCCCTGCACTAATTCTCCATACAGGAGATCCTTTGGAATCCAACCATCAGCCATTCTCATGACATGCCCAAGCCAACATAGACGTTGCTGTTTCAGCAATGTATACATGCGAACAATTCCAGCTCATTCAAAGACTACTCTATTTGGAACTTTGTCACTAAAACTAACCTCTTTTGAAACTCTCCAGAGTTTCCCAATGTCTCCTAAGAAAGCATAGAAATGATATTTAAATATATTTTGAAAAACCACTACCTGCTGGAGCTTCTGTTCTGAAGCTGCCTTCTTCCTTGACAATAACAAACTGCAAATGGAAAGCTTCTAGTCTAGAAAATGGAGCTGTGGAAGGGAACTTAATGAGAAGGAGCATTTGTCCGCATAACAAGCAGCATCAAGAAGAAACTAGACTTCAGAAAGAGAGAAAAAACATAGGAAGCCAGACCTTCTATCCTGTTTGTCACCATTTTTCCCAAGTAAACTCTTAAATCTTGTGTATGGGGAGTGAAAATACTAGCAACATCAATGCTAAACCAAATACATTTCAGGGAATAAATGTTCTATCTGGATTAATCTTTAAGGGCAATTTTGCTTTTTAAAAAGCCCCTGAACTGCAGGTCTAGGATTCCTGTTCAATTTGATTGGTTTGTCAATTGCAAGTCAATACCATCCTCGTGCCATTTGGGAACCATTACATTGTTTTGTTGCTTTATTGACAACGGTCTCTTGTCATTTTCTGTCTGCTTATAGAATTTCCCAAGGTAACTATGATTGCTTTCAACATCATAATATTATTTTCTAAAATATTTCTTTCATGCAATTACTGAACTCATTATTTCCAGTTAAAATCTCTGTGGTCTTTGACACTGGTCATGCTTTACCCATTGGCAGCCGGGTTTATCATCCAAAATGATAAAATTGAGTTCAGAGTACTGTATTAATGTGTGTATTATCTCTTGTTGTTTATTCGGGAATAATAGGGCAGAGCTGTTTTTGTGTGAATCAACTGAAATTTGCAACAGAAACACCGTGGAATATAGACAGGTGAGCCAACTCTGCATTGCCTCTCACGATGCTGTCTTGCATCTTCCTCTGATTTTTATTTCAGTGCGTGCCAGTGGTTTCCTGGCCTATTAATGGAATTTTGTCCAAGTGAGTTATGAAGCCCTTACTATCAATCAAAATGCCAAGGTGTGGCTTCAGCTGACACCAAGATCTGGTCAACTGCAAAGCGGCCTGCCTAGATCTGGATGGTTCCTCCATTGCCATCTGTTTTGATCTGTTATGCTCGGGAGGTGTTGGCAACCTGGGCTGAAATATGGCGCTTCAGTTCCTCTGGATCCTCTCTGTCTCCCGAACCAAAACAGTTTAGAATGATGGAATCATAGAATGTTAGATTTGGAAGGGACCCACATGAGCACCTAGCCTAAAACTCTTGCTAATGTAGAAATCACTGCTAAAGATCTCAGAGAGATGACCATCTAATCTCTATTTAAAAATCTCTATTTAAACATCTCCCGTGAAAAAGACTTCACTGCTTTCTGAAGCAGTCCATTCCCATATCAAAAAGCTCTTCCCATTGGGACTTCTTTCTGGTGCTTAATTGGAACCACCTTTCTTATAATTTCCTCAGATCTAATTGTCTGTAACTGGAATGTATCCTGCGTTATCTGCTTTGCAATCTGTGGCTTAAGGGAACAAACCATGATTAACACGAGCCTACTGTGACGTGGAAAAAGATTAATAGCATATTAATCTGATTCTCCCCCCACCTCAGATTTTGGTGGATGCCCCCGAAATCCCTGGTGAGTAATAATGTTTACTTGGGTTGGGTTTGAAATACCAGGCCTTACTCCCCCCTCTTTCAAAAGGACCTGATGAGCACAACTCTTTCTACTTCTGTACACATGTGCCCATGGGAACAAAAGAAATGGAAGTCCAAATTCGGTCTAAAGGGCTACCAGTTGTGAATACACAATCTGTGCTGAGCAAAAAGACTGCTTTGTACATGACTTGTTTAGAAACTAAACTTAAACCATTAAACACGGGCTGTACCTGGGCACCATGTAATTTTATTTAAGTACACAAAAGTTTTCATTAGATTGGCTTTAGTATTTGTAATAAATGCCAGCAACTTATATTTAATGATAAACTACATATGCACGTCTTCACACACAGAGAGTTTAAGAATTAAATCTGTGGCACACAGGTTGTTTGACTATTTTATAGTTACTACATCGAGTTCCTTTGGGATAATCTCATAAAAGGTGCTTCATAAATTTTATATAGTCTTGTATTACATTATTTTTTATTGCAAATAATTCCATGTTTTTTAAAAACAACAAAAGCTCTAATGGAAGCTTTCCTGCTTCCGAAGATGGGGACAAGACTAAAACTCATAAAGGCATTTCTCCTAAAAATATGTATTCCTGACAATTTCCACATTGTTTTCACTACGGTGTACTCAGTATTATTGATTTTGCCCTCTTCCTGCCACTTTTCACTAGAGGACCTGTATAAGAAGAAAAGCTTACATATTTTTTTTTAAAAAGTTATGTTACATAAATACAGAAATCTGCAGTTCATTTGTTTCCTTTAAATATTTTCCTTTAATAGAAAAAGTTATGTATGATTAAAAATGGATCTGGGACTGTGTGTGCAGAATTTCTTTTCACGAGTTCCTTTTTAGCACTGATTTGTAAAACATTTTATCCTGCTTTTCGTTTTAAAAGCCGGTTGCAAGGTCAAAACCCTGGAAAACATAACAAAATGAACGGATTACGAAGTGGAAACAAGGAAACAGTAAGGGTTAACAATCATGACTGAGTCCCTGAATGCCTTTTAAATTCTTTTCTTTTTAATATTGTGAGCCACCATGGGGTCCTTTATCGGGAGAAAAGTGGCTATAAATAAAATAACAATAATAATTAATAATATTTTATTACGATCATTAGGTGTAACTGAGAAGTTTATATTGGCCAAGAAAACACCTTTGCAAACAAAGAGGTTTTCAGTTGGCAGGTCTCCGAATCAGGAACCTGAACCTTCCACATGATAGTTGCTGTGGTTGGTAAAGGTTCCCCTTGACAATTTTTGTCCAGTCGTGTTCGACTCTAGGGGGCAGTGCTCATCCCCGTTTCCAAGCCATAGAGCCAGCGTTTTGTCTGAAGACAATCTTCCGTGGTCACATGGCCAATGCGACTTAGACACAGAACGCTGTTACCTTCCCACCGAGGTGGTCCCTATTTATCTACTTGCATTTGCATGCTTTTGAACCACTAGGTTGGCGGGAGCTGGGACAAGCAACGGGCGCTCACTCCGTCGCGTGGATTCGATCTTGCGACTGCTTGGTCTTCTGACCCTGCAGCACAGGCTTCTGTGGTTTAGCCCACAGCGCCACCACGTCCCTCTTGCTGTGGTTGACCCCAAACCATTTTGCTTGTTGATGTAAATTTAGCAAATGGCAACTTCAGTGCCACTTGTGTGCAGCTCTAAAGCAGTGCTTCCCAATCCTGGGTCCCCAGATGTTCTTGGACTGCAACTCCCAGAAATGCTGGTCATCACAGCAAGTGGTGAAAGCTTCTGGGAATTGTAGTCCAAGAACTTATGGGGACCCCAGTTTGAGAACCACTGCTCTAAAGTACCCTAAACTGGTTAAGTTATTTTGACACAAGAAACTGAATTTTTTTTTTGAAGCACATCTTTAACAATTACAATATAATGCCAACAAATTAAATGACTAATGAAAGAAGTTCTGGGTGCTCTGATCCAAAAATAATGTAACTTTGGTAAAGTTACCTGTTTGGATGACAATTCCCAGAGTTAGTTATTTCATTGTTTATTATTAGAGAACATACGAATATGAATACCGCTCTACAGGTAGACATAACAAGGGACGGTGACTGTCCACTCACCGTTCTCGGCTGCTGTGGGTTCTGTGCTCCCTTTCTATTGTTCTGGACCTTGTGGTTGGCAAGCCACTCTTCGACCTGGCAGAGAGGCTCATCATCCTGCGTCCTGCAAGGAGTGGCTAATTGACTGTGAGCTCCAGAGTGATAGGAAGGGAGCGCAGAGCCTGCGACAGCAGTGGAAGAGTGAATGGGCAGTCCAGCCCCAGGGGGCCAGACCCTCATTATGTCCACCTGTGTGGGGTATTCATATACGAATACCCCCATGTCTAGTTATTATTACATTAAGGAGCCTCGTGGCACAGTGGTTAAAACTGCTGTACTGCAGCCAAAACTCTGCTCATGACCCGGGTTCAAACCCAGGTAGCTGGCTCAAGGTTGACTCAGCCTTCTGTCCTTCCAAGATTGGTAAAATAAGTACTCAGCCCACCGGGGGGGGGGGAATCAATGTGTCCCCTGCATAATTAACTTGTAAACTGCCCAGAGAGTGCTTTAAGTGCTATGGGATGGTATATAAGCAGTACACTTTTGCTTTTTATCCCTATTTAAGTATTTGCATTCCCATCTTTCCTGCAGAGTGATCAGGTTCATGCCCCACATAATGGGCTAAATCCAGTGTTAGTCCCAACTGGATCCAATCCATTGAAAGAAATGGGACTTAGGCGATAGTCACAAATAACAAAAGTTTAATTCCTTATTGGCTAAAAATATTTATACCTTACTTTTCCTCTAGTGAGGAACCTTTCCCATTTTATCTTTGCAGCAACCCGGCATGGTGGGTCAGGATAGCCTGAGGTCACATCTAGTGAGCTTCTCAGTCGGGAGTTAGAACCTGGATTCCCCCGAATCTCACAGATCAGCACTCCAGGTTTTTTTTTAAAAACTCTAGTCTGGACAATCTAGCAATGTACGCTAGATTCAGATATAGTGATAATGGACACTGATAGTGGGCTCTGATGTAAACTGAGCAGTGAATCTGCTCTGGACTTTATAAGACCTATCCCAGCTGCTGAGTTCTTGTCTCAAAAACAGTTTCAGGACCTCGGACAGCACCCCCACCAGCTTCGACCCAGGTTATATATCCTGGGTTGTTATCTCATAGAGTGTAACATTGACTTACTTTCCCCCCTCTTTGAGCTATATTGATTGTCCTACAGTAAAGGGACACACTAATCCACATTTTGAACTTTCTGTCTTAGGAAAGACGGTTTTTGTTCATAGACTATTAACTACCTAGACCTGGGATCTGAGAGATGAAAATAAATGAAGGTGCCCTATCAATTCCTCCATCCTCTTTTGCACATTGGGTTCAACTTTGCTGTGGGTCCAGAGATGAGGAGTTCAATCCACCATCACCACCACGATGCCTTTCAAGGTAAGAGCCAGTCTGTGTAGCCTTGAACCAAGCTGACCATGAGTAGGGACTGGTAAACCGCATCTGACTACTTTACCTACAGAGCCTTGACAAAGGCTGATGCAAGTTGGAGTCAACTTGATGGCATGTAATTCTTCCTCTTCCTTAAAACATTCAAACAAAACTACCTTTTTTTGTGGGGAATTCAGTGAAGTCCTACGATTTTCTTCTCACAGAGCTTGTTTCATCGGAAAAAAATTTCAGTTGTCACTGTTTCTAGGCTGTATGCTCAGTAGGTTTAATTGGAGTGATGAAATTGGATTAAGTCTCCTTAAACATTCTAATAGTCTGTCAAGCCACAAAAATGGTTGCTAAGACATGATTCAGAACCCAACGACACCCTCTTTAGCCTCACGCAGCTGCATCTGATTAGCTTGGCTAAGCTCGCTTGTCAGATACTTCAGACCTCCACGTATTTTGCTTGCTAACCAATGTATCGTTTTGATTACCACAGATTTATTTCACATCCTTTGCAAATTGCATCTCTGTCTTTCAGCCCTCATGAAGGTGCCTTTAGAAATACTGCATTGCAAATTGCATCTAATTGCATTTTGCTTGCTTTGCATGCTCGGGTAGTGTCTGTCAGAAGACTAGGTGAAAGGCTGGGGAATATTTCAAAACTATATCTGAAGTACATAAAATAAACAGAATAAAATATACAATTAATAATAAGTGTGTGCCATCAAATCAGTTTTTCCTGGTCCCTTTCCTGGATAGACAGTATTCAGAAATAGTTTAACATTCCCTTCTTCTGGGGTCATGCTGGGACTGTGCAGCTTGCCCAAGGCCACCCAGGCTGGCTCTTCTGTAATGTATAGTGGGGAACTGGACTCCCAATCTTTGGCTCCACAGCTAGTTATCTAACCCATGGAGCTACAATTAGCTATTTGTAAATGCCGTTTGTCAAATATTGCAAGAAGGTGCTCTGAGAGCTACTGGAGAAGAAGGGATGCAGTACAAATGATCTCTGAGTGGTAATTCAGGCAAGATTGTCTGCTTGATCATGGCATGAATTGCAGTAACACCTCCCTTCCTTGCCAGTCAGTATCCACTGCCTTTGGAGGCTCCACATTCACAGTGTAGATGGGAGAGGGATTTAGAAGGGCATGTTCAGAATTAACATCCCCTGTGTCTTGTTGGTGGCATGCCCTGTTGCCTGTCTTGTACCAGACCCCTTTGCCTCTCCACTGGCAGTCAGGGGAAGGCAGGATCCATTCAAAGGGATAGATAGTTATGACAGTCTCAAGTGGCCCCAGTCCTACCCAGCCTTAAAGGCATGTTTTTGAGATGTGAGAAAGGACCTCCTTAGTGGCTTCTCTTAGTCTTAGAAGCCCTCTTCCAAGAGTGTAGGATGGGCCTTACATGCTATTCTTTTCCTGTTAGCAAAGACTTTTCAGGGGAAAAAAAATCAAGCAGGTTTTAGGTTAGCTGGTTTCTTTCCTTCTTTGTCTCAAAAGCACCAGAGTGCAATTAGGAAATATAGCAGATAATTTTTGGCCCAAGAGCAGGCAACATCAAGAGCACCTGGGAGCAGCTGGCACCAAGACTTCCACAGTACACGTTGAGGAGGATATACAATGACATAGGTGTGAAGTTGCCTGTTCTTCTCCACACTTACAAAGGACTGTGTCAGTGGGAAAAACCCAATTTTCTTAGGTTCACGTTGCTTCTGCCAACTCCATTTGTTAACCTGTTCAATGATTTTCAAGTAATCTAGTTCTCCATAGGACTGGGAGTTAACCTGTCCTCGGGTTCCCCCCACCCCCCAATTCAAGATGTGGATAAATCTTTCTATATGCCTGGCACTCTCAGGATGGCTCTCAACAGCAGTCTCATTGAGAGCCAAACTGAGACCCAATTGTTTTGATTAAATTAAATAAATGAATATTTATCTCAAAAATCCTTAGCAGCTGACTTCCAGCTTTCATGGCCCCCGTATTATAAATGTCTATTAGACTGGGGAAATTCTGAAGATTAGCTGTAGGGAGAGTGGATGGGTAGACATGTTACTAGCAAGGCAGCACTTAATTCAAGGCCAAATTAAAGCCACAATAGACCCTTGGGCTAGGGGTCTGTAGTGGGTCATCTACTCTGCTCCCAGGTCTGAACCAAGAGATGCATCTCTTGCATGTATGTGCATGCATGCATTTGCATGTGCACACACACAGGAGGCAGGAACATAAGAAGTTCCCTTATGTTGAGTCACACCCTTCCTCCATCTAGTCCAGTATAGTCAACTCTCAATTGGTGGCATCTCTCTGGAATTTTTGAAGGGTACCTTTTGATTATCCCTGGATATCTGTGGTATTCCCTAGTAGTCCCCCATTCATCTACTAACCAGGGTTGACCCTGCTTACCTTCCAAAATTAGATTATTTTGAGTGTGTTCAGGTTGGTATACAAGAACATGTGTTCAAGAGAATAGTGAAATATTGCCTTCTGTTTCCCCCTAAATGCAAAGTCCTCTAAAGACTCCATCTCATATTCATTATGTGAAGGGGTCTTTTCATGTACAACATCTCCATGTCACATAGTCCTGGTTCCGAAATCTAGCCAGGGACTTTTTTTTTTAATGTAAAGTTTTCCCTATGCAGCGATTTAGACTCAACACACAGACATCAATGCAGTTACTAAGACAGTGGGGGAAATGATACTCCTTATCTAGTTTTATTGAACCACATTGAATTTACATTGTACAAATCTCTAGGAGAGAGATAACTTGCTGTGGATTACCATACAATAGCACGTGTACAGGGGAAACTCTTATACCACTGCTAGGAGTTACCTGATAGGTTTCTGTGCCAACAGATCTATCTGTGCTTTTGTGATTGACTCTGCCACCCTCTATGGCTGCCTCATGCTGTACTTCAAATGTACCTAAACATCTCAAGGCTTGGCATAGGATCTCAGATGAGATCACCTGTCATTGTTGAAACTGCTTAAAGAAGGATGACATTCCTGCATTCTTGTCCTCCTTTCCTTCACTTCAGCATTTCCCAACAGTGTTGCTGTCTGTGGGCCACGTCACCAAAAGGGAGGACAAGCATCAGCAGAGCAGGAATACGAAAGGGGACACCAGGTTGCATGGATTTGTGTATCTGCATTAATATGTGCACATACAAAATTAGAGATGATTTTTATATCTTAAAGGGAATGACAGTGCATCTCATTTGAGCTGGGAAGATAAAAGAAAATGGATGCACGTGTCTGCTGAATTTGCGAGATGCTGCTGACTATGCAAAAGGGACAACTTCAGCCTTTTTTCTTTGATGCCATTGCTCATGATTCTTTATCCTTCAAATGGAAGCTTCTTTCAAAAGAAAGGCGGTCTTCCGGCAGCCCATCAAGTGGAAGATTGTCTTCCCTTGAAACAGGACATGATGCCTTTGAAGATCCAATATGTGTCTGCCTTGGGGTAGGTAGATGCTTTAAGAGAAGTAGCATCATTCTAAGACACATTTTGGCCATAGATAAACCAAAGGGCAGGTGGAGCTGAAGCCAATGATGGCCAGAGCCAGTGTTAGGATGAGCCGGACCAGCATAACTCTCATGGTGTTCTCATGCTCTTTCCTAGCTACAGGAAGTAGCATAGTGCAGTTCTTTAACACTGAACAGAATTGAGCAATAGTCCTTGTATCACGGCACAGAGACTGTGTGGTGGCATCGTTCCTCCCTATTTTACAAACACTGATTTTGGGGCTTCTGCTGTTGCGTATCACTGTAATGTGGTCCCAATCAATTGTAGGTGAAAAGAGAAAAGAGAACAGCTCCCTGAGAGGCAGGTTTCTCTACTCTTCTGGCCAACCAGGATGAATAAGTGAGACTACTGCAACTATGGGTTGGGGAAAATGGAGAAGTATTGGTGGACGGTGTCATCGAAGCTACCAACATGAATTTGACCCAACTCTGGGAGGCAGTGGAAGACAGGAGGGCCTGGCGTGCTCTGGTCCATGGGGTCATGAAAAGTCATGACCCTATGGACCAGACTAAATGACTAAACAACAACATGGACGACTAAATGACTAAACAACAATGGGTGCACTGGTGTTAGTAACAGCCATAGATGTTAGAAATCACAGCCATGGAGAGCAATGTATGCGGATGAATGGTTTGCCTGTATTTGGTATATATTTGCGTGCAGAGCTGTGTTCCTAATTCCCCATCAAGAAGATGAAAGCTTGAAATCTAATTACATTGATTGTACTAACTCACCACCCTGTTAGCACCAAATTAATTTTTTTAAAGAAAGAAATTAATTTTTCCTGTGTTTCAGTGCTATTTCCTGCAGATGCCAGATGCTTCTTATAGAGAAGTATTATCTATGCTGAAGAAGATTGCAATAAAAACCTGGAGTCAATGAATTACTATGCCTTTGTTTAACCAATGGCTATACTGCCTTAAAAATCTAATTATCTATCCATGGATCTGACATTTCTTTAAGAAGACAAGTGATATTGAGGCTGGAAAACGTAAATTGTGGTGGTGTTTTTTTTAAAAAAACAAGTAAAAACTGACATTTAAAAAATCCTGTACAAAATTCAGTCTGGTCTGGCACAGACTGCTAAACATTTTATAAAACATAAATAAGAAAACATGTACAGCAGTCGCCTGAACCCCATTGTCCATTTGTGGTTGCATAAGAGAAATCACATAAGTCTTGGTGGCAAATGGCAGCTCGTTAACCATGTGCTGGTTGTGTTCTTGGTTCTGTGGCTCATCAGATGATTGACTGCATGCCCAGGAACACAACAATTAATGAGCAAAAATCTGTCACTAAGAGTGACATGATTTGCCTTAAGCAATCATTAAATTGGAAGGAGGATTCTGGCCGGTGAAGTTGGCCAGAATCCTACTCTGAACCTAATTTGATTTTGATTGAATTGAATCTGTGACTCAATGTCACTGGTTAAGAAAATGTTGGAAGATAGTGATATATACCGAGACCCCGTAGAAACAGACATCCCAATATTGCTCAGTATTGTTGGAGTGGAAGTGAAGCAAAAGTGTCTCACTTCATGCACTGGTAGAATTATTATGAAGGCTAAATCTGCTTCTTGGTAAAGACAGAACAGAAAAACCTGACACCCACAACAAGTGTCTCTTTTGCCCGTTGAGGAAGAGGGATAAAGGGAAGGAGGGGTGGCAACTATCATGAATGGTGGCAACTATCATGAATGGTGGCAACTATCATAAATGGATCTCCTTCAGAGTTGGAAGAGGGATTGAAGAAAAGACAATTGGAAGAAAATTTGAGAAACAAGCTTCCCACCTTGCGAGCTTTAGGAGATGAGTCATCAAGTGGCCATTTAACGTAACCCAGATTCATCCTTGATGAACCGCAGGAAAAACAACGGGGTCATATGCGGTCCGTAGAGTGTATATCGCCAAACCCGAATTTCACTGCTGGGAAATGTTTTCTTTTTCTGAGGGAACTGTTGGCAAACTGTTTTTTAGTTTTAATCATCCCTTGAGTAAAATTGGGAGAGTAGCCAAGGGCCTTGTAAAATCAACTCTGGGCTGTGTATTTGGCCTGCGGCCTGCTCTTTGACCTTCCCTGGACTAAACTAAGCTTAGTTTTCTTCTCTCCGCTGTGACATGGCTTTGTCTGTCTCACTGTTCATTCGTAGCAGCTGGGGGGGGGGGGGAGAGAAAGCGGTTCAGGAACTTGTGCTACAGTTAATTGCTCATTTAACCAGCCTCCAGACTTCACTCAGAGCAGTGGAAGAGAGGATGAGCTTGGAGGTCAAGCAGAGGCCAAGACTAATGAATGCGGACATGAATACTGGTAGAGAAAGATGCTTGAAAAGGTGTGTTGCATGGGAAGTTAGCTATTAAAACACACAGGTGCGTACATACAACAAAGCCACACACTGATTCAGCTTCCTCTATGATCTTAACAACTGCCAGAAACACAGAATTGTAGCTGATGATATTTTGCATGGATTGGAGCTGAGAATTACAATATAAGAAGATCTTGCCAGCCTGACCAGGAGTCCATCCAGTTTGGCTTCCTGTTTCCAAACAGGAGAGGGAAATCAACCCTCACCCTGTTTTGCTCTTTGCGTCTCAGCAGCTGGTGATTGGCAAAATAAGGGGGAGAGATCATGACCACCAGGATAGGTGAGAGTTGAGGGTTGGCATGCTTAGGAAAAAAAACACATTAAAAATCCAAATTACATCACTTCTGTGTTAGTACAATAATACACGGGGAAAAGGAAATGTTTGTTAAATAGTTAATTCATTCTTCCCCACTCTAGTGTTTATGGCAAGGAAAAAAAAGTGTCTTTCCATCTTTGATCTCAAAGAGGTTCAAAACCTAGTTCACACATAAACCAAAATGAGCCATGCTGGACCACAAGGAACTTTTCAAAATCCATTGGGGGAGGGGGTGTTTCAGAAAACTACGTCCACTCAAAATGGCTCCACCAGAAGCAGAATCCTCCTTATTTTCACAAAGCTTTTATGAAATGAAGGGGTGCATCGTGGAGACCTTAAAATGGCCTGGTGGAACCATCCGTTGCTTGTGTGTGTGGACAAATACAAGGATTTTGATTACGAAGCACATATTCCTGAAATCAATTCAGGTGTCAATTTCAGTTTTCTGGATCTCAACGAGTCTAGCATAGTGGACAAACTGACCAACTAGAACTCAGGAGGAAAAGGTAAAGGTTCCCCCTGACATTTAGTCCAGCTGCGTCCGACTCTAGGGCGCAGTGCTCGTCCCAGTCTCCAAGCTGTAGAGCCAGCGTTTGCCCGAAGACAGTTTCCATAGTCATGTGGCCAGTGCGACTAGACACAGAATGCCGTTACCTTCCCACCATGGTGGTACCTATTTATCTACTCGCATTTACATGCATTCGAACTGCTAGGTTGGTAGGAGCTGGGACAAGCGACAGGAGCTCACTTGGTCGTGTGGATTCGATCTTATGACGGCCGCTCTTCTGACCTTGCACCACAGAGGCTTCTGTGGTTTAACCTGCAGCGCCATCACATCCCTCTCAGGAGACCTAGGTTCAAATTGCTGCTCAGCCATGGAGAACCCCTTGAGGAGGCCAGTATTGGTAAAACCATTCCTTAAGTATCACTCATTTTTGGAAAACCCTACTAGGATGTGCCATAAGCGGGGTGCAAATTGATGGCAGATTACTCACATAGGTCTAGAGATTAAACCAGGACCTTTTTAGGTCACATACCCCTAAATGTGCCAGAAGCACACACTTTCCTATGTTGACAATGTTTAATTCAGCTATAGCTGAGTGTCTTCTCAAACATGAGAGAAAAAGCAATTTAAAAAATGAAAGACAATTAGCTACAAAGCAATCAGCAACAGCTGCACTCAGTGAGTTGAGCACTCACCCCCTTGCCCCTCTTTTCCTGCACAGTTTTTGCCACCTGCAGTGAAATGCAGTAATAAAAGAGTAAGTGTTGAGGAGGAAAACAAAGTTGTTAAAAATCACACACCTTATTGCTCTTCAGAGTTTGTTTTCCTTTTTTTATTAAAAGCTGAAGAAGAATGACTTCACACAGCCTTCTGCTGCACCCTGCCGAGAAAGAACCAAACTCACCCGGCTGCTAATTCCTCCAATCTGAGGATTCATCTCACTGTGATGCTTCAAAAGCTGATCTTGGACAATCTTGGAATTGTTGTAGATCACAAGCTAAATATAAGCCAACAGTGTGATGTGGCTACAAAAAAGGCTAATGCAATTTTAGGCTGCATTAATAGAAGTATAGTTACCAAATCCTGCAAGGTGCTAGTTCCCCTCTATTCAGCACTGGCTAGGCCTCACCTTTAGTATTGTGTCCAGTTCTGGACAACACATTTCAAGAAGGATGTTAACAAATTGGAACAAGTTCAGAGGAAGGTGACAAGGATGATCAGGGGGCTGGAAACCGAGCCTTATGAAGAAAGGCTGAAAGAATTGGGCATGTTTAGCCTTGAGAAAAGAAGACTGAGGGGTGATATGATAGCACTTTTCAAATACTTGAAAGGCTGTCATACAGAGGAGGGGCAGGATTTGTTCTCGATCATCCCAGAGTGCAGGACACGTAACCATGGGCTCAAGTTAAAGGAAGCCCGATTTCGGTTGAATATCAGGAAGAACTTCATAACTATTAGAGCGGTACAGCAGTGGAACCAGTTACCTGGGGAGTTGGCGAGCGCTCCAACACTGGAGGCATTCAAGAGAAAACTTGGATAATCACCTGGCAGAGATGCCTTGATTGTATTCCTGCCTTGAGTAGGGGGTTGGACTTGACGGCCCTGTAGGCCCCTTCCATTTTCACTTTTCTATGATTTCTATGATAAACAATTCATGCATGAGGAGAAATGCCCTTATCAATTGTAAACTTCAGTAACACCAGTGATACAAAAATGAAGACATTGTGAGTGTCTTCATCATTTTCCTTTGAACGTTTCAAAAAAGCTGAAACTTTCCAAAAGAGCTTAAGGAGCTAAGCATTCTGGTAATTACCCTTGGCTATTGTCTACTACAAGGATCTCAAGAGGATACATCTTTTTTTCACTGCAAAAATGTTAACACTCAAGAGTCATTCTGTGTGAGCTTTTGACAATGTTTTCTAAGCTGAATGCAGCTGGACCACTTTCTCCGGGTAGGTAGCACAATGACGGAAAATCACAGCTCCCCAGTTTCATTCTTTTTTACATTCCCACTTGATGTGGCTCTTCAGCTATAAAAGACTTCTTAGGGAGGGGTCGGGATGGCTAAAAACAAAATAGAAACAAAATCAAAAGATCTTTCTCTGTCTCTCAGCCTGCTATCCTGCAACAAAGGTGGTAAAGCTTTATTTCCCCTCTCCTTTCTTCTTGGTCTTGTTATTTTTTAAGCCCTCAAATGCCTCACTGTTGATTCATCTCTGGCTTTTAAAAAAGAAAACTCTGAACAGGGCCGAAAATTAGGACATGTAAGGGTGGAGGAGAATCTAAAAACCTGCAGTCTCTGTATATATGAGGTGTGTGTTTTCTGCAAGCAAGCGATGTATAAACTATGGCAGGTTTGAGGAGGCTCTTGAAAGTTTCCTCAAGCTCAAACAATGTACTTTTCTTTTTACTTGGGTCACAGTGGCTGTTCTGGAGGTTACAGACCGCCCCCCCCAAAAGGAATTTTTCTAAACTCTGCCTTCCAACCCACTGCAATGTTCTGGTAGGCCCTCATATGTGTATCAAGCTGCAGTGGGTAGGGTCCCTATTCCTTTTAAAATGTTTGTATGGGGGCAGCAGGCATGTGTTGCTATGAAGGGCTTTGTTGTTGTTGTTGTTCAGTCATTAAGTTGTGCCCGACTCTTTGTGACCCCATGGACCAGAGCACGCCAGGCCCTCCTGTCTTCCACTGCCTCCTGGTCAAATTCATTTTGGTTGCTTCGATGACACTGTCCAACCATCTCAACCTCTGTCATCCCCCTTCTCCTCTTGCCCTCACACTTTCCCAACATCAGGGTCTTTTCCAGGGAGTCTTCTCTTCTCATGAGATGGCCAGAGTATTGGAGCCTCAGCTTCAGGATCTGCCCTTTCAGTGAGCACTCAGGGTTGATTTCCTTAAGAATGGATAGGTTTGTTCTCCTTGCAGTCCAGGGGACTCTCAAGAGTCTCCTCCAGCACCACAATTCAAAAGCATCAATTCTTCAAAGGTCAGCCTGTATGAAGGGCTAGCCTAGGGTTATTCCTTCCCTTTGCCCTGGTTCTGCCTATTATCCTAGCATGAATTCTAACTGCTGGATAGCTCAGTGGCTTATGTTGGGAGTTTGATTCCCCACTGTGTCTCCTTGATGGCCCGGACTTGATGATTCGAATTCCTTCCAGCAATGCAGTTCTAAGATGATGATGATTAAGTAGGTTTGCCCTCACTTGTTGGAAGAAAGACCATCTCGCTACATGGAGTTTTTTAATTGCCTTATCATTATTTGCATGCACATTTCCTCTCTCCTGGTTTCTAAAATATCAGTAAATAATCAAGTCTGTGGATGCACTCTGCAAGAATGTTTACCAGGTTAGACACTGGAACCCGGAATTATCCGATGAAGCTTAATGGTGGGGGATTGAGGATTTATATATAAAAAAGGTACATATTTTCTTAGTTAAATTAGAGATGTAGAGATAGCAACCAAATTGAATAGGTTCAAACAAGTTCATGGACCATAAGGCTACTGGTAACTCAGAATGGTGCTATATCATTACCTATAGCTCCAAAGGATGTATGCTTTCCTGAACCAGTGACTGGTGCATGTGAGCAGGCCTTCCATAAGGAAGCAAGCAGTAGACTAGTGAATGCTGGAGTAGGTAAGATTGTGATCTGATCTGATCCAGCGTGGCTTGTCTTACATTCTTCCATACTTCTGAAATTCAATATACCGTAATTATTCAGACCAGTGAGCTTAGGGTCCTTAATAAGATCTCAGTTCTGCCTCATTAATATTATTGAGTGAGGTAGCCCTATGATCTAATAATATTAAACTATAGCATCCCATGAGTAAGGGACAACCTATGCATGACGAATTAGCAGTTGAGTCAAGAAGTAATTAGAAACTGCGGAGTGGGGTGAGGATAATGTAACAATCTGAATGGGGCCATGGAAGGGCAATGAAATGTTTTGATGAAACTGTTCTTTAATCACTTAGGCAATGATCTACTGGAGGAAGAGGCAATATCTAAAACCTTCCATCTGGATAGCCAAGACTGTGTAGGTCATGGAAGCAACACTTAAACTGCTGACACAACCAAGAAGTAATAAGGGCTCGTTCCCAAATCAATCATATTAATGCTTCTTAATTAGCTTGATATCACGTTATAATTCATTTTTATGGACACTACACAAAACTACAAGGAGATTTACACATCATGGTTCTAACATAGAGAAAAATGGGCATGCTGGGGAGGTTGTTTCCAGATTTCATCAAGTTTAGAATAGACCCACTGTAGTCAATGGGACAAGTAAGTCATAACTCAACTGACTTAATTTCAATTGGTTCAATTTAAGTATAGGTCAGTGAGTTTTACTTGAATGATATGACTGAATCTAGATTAAAGATTCTTGAAGAAGGGGTTCTCACACAATAATCTTCTAAGTTATCCTTTGTGACTCACAGGGGACAATAAATGGGTTAGTTTGTATTTTGTTGTTTCTAAAGTTGTTTTTCATAATGTTATTAATTCTTTAATAATTGAATAATTTACTGTTTTTAGCTTTTAATGTTGTGTTTTTACTAATGTAAGCTTCCTTGGGTCCTTTTTAAGGAGAAGGTGGGGTAAAAATATTTTAAATAAATAAATAGATTTGGTCATACAATAGAGTCACTGAAATTACACTTCCTTTTCCACCTCCTGATGTTCTTCGGTAAACCTTCCAGTGGTACTGCAGTAAATTTGGAAATGTAGGTGCCTATCATAACAATCTCCACACACAGTGCCTTCATAGAAGAGTCCAAAAATGCAGGCAACTGAATCAATCTGTATCAGCAAATGAGGAAGAGGTGTTTTATAAAGTCAATGGCTCTTAATTGCCAACTGAAGACAAAACCATTCACAAATGATTTGCATTACAACAGGAATAGCCTTCAGCAATATACTTTTCATGGGAAAAATTCATTTGTCTTCCACCTAAACTCAGAGGAAACAGGGAAACCTGGGTCATGGGGATGATGTGAATATTTCTCAGAAATCCCTGTGTCTTCATTCCTGTGTTCCCTGCATCCATTTCACAACTGCCTCATCCCCTGCCTATAGGACTTCCTGTCTGTAGGTGGACAGGAAGATCCTTTAGGGATAACCTTTCAATATCAGTGGGGCTACAGTTTTAATATGATAAAACGTACTTAGATTTTGGAAAAGTTACCTTGCTGGACCGCTGCTCCGCAGATCTCACAGCCAGGATGGTTGCTGGCCTTGCCAGATGTGTAATTCTAGAAGCTGTTACTGTATACAAAAAAAGTACCCTTTCTAATTTCTGGTGAAACCATGGAGAGAAAAATTCTAGCAGGTGGCAGAACCTCTTGGTCGACAGTCCTTTGAAATGGACCATGAGCCCTGACTGGGTAAAGTAAACGTTCTCCACCTGATATGTTTGAGAGAAATTCCACCCCTTAGGGAAGAACATGGCTGGTTTTCGTTTTCGTTTTGTAGCTACAGCAGAAGGACATATTAAGAATAACTGTTTTTTTTTTTAAAAAAAACATCCTGACAATTGTGTGATGTTACTTGAAATAAGAAACCATTCGAGCCGCTGCGAATCACTTCATGTTTTATTTAAGCAGTAAGTCATGCTGGGCGTTTGAAGGCCATGATAGCACATCTTGGATGTTCATATATTTCTTGTGCTTGTTTTGGTTCCATCGTACATCTGTAAATGCACAGCTGATGCCAGGCTCCAGGCGTGCCAAATGTTTAGCGAAGAAATCCTATATCCGACAGGAGCAAGGACACTGAATAGCAAAACAGAACAGAAGCGACACAATTCATGGGTTTTGAGTGGCCTTTCTATCCAGCCATCTATACAAAGGACATTTATGTTCAGTGTTGATAGAATTTCCATGCTCCGTATTCAGAAGGTTTTCTTTTTTTAAATAAAAGCTGCCTTCAGAACAGCTGCTCAATCTTGAACTCCATGCCCAGCAGACAGACTTCACAGAATAATCAACAGCTTGTTGCATGCCATTTTTTGGGAAAGAAAATGCATCAGGGTAAGGCATGTTCCATTCCCTGCAGGGAACGGCGCCAGTGCAAATATTAGGCGGCAACGATACCATGGTATAATCTTAGAACTGCAAAGCTGGAAGGGACTCTGTGGATCATGAAGTCCAATTCCTTTCAAGGAGACCCAATGGGGGAATTGAATTCCCAGCCTCTGGCTCTGCAATTCAGCAGTTTATTCCCCATTCAGGAACAATTGGGATCCCAATGTTTCGTGTTAGTTTACAACATGTAGGATTTCCCGTAATGCTCTAAAGTGGCAATAGGGTGTGTCCTCGGGTCACTTGACACAGGGAGATCCTTTTAAAATGTGTTGCCTGATTGTGTTTTTTTTGAAAGGGGAAAAATAACAACTACATAGTATTCACTTTGACTGTGACAGAAGTCTGGATATCTGGAAATTCCGAATTTTAAAAATTCCAGATTCTGAATCCAAAGGGCTGTAATTCCAAATCAGGATTCCAAATTCAAATTTTGATGCTAGTGTCCATCCTTAATTTATATTACATGCTCGGGTGGCCATTTGTGATAATGTTTTTGTGCTGCCTGCTGTAGATACAGACATAAACCATACTCGACTCATTCTGAGGCAGTTCTGTATATGGATGTCAATTTCACAGCCCCTGAAATTCCATGGGGGATTTATAATGTCCTCTAAATTTTTTTACAGCACGAGTTTCATCTTTTTCATGCAGGCAGTGAGAATACGGAAGTGAAGTGGAGGCCTTTGGAAAGACCTGCAACTTACTGAAGTGGTAACTCACAGCTTTTTATTTTTTTACGCCTGCTTTTAAATCTTCCCCTTTACAATAATGTATTAAAGTGTTCCTGGAAAAATCATTAGGTGCAGTCAGGATAGTTCAAAAAGAAATCTTCCAAATGAAGCAGTTACTTTCATTTTTTGGTAACTTGGCTCTATAGGAGATCACAGTTTACCGGGACTCATATCCAAACAAGTCAATATCTCTTCTCTTCAAGAGAAATTCTTCTCTTTCGAAGTTCTTAACCAATTTTAAAAAAGGAAAATAAAAGAAAATTCACGTTCCTATTAAAGCTTTTTGGCTGGACCTTTTTACCTTCTTTTCTTTACGTGCTGATTGAAAGCTTCCAGCTGGAAATCTCTACTGCGGACCTGAATTTGAACGGAGTAGTGCCATACTGTTAACCACCACCTCCAAACAAAGCAAAAGTGAATGTAAATGCTGATCTCCAGAAGGGATGAAAACTTATAGAAAGTCAACCCCCCCCCAAAAGCACCAAATTGAGAGATGTGTTGTTAGGATGGCAGGAGAACTCAGTATTTTTACTTGCTTCGACTTTTTAAATTTGTTTGTTTGTTTGTTTAACTTCTAACCCCCCCCCCAATCTAGTAGCAAGCTACAACTCTGGATAGCTAAAAAATTACATAAAATAAAACATCAAAGAAAAGAAACCCCTATACTCCCTTGTGTCACAAACATATAATCCCAAATTCTAATATGGCGACAACGATAAAATTAGTTCAAGCAATTTTTTAAAAATCAGCTATCAAATATTAGGACTGCTGGATAGCTCAGTGGTTTAGATTTCTGATGGAGCCATAGGTTGGGAGGGATATCCCAAAAATCTTGTCTTAAACATGATTTATGCAGATCATAAGCTATCAGCAAACTTGGCATAAAGTTGTATAGCATCTTATTCTTGAGAGAGTAATGATTTATATAGCAATGAAGACTGCAAATATTCATTATAATAACTATATTATGCATCTGAATAATTTTAGGGGTAGCCAGTAAAATATTTGTTTGCATGCATGTTTATTGCCTATAGATTTTACTCATGGGATAATAATTCTAGGCTTGCCATTTTAAAAAAAGTTAAATCTGATGGCCATTTATCTTTTATTAAACATATTTATGCAGTTGGCATCTCAGTATTTATACGGTTGGCATCTCCATATTTACCTAATGAAAAAAATATATGGCGCAAGATTAATCTTCCTATATTCTTCAGTTAACCAATACTAACTACATAAGTGTGTGGGCAGCCTCCACACTCTGCAATGAAATGCAAATTAATCAAGGCTTTTAACAACAGTGTTTTGAACATATGGGTCATAAATGAGATGCCTGGAGTGTGCTTGCAGACAAAAGTCACAGTTGCACACAGGGTTTTTCCATTTGTTTGTTTTAAGTATGCAATATGGGAGTAGAAGGAACTCAAACAGACATTTATAAGTCACACAGATTTCATACCAAGAGTGTTTCATGTATCCTGCTACATATGGGACACAAGCAGAACATGGAAGAGCGATCCTTCCTTCCTTCCTTCGTTCCTTCGTTCCTTCGTTCCTTCGTTCGTTCGTTCGTTCGTTCGTTCGTTCCTTCCTTCCTTCCTTCCTTCCTTCGTTCCTTCGTTCCTTCGTTCCTTCGTTCGTTCGTTCGTTCCTTCCTTCCTTCCTTCCTTCCTTCCTTTCTTTCTTTCTTTCTTCCTTCCTTCCTTCCTTCCTTCTTTCTGACAGTAAAAATGTAGGCATGAGTGTCTGCAGGAGGAGGTGGGGGCTCTGTCCCCTCCAAGTTCTATTTTCCCCCCATTATTTCAGTGTACAGAAAAAAACATGCATAGTGTTGTGATGATGCATGAAGTATGATGACATACTGTACAAAGCTTTGCCCCCTGCCTGAAAAAATTATGGTGTACTTACTATACCATTGAATACAACAGGAAAATAATTGATTTATTTAAAATATTGTTATGCTGGCTTTCTCCCGAACGATCAGAGGCGGCTTACAGTATTAAAAGAACAAAGTTAAAGGCCAAATAACAAATTGTTGCAATGTTAAAAAACATTAGACAAATATTGTATTAAAAGTCACAGTAAGAACAATATTGCAAACACAAGTAAAACACAGAATGAAACAACCCCTATTAAAAAGTCCCCTTTGGTCAACCCATAATTTAAAGGAAAGCTTGCCTGAAGAGAAAGATCTTCACATGATTGCGGAAGGACAGCAAAGGTGGCGCTAGGCTGGCCTCCAGTGGGAGGGTGTTCCACAGTCTGAGAGGAGCAACAGCGAAGGCCTTCTCTCGTGCCCCCACCAAACGCTACTGTGAGGGTGGTGAGACCGTATAGAGGCCTGGGTAGGTTCATAAAGGGAGATAATGGTATTTTAGATAGCTTGGATGCAAACTGTTTAGGACTTTATGGGTTAAAACCAGCAATTTGAATTGTACCGAGAAACAGATGGGCAGCCGGTGGAACCGCTGTTAACAGGGGAATTATATGTTCCCTGTAACCTGTAAATCGTTAAGAATTTGTCGCCTTTGGTCCTTGCCTCATTCTACCCAATGGAAGGGGCAGTCATAAGACTGAGGGCTGACACACTTCCTGTGCATGGGAAACAAGTCATCTTCATTGTCTGAGTCACCCATGTGTGTCTTCTCTATAAGAGAGCACGTGACGTACGGTTCATGGCATGGGGTGAAAAACCTGCTGTGCCCATTCTTAAAATACTACCTCTCACTTCAGTGTAACAGGAATGGGTGGCTACAAAACCAGTCCATTGATTCTGGAAGCGCACGACAGAATTATGGCTCTTTGCATTCTCCTTGCAAAATGTTACTTTTCTGGTAGATGGGCAGAAGTTGTCATTAGTCATCTCCTTCATTTATTAGCCATGATAGGACAAGTGGCCTTTCTGATTGCCTTTCATTTGGCCATTAATTCAGCAAGAATCTTTGCACAATGTTCTGTCGCTGTGTCCATAGATCACTTCAGCCAGAAATCAATGAACACTACAACTAAGGAACGTTAGACTTCTGCAGCTGTTTCATTAAGCTCAAGCACGATGTGTACATTTGAGATCAAGGGCCTCCGAGATGTGCAGGAACTAGTATAAGCCTTTTCTTATTCTATACTTTATTTTTAAAGTCTCTCTCTCTCTCTCCCCCTCTCTCTCTCACACACACAGACAGCTACCCCATTTCATTTCATGGCAGCTATTTTGTGATGGCACCCATAGCTCTTTTTAAATCCCAAGATTGCCTGTTGCATGGCTCCCCATAAATTGTCCTCCCTTCCTTATTCTAATATTTTTCCCAGTAGTTTTTTTAGAATAGGCAACTATAGGTTTGAGGGCTTTAAGGTTGTTTAACACTGTATCCCATCCTATACTGTACTCAGTCTTTGTATTGGTAGGTTGCTAGAACTTTAGGTATGTATATATTCAGAGTACAGTGGCTCAGTACTGAGCTTGTGCTGCTGAATATCAATGAACATCTGGAGTAATTAGGAAATACGTTCAAGAAAGGTGCAGGAAGATAAAGAACCCTCAGCTTATATAAAGATGCTCATTCTATTATCTTCTACCTGTTCAGGTCGGCTGGCTGCTAGTTCTGCCTCTTTCCAGCTGATATTGAAAAGTAAAAACAAACAGGAAGGGATCTCATAGGAAGAAAGCTCATTATATACCAACCTGCATGTTGATCTAGAAAAGACAGGAATGGGAAAAAAAAAACACTGAAGCCCTTGTGACTAGAAATCTGTCAGTAATACCTCCCTCCATTGGTTCAGATCCTGGTGCTTTATTCCAACATAAATAAGCACAGAGGTGTGAATTTATGACCAATGATCTCATTTTAAAGGAAATTTGGGATAAGTATTGCACTCGACATGGGGGAAGACAAGTGTTGTTTGTTCTCCAAACAATATTCAGTTATTCTGAAAGTTATTGTTATACCTGTCACCAATATTTGAATTCCTTGATAATTTTTCTTGTTGTTTAGTCATTAAGTCATGTCCGACTCTTCCTGACCCCATGGACCATAGCACGCCAAGCCCTCCTGTCCTCCACTGCCTCCTGGAGTTGGGTCAAGTCATGTTGGTCGCTTCAGTGACACTGTCCATCCATCTCATCCTCTGTCATCCCCTTCTCCTCTTGCCCTCACACTTTCCCAGCATCAGGGTCTTTTCTAGGGAGTATTGTCTTCTCATGAGATGGCCAAAATATTGGAGCCTCAGCCTCAGGATCTGTCCTTCCAGTGAGCACTCAGGGTTGATTTCCTTCAAAATGGATAGGTTTGTTCTCCTTGCAGTCCAGGGGACTCTCACGAGTCTCCTCCAGTACCACCATTCAAAAGCATCAATTCTTCAGCGGTCAGCTTTCTTTATGGTCCAGCTCTCACTTCCATACATTGCTACTGGAAAAACCATAGCTTTGACTATGCGGACCTTTGTCGGCAAGGAGATGTCTCTGCTTTTTAAGATGCTGTCGAGGTTTGTCATCGCTCTCCTCCCAAGAAGCAGGCATTTTTTAATTTTGTGGCTGCTGTCACCATCTGCAGTGATCGTGGAGCCCAAGAAAGTGAAATCTGTCACTGCCTCCATATATTCCCCTTCTATTTGCCAGGAGGTGATGGGACCAATGGCCATGATTTTAGTGTTGTTTTTTTTTGATGTGGAGCTTTAGACCATTTTTTCCGCTCTCCTCTTTCACCCTAATTAAGAGGTTCTTTAATTCCTCCTCACTTTCTGCCATCAGAGTGGTATCATCTGCATATCTGAGGCTGTTGATATTTCTTCTTGAAAGGTCTGCCTTGGATTCGTATTGAAATCATTCTATCATTTTTGAGATTGTATCCCAGTACTGATTTTCCCAATCTTTTGTTGACTATGAGGGCTACTGATTTCTTCTACGGGATTCTTGCCCACAATAGTAGCTATGATAATAGTCTGAATTGAATTCGCCCATTCCCATCCATTTTAGTACACTGATGCCCGGGATGTCAATGTTTATTCTTGCCATCTCCTGTTTGATCACATCCAGCTTCCCAAGGTTCATAGATCTTACATTCCAGGTTCCTATGCAGTATTTTTCTTTGCAGCATTGGACTTTCCTTTCACTTCCAGGCACATCCATAGCTGAGCATCTTTTTGGCTTTGGCCCAACAACTTCATTAGCTCCGGAACTAATTGTCGTTGTCCTCCGCTTTTCCTCAGTAGCATGTTGGACGCCTTTCAACCTGAGGGGCCCATCTTCCAGCATCATATCTTTTAGCCTTTTGTTTCTGTTCATGGGGGTTTCTTGGCAAAGATACTGGAGTAGCTTGCCAGTTCCTGCTCCAGGTGGGTCGCGTGTAGTCCGAACCCTCCACTATGACCTGTCTGTCTTGGGCGTCCCTGCATGGCATAGCCCATAGATTTTCTGAATTACTCAAGCCCCTTCACCATGACAAGGCAGCAATTGTGAAGGGGTCTTTGTCAATAAACTCTTTGTTTAAAAAAAATAATCTGAAGTTCTTCAAGCTAGTTAGATCAATATTTATTTTTGTAAAATAAGATTACCAGAGCCTCTTTCTCTCAGCCTGTACCTACAAAAGGCTCTTGTGATGGTGGATGATGATACTCATTCTACTTGCATGGTCTGGAAAAGGGAAATAATAAATAGAAATCCTGGTTACTGATAAATTGCAAAGTGACTTACTCTCACAATTTCCTTCCTTAATCTACTCAGGACAGAAATTTGAGCCTTGTTATCTATGGTTCCTGATTTTAATGTGTTTTTAATTGCCTATTCAAATGCACCTATAGTAGTTAACGAGAAAATACCTTCTCTTTCAAAAAAATGTATGAGCTTTGCAATTAGAAGTAATTGCCTTTGCTAATTAAAAAGTGCTTCTTTATTTTCTGTTGATTGTAACTTTTTAAGCTTTTATTAAATAAGTAGTTAATGGCTTTGGAAATTCCAGAGAAGGGCAGAGTTTGCCCTTCTCTGTCTTTGGAAGTGTAAAGGTTCGATTTTCCCCCCTTTGCCACGAGACTTGGCTTGGGGGAATCTAAATTATGGAGAGGTGTCCTTTTTCAAAGGTGTGCCTTATTTAAAGGAGTTTTTTTTTTGTCCACAGATGTATTCCACCAAATTTTCAAGCCTTCTTCCTATGTCAGTTAAGCATCACTTCATTTGCCTTTTTTTCTTACCCAGTTATTCCTCATACTAAAATGTTCTTCTAGAGATAAGTAGTTCGATTTCGAAAATGTTGGCATTCCTCTGCCTCCTCCAGCAGCTGCCCACTCAGATGAGGAGGTGGGGCAGGGAGTCCTGCAGCACTGTGTTTGACTGGGCAGTTGCTGGAGGAGGTGGAGAAGGGAAGCAGGTGCTCCTGCCGGGGCTAGTTGAGTACCCGAAGAAGAAGAGAGCACCATATACCAGCTGGTGAATGGGGTGAGGGGAGGGAACATGTGACACCTGTGGTGCTGGTCTGATGAACTGGCATGAGTCTCGAACAAAAGTAAGATGACATATGAGAGAAAATTTGTAGGGAAGAGATTTAGTGATTATCTTTTTCAGCCCAGAGTCATGGGTGGGGGAGGGAAGGCAGAAACAGCAGAAGACATGGGGACAAGGACTTAGCCTCCAAGGGCTGCCTGCGTGGGGATTAACATATCCTGCTTAGCTCTAGGATGATGACTCACAATGCCCTGCTTTGCAACTGGTTGGAAAAGTGAGTGAAGGCAACAAGCTGACCTTTCAGGATCAGCACAATGTTGCCTTTTAAGATTTTAGAAATGGGAAGATAAAGGGAAAAGACCAAGAGCCCATAGGTGCCAAAATTATTCCATATAATTCACTTTCTGTCTGGTCCTGATTTTGGCTATTTCTTTCACTAAAATTTCTTTCACTGCAAGCGGGATCTGAAGGCCGTAGGAACGGACCTCAACAGCCTGGTCAGGCATTGCATCACGGCCTCTCCCAATTTGAAGAGACCCTTGTCCAGCAGTCCGAGGCCAAGAGGCAGTTCTGAAAGCAGCAAAATCAGGGAGCTGGGCAGGGGACAGACTGTATTTGTCTTCAGTGTGGAAGGGATGGTCACTCGCGAATTGGCCTTTTCAGCCACACTAGACGCTATTCCATGTCCTCCATACAGAGCACATTACCATAGTCTCTCGAGACTGAAGGATGCCTAATCACTAAAATAGAGAAGAACCACCTCCTTGGGTACTGGGTTGGGTGGGGGAAATATTTGAAGTCTCTCTCTAACTTTTTTTTAAACATCTCCACCCTAAAATTTGTTTATTCCAATTTTCAGCTGGTGACCTTCCAAAGAAGGTTCCAGACATGGCTGAACAAGGTGAGAATTACAGTGGTGCCCCGCATAGCGATGTTAATCTGTTCCAGGATTAACGTCGCTATCTGGAAACATCGCTATACGGAAAGGAAAACCCCACAGGAATGCATTAAACTCTGTTTAATGCGTTCCTATGGGGGGAAAAACTCACTGGTAAGCGAAGATTCCCCATCCGGCCGCCATCTTCGCCACCTCGGTAAGTGAGGGCAGGGCGCGAAAACGCTGCGGGCGGCCATTTTCTGCACCCGGTGGCCATTTTGGAACCGCTGATCAGCTGTTTCCCTAACATCGCAATGCGAAGATCGGTAAGTGAAACGCTTACCGATCATCGCAATGCGATGTTTTGCCACCTAAAACATAGCAATGCGATCGCATTAGTGATTGCAAAAAATGCGTCGCTATGCAGATTTGTCGTTAAACAGTGCGCTCGTTAAGCAAGGCATCACTGTACATGGATTTAAGGGCCTGTGCAAACTCTTGCAACGCACTTCCCCCCAGATACAGTAATTAAATATTGCAGTGCAAACGATAACAGTGATTTCAACAGTGGTAGCTGCCAGGAGCTTGGCATACAGAAGTTTGAATCAATGTAAGGCGACCTTTAGAAAACTAGCAGTTTTCTATGGCTGAATATAAGCAAGATGTCTAATGATCAGATTGGCTCTTTCCTTAGTTCCAGAAACAGCACAAGTAATAGTGCTTTTATATATGGTAGCAATGGAAGAGTACCTTTAATACAGTTGCAGCACCAGTAATAAATGACAGACCATTGCTGTGTATCTGAAGATGTGCCCTAGATTCCTAACCGTGATGACAAGCCATTAATGTCACTCAATTTATTATGGTCTTGTTTGAAGCATTCCAATACAAGCTGTATTGTATCATTCTGCTCCATTTTCCCTTGCCAACTTGCTTTCCACTGCTGTTGGAAAGGATAAACACTGTGAACGCTATGCTATCACTTACCTTTCTGTTCTTCCTCAAGAGCATTCTACTACAATAAGAGATAAGTACTATCTCGTCCAGCGGAACAAATTCTTCCACCTACACAAATATTCCTGATTAGAGATGGGTATGAACTAGAAAAATTGTTGTCTGTTTTGTGGCTACCCATGAACCACAAACTTTCAAACTTAAAACAAACCAGGAAGTCCATCTAAAAACTTTTGTTGGTTTGGTTCATTTTCGTTTGTCAGTTTTTGTCGAACCCATACTGACCAAACCAACGAAAAAGTGATTTTTGATTAACTTCCTGGTTCGGTTTTTTGTTCGTGCGCATCCTTATTCCTGATGTAATTAAATCCTCTTATAATAATCACTGAGACTTACATCTAGAAACCAGAAAGCAGGCATGGATTTGGGTCAGCCTGCCTACCAACTGAAAATATTGCATTGATCTCATCCTTTCCTCTGCTCCTGCTACTTGTTTGTGCGTGCTAAAAAACAACAACGTGGGTTTAAAAATCCCACCGGCATCTGTTCTACCCCCTTCCTATTTATTTTGCTCATATGAAAAGCTGCTGCACAGTAATAATCACTCTTGAAAGTAAAAAAACAAAAATGTGTGAATCATAGAATCACAGATTTATAGAACTACAGAGTTAGAAGGAAGCCCAAGAGTGAATTTGTCCAATGTTCCACCAAACAGGCATCCGTGGCTGAAACATCCTCAACAGACAGCCTTCCATCTTCTTTTTAAAATCACCCAGTGAAGGAGTCCACCACTTTTTGATGTAGCCTATTCCACTCCTGAACACTTCTCAGTGGATCCTAATATTTAGCTGGAATCTCCTTGTATGTTGGATCCATTGGCTTGGATGCTGCCCTCTGGAGCGTTGGAAAGCAAGCTTTAGAATCATAGAATCACAGAGTTGGAAGAGACCACAAGGGCCATTGAGTCCAACCCCCTGCCAAGCAGGAACTCCATCAAAGAACTCCCAACAGATGGCCATCCATTGTCGTTTAGTTGTTTAGTCGTTTCCGACTCTTCATGACCCCATGGACCAGAGCACCCCTTCTAATTTGGTATCATCTGCAAATGTAATCAGCATACATGCTCTTTATGGTCCATAACACAGCCCTTCCCTTCTCTAGGCTAAACATACCCAGTTCCTTCGACTAGTCCTTGAAGAGCTTGGTTTCCAGACGTTTTACCATATTTGTACTCCTCATCTGTGGATGATCCAGCTTGTTGATGTAATTCCTGAACTATGGTGCCCAGTACTGGATAGAGTGCACTATGTGAGTTCTGACCAAAGCAGAACACAGTGTGTGGAAGCAAAAGGTTGAGTCCTGAAAAGTTTAAGCTGACTCTGTTGGAGTTACAAATTCCTTCCACAAGAGGTAGTATTAATTGCCTTGAACAAGGACACTGTACTTCTGTTGATGTAGCTTAGAACTGCATTAGTTTCTTTTGCTGCTGTATCATGCTGGGGATAGTCAGCCAGAGATAGATGGCCAAGGTGTCCCCTCTTGTTCTTTCCCCATGAGCATCTAGTTGTATGTCATTTATGGTGTAGCACAATGGTTCCCAACCTTGGGCCGCCAGATGTTCTTGGACTACAACTCCCAGAAGCCTTCACCACCACCTCTACTGTACTGGCCACAATTTATGGGAGTTGAAGGCCAAGAATATCTGGAGGCCCAAGGTTGGGGATCACTGGTGTAGTAGATAGAGTGACAGATTAGGAGTCTGGAGATCTGGATTTGAATCCTCTCTGGAAACTCAGTGGGGTAAAGTGGGTGGGTGGCACTGATAAAACCCATTCCTTGAATATCTCACTTATCTTGAAAGCCTTGTTACAGTTGCTATAAGTTGGTTCCAAGTTGACAGCGCATGACACACATAATTCGCTTTGTTGTTTCCTTCTCCTCAGAAGCCAGTTCGTTGTTGTTTTCCCATGTTAGAGGGAGGTAGCCACAGATGGGGTCTCCTCCGTAATGACTGCCATTAAACTCATATGCCTTCAAAACAAATGTACTGGCTTCTACGTACTAGTCTTTGAATATTTTTTTTGCTTTCATTACCTCTGAAGCAATTTGTTCATGCAATGCCTACACTTCAGCTAATTTTCCCTAAATGTAAGTTACCAGCATTTCCATTTCAGTGAGGAACCTAGAAGAGTGAGCAGGAGCTTAAAAAATAAAATGAGTGATCCCCAGGGTTCGGGATCTGTGTCTTTGCTTTTCTACTGGAAGCAGGCTTTCGGGTCACGCTAAAAGTTTCATTGGGTGTTGTTACGAAGGCTGGTTGTGGAGCCAGAGGTTGGGAGTTGGATTTCCCACTGAGCCTTCAGGGAGGAGGAGCCAGCCTGTGTCTCCTTGGACAAGCTCATCACATGCCAAGCAGGGCTTGATAAGGTTGATTTCTTTGACTGCAGCTCCCACAATTGTCCTAACCAGCCTAGCCATAGGTCAGAATCCTCCGATGTCAGAATGAGGTCACAATCTGGAGAGGTTTTGTTTCTCTGCAAACTGAGAGGCAGTTAACAGTCAGGCTGAGCCCTCAACTGGTCAGGATGGATCTTCCTGTTAGGTCAAGGTGAGGGTTGAAGGTGGGCTATATGACCTGTTGACAGCTATGGTGTCACAGTGGATAGAGTTTCAGGCAGGAATTCAGGAGGCCTTGAGCGAGGAACCTAGAGGAGTGAGCAGGAGCTTAAAAACAACTCTATTCTGAAAAGCTTCAAGATACCCTTGTACTAATAGTTAACTATTCATTTTCTTTAAAGATGCTCCTGAAATTATTCATTCCTGAGTGTCAATGAAGCTATTGATAGGGAAAATATGTCCTGTGACAGAGGATGTCACACTACAGGTAATGAGTGATCCCCAGGGTTTGGGATCTGTGTCTTTGCTTTTCTACTGGAAGCAGACTTTCGGGTCATGCTAAAGGTTTCATTGGGTGTTGTTACGAAGGCTGGTTGTGGAGCCAGAGGTTGGGAGTGGGATTTCCCACTGAGCCTTCAGGGAGGAGGAGCCAGCCTGTGTCTCCTTGGACAAGCTCATCACATGCCAAGCAGGGTTTGATAAGGTTGCTTTCTTTGACTGCAGCTCCCACAATTGTCCTAACCAGCCTAGCCATAGGTCAGAATGCTCCGATGTCAGAATGAGGTCACAATCTGGAGTGGTTCTGTTTCTCTGCAAACTGAGAGGCAGTTAACAGTCAGGCTGAGCCTTCAACTGGTCAGGATGGATCTCCCTGTTAAGTCAAGGTGAGTGTTGAAGGTGGGCTATATGACCTGTTGACAGCTATGGTGTCATAGTGCAGTCGTCCCCAACCTTTTTAATGCCAGGGACCGGTTTTGTTGAAGACCATTCTTCCAAGGACCGGTGGTGGGGCTGCCGCCACCAGCATCTGTGGATGGGGGGCATGGGGTGTGTGTGTCTGTGCGTGGAGGTACTTGTTATGCAGTAGTATGTTATGCCATCATTTAAAAGGCATTAGATATACCATGGAACACAGTGAAGACAGTCATCATCAAGTGGAGAAAATATGGCACAACAGTGACATTACCAAGAACTGGATGTACGTGTAAAAGTGATGAAAAGACTAGAGGAAAATTGGTCAGGGAGGCTGCCAAGAGGCCCTACAGCAACATTAAAGGAGCTGCAGGAATATCTGGCAAGTCCTGGCTGTGTGGTACAGGTGACAACCATCTCCTGTATTCTTCATATGTCGGGGCTATGGGGTAGACTGGCAAGAGAGAAGCCTCTTCTCATGAAGAAAAACATCCAAGCCTGGCTAAATTTTGCAAAAACACATCTGAAGTCTCCCAAAAGCATGTGGGGAAAAGGATTATGGTCTGGTTGAAACCAAAGTTGAACTTTTCAACCATAATTCCAAAAGATGTTTGGTGCAGAAACAACACTGCACATCATCAAAAGAACACCATACCCACAGTGAAGCATGGCGGTGCTGGCATCATGCTTTGGGGCTGTTATTCTTCAGCTGGGACAGGGACCTTAGTCAAGCTAGAGGGAATTAGGAACAGTTCCAAATACCAGTCAACATTGGCACAAAACCTTCAGGCTTCTGCTAGGAAGCTGAACATGAGGAGGAACTTCATCTTTCAGCAAGAAAACAACCCAAAGCAGACATCCAAATCAACAAAGGAATGGCTTCACCAGAAGAAGATTGACATTTTGGAATGGCCCAGCCACAGCCCAGACTTGAATTCGATTGAATATCTGTGGGGTGATCTGAAGAGGGCTGTGCACAGGAGACGTCCTTGCAATCTGACAGATTTGGAGCGTTTTTGCAAACAAGAGTGGGCAAATATTGCCGGGTCAAGATGTGCCATCCTGATAGACTCATACCCAAAAAGGCTGAGTGCTGTAATAAAATCAAAAGGTGCTTTGACAAAGTACTAGTTTAAGGGTGTGCACACATATGCAACCATATTATTTCAGTTTTTTTAATTTTTACTTCCCTCCACCTAAAACAGTTCATTTTGTTGTTCAACTGAGTTGTACAGTTCATAGGTCTCAATAAAAGGTGGAAAAAGTTCTGAAATGATTTGTCTTTGTCTCATTTTTTTTACATCACAGACATTTGACATTTTAACAGGGGTGTGAAACCTTTTTATATCCACCGTAAGTTGCAAGCAACCGGATGGCACATTACAGTGGATGTTTATTTTCCATATCATGGACAAACATTATTCAGTAATTGAAAGACTCGTTTTTGACAGTTTATCACAACTTTATTTTTCATCCACTTTTACGTAGGACTGTGTCTGTGTTCATTGTAATCATTGTTAGTGATCTCAAATATTTATTCTCCGATGTCAGAATGAAGTCACAACCTGGAGAGGTTCTGTTTCTCTCCAAACTAAGAGGCAATGATTCCTGTTCACCCAAGCGATAGCTGTGGAGCCAGAGTTCGGGTGTTCGATTTCCTATGGTGCCTCCTGCAAGTACAACTGGCCTGTGTGGCCTTGCAGTGTCCCAGAATGCACCAGAAGAAGGACATGGAAAACCACGTCTGAGCACTTTCTACCTGGAAAACCTGAAAAGGGTTGCCATGGGTCACAATGGACTGGACAGCACATGATTATTATGAAAGGGACAAAGAAACCATACAAAGAGCCCCAAAAAACCCACAACAACCATTAGATCCCGGCCGTGAAAGCCTTCGCGAATACATTAAACCATACAATCTTCACAGTTGGAGCACCTTTACTGCCTTGACTTACATGAAGCTGTCAAGTAACGTAGGATGAACAGGATATTTCCAAAATATGGAACCAGTAGAACAGCACTTTTGCTATGCACTAATAGTGCTTTGATAAAAGATATATATTAGGGAAGTTCTTGATCACATCTTGATACAAGAGTGCCTATCTATTCCAACAATTTCCTTCCCCATCAGCACATACCTGATTCTCCTCAACAGAATAGGTAGATTTAAAACTGTAGGAAGACCTGCATATAGTAAGGTAAAGGTTCCCCTTGAAGTTTAGTCCAGTCGTGTCCAACTCTAGGGGGTGGTGCTCATCCCCATTTCCAACCCATAGAGCTAGCGTTTGTCTGCAGACAATCTTCCGTGGCCACGTGGCCAGCACGACTAGACATGGAAGGCCGTTACCTTCCCACCATGGTGGTACCTATTTATCTACTCACATTTTACATGCCTTCGAACTGCTAGGTTGGTAGAGCTGGGACAAATGACAGGAGCTCCCTCCGTTGTGTGGGTTCAATCTCACGACTGCTGGTCTTCTGACCTTGCAGCACAGAGGCTTCCGCGGTTTGACCAGCAGCGTCACCACGTCCCTCCTGCATATAGTACCACCTCCTTAACTGATTAAAATAGAGACTCTCTCTTGGACAAGTTAGTTGCATGGGCTTGCATCGTATTTAGATTACAGAGATATACTAGACAATCTCATAGTTTCATATTTAGAAGTAAACCCCAGTTAGTAAAACAAGACTCACGTCCTAGTTTGTCTGTTAGGAAGGAGCTAAGTAAGTAGATGGAAGTGAGCATTCTTATTCAAACCAGCACCGAGGGTCCAAGATCAGGAATGAAAGATACAGTTCAGTTTGGTTGCTTAGGGTGGTGGTAAAATCTCAGTGTCTAGAGAGAGTACAATGGTGGCTTGTGTTGTGACAAAAAAAAAAAATTAGAAGGTCTGGTGGGAAGTTTAAAAATGGGGACATTTCAGGCATCTTATCTGTTTCTACAAGGTGGCAGATGAGCTACAAAGATAGCAACGTGGGATGAACAAGATAGAGAGTCATAGGCGATAAATATTGCAAATGGATTTTCTTTTCCTGCTGCACTTTCTTACATTTCCAAAGGTGAGGGTGGTGAAATAATTTCCTCATTCAAATGAAAATGCGAAACTAATGTATGCTATAGGCAGCCCGTTGTTGAAATTGCCTGTGCGGACTCTTGTACATCAATTTTTCCCAGCAGAACTTGATGAAATGTGTGTGTGTGGGAAGCATGTGATTATTTTGGAGAGAGTGCAGTTGTATCATCAGGCTACTGTAGGGACATACAGACAGTATCACAGTTGTAGCCATCTGTAGTAAGCCTCTAAAAATGAAATGCCCAATGCCCCAGGTGGCAAAGAAGGCATGAATGGATATGAGCTAAAGCTATTTATAAATGAATTGAATTCAACATGTTTTAATTTTTTTTAAATAGGAACTGATCAATAGTCAACGGTTTTAATTGGATCATCAAAGATGCCACATGCTTGACTAGAAATCTGTACAAGAACTAAAAGGGTATTATGCAGGAAGAGATGGAGTGGTGGATTGTTACACTCCAAAAGATCCTATGCACAGCAAACTCATTTTATTCCTACTGAATCCAACTAAACGGATACAATACAAGATAATCTATATCAAAACTTTAAATGAAAGACTTGTGGCATGCCACATTATACTAGACATTGTAAGCAGTAGCTTGTATTTTTGTTTAATCTAAACCTATAAATAAAAAATATGAAGAAATGAAGAAAGATGGTTGTAGGTTTTTCGGGCTGTTTGGCCGTGTTTTTGAGGTTTTTCTTCCTAATGTCTCACCAGTCTCTGTGGCTGGCCTCTTCAGAGGACCGGAGTCAGAACTCTGTGCTCTGGTGCAGTTTGTGGGATAGTTGAGCAATTATAGCTGTGGGATCAGCTTTTGTCCTTTTCAGGCAATAGGGTGATTATGGTGATCAGTGTGTGTTTTGTTGTGGGTGTATTGTTGTGATAAGGGGGAAAAATGATCTGCCACTGTGATAGATGGGTGTTGTTAGCTGGTCTTTTGAGTGCAGTGATCAATGGTCCTTGTGGACTGGTGATCGCCAGTCCATGGAGAAAGACTTATGGAATATGCCACAGGAATTACTATGCCTGCAACATATGCTGGCATGGTCTTCCTTCCTTCCTTCCTTCCTTCCTTCCTTCCTTCCTTCCTTCCTTCCTTCCTTCCTTCCTTCCTTCCTTCCTTCCTTCCTTCCTTCCTTCCGTCCGTCCGTCCGTCCGTCCGTCCGTCCGTCCATCCGTCTGTCCTATCAAACACTTCACAATTAACTTTTCAGCTGACCTTGTTTGCTGGACGGTTGTGCAAACCACATGCCCAGTATTTTCTGCTTCAAGAGGCTAAGAGCAATGATTGCAATTACTACAAAGAAAGGGGATAGTGTGTGATATATTGATAATCATTGTGGAAGGTTGTTCCTTTTTCTGCAATACCTAGACAGAGCCGCAGTAAATAAGGAGAGTTATTTTTCCCATTGCCCATTCAATCAATGTCTTTCCTCATATGATTTACTGCTTCGCCATCTCCTCATTGTGCTTCTGTTCCAATTTGCAAAGAACCTCAAATGTCAAACAAGGCCAGTGGTGTGCAAACTTTTCTGGAGCTGTAGAGATGATGTGCCTAACAGGCAGTCTAAAATGACATTGTTCTTTTGGGTATGTTTCCCTTCTTCCTATCCTTACTTTTCAGGTCACTCCAAAAGTATGCGAGTTATGTTCATCTCTAATGTGACATCGTTCTCACAATGAGCCAGTTGCCTGTTGTACCAATGGGGATCTTTCATAACCCATTTTCTCTATTGTTGATGAAATGCAGAATAAAATGAAATACCCTGCTAATGTCACAAAGAAGAATATTTCTTGATATTTGCATCAGTTCGTTTGTATTGCTACACAACTTGAGTTGATTTAATTCAGAGTAATGGTATTCACTACTCCTAATGCACTACATTTATTCGAATATTAGCTCACTGTAGGTCTACAGTGTAGACCAATTTTTCCAGAGATCTCTGACGAATCTCTTCTCCTCTTAAATGCTTGCAGTTTCCTTCATCACTCCTAGTCATCCACAGCCAAGCAGTAGATAAGTATAACAGTTTTTCATTCCAGTGATTGGCATCATAAATGCCCTATTCAGTTATTAGCCTATCCAGTGTGACCAACATGGTTAGAGAGGACCACATCTGCCTCTATCACTGCTCTCTCCTGATGACCTCTGAAGAGGAGAACTTCTTGCTTGAATGGTAGAGTCTACACATGAATAAGAACCTTGGAAAAACTGGCTTCATACTCACATGTAGAACTTACCAGTGATCAGAAAACTCCTTTTCAAACCCCTCACAAGAGATGGGCATGAACCAGAAAAATAGCAATTTATGGTAGTTTGTGATTTATGGCTATAGGAAAGTGTGAAGGCAAGAGGAGAAGGGGACGACAGAGGATGAGATGGTTGGACAGTGTCATTGAAGATACCAACATGAATTTGACCCAACTCAGGGAGGCAGTGGAAGACAGGAGGGCCTGGCGTGCTCTGGTCCATGGGGTCACAAAGAGTCGGACATGACTGAACGACTAAACAACAACAACGACAACAACAAAATGAACCATGAACTTTCTAAACTTTTTTAAAAAAATGAACCAAGAACTTTTTTTTTTAAGTTCATGCCTGGGGTGGAGGGGAAACTAAATCTCCCACTCCCTCTGTCATCCACCTGCTCACTTCCCACTCACCCCATCGCTTCCTACCAGGTGCTACCACTGCCTCTTCCTCCATCATCATTCCAGCTACAACGTGAAGCAAATGAGTGGCCCCAATCCAGTGCTGTGCAGGCCCAATCCAGCACTGTGAGGCTGAATGGCTACACAGCTTACAGAGAATGCTGATCCCAGCTGATCTCCCCAATCAACTGGAACTCCAGTACATGTGCAGTGATAGCAGGCTGGGCTCACAGAAGCCAGACTGGTGTCTCTAGAGATGGTGGTGGAGGTGGAGAAGGAAGAGAAGAAGGCAGTAGCATGAGGTGGGGGAGGCGACGAGGGCAGTGGGAAGAGGGCGGGGGAATAAACGAACCAAGGATTTCATTAAATTGCTAAGAAGGTTTGTTGATTCAGTTAGTTCATCGGTTTTGATGAACCCGAACCCACCCGAACCAACAAACCAGTGTTTTTTGACAAAGGTCCTGCTTCATTTTTTGATTCATGCTCATCTCTGCTTGAATGGAGAACATGATGATCAAAAGAGTGGGCCAATTGGAGGAGACAGGACTATATGGACAATGCTGGACACAACAATGCCTCAATGAGGCTCTTGGTAACGTATTCTAACTTAGCTAGACACATGAGTATTCGGATGATTTATTGATGGTGATAACTAGCCCTTGCATCTTAAGATTGTCATAGTTATGACCTGGAAAATATGCCTCCAGTTATAGTTTTGAAAAGTTCTTCCAAAAAAGGATGAGATGAGTTTTACGTCTACCAAGTGTGGACCAAAGTACATCTCGTGTACTGCTAACAGAAATGTGATAGATCTTTGAAATCTTGACTGGGACAGAGTTTGTCAGATACAGCTTATTAACATTCTCTCATAAAAATAAATGTTATATGAATTTTGCTGGTTCAATACAAATATATTTCCATTATAAATCAAAAGTATTAAAAGTGCTGTCCTTCTACCACAACTATTTATGGTTTTACTTTCTTTTATTCCCCCTGAAGTATGATAGATATCACAATCTTTTTGCCTCTTTGCTACATTACTCGTCTCTAAAAGGGCAAACACTCTGCTCATAATTCAATTAAATCAAAGGCATATGGGGAGTACAGTATATACTTTATTTTGAAGCCAAATCACATTTCTGGGTCTCTTCTACACATCTTGTTTTGTTTTTCTCTAATGACTGTCACTACAGTAGCCTGGTGGCTGATTTGGTAGGACAGCAATGGCAGGGATCAATTACCCCTTCATTTGGTGGGGGGCAAATTGTGTTAGGTCTTTAGCTTTTGTGAGGGTCTTTCTCTCCCCTGCTTCGAAGATCTTTGTGGGATGTCCTTCCCTCAATCCTTCTCTCTTCACAAACATGTTCAATTAGGTGACAAGAGAAGGGCTTTTTTGGAAGCAGCTCCAAAGCTGTGGAATGTCCTTAGACAGGAGGCGAAGTTGGCCTCATCCTTGCTTGCTTTCTGCTATCAGGTGAGTCCTTTATTCTGAAGAACGCTTTCTTGGACAACTGAGCCAGCTGTTGAAAAGAGAGTTTAATGGAAGATGCTGAATGTTTTAATTGGTTTCTGATGAGTTTTTAAACTCTTCTAAACCCTTCTAAATTAGTGGTTTAAAATTTACATTGGTTTGTATTTTAATATTTTAACTTCTGTTTTTAGTTGCTGATTTTTTAAAAATAAGTTTATAAACTGACTTGGGTTCTAATGAGAAATGCAGAATAGACAGAGTTGTCTGAACACAGTGTACATCCCTAATCAAACTGAGGTTGTTTGCTTATGGAGGCAACTCACCAAATCCCTGCTTATTCAGCTGACATCCCCTAGTAGCAACTTACTATTGTATTGCAGCCAATATGCCCACTAACTTATTTATTTAGAGCCTCATGACGCAGTGATTAAACTGCAGTATTGCAGCTAAGACTGATCACAACTGTGTGTGTGTTTAGTCGTTTAGTCGTGTCCGACTCTTCGTGACCCCATGGACCAGAGCACGCCAGGCCCTCCTGTCTTCTACTGCCTCCCGGAGTTGTGTCAGGTTCATGTTGGTTGCTTCGCAGACACTGTCCAGCCATCTCATCCTCGGTCGTCCCCTTCTCCTCTTGCCGTCACACCTTCCTAACATCAAGGTTTTTTCCAAGGACTCTTTTCTTCTCATGAGATGGCCAAAGTACTGGAGCCTCAGCTTCAGGATCTGTCCTTCCAGTGAGCACTCAGGGTTGATTTCCTTTAGAACTGATAGGTTTGTTCTCCTTGCAGTCCAGGGGATTCTCAAGAGCCTCCTCCAGCACCACAATTCAAGGGCATCAATTCTTCGGCGGTCTGCTTTCTTTATGGTCCAGCTCTCACTTCCATACATCACGACAGGAAAAACCATAGCTTTGACTATTCGGACTTTTGTTGGCAAGGTGATGTCTCTGCTTTTCAAGATGCTGTCCAGATTTGTCATCGCTTTCCTCCCAAGAAGAAGGCGCCTTTTAATTTCAGGGCTGCTGTCTCCATCTGCAGTGATCATGGAGCCCAGGAAGATAAAATTTGACACTGCCTCCATATCTTCCCCTTCTATTTCCCAGGAGGTGATGGGACCAGTGGCCATGATCTTAGTTTTTTTGATGTTGAGTTTCAGACCGTTTTTTGCACTCTCCTCTTTCACTCTCATTACAAGGTTCTTTAATTCCTCCTCACTTTCTGCCATCAGAGTGGTATCATCTGCATATCGGAGGTTGTTGATATTTCTTCCGGCAATCTTAATTCCGGCTTGGGTTTCTTCCAGTCCAGCCTTCCGCATGATGCATTCTGCATATAAGTTAAATAAGCTGGGGGACAATATACAGCCTTGCCGTACTCCTTTCCCAATTTTGAACCACTCAGTTGTTCCATGACCAGTTCTAACTGTTGCCTCCTGTCCCACATATAGGTTTCTCAGGAGACAGATAAAGTGGTCAGGCACTCCCATTTCTTTAAGAACTTGCCATAGTTTGCTGTGGTCCACACAGTCAAAGGCTTTCGCATAATCAATGAAGCAGAGGTAGATATTTTTCTGGAACTCTCTGGCTTTCTCCATAATCCAGCGCAAGTTAGCAATTTGGTCTCGAGTTCCTCTGCCTCTTCGGAATCCAGCTTGTACTTCGGGGAGTTCTCGGTCCACATACTGCTGAAGCCTACCTTGGAGGATTTTGAGCATAACCTTGCTAGCGTGTGAAATGAGTGCAATTGTACGGTAGTTGGAGCATTCTTTCGCGCTGCCTTTCTTTGGGATTGGGATGTAGACTGATCTTTTCCAATCCTCTGGCCACTGTTGAGTTTTCCAAATTTGCTGGCATATTGAATGTAGCACCTTAACAGCATCATCTTTCAAGATTTTAAATAGTTCAACTGGAATGCCATCACCTCCACTGGCCTTGTTGTTAGCCAGGCTTTCTAAGGCCCACTTGACTTCGCTCTCCAGGATGTCTGGCTCAAGGTCAGCAACTACATTGTCTGGGTTGTCCGGGATATCCAAATCTTTCTGATATAATTCCTCTGTGTATTCTTGCCACCTCTTCTTGACGTCTTCTGCTTCTGTTAGGTCCCTCCCATTTTTGTCTTTTATCATGTCCATCTTTGCACAAAATTTTCCTCTAATATCTCCAATTTTCCTGAACAGATCTCTGGTCTTTCCCTTTCTGTTATCTTCCTCTATTTCTTTGCATTGTTCATTTAAGAAGGCCCTCTTGTCTCTCCTTGCTATTCTTTGGAAGTCTGCATTCAATTTTCTGTAACTTTCCCTATCTCCCTTGCATTTTGCTTCCCTTCTCCTCTCTGCTATTTCTAAGGCCTCGTTGGACAGCCACTTTGCTTTCTTGCATTTCCTTTTCTTTGGGATGGTTTTCGTTGCTGCCTCCTGGACAATGTTACGAGCCTCTATCCAAAGTTCTTCAGGCACTCTGTCCACCAAATCTAGTTCCTTAAATCTGTTCTTTACTTCCACTGTGTATTCATAAGGGATTTGGTTTAGATTATACCTGAGTGGCCCAGTAGTTTTTCCTACTCTCTTCAGTCTAAGCTTGAATTTTGCTATGAGAAGCTGATGATCAGAGCCGCAGTCAGCTCCAGGTCTTGTTTTTGCTGACTGTATAGAGCTTCTCCATCTTTGGCTGCAGAGAATATAATCAATCTGATTTCGATATTGCCCATCTGGTGATTTCCATGTATAGAGTCGCCTCTTGTGTTGTTGGAAAAGAGTGTTTGTGATGACCAGCTTATTCTCTTGACAAAACTCTATTAGCCTTTGTCCTGCTTCGTTCTGAACTCCAAGGCCAAACTTCCCTGTTGTTCCTTTTATCTCTTGGCTCCCTACTTTAGCATTCCAGTCCCCTAGAATGAGAAGAACATCTTTCTTTGGTGTCAGTTCTAGAAGGTGTTGTAAATCTTCATAGAATTGTTCAGTTTCAGTCTCCTCAGCAATGCTGGTTGGTGCATAAACTTGGATTATTGTGATGTTGAATGGTCTGCCTTGGATTCGTATTGACATCATTCTATCATTTTTGAGATTGTATCCCATTACAGCTTTTCCCACTCTTTTGTTGACTATGAGGGCTACTCCATTCCTTCTACGGGATTCTTGCCCACAGTAGTAGATATGATAATCATCTGAGCTGAATTCGCCCATTCCTGTCCATTTTAGTTCACTGATGCCCAGGATGTCGATGTTTATTCTTGCCATCTCCTGTTTGACCACCTCCAGCTTCCCAAGGTTCATAGATCTTACATTCCAGGTTCCTATGCAGTATTTTTCTTTACAGCATTGGACTTTCCTTTCACTTCCAGGCACGTCCACAGCTGAGCGTCCTTTCGGCTTTGGCCCAACCACTTCATTAGCTCTGGAGCTACTTGTACTTGTCCTCCACTCTTCCTCAGTAGCATGTTGGACGCCTTCCGACCTGAGGGGCCCATCTTCCAGCGTCATATCTTTTAGCCTTTTGTTTCTGATCATGGGGCGTTCTTGGCAAAGATACTGGAGTGGCTTGCCATTTCCTACTCCAGGTGGATTGCGTTTAGTCGGAACTCTCCACTATGTCCTGTCCGTCTTGGGTGTCCCTGCACGGCATAGCCCATAGCTTCTCTGAGTTACTCAAGCCCCTTCGCCACAACAAGGCAGCAATCCTGGAGTATTCCTATATGAATACCCCCACACGTGGACATAACGAGGGTCTGGCCCCCTGGAACTGGACTGGCCATTCACACTTCCACTGCTGCTGTGGGCTCCGCACTCTCTTCCTATCTCTCCAGAACTTGCGGTTGACTAGCCACTCCTAGCAGGAGGTAGGATGACAAGCCTCCCTGCCAGGTCAAAGAGTGGCTAGTCAACTGTGAGCTCCAGAGCAATAGGAAGGTAGTGTGGAGCTTGCGGCAGTGATCGAAGGGTGAGTGGACAGTCCAGTCCCAGAGGGCCGGACCCTCATTATGTCTACCTGTGCAGGGGTATTTGGATATGAATACAAATACCCCCATCTGTAATCACAACCTGAGTTAGTTCCCTCAGATAGCATGTTCAAGGTTGACTCAACCTTCCATCCTTCCAACGTCGGTAAATTGAGTACCCAGCTCACTGGGGTTGGGGGCAATGTGTATTCTGCACAATTTAATTGTAATTAAATGTAATTGTAATTACTTCACCAAATGCTGTAATAATAATCATGATCATGTTAGACCTGTAGGGGTGGAAAGGACCCTTATGGATCATGGAGTCCAGCACCTGTCAAGGAGGCCCAGTGGGGAATCAAACTCCCGGCCTTTGGCTCTGCAGTCAGAGATCTAAACCACTGAGCTATCCAGCAGTAAAGATCTCCAGCATCATTATGTTCAAAATAGTTTTAAGAAAGAAAAAGGAAGGAGGAAGGAGGGAAAAGCGTCCTTATCCTCATAGAACTGTAGAGCTGGAAGGGGCCCTATGGATCACTGAGTTCAGCCCCTCTCAAGAAGGCACAGTGGAAACTCAAACTCCCAACTACCAGAGTAACTAATGTAATGTAAGTAATAGGATTCCTCCCTCCCTTCTAAAGTCATGCCATGTTAACCATGCATGTGTGAAAGAGGCTAGAAATTGCTTCCTCAAGATGATCCACCCACAGTTTAAGCGAAATGCCAAGACTAGCATTTGGAAGTGCTTCGCCCTTGTGCACTTGTCAAGAATTGAGTCACCTTCATTTTACCAGATTGGGAATGCTCTTCCACGAACAGTTTTTGTTTTGAGCAACTGGTAGGCAGGTCCTGCCACTGTTGCCCCATCTTTCATCATGATCATTTGCATCTTTTAGGAAACCTTAAAAATAGGGCTGAATTTGTCGTGCTGTAAGAGAACTTTGTACCCTGAGAACTTTTTTATTCCATTGACTCAGAATTTATTTGAGTTGTCTTTCTGCGGCTTATTTTTGCAAGGGGATATGAATTTGGGTTCTTAATGAAGATAATGTCTCATTTATAGGGCTATAGAGTACCATCCAAGCAAAAAAGCAGTAATTAAGTAAGTAAAATTAAAACCTGCAGATTGTACCAATGCGGATGTTAATAACAGTGGTGTGGCTCACTTTTCTTCTAGCTTGCTAATTAAAAAACAATTTATTTCCTTGTGTTGTGGATGCCTTTATCCATCTCCGTTGTGCATTTTGCTATTGTGACTTACTTGTGAGAGATGCTTGTTTGATCTTTTTGTCTGTGACAGGGAGATGTAGTCTGAAGAGCTAAATCTGTATTCCTGCCTCTAGTCATAAAAAAGGGTACCATTTTTATGAACAGGCTCTCTTGCTCATAAATAATTTAACTGCTGCTACTTTTAAAAATACTACTACTAAAAAAGACTTACCAGATAGTCAATGAACTGCAACAATTGCAATCTTTTGTGACATTATATTGTTATATAATAATATACAGTATTGCAAGTTTTATATATATCTTCTGTTGCTACATTATGTTATGCTGTACTAGGCCCTATATAATAATATGTCACATACAGTCAATGATGTTCTGCTGTATTACGTTGATTTATTGGCATAGATCAAATGTGCACCAGTCACAGCAGACACTTCTTCGGTGCATGCTTGAGAGGCCATCATGAAGTCAGCAAAAAACCATCAAGTCTCTACAGCTTTTCAAGCTGGTTGTGTGCTGTCCAGGGTGCTGAAGTTTGATGAGCTCCTAGAAGTCCTGAATGTCAAATACCAGAAATAAATGATATGTGCATCTAGACATTATCTTAATGTCCGTTAGCCCACTGAGCACCCCATCCCACCAGTAAGGACAATACCCTTCGTTGTCCATAGAGTGTGTGTTTTAATTCTCCTAGCTTCTTTCCTATTTTCTTCCCAAACCCACTCTCATGGTTAAACAGGCTTGCTTGTTTCTATTTGCTACCTCTCGTCTGGAAATGGGACCCAAGGTGGCTGACAAGACATTTGGAAAAAAGAATGTATTCCAACACAGGTACTGTATGTGACAATGTTAAAGTAAAACAATGTTCATTGTGTTATTAAGATGCAATTAAAATCAAAACACTTTAAAAGCTCCTGATTAAAATACTAGCACTAGTTCTGCTTTAAAAAGAGAGAAAGCGAGCAGAACAGCTAAAATCCTGTGGTTTGACACTATTCTTTGCTAAAGTCCTGCCTTAATAAAAAGGTTTTTGCCTGTTGGTGGAAGGACAGTAGTAAGGGGGAACCCTAGTCTCTGTTGGCAAAGAGGTGCAGAGCCTGGGAGCCACCACAGAAAAGGCCCTTTCTTGAGTCCCCACTAAATGGGCCATTGAAGGGGTGGAACCACAAGAAGGGCCTCCTCAGCAGAAATCCATATCCAAGCAGGCTTGTGTGAGAGAATAAGGTCATTCAGATGGCCTGGACCCATGTTGTGCAGTGTTTTATAGGTTATAACCAGCATTTTGAAATGTGTCTAGAAATGAACTGGGAGGCTGTAAAACTGTTGTAGGAAAGGAATTTTATGTTCAGTTCATCCAAAGTTTAGAAAACTTTAAAAAAAATATTAGTGGAGAGTGAGGTGGGGTGGCAAAAATATGGGAGAGGAGCGGAAGAAGACAAGTGTGTGCATGTGTGATCAAGACAGAGAGAGAGAGAGAGAGAGAGAGAGAGAGAGAGAGAAGAAAAAGGAGGACTTGTCCATTTTTGGCTCTGACCATTGCCATCACTGGCCTGAAACTGCTAAGAGAACACAGCCCTTGACACACCCTTGCTCAGACTTAATATCAGTTGGGAGGAAGGAAACCCACAAAAACATTAGGCCCACGAGGAAAAGGGAGTAAAACTATTGGTTTCCAAAACTGTCAATCAGTATAAGAAAGCAGACATATATTGCACTTGTGTGAACCCAAAGATTTTATTTTCTATTCCCGTCTTTACAAACACAGCTGAACTGGAAAGAGAGATTAAGATATTACTAAAATGTGACATCTCTAACCTCAAGTGATGATACACCATGTTTATAATAAATCTAAGCAAAGAAACCAATGCACTTCAAGTTATAGGTTCATCCATCTCCTCTTCCACTCCCAACAAACATTCTAAGATGGTTGTCAAAGATACTTAATAGGTAAATCCCGATACTTATTCCAAAAATCAAACTGTGAAGACAAAATGTCTGACTATTCAGTTTTGAATGGACCATTTTGAAATCTGCTTCAAGAGTTTTAAAGACTGGAACAAAATGCATGTATGTATCAGCAATGTTTTTGAACTCTAGTATAGCTAGTATTATGGCATTGCGTCTTCAGCTTTGTAGAAGAAACTTTAAGTTTCCCCAGGTTGGTTCTAATAAAGTGAATAGATATGCAATTACATCTAGCTTATTTCATCTCGAAGGAAGTAACTGCCTGAACCCGTAGTAAAAACAGTGGCAATAACAAGCTCAGAAAGCAAATACGTGGTACACAACCAGGCTTTCCCTGGAATTGTTATTGGCTGGGGATGCTGTGAGGTGGGTTGGCGTAAAGGTACAAATTGTTACACAGCTCAGACTTCAGCACCAGGTGTAAAAACTCTGCTGGCTAAACCAAATTCAGCTTCTATGACACCAGCTGGAATGGAAGGCTCCTATGGTCTCTGTGGTAGCGATTAGACGATAGAATGAAATGAATTGTCACTGTATTATGTGCTTCCCTGGCTGGCAATCTCCTAACATTTAAGCATCAGGCACAGCCCTACAGGAACAGCTTCAAGGCAAAATTGAGCTCAGCGTTCCTGCCTGGTGGTTTGCCGAAGGAAGAGTGAGGGAGGGCTCTTCTGCCCCAACCTTCAATCAAAACAGCTTGGATTATAGGTTTCTCGTCATACCAAAGGAATCAAAGGAGTGAGTGGTTGCGTGTTCTCATTTCATTGATGCAGTGCCTTTCTACACAAGGGATGCTTGGATACCATAAAGAGGAACAGCACTGTGCTCAATCCACCAATACAGAGCAAAACGATCTTCGGGGATGAAGTGATCGTTTCAGCAGGCTACCATGGATTTGAGAACATGACAGAAAGCTGTGGAGCAGGAGAGAATAATTTAGATGGAGCCCAGAATTCAATGTGGTCCCTTGCAAAACCCAGAAGAGGAGAACCAGGAGGAAGTAACATGTTAACGAAATGAGTGTTTCCTGCAATTATGATGTTTTCTCTTCAGGAATGTTGCTCCTTCAAAGTTTCATACCTCGGCAGAGAGACTCACAAAAGAGGCACTTACCTTCTGATCACAAAAACAACAACAAACAAATAAACAAACAGTTTACAAACATGTGGCATGAGGGAAGCTATTGCCAGGATAAACAGTCACATTCTGCCTCCAGGAAAAAAAAACACTTATAAGAAAAAGCAATAGGAAGATTCACCTGATCTTGTGCATTTTTTTCATTACTGCTACTAAATGACTGCCTTTCTGTTCTCCACAGAAATCCTCTAATAAAATCAAAGGCTGATATTGCCCGTGTTGTCTCTAACATGTTTACATAACATGCCCTTAAAAAGTGTGTGTGTGTGTGTGTAGGATATGAAAGGAGAGAGAGAGAAACACACACACAGAGAGAATGAAATCCTGCTTCTGTTGTTTAGTCATTAAGTCGTGTCTGACTCTTCATGACCCCAAGGATGAGAGCACGCCAGGACCTTCTGTCTTCCACTGCCTCTCAGAGTTGGGTCAAATTCATGTTGGTAGCTTCGGTGACACTGTCCAACCATCTCATCTTCTGTCGTCCCCTTCTCCTCTGGCCTTCACACTTTCCCAACATCAGGGTCCTTTCCAGGGAGTCTTCTCATGAGATGGCCAAAGTATTGGAGTGTCAGTTTCAGGATCTGTCCTTCCAGTGAGCACTCAGGGTTGATTTCCTTCAGAATAAATAGGTTTGTTCTCCTTGCAGTCCAGGGGACTCTCAAGAGTTTCCTCCAGCACCACAATTCAAAAGCATCAATTCTTCGTCGATCAGCCTTCTTTGTGGTCCAGCTCTCACTTCCATACATCGCTACTGGAAAAACCATAGCTTTGACTATGCGAACCTTTGTCGGCAAAGGTGATGTCTCTGCTTTTTAAGATGTTGTCTAGGTTTGTCATCGCTTTCCTCCCAAGGAGCAGTCGTCTTTTAATTTCATGGCTGCTGTCACCGTCTGCAGTGATCATGGAAGCCAAGAAAGTAAAATCTGTCACTGCCTCCATATCTTCCCCTTCTATTTGCCAGGAGGTGATGGGACGAGTGGCCATGATCTTAGTTTTTTTGATGTTGAGCTTCAGACCATTTTTGCAATCTCCTCTTTCACCCTAATTAAGAGGTTCTTTAAGTCCTCCTCACTTTCTGCCATCCTAGTGGTATCATCTGCATATCTGAGGTTGTTGATATTTCTTCTGGCAATCTTAATTTTGGTTTGGGATTCCTCCAGTCCAGCCTTTCGCATGATGTATTCTGCATATATGTTAAATAAACAGGGAGACAATATACAGCCTTGTTGTACTCCTTTCTCAATTTTGAACCAATCAGTTGTTCCATATCCAGTTCTAACTGTTACTTTCTGTCCCATGTATAGATTTCTCAGGAGATAGACAAGGTGGTCAGGCACTCTGTTTCTTTAAGGACTTCCCATAGTTTGCTGTGGTCTACATAGTCAAAGGCTTTTGCATAGTCAATGAAGCAGACGTAGATGTTTTTCTCGAACTCTCTGGCTTTCTCCATAATCCAGCACATGTTAGCAATTTGGTCTCTAGTTGCTCTTCCCCTTCGAAATCCAGCTTGTACTTCTGGGAGTTCTCGGTCCACATACTGCTGAAGCCTACCTTGTAGGATTTTGAGCATAACCTTGCTAGCGTGTGAAGTGAGTGCAACTGTACAGTAGTTGGAGTATTCTTTGGCGCTGCCCTTCTTTGGGATTGGGATGTAGACTGATCTTTTCCAATCCTCTGGCCAGTGCTGAGTTTTCCAATCTTGCTGGCATATTGAGTGTAGCACCTTAACAGCATAATCTTTTAAGATTTTAAATAGTTCCACTGGAATGCCATCACCTCCACTGGCCTTGTTGTTAGCCAGGCTTTCTAAGGCCCACTTGACCTCACTCTCCAGGATGTCTCGTGCAAGGTCAGCAACCACTCTATCTGGGTTGTCCGGGACATCCAGATTTTCTGGTATAATTCCTCTGTGTATTCTTGCCACCTCTTCTTGATGTCTTCTGCTTCTGTGAGGTCCCTCTCATTTTTGTCCTTTATCATGTCCATCTTTGCACAAAAGGTTCCTTTAATAGTTCCAATATTTTTGAACAGATCTCTGGTTTTTCCCTTTCTATTATTTTCCTCTATTTCTTTGCACTGTTCATTTAAGAAAGCCCTCTTGTCTCTCCTTGTTCTTCTTTGGAAGTCTGCATTCAATTTTCTGTAACTTTCCCTATCTCCCTTGCATTTTGTTTCCCTTCTCTTTTCTGCTATTTGTAAGGCTCTGTTGGACAGCCACTTTGCTTTCTTGCATTTCCTTTTCTTTGAGATGGTTTTTCTTGCTGCTTCCTGTACAATGTTACAAGCCTCTATCCAAAGTGGTCATATCTTTTAGCCTTTTGTTTCTGTCCATGGAGTTTTCTTGGCAAAGATACTGGAGTGGCTTGCCATTTCCTACTCCAGGTGGATTGCGTTTAGTCAGAACTTTCCACTATGACCTATCCGTCTTGGGTGTCTCTGCATGGCATAACCCATAGCTTCTCTGAATTACTCAAGTCCCTTCCCCACGACAAGGCATCAATCCGTGAAGGGAGAAATCATGCTAACAGCCCATTTCTATTGTTGCTGTCAGATTTGTATTCTCCTCCTGGTCTTTCTACAATACCTCATTCTCAAGCTGAGGTTTAACAAGCTGCTAAACCCTTTGATATTTGTCTGTGCAGGGGAGCAGAGTCAGTATTGTTCAGAAAGCAATCGAAGAGTGTGTGAAATAATAACATGGTCCTACAGAAGCAACATTACGAATGGATGATTAGCAGCACCCTGGCTGCATTTCTTAATTGGATCATTACAAATGAAACTGAAGGACCATTAAAAGAGCATCAAACAAGATGGCTACTGTTATTACATGAGCTGATTTTGGCAAGGAAAAATTGCTCGTTAAGACCATATGATGGCTTTAAGTAGTGGTCGTTAAAACCAAATTTCGCTCTAATGGGGATGTTGTTTGGGGCACAGTTCATTTACCATTTTGTCCTGCTGGGTTGATGTCCTGAGAATTATCTTTGAGCCTGTTTGGGACAAAGCCCAGCCTCCTTGCTTGGACAGCTCCAGGATAACAGAGAGTGTATATTTTGGACATGGGTGCTTGCAAGAGAGCAATGCATAATTTTCTCTGTTGGTGGAGGCCTTAGTTCACCATTGGCCTCCCTATCAATTCGAGAAAGTCTTGGTTTCCTGTGATAAGTCTGTATCTCTTTTGAACAGTTGCTGTTATGTTCAACTCCATACAGTAGAACCAAGAATTCCTTCCATTGAAACGAACAGTTTGTGACCTATCCTTGAAGTTATAGATGAGAAATTTAGTTCATATATTTCAGCACTTGCTTATATCTAGGCTTCAGTCCAAGATGTAGCTTGAAGTCAATCTAAAGCATGCTATAAGTTCTTTTGTAGGAGAACTGGCCTTTTCTTTCAAAGCCTATGTTTTGTTAGTGGCACAAAATGCATTTATTTAGTTGATCAGCCATGGGTAGGGCCAGTGTTGGCTGAGACTTAAACTGGATGAGGTTTGCAGAAATGCAGGTATATATAGCTCTATAGTTCTAATAACAGGCTCTCTGTAACATACATTTTGGATTTCAGTCTATGGGTTTCCTACTGTTGATATAAAGCCGTGGTCCCCAACCTTGGGCCTCCAGATGTTCTTGGACTTCAGTTCCCAGAACTCCTGGCCAGCAGAGATGGTGGTGAAGGCTTCTGGGAGTTGAAGTCCAAGAACATCTGGAGGCCCAAGGGGGGCCACTGATATAAAGGATAAAGAAGATCAAGAAGAAAACAGCAACATGGACATCATTGCGGCTGCTTTTCTTTGCTGTGATAGGGAGTTCTAAATTGTCTAGTCCTTGTTTGCCTGTGAACCTCATGCAACAGGTTCACAGGAACCTCAATGTTGCTGTTTTGGGTTTCCCCTCATTGTATAGAGGATGCTGACACTGCAGGGTTCAGTCCACCACTGTCTTTGCTTTAAGGATAGTTACCAATGTATGTGCAGAAGCATATGTGCATATGAGTGACACATTGCACAGAGAGAATCTTGAAGAATCATATGCACAATCTGCTCAAGACTGGTTTATCTTCCCAGTCTTTTATCAATATATACCTGTGTATGTGGTGTGTGTTTATACTGCAGTGTCTCTCTCTCTCTGTGTGTGAAGCAAGAATGCATTCAATGAAATACAAGGCAGAACCTGCAAAAGTTCCTTTTTCCAGCCAACATGGACACCAGAGTTGTTTTTTAAAAAGCTCGTGTTCTTTTTTTTGAGCTTTGATGTACATTTCCCTTTCCTCACCTTGTGTTCCTTCTACAAAGCTCATAATGGGACAACGCACATGGAAGAATGTGCTTGGTCCAATGTTTGTGGGGTAAAGGTGCATGGAAAAAAAGGAATGGAACTATGAATACTTGTGATTTCTCCCAGAGTTCTTTTTGTGCTAGATGTTAAGTGCAACCTTGGTACTATGGCTGGAACAATTTGATGTAGAGACCAATGATCACAGACTGATCATTTTCACCACCAACAGCCTGGTGTTGGAAAGATTGCTTCCTGGAGAGAAAGAAATGGCGCTGCCACTGGAGTGAACCTTGCCTATATCCCTTCTGCCTTTGTGCACTCTGAAATCTAATATTTTATGGTGGCTTCCAAGCATCTCTCTCATCATAGGTCATCTTAGCCCTGGGGACTTATTCATACTGCTTGCGAGCTGATTTTTAGGCAGGAGGAACCCTCATGGAAAAAAAAAGAATTATAACAAATAAGTTACTTATTTTGCTATTGATCCACTTGGTTTCCACTGCTGCAATCACCTTTATTGCTGATTGACTAATGGTATTTTTGAGGACTGTGGATTGATTAGCCATTTCTTAGCACAGGGAAGCAGAAAAAGGGAAGAGAGAGGTAATGATGTCCTTTTCTTTCCAGGGCAGGATTGTTCTCCTGGGGATAAGTGAGTACTGTTGATGAAAAGCTATTGTAACTTTAACTTTAGCCTTCCTCTCCCACCACCCGCTTTTTACCCTTCCAACCTGACTTTGAACATATTTCTTCTATTCTTATTTCCATGGAAAAAAGGCCTGTTAGTAGAGAAAGACTGAAGTTAAAAATCATGAATTTAATGTAGAGGTTGAAAAGGGCTTAGGAGAATGGATCTGAAAAGTCCTATTTTCTTGACGTCTTCAAGGTTTCTGCTCTTTTTGAGTTGCTGATATCTGGCAAAAATACAACAGTTCCTAAATTTCAGCAAAAAAAGGTCTCTAGATGAACCCCTGGATTCTAGTATTCTGAAACATCTGGAGGTTCAAAGGATGAGAATAATGCTTTAAAGGGTTGGGTCTATGACAAAATTACACTTCATTTATTTACCTAATTTTGTTGTTGAACATAACTGCTGAGATGATGTTTTATGTCTGAAAATGATCCATATTTCTTATCAATTTGTACTGATATGCCCTTGAAAAATGGTTTTGTGATCTTTCCATATAGAATGCCTATATGAAGAGGGAACTTGTATACAAGCGTGGTGGCCTGCAGTATCATTCAAACATTTTCAACATGCAGTTTTCATTTTTAAAATAGAGATTATGAAAAGACACAGTGTAGGTGTAGATGTATCTGTAGCCATGTTTGACCCTTTTTGGCTAGCAAAGATTCAGGACAATAGAAAACAAGTCCCCTCATTTCTAGGGAATACCTACATGACAGACTGATTTGGTAAGCATCTGTAGCTTTCCCCAGGCCTGAAGGAATCTCAGCCCACAAATTCTCCACCAAATCCTGTTCAGCAGGGCATAAAGGTGATCCTGGGCACTTGAAGGCTGTGCCAACGGGAGGCACACAATGGCATCTTCAAGTTAGGATGTATGTTTGCCATGTGGGCACTGCCCCGGTGAGGTGCAGAGAAGTTCATCTTGAGAAAGATGCCCCTAAGGTGAAGAACTGGCCTTAGGTACAAACACTGGTGTGGTGAAACAGTTGTGATTGGCTGTAGAAGAGGGATTGCTGATGAAATCAAAGATCTTCAAAGCAGTGGTTCCCATTCTTGGGTCACCCAGGTGTTTTTGGACTGTAACTCCCAGAAACCCCCAGCCAGTACGTCGTCGTCGTTTAGTCGTTTAGTCGTGTCCGACTCTTCATGACCCCATGGACCAAAGCATGCCAGGCTCTCCTATCTTCCACTGCCTCCCGGAGTTGGGTCAAATTCATGTTGGTCGCTTCGCAGACACTGTCCATCCATCTCATCCTTGGTCGTCCCCTTCTCATGAGATGGCCAAAGTACTGGAGCCTCAGCTTCAAGATCTGTCTTTCCAGTGAGCACTCAGGGTTGATTTCCTTCAGAATGGATAGGTTTGTTCTCCTTGCAGTCCAGGGGATTCTCAAGAGTCTCCTCCAGCACCACAATTCAAAGGCATCAATTCTTCAGCGGTCTGCTTTCTTTATGGTCCAGCTCTCACTTCCATACATCACGACAGGAAAAACCATAGCTTTGACTATTCGGACTTTTGTTGGCAAGGTGATGTCTCTGCTTTTTAAGATGCCAGTACAGCTCATGGGAATTCTGGGAATTGTAGGCCAAGAACACCTGGGTGACCCAAGGTTAGTCAAGCACTGTTCTAAGGTATTCGATTTAATAGTTCAAGTAATGGATTTGGAAAACACACCCAAACAAGTAAAATGATTAACGTAGGTAGCTTCATACTGACAAGTGGAAAGAGACGGAAGTTCAGCAAGATACATCAAATAGTGAACTGCAGCTCTGCATCCAGTCATTGGCTTGTTTTCTGGGGATACTCAGCTGAAGTGAGGATTTAAAAGAAAAATAATGGAGGGTGGAAACCCCCTTCCCTTCCAGCTTTAAGTGGAACTGTAATTGACCCCAAGAGTAAAACAGAGCTAATCTCTGAACAAAACACAATTATGGTAAGCATTTGGGAAAATTTAATGATTGTGCCTTTGGGAGTCCACTAATTCTTAATAGGCTGTTTAAACCTAATTCAGTAAAAGAAAGAGAGCCAAGACAATAAATAATGCTTTGGGTCCCGTAGCAAAACAGGATTTAATTTCTACCCTCTTAAGACAAATTCACCGAGGGGGTATGTTCTTCCTTAAATTATGGATACTTATTCTAAATCTTACTCATGCTGGCAGTGCCTTGATACTTCAGTCCAGGTCTTATTCTTAAATGTGTACTGGCATCAAGCTTAAGGTGGCTAGTCATGGGTATTGGGCACCATATATTGCTTTCAACCTTGCCGCACTCCAGCATTTCCATCTCTGTTTCAAGAACTGAATCTTGACACACAAACAGTTTGCAAAAAACGTAGAGCAGATCAGCTGATCAAACAGCAGCTTCACAATAAGAAGCTGAGCTGTATTATGAAAGAAAGCATATTTGATTACATCCCAGGGTTGTTTTGCAGTACTGCAAGTTGAAAATTAGCCTTTTCTTGTTTGGTGGTTGGCAACTAGGAGGAAAACACTGGGCTTTATTTGCATCGTGGTTTTGCAAATATGACAGTTGTGAAGAATGCCATCTCTGTGAGTTGTTTTGTCATCTTTTCATTGCAAAATGGTTGTTAGCACGATTTCTTTGCTTACAGCCAACATGCATAGTTTTTTCTCCCCAATGGCTCACATCCCAAAAGTTGTTTGAGCATGCCCAGATGTAGTCTTTCTGAGATTGTCTTTCTCATTTCATCAGTTTTGCTTGCTGCAAAATTGCCTGCTTGACAAAGGAAAGTTGGAGACAGTGGAGAGAGCATGGTATGGGTGCCCTGGCCTTTCTTATTCGTGATGACTATGTATCCCGTTGGGTTATAGAGATGGAAAATGCCATCTCTATAACCCAATGTCACAATGGGCTCAAGTTCACCCACCTGTCAGTCGTCTTCTCAGTCCCTTCCCTTTGTTCCTGACTTTTTGGTGTGCCAAAGTTGCACATGTGGAACACACCTCCATACCCCTTTGGAGTGAACCAGTAAGTACTCAAACCAGATGGTGAAGATAGATGAGAAGGCTTTAAAGCCATCCCCACAGATCGTATCAACACTTTCTCCTCTACTTTGCCCTGAAATTTGCCTGCAGATCTGGACAAGCAGAGCTATAGAGTCAGTGCTCTGAGATCTGGTAGCCTTAGATACAAAGAGGCAATCTCCACACAGGTATAAGAAAAAGTCCTGTGGAGTACCAACGTCAAAGTTGACAACATTTGGCTAGATAGACCAATGTTCTACCAAGATCACAATCTCCAAATGGTCATGTTCTATGTGGTCTTGATGTCAAACATGAGCAAATTACCATGGATTAAACCTAGTCAGACGCTGACTAGGGAAAGTGTGAGGGCAGGAGGAGATGGGGACGACAGAGGATGGTTGGACAATGTAACCGAAGCGACCAGCATGAATTTGACCCAACTCCGGGAGGCAGTGGAAGACAGGAAGGCCTGGCGTGCTCTGGTCCATGTGGTCACAAAGAGTCGGACATGACTAAACGACTAAACAAACAAACAAAACCTAGTCAAGGATGGAAAAAAGTGGGTGTACTTATTTTTTTTCTTATTGTTCTTAAAGATGCTTCACAACATGGATTAGAGAGAATTTATTGCATAAAATGCAGGAAAAATGAATCCACATCCTGAATAGGAGCTCTGTTTTCAAAAGTTTTTGAGGAGAAAAAGCCGGTCTGACTGTATGTTAGAAAAATATGTACCAGGAATGAGACACAAATATGAAGATTTTTTTAACAACACTCAGAATTACATCTAAAGGATTTAGATGGATGATGAGACAAGGCAGGAGATGGGATTAGGATAATCTGACAGTTGAAGGACTTTTCTCCTTGCCAGCCAGGCCTGCCCATGTGACTCCTAGCACAGCCCAAAATGCCAAGACCGGATCTTGTTATTTATTGATGCCCTCTGCTCTGTCGCTTAAAAGGGAATTTATTCCTCTTCTGTTTAATGTAAATACCACCAGTGGTTTAGATAGGCATATCTATCTATCATTTTTTTAAAAAAAATCATTTTGAAGTATCCCAGTCAGAATACAAAAATCGCAAAATGTCTTAAATGGCACGATGGACCCAAATGGAAGCCACAAAGATAACAGCAAAGAAAAATAAATAAATTAGAGATATGGTAAGCTGATTTACATTAGTTTAAGGCATGTTCCCCATGGCTTGGCCTTTGGGATATCATCAGAACATCTCAAGCAAATATTGGGGGGGGGGGGCGGCTATTGGAGTATCATTTATTTCCTTCCTTCCTTCCTTCCTTCCTTCCTTCCTTCCTTCCTTCCTTCCTTCCTTCCTTCCTTCCTTCCTTCCTTCCTTCCTTCCTTCCTTACTTACTTACTTACTTACTTACTTACTTACTTACTTACTTATTAGCAAACAAACAAACAGATAATATTTTTACCCTGCCTTTCTCCTTAAAAAAAGACTCTAGGCAGCTTACGTCATTGAAAGACGGTAGTTAAAGCTAAAAAACAATAAGTATAAAATGGTGGTTTACATCAATAAAAGACAATATTCAAAGCTATGAAGAATTGAGTACAAAGAGGCAGCTCATATCATTAAAAGACAATATTGAGGCTAAACAGAATAAGAATGGTATATGAAAAGGAACAAACAAATGCCACTCTGAGAAATGGTGGACACAAGTACAGTCGTACTAAAGACCCAGTCAGAACAGCAACCCATAACAATCCATCTAAAAATCACACACAGGTAGCCAGTTATTGACGACAATCTTGCCTGAAGAGAAAGGTCTTTGCTTGTTTGTGGAAGAACAACAAGGACGGGGTCAGGCTGGCCTCCAGTGAGAAAGGGTTCCAAAGCCTGAGGGCAGTGACAGAGAAGGCCCTCTCCCGTGTCCCCATCAGACGTATCTGTGAAGGTGGTGAGACCCAGAGAAAGGTCTCTCCTGATGACCTTAACACTCAAGATAGCTAACAGTGGGAGACACAGTCTTGAGATAGTTTGGACCCAGACCATTTAGGGCTTTTATAGTTTAGAACCAGCACTTTGAACAATGCCCAGGAATTATGGCTTCCAGAAGCCATGTTGGCTGGAGTGTTTTGGAAGTGATTATCCAAAGGAGTAACTGGAAATCTCTTCTAAATGCTAACTCTAAATCCAGCTTCTCAAGCTTTGATCCAAAGAGTCAAGTTCCAACTCTTTCATGACTATCCTGCCGAACTGCTTTCCTTGAAAGATCCTTCGGCAGGGGTAACTGAGTGTGTCATTTGAAGATGAAGGGGTTGCACAGATGATTAGCTGCTGTAGTCTTCCGTTCCAAACACTGCATTCCCATTGCCATCTTCATGACCTTTATTTTATTGCAGGAAATAACCCTTTCTTCATCGCTTGCTCCCTCCTTTCCCACCAACCATTTCTCTGCATATTCAGAGCTGAACTCTGTCCAATTGTATCCTGATTCTCTCCCGCCCCCCCCAGATCTGTCAGTGATGCTTAGATGAATAATTGCATTAGTTCAGGGTTAAAGAATGATTAATTGTTGAAAAGTCAAGATTCAAAGTAAATAACACGTTCAGTGGAAGGCTGGGAGAGAAAAGGGAAATGAGTAAGGTTTCTGTGAAGTTGTTGGGAAGTGAAATCTATTTCTTGTTATGTCATAAACTGCCATTTCAACAAATTATTACCCTGAGATTGGGGCTTCAGACTCAGATAAATAGAAATTATTGCTACCTCTTTCCCAGAATTCTGGAGCATTTTTTAAAGGTCTTGAAGGGTGTTTTCATTTTTTTCCTTTCTGTGGTTCTCTCTCTTTCCTCCCATGCGTGCACATGCGTACACTCACACATATATATAAACAAAGGGGAAAACAACAAGTGAGTGTGTTTTTTTCTGTGTATATATGAATGTGTGTATGTGCGCGTGTGTGAAAGAGGGTAGGAGGGAGAGAAAACCCAATTTTCATATGGTTCTGCCATAGCATGGATTAGATAATAGCTTCATAAGTTAGGTATCTGGCTGGCAATTCAGAGGTTGTGAACACTAACGATGACATTAACTTTTTAAAATGCTCCCTCCCACATGGTCTGAGAGGTGGAAATAGCAGTCAGTTTAGGAAGACTGCTGAAAGCACCCATTTAGACAAATCTTTTTTTAGCTTCTGATAAGGGCTCTGCTTTCTGTGTTCTGTGTGGAGCCTTGTGGCGCAGTGGTTAGACTGCAGTACTGCAGCCAAAACTCTGCTCACCACCTGGGTTCAATCCAAGGTAGCACTGCTCAAGGTTGACTCAGCCTTCTATCCTTCCGAGGTTGGTAAATAGAGGTGGGGGCAATGTATAGCTTGCATAATTAAATTGCTTTAAGCATTATGGCATGGCATATAAGCAGCACACTTAATTTTTTTTTTTTTTTTTTGCTTTACTGTCAGAATGTCTTGCAGGAATGGTATTATTGTGTCTCTGTTGTGTCCCATCAAATTGAAACTGACTTAGGCATCATAGATTATCCAAGACACATGAAATATGTAAGGTGGTTTTTTCCAGTTTCACCCCTGCCTTGAGTTTCTATGGCTGAGTCGGAATTCGAACCTAGTTCTCCTGAGTCCCAATTCATCAGTCTATCCTCTACACCAGTGGTCCTCAACCTTGGCCTCCGGATGTTCTTGGACTTCAACTCCCAGAAATCCTGGCCAGCAGAGGTGAGGCTTCTGGGAGTTGCAGTCCAAGAACATCTGGAGGCCCAAGATTGGGGACCACTGTGTCTACACCACACTGGGCAAAAATTGTGTTATTACTTGAGCGTATTATCTTTTTAAATCATTTTAAAACTGATTTACATTGACCAGAACACTACTGACAAACTGTCACTCATTAACAAGGTGTGGGTTTTGTTCCTGGGTATGGGCTGGAGTGGATGATTGGGCACACATAACAGAATGCAACCAACACCTACCTAATAATATTCTGTTGCCAAAAATTACGTGATCTTCTTTACACAAGCATGAACTGGCAACAGAATTCTGGCTACTGCTCTTCCTCTGCAGAATGCTCAAGATTTCATTTTATTAAGCAGCTATTAATTGTAAATGATTAGCTGATGTCGTGATACAAGCATCGTTGTGCACATATATGTATCAACACACTGTTATGAATACTGGTATTAAATGGCCAATAAAATAATTTCCGGTAGGTGGAGAAGTTATTCCACTGCACATCTAAGTAAGTGTAACTGCAGCTGAATCTTAGTGCTTTTAAAATTCAGCCTGAAATTGACCGTCTGAATTCTGCTTTTTTTGTCTGTATGCCTTCGTGTTTTCTTGTTATTTTACTATTGTCACGGAGCACAGCAGTGCAACGTGAGCTCAATGCCGTCCAAGGCATTTCTCTGACAAGCTTTTAATGTATGGATCCCACCAAATAACACAGGGTTTATAGTGATTTAATTATCATGGTTTCCCCTCAGAGGAGCCGCTGTGTGGTGAGATGATGCTGAGAATTTTCAATACCCGTTCTTTTCATGGTTTGAAGGAGAAAAAGAAAAGCAATTTTAGCTTCTGTTTTGTTTATTTTACTAATCTTATTTTTATTTCTGCTTTTCCATTCAACCAACTCAGGGCAATTTTCGTGGTTCTCCACCCTCTTTTATCCACACAAGAGACCTGTAAGGTGGGTCTGGCTTGAGAGGAAGGGCCGGTCAAATTTTACCTTGTAAACTGAACTGACAATTTGAAACCAGATATTCCTAATCAGTCAGTGCTACCATGTCCTAATTTAAGAATATGTGGCTATTTAGTGTCGATGGAATGTAACCCACATCACTCTTCGCCAGTATAGCCACTTGTAAACAATATTCAATAAACCTGACAAAAATACTTTGTTTAAAACAGACGGAAAACATGTTTAAAAGCATGAAGCACATGTGGGAAGCTATTATCATATGTGGTGGTCATGCAGAGTAGCGAAACAGTGTTGGAAAAGAGTACATGCTGTGCTGCAACAAATATTGCTTTGTAAGGTTCCATTAACCCCAGAACTGCTTTTATTGAGTATGATACCTGATAACATATGTAAGGCAAAGAAGTATATAGTTATATACATAGTCACTGCAGCTAGAATTCTTTATGCCAAAAACTGGAAAAATTCAACGGTACCGAAACATGAAGATCTTTTTGAGAAGATACGGGAAACAGCGGAAATGGACATCTTATCAGAAGTGATGAAGGACTGTCCTCTACAAAAGGCAACTGAAAGATGGGACTTGTTCTACAAATGGTTTGAGTCATCAGACATCGCTTGAAGAACATGCATTAAAATGAGAACTTAAATCTGGAAGGCAGAAAATAGTAAAAAGAGCAATTTGGAATTTTGCTATGGCAATATGTATAGAATGGATGTTAGTATGCCATTGTTTCTCCTCTTCCCCTTAACCTCAGTCCCTTTTTCCCCTTCCTATTACCCTATGTTAAAAATAAAATATTTTTTTAAAAAAGGAAAACATATTTAAAAGCCAAATTAAAATCCATTTTGAAGATTTAAAATCCATTTAAAAGACCAAATATCATATGGAACAATAGATTTTTGGTGGCCCACCAGAAACACAGTAGTGATATAGCCAGCCTGACTTCCTTGGGGCAAAGTTTCATGATGGACCTGATGCTACAGAGAAAGCCCAATTTCATGAACCCACCTCTTGGGAGCAAGATGTCTGGCTCTCCCCTCCCCTATTTCTATTTTTCTGTGACAGCCTTGATTCCTGTTATAGGATGGTAGGGTTTTTTTTTAATGTTGATTCTTCTGAGATTAGAATCAGCCTGTTCTGTTTATGCTCATCTGAAATACGTGTTAATCTGAGCGTTCCCAGCTGGCATGTCAAGAAGGCTGAGAGAAAAGCACTTGATTTAATAAAACATATACCTGAACATCTGTAGATGGGCGTTCAGCATCAAACTGTGCCTCTAGCGATTGTTGATAAAAAGAAAATATATATATATATATTGACAAAGCCAAGAAATTGCTTTTATTATGGAGGGAGTGCATTTTTTTTTATGGGATACAAACACACTTCAATCTTTTTGTGACTTTTATCCTCTCCTTAAGCCAAAGACCAGGAAAATCTTCACTGGCTGAATTTTTGCTCATCTGTTAAAGGGATAAAGAAAAGGAAGCAACCCAAAGCCATTCCCCTCCCATCTTGTTGGACTGTGATTGCAAGTCCCATCACCCACCTGTCACTATTTATCAATGGAAGTATCTTATTTTTTTAGTCCTTGTTACCCGCCAACTGATATCATGTTGTAGAAAGCCTAGTATGAGTTAGGAGAGTTGATATCTTCCAGGATGCAGCTTCCCCCCCCCCCCGGCGGCAGAACTTAAACAATGCAACCCTTTTTGTTTCTACTTGGAAGAAAGACCCATTGCCATGAATGGGACTTCCTGTATACTTGGATTGCAGCCATCATGGATGGGTGTGTACCTGTATAGATGTTAGACCAAGGCGATTCCGTCACAGCAAGAATGCTGTTTCATTGGAAGGAAAAACTTGTCGATAGGGGCAAATAATTATTTCCATCTCTAGGCCAATAATGGTTTGGGGAGATGATTTTCATCTGGGTTATAAGAAGGAGGAAAAGGGAGGAGTAAACTCTTGCTATCTCTCCATGGTTCTGCTGCTTTAACTTTTTAAAGGCATGTTAATTTCATTCAAGGTATTGAATTTGGCCCTTGTAGTACAGCATCTCCACTTATGATCTACCACTAGTTATTGGTCATGGCCCCAACACTGCTTCAGCACTGTCTGATCCCATCCTTCCTCCCTATTTTTAGAACAACACTTTGTCCTCTGTTCTTTAATAAAGAATAATCATGTCAGGTGCCATCAAGTCAATTCTGACTTGGGGCAACCCCTTTTTTTAGGTTTTGTAGGTAGAGAGTACACAAAAGTTGTTTACCATTTCCTTCTTCAATTCGCCGCTGTGCCTCCTGAGAGTACAGCCAGCCTGTGTGGCCCATGTCATGGATAGCCAACCCAGTTGAAGATATTTTGGATTTTTGTGCGTTCAAAGGACATTTGAACTTTGCAATTCTACAAGCAACGTCTGCATGGGTACTGTTGCCCAGGACTTGGGTGCACAATCTGTAGCATTTATAATGGCTCATGTTGTCTGCATTCAGCCTAGAGGTGCAGCATGGCCTCTCCCAATTTGAAGAGACCCTTGTCCAGCAGGCCGAGGCAAAGAGGCAGTCCCGAAATCATCAAAATCAGGGAGCTTGACAGGGGACAGATTGTATTTGTCCTCAGTGTGGAATGGATTGTCACTCTCAAATTGGCCTTCTCAGCCACACTAGACGTTGTTCCAAGTCCTCTATTCAGAGCACGTTCCCAAAGTCTCTTGAGATGGAAGGATGCCTAATGTGTTGTCCGTTAACTGTGAATAAGAGACTCTTTTTGTGAAATTTTGTTTGCAAGGTTCATCAATATAGGCAAATAGCCTCATAGAACTTAGAAGTGTTACACCATGGAGCTGGCTTATTTGGAGAAATCGGCCTTCTCTCCTTTCACTTCACTGAATGCCCCACAGGGGACCAGCAGGCATTTGCTTGTTGCTCCATAGGAAGGGGTAGGAAAAGCAACCCTACATTGCAGGTAGAGTTTCTTCGCGTGCCTTTGTTTGTGCCTTAGTTCGCTGTGTTGTTCCTGTGGTGAATCTCGTAAGCAGACATTGGAGGAATGTTAGCTGAAAGCCTGAGATAGCGACAGAAGAAAGGAAAACATTTTATTAGTTGTTAGGCTAACAGGGATCTGTTTCTGAATGGCATTGCGTGCAGAGTGTGCTTTAATTAAGCATTAGAGCATTGGTCCATTGCAATTAGAACAGGTTTTTTTTGCCCGCCCTCCGCACAATTCATCCCCCTTCTTTGATTGTAATGGAACCAGAAATTCTCTGATTCGAGTTTACAGAGACAGGTAACTATGAAGATTCTGATACATGAAGACAGAGTAAAAATGTGTGTATGTGTATCCACCAAGCTGTTTGCGGAATCCTAGTCATTTATCCGGTGATTGACTTCCAGGGCTGTCAGTAGCGGTCAGTTACGAGCTCCTCCGGACAGCCACACATAAAGCTGCTCAGGATCTGTGAAATGTAAGTAAAGTGTGCATTAGAATTCCCAGTGCATAGCAGTAAGCTGCTGTATGATAAATATTTGATTGGTCTGAGATCAATAAAGCTCATATCCTACCTGCTGAGGTCTTTATAAAGGAGCATTGCCTTGGGAACAAAGATGATTACAGTGCATTTCTGAAGCTTAATTTATATCTCAACCTGTCTACATACACCAGGCTAGATGCACCTCCCTATAGGTCAGCAGCACAACCAGCTGCTCTAGCATATAACTGCAGACAGAAGTTTATTTTGCTGTCATTTTTTTAAGGTGATATTTCTCCCCTGGATAGCTCTCACAGCTGGACCACCCGGCTGCAGAGCCAGAGGTTGGGAATATAATCCCCCAGTGTGGGATGACAGCTAGCCTGCGTCGCCTTGAGCAAGCGACACAATCTCAGTAGGAGAGACTCTGGAACCACTTCTGAATTCTTTGTACCTAGAAATATCTGAAAAGGATTGCTGTACAATTGACCTGATACCATGCAGTTCTTAATTATTTCCTGTTTTCACAAAATAGCCTTGCGACGGCTACATTAAATATCTGGATTGTATAGGTCAAGCTGGTCTATATACTGTACTTAGCACACCTTTTAGAAGAGAAAAATTTTAACTATACATGTTGCTTTTAATATATTTTGTAATACAAATTTAATTGGTAAGCCTGGTATTGAGGCATGTATACGTATCCAAGGAAATGTTACTGGAAGGATTCATCTTAATGTTGTCCTTCAAACAAAATCTAATAGCAGGCACAAAAAATAAAGCAGCAGACTGAAAAAACAGATTAATAATCTGACACGAGCCAACAAAGACGGCATTTAAAACTGAGACCAAGAGTGAATGTTCTATTCAGTTGTCACTTGCAACCCCTGATACTCCAGCATGTTTAAAAACTATTAAACGTGTGTGAGAACTGGATGGACTTTTCCTGTTGTCTTAAAAAAAGATGGTGGTGCCGGTCAGCATTTCTATGAAAGGAGTCCCAAAGTTTGGGTGCCGCCACTAAATAGCAGTAGGCATCCTTCAGTCTCGAGAGACAATGGTAACGTGCTCTGAATAGAGGACTTGGAACAGCGTCTAGTGTGGCTGAGAAGGCCAATTCTAGAGGGACCATCCCTTCCACACTGAAAACAAATGCAACCTGTCCCTTATCCAGCTCCCTGATTTTGCTGGTTTGGGGACTGCCAACACTAATAAGATATTTTCTAAAATAGACAAGCATGCCTAGTGTCAGAGCTTACAAGGGAGATGGTGATTTTTGGCTTTAAATCATTTATTCTGCAGAATAAATCATTAAATCCTTTATTCTGCAGATCCCAAAGGCTTCCCCAGGATGAAGGGAAACCTTACTGATCCCTGTAGCTTGGAAGGGGAGTGGGGTGTGTTGAATTGTCCCGAAATGGCCATGGCACAGCCTCAGCTGATGATGTCATCCAAGTTGCATGGCGCAGCTCCACCAACAGGATTTCAGCCACGATGAGTAAAAGATGCAGTCAGCACCAATGTTTTCTTATGCTGATTATGCAAGAATCTATAGTGCGAGCAGATAGACGGGAGACCTATCCAAGGACAGGTAAATATGTCCCCTATAGAGTGTCCAACTTTTAACAATGAAAATAAGGGGGAAGATATCAACAACATACATGTTAGGTCATACAGGTATTCTCAACACTAAAGCATCAGACTAGCTCCTTGGGATTACCCATGACCTACCCGTGAGCTCCTGGTGCTATTTCGCAAAAGCAACAAACGTTAGAAATGTGTCAAAAGTTTGGGTACAATCCTGTTGCCAACCACAGAGGGTAATTGTCCATGAACATCACTGCCTTGAGCTCTTGTCCTGAACTCAGGTCCACAGTTGCATGAGCCAGGCATCTTCACATTCACAACAACAGGACCTTCTACTTGTGCAGGGTGTGTGTGTGTGTGTGTGTGTGTGTGTGTGTGTGTGTGTGTGTGTGTGTGTGTGTGTGTGTGTGTGTGTGTGTGTGTGTGTGTGTGTGTGTGTGTGTGTGTGTGTGTGTGTGTGTGTGTGTGTGTGTGTGTGTGTGTGTGAGAGAGAGAGAGAGAGAGAGAGAGAGAGAGAGAGAGAGAGAGAATTTGCTTGGAGCAAGCAGAGAGAAGAGAAGAACTATACGTTGAAGGGATTGATCTGTAAGTGGTCCACAGAAAACTAGATACTGGTCTTTGAAGGTTGTTGAACCTGCAGAAGTTTGGCTTTTCATCTTTTCATTAAATAATACATCCTACCCTTGGGCTGCTAGATAGCTCCGTGGTTTAGGTCTCTGGCTGCGGAGCCAGAGGTTGGGAGTTAGATTCCCCCCACGGGGCCTCCTTGATAGTGGCTGGCCTTGATGATCCACGGGGTCCCTTCCAGCTCTGCAGTTCTAATATGATGATGATTTCCCCATCTTCCTCCTTTCTTTCTTTTTCCTCCTTAAAACTATTTGGAACATTAATTACTCTGAAACAGACTTGCATTTTGATTGCTAAGAGGACATTAAATTTCTTAGCAATAGAGGAAATGCTACCTTCAAATGCAGGTTGAAAGGTCAATGAGTCGGGACTTGTGACTTGAAACCAGTGAATTGTATTTGCTTTCCTGGCCTCTGGAAAATTGCTGCTTATTCATCTGTAAAGATTTGATGGACAGCCAGTTACCCTCGAGAATGTCTCTGGAAGGACCTGTTTCAGTGGATATTGGTATAACGTCAACATACCTGCATGACCCCACACTCTCACCATTTTCTTTAGTAAGACCTGATCCCAAATGACAGCTAAGAAATCAAGGAAAGCACGACATATTACAGACATTGGCCAGGCAGAGTAAGGGGGCCGAGGGACCTTCCCTGGAGAAAAAAGAAGATTGTTTTAGTCTTAATCTTTTGGTAGGAAGAGAACACACCAGATAGTCAAAGATAACCATTCATTCTGAAAGCGGGTTCAAAGAGTTTCTGGTTCAGATGGAAAGTAATTTGAAAACTTAGGTTTTGGACTATAGTTCCCAGAATGCTTCAGTCAGCTTGGCTACTGTTTGGTCCTGTTGCCTAAGTTATTTTTGTATTATGCAAAAACTTGGATCTCTGCTTCAGCAGAGCTAATACTAGACTTGGCTGGCCCAGATCCTAGTACTGCTTTGCTCCAAGAAAGTTCTAGGAGAAAAAGGGATCATATTCCACAAGACTCCTGTTCTTTGTACCAGGTCAACACTCAGCAGGCCCCCATTTTTCCTATCGTTGAAGCTGAAGTGTAGGTTATACTAATCAATCTCTCTCTTGATGCAACACTAATAGGAAAGAGGATAAAATTCCTAATATGATACGGACCTGTTATTTTGACATAATAGGCCATTTAGGGGGAAAATTGCAATCGATTTTCTGTCTTTCACCTAATCCATTTCCTTCCATGCAAAGGGGTGAAAGCTAGGAAGGAAAACCGGCATGTTCTGGTTTTATAACTGCCGCAACACTTTTGCTGCTGAAATGCAAGCCACTTGGAAACATTCACTCTTAAATAGCTGTTGTGTCTTATTATCACATTTATTCCCTGCAACTGTTAGCAAAGCATCCATTTGGTAACCGCTTTTCAAGTCTTGTGTGCAAATAAAAGTGAAGTATCTGGTATTAGCAAGCGATCAATGGAACTTAATCATCCCCCGAACAATTTATTTTCACAATGTTGTTTCAGTAAAATGGAACCACAGGACTAAGACATGGCCAAATCAAGGCGGAACCAAATACTGTAGTAGTTTTTAGTAGATCTTGCTGTCTCGCTAGCATATGCTTCTGCAGACTACAAATCCCATAATCTCCCTGCCACCATGTAGTCCAAAGAGGTAATATTTCAAAGTGCTGTATCTCCCCCATTTGGCATAGTCACTTCTATGAGCTATAATGAAACAGATGGAACCTGGTCGCTCATTATGTGTACTTAAAAGTACATAGGACATCACAGAGGAACAGATGTCCCCACTTCATCAGGTCTTGACGAAGTCTGTTGGATGTGCTCCCTGGGGTTTCTAAGTAGTTGAAGTCCAGAACAAGAGAGGCTAACAGTTGAGAGCCACTGGTCCTACAGGTCGGTCTGAATCCCTACCCGTGAAATGTTGTATGTCACTTTTTAAATAATTAATTTGCAAATATCTGCATGGAAGCTAAATCCTATAGTCAGGGTTCAACATGTGACCCCACAACCCTGAACATGTTTAGCCTTGAGAAAAGAAGACTGAGGGGGAGACAGGATAGCACTTTTCAAATACTTGAAATGTAGTCACACAGAGGAGGGGCCGGATCTGTTCTCGATCATCCCAGAATTCAGGACATGCAGCAAAGGGTTCAAACTCCAGGAAGCCAGATTTAGGCTGAGCATCAGGAAAATCCTCTTAACTGTTAGAGCAGTACGATGATGGAACCAATGACCTTGGAAGGTGGTGTGTGCTCCACCACTGGAGGCATTCAAGAGATCATTGGACAATCATCTGTCAGATCTGCTTTGACTAGGATCCCTGCATTGAGCAGGAGGTTGGACTGAATGGACTCACAGGCCCCTAATGATTCTATGATATTTCTCCTTCTGTTTTCCGGTGTCCTCTACCTTGGGCTAGCAAATCTCTGGTGTCAGGATGCTGGCCCCACAGTGGCAGTGATCATGTTTTTATGCTTGAGAGGCCACTGTTTTCTCTTCCTTCTGACCCTAAGTGTGGCAGGCTGATTTATGATCCTTATCCCAATGTTTGGCAAGATCGATGCTTGCTCCAATAGGACCTGGTGGATTTTGAAGCTCTTCCTCTTCCATGTTTTAAGGAGCTTATTTCTACAAAACCTGCTATATTGCTGGAATAGAGTGCCTGTTTTACTGCCAAATACACATGACAGGCAAACCGGACCGACACAAGGACAGAAAGGAAAACAGGAGGCTATGGAAAGCGAAGTACAATGGAAGAGATGCATAGGCATCCTCCTTCCCCCGCCATGTCCTCGGTGCAGTGGTCTGTCTCCACATTTCGACATCCAATGCAACTGGCCTGGATGGAATGGAAGTCCCTCAACTGCTCGATAGCTCAGTGGTTTAGATCTCTGCCTGCAGAGCCAGAGGGTCAGAGTTCAATTCCCCACTGGGCCTCCTTGACAGGGTCTGGACTCAATGATCTATCGGGTCCTTTCTAGTTCTGCAGTCCTAGGATATGGATGATGATCATTTGCTCTTTGAGGAAGCATATCCAGTGGATAGAGCACAACTAGGAAAATGTTACTTTGGAGACATCAGCTCTCCATAGTCCCTAGTACAGTTCTGGGAATTATAATCCAAACTTTTTCCCAGGATGAGCCACAGGAGTATCTGGAAATTCTGCAGAATTTTAACGGTCTACCCTGTTCAATGAGTCCCTGACAATCTATGCAGTCTGGTGAGAAGGGATGACAGCCAGATGGGTCTAGCTGTGATGAGAGGGCAGGAGAAGTCACTGGTTCAGGCAGGTGGCCCTGGTGACTGCACCTATATCTAGATTAAAAACTCTGCTAAGTGGGAAGAAACTTCCAGGGACTGCAGTCCTGTATGTTACGGCGTTCCCTATTTTGAAGCAGAAAAAGCATGAAAATGGTACACGATTCCATGTACGCATGCCTTACTGTAAGGACGTGCTGTGTGTTGCTAACCTCAGCCTCCCTGTGTGCATCCATGCAGCGAAATCATGTATTTGAAATTGCTATATTTCTTCCTCTCTGTCAGAACCTTTTTGCTGCAGTGAGGTAGCGCCGTATGAAAAGAAAAATATTATGTGATGTAGTCCTAGGTGGGATAAACTTACAACAAAACAAAACTGCTGAATATCTTCTCACCTCTGGAGTATTTTCTTTTCAGAAGCAAGCGGTAGAGTAGCAAACAGTGAAAATATTCCCTATTTGCTTTTGCCAGCCTGCACCATTTTGACATTAGTTCAGTCAAACCAGGATGCAAATATATTCATTTATTATTTCCACTATATCCGTGATTTATGAAGCTGTCTGTTAATCCTACAGGTGCTGATTATTTCTTCCCCTGCTGCTAAATTACAGAATGATTGATGGGTTGGAAAAGTTACTGTTTTTGGACTTTAAATTTTCCAGGGTCCCCATGGGACAATGCAATGGCAAGGACATTAAGGACATTGTGACACTCAATTTCCACCAAAAGATAAGGCTAGAACCAAATAGGAGTCTGGGATGTTGCTTAGTGGTTAATCATAGAACAATTGGGTTGGAAGGGGCTTATAAGGCCAATGAGATAAGGCCCTCTGCTGGTTATTTTATTTAAATCCATAGTAAGGTAAAGGTAAAGGTTCCCCTTGACAATTTTTGTCCAGTCGTGTCCGACTCTAGGGGGCGGTGCTCATCCCCGTTTCCAAGCCATAGAGCCAGCGTTTTGTCCGAAGACAGTTTCCGTGGTCACGTGGCCAGTGAGACTAGACACGGAACACTGTTACCTTCCCACCGAAGTGGTACCTGTTTATCTACTTGCATTTGCATGCTTTCAAACTGCTAGCTTGGCGGGAGCTGGGACAAGTGACTGGCGCTCACTCCGTCGCGTGGATTCGATCTTACAATTGCTTGGTCTTCTGACCCTGCAGCACAGGCTTCTGCGGTTTAGCCCGCAGCGCCACCACATCCTTAAATATTTCACAAAAGGTGCAAAGAGTCAACACATCAACTCACAATTGTTTCGGACATCATGGATGCCACCACAAGCTTTAAAGCAAAGAACTGGTCACAAAAAGTTCAGCATTCCTAGAATGAGCTACCCGAAGCTCCTTTAGTTCTCTCAATTGCCTTCTCCTCAGCCTCAGAAACCTCTGAGAACAATCCAGTCTTCCTAATTCCCTCTTAGACTCAACCATCAGGAGCTTTGTGGTGCAGCGGTTAAACTGCAGTACTGCAGTGAAGACTCTCCTCGTGACCTGAGTTTGATCCTGGACTCTGGTAGCTGGCTTGAGGTTCACTCAGCCTTCCATCCTTCTGAGGTTGGTAAACTGAGTAGCCAGCTTACTGGGGACGTGTGCGGATTATGCAGCCTGCATCATTAAATTATAAGAGAGAAGCAATTTATAAAAATTGTAAGGAAATCTGGATGGGCTTTTTGAACCAGGAGTCAAAATGGAAGTAACTTCCATGAGATGGAAAACTTTCAGAGAGCCTTTTGAGACTCCGACCCAATGAACGAGCAGTCTCCAAAGTGTCCTGTCCTCAACCACCCCGCTCAGCTCTTGCAAACTCAAGCCTGGGACTAGGTCTACACAGAAGTAAAGGCAGCAATGGCAGTGGTGTGAAATATCTTGACATGGGGTGAAGTTTTCAATAGGTGGAAAGGAAGATTTTTTTTTCTTAAAACCCCTCCCTGCCCTCCCATCTTACCTACTCTTGATACCGCATTCCAAGTCAACGGGGGTGATGCTGTTGGTCAACATCTATAATAACCACCATTGTGTTCTAAACTGACTCATTTTGGAAAATTGTCTTACTGCTGAGAGCATAATGGTCCTGGAGGAGATAATTATTTTCTCTTCCTGATCTCCCCTACAGATGTGAAAGAGAGGCATCTTGCCAGCAGATTTATGAGCTTCACAACTGAAGCCCAGCCTTCAGCAGTAAACTTCGTTGTATGCCACTGAGGTAAATATAAAATATCACTTTCATAGGCCCTAAACCATGGACCTCCACGGAGGCATAACAAACTGTTGAAAGAGCTTCGTGTGTTTATGGAGATGCAAGGAAACACAATGCATTTAATTGAAAATTAAGCAACTTCTTTCTGTAAACAAGATTCTCATTGACATTGATCCTTAAATAATGCAGCATTATAACATCTGCTCGCTGTGCTGGTTGTATAAATAATCATTGCCTGGCTGTGTGGCGGTTTACTGTTAACACCGGCATCCTTTTCCTGCTGCCTTTTTGTCAGATTCATGATTGTGATAGCAAATCATCATCATCATCATCACCATCATCATCATCATCTTAGAACTGCAGAGCTGGAAGGGACCCTATAGGTTGTGTAGCCCCTGTCAAGTTGGCACACGGGGGAATCGAACTCACAGCCCCTGACTCTGCAGCCAGGGACCTAAACCACTATGAGCTATCCAGCAATTCAAATGCTACCTTTTGTGAATCTGTAAGCATTAACGCATCTGTCAATGAGGTCATTACTTAGGAATTATTTCATTTTATTGATCTACAAACATAGCCTAAAACTGAAATAGAATCACTTTTGACTATGATTATGAATGAGGATGGAAACTAAGGAAGCTCTAAACATTCCCTTCAGGACACTGAATAGATATAACTTTGTATGTAAAAGAATTCCAGGTGGATTACTAGATTTTGCTAAATTAAATGCTGTAATATTCTGGTTTTTTTTTTATTCCTAGAGTTTTTAAAAAAGCTCATTCTACGGCTAAATTCATGTGGGAGCTTACAGTGGCAGGATGGAAACATTGAGGTCGGACACAAGAGATTTGCCCAGTTCCCACTCAAAGTTTCAGATACTCAGGTCTTGTGTGTTAAATGTAAAAAAAAAGCTAGAAACACAAGGAGGGCCGGGAGTCTTCAAAAAAAATAAAAAAATAAAAAATAAATTGAGAACCCAGCCATGAAATACGAAAAACACACCACAATATGTGAAATGAATATTTTTGATTCTGATATACGTGACATGAATTTTTATGAGCCCCTGCAGCTGAGTTGAAGGCAGCCTGTATTGTTCTGCACTGTGAATCTATAAGAATGGAACAAGCAGCCATGCCCAAATCTAGACCTGAAGTTTTGTGTCCCCCAGGCTATGAGCCCTGATGTAGCATATAGTGGGCGAAAAATATATATATTCCTAAGCCGCCTAGAGTGGACCGTTGGCCCAGATAGGTGGGATAAAAATCAATCAATCAATCAAACAAACAAACAAACAAACAAATAAATAAATAAATAAATAAATAAATATATAAATAATGTGGACTCCCCCCCCCCAAAGCTAGGGATGTACTTTGTGAACATTTTCCCTTCTGAAAAATGAAACACCATGCATTTAATTAGCGTTGCATGACCCTGGAGGTGAGAGAAGATCATGTTGTGACATTCAGATGCTCTTATTTGTTAAGGATTTCCTTCTTCCAGTCATGAGCTAACTATAACATCTATTTTTGGCCTTCATGAAAGGATGCAAAATTCGGTGCAAATAGACAGTGTTCAGAGTTTGGAAAAGTTATTTTTTGGATGCAACTTCCACATGGGACTAAGCTTTGAGTTAAACATGAAATAGGCGATGCCTTTTTTCCGACTATAGTTGCTTTAGATGCACATCATCAATCCGCATTAATGTATGATGTGGTTCATAGGTTTGGTCTGCCATAACTTATTAAAAATCCTCACTGTTTTATTTTTTGGGGCCTGCAGGCCAGCTTTGCCTGCAACTTAAAACAAACACACAATTTATTAGGAACAAGGATTTGTGGACTGAGCTGTTCTTAATGATACTTCAGCAGAAAATAAAATGTGTGCTGCTGACTCCAGTAGGTCATCATCAGCGGAGAATCACCATCAAATCCCAGTAGGGTCTAAGAACAGAAGAAGGCAGCATGAAATATTGATCAGAGGGATACTTGCTTTCAGTTGGAAACAAATTTTGAAAGTAAAGTAGAACATTCTCGTGGTTTCAAAGGGAGACATAACCCTTGAAGATGTGTTTATTGGGATCAGAAATTGATAGTTGTTGGAAAAGCTGTTCCGGAGGACAAAGTGAGAACTGTTGATGCTTGGTTGGTTGAAAATGTTGAATTTCATGAAAATTAGTTCTAGAGAAAGGAGAGACTCTTTTGAATTAGGATGTGTCACTGGGAGACCAAGAGCAAGATCATCTGTACCATGTATTCCTGGTTCCTATATATGGATGTGAAGATAGTGAAGAAAACTGTCAGGGAAAAACAAAACAAAGTGTCTGTCTGTCTGTCTGTCTGTCTGTCTGTCTGTCTGTCTGTCTGTCTGTCTGTCTGTCTGTCTGTCTGTCTGTCTATCTATCTATCTATCTATCTATCTATCTATCTATCTATCTATCTATCTATCTATCTATCTATCTATCTATCTATCTATCTATCTATCTATCTATCTATCTATCTATCTATCTATCTTCTTGCCTGCCTGCCTGTCTTAATCATAGGCCTCTACTTTCATTTACGTAAATGAAAGTAAATGAAATCTTTCATTTACGTAAAGAAAAGAGAAATAGAAAGAAACAAGCAGTTTGGCACTTTCTAACCAAATGTAATAAGACCACAATCAAGAGGGAAAGTGAACTAACTGATTAGTACTCTGTTGCCAAAAGTACTAATCCTTGTCTAATGACATTGCAGTAAAAAAGGTTAATTGAGAAACAGCTGTCTGGCTGCAACAGAAAACGTGTCCCTTTTAAAAGAGATCTGTTGCTTAGCTTTGCTGAGCCATGTGAGCATGCTGCATCCGTTCAGGTTGAGAGCTCAAACGGAATGAAGCCAGGAATGAAGCCATTACTGCAAGCTATGAAGGTGGTAATGAAGGAGGAAGACGCCATTTCACAGGCCTTATTGTCTAAACATGAAGCAGGAGTGAAATCCTGTCAATTTTCCACCTTCCTCAGCAGGCTCCTCATCACATGCCTGTTCGCCCACTAGCTGTGAGACTTGGTCCTACAACTGGTCAAACAAATGAGATGCTACCAAAGCAAGAGAGATCTAATTTCCTTTCCATGCTGCATTTAGGCAACAACAGCCAGTGTCTAGCAGTTTCCACCAACAGAAATGTTCACACATGCCACAATGATTCAAGATACATTGATTTCACAAGCGATTTTTGAAAAACAACCCTTTCATAGCCAAGCAAAGCACCTCACTTTCCAACCGAAACCCACACTTCACAAAAAAATCCATGCTTCCATATGCATTGTACAGTCACTTAAAAATATCAATTTCAAACATGCTAAACTGATTCAAATAGTTTTCTTTTCCCATTGTGTAACTGTACTCTAAGACAAAGTATGCAGGAAAAGAAGGAATGCGAGGAACTGAAGCCAGACCTGAAAATGTCAGTCTGTGCTAGGAAGGAAACAAGAGAGCAGATAAGACAAAGAGAGAACTCTAGGTAACTCTCTAGCTACCTCATTCTCTCTTTACTGCCCCCTTTATGCACTTACTGTATTTTCCATGTATAAGATGCTACTTTTTCCTAAAACCATTACACTAAAAATTGAGGGGCATCTTATACACTGAAGTGAGCTGAGAACACAGAGAGAACAAAATGGCACAAAGCTTGCCTCTGTAAATAGGCTTCCTCCAACCAGGAGGCTTAGCTTCCTACAGTCAGGAGACTTAGCTTCCTCCAATCATGAGCCTTATGGAACTGATGTCAGCTCATGCTGAACAAACCAATTAGAACAGACCTCGTTGGAGGTGAAGGCTGTAGGCTCAGATTCAACAGAGACTCCTAATGTCCAAGTGTTCTGAGCCCAGAGACTGAGGACTCGTGCGGTTAGCACAATTATTGCCATATTAAAGTGAGATAGAACTGAAAATCATTTACAAACATCTCTGCTAAAAATAGTAATTACAGCAGAGTCATAGAAAAGCTTTGTGTATCCATCAAGTCATTGCTGAAAACCCGCCCGGGTAGGAAGATCTTTGTGTGTTGGCAAAGGGAAATTGGGGCAGCAGCTAGACAAGGCAACTTCAGCAGGCAGTCCACCATCTTTTCTGCGAAGTAGGGCTGGTTCTGGTTACAAAAAGAAAGGGTGGTGGTGGATTTTCCTTTCCAATATTTTCCAGTCTATCCAGCTTCTGCATTTCCAGCAAGGATTCTGCAGACCAAAACTGCAACCGATATTCTAAATCATCCCTGAAGTCTTGGATAGTGCCGTCTCTTGCCGTATGCCTTGCATAGCCCTGACTTCCAATCTTTCTCATTTATGATGCTCCTCTGACCTTCCCTGTTTCTCCGACCTCATCTGTTTCAAAGCCTTCTTCCTAGTGCTTGGGTTAACTCATCCACCTGAGCAGACCTTTGCTCCTGTTGGGACTGCATTTCCCTTACCTCAGCTTTTGTATTCTCTGCAAATACTACATATACAAATCACACTGACAGGTTCATTACATTTCTGTCTGAATTGGCTAGTGGGGAGAGCCGGTGCATGACCTCTAGATTGCAAGAGAGGAAAGCAAAAGAGCATTTTTTGGGGCCAGGAGAACTTGGTTCCCTCGCATTGTGAAGGCCAGCTGTTGCCATCTAACTTGGAAGAAGCGATTAAGCAACAGCCATGCAATTAACACAGGGGCGGAGAGGACCATGACACTGGTGCAAATATATAAGGGATAGAATTCAGGGCCAGCTCTACCATTAGGCAGAGGGAGTTGTGTACGTCAAGCAGCAGATGGTGGAATACGATGGCATTGTGTTGGAGGAGAGCATGAGAGCTGTGTGCCACGCAGCCTGCAGTGTACCCTTTGTGCGACCTTATTGTCTTCAACTTTGGTGGCACAGTGTCAAAGGAAGACTCAACAGCTAGTCCATTTGCCTTTTGTGTACGGAGTGGCAGAGGACTCCAACTTGTTGTCCATTTGAGGCAAAGATGGTCAGCATGAGGCCCCTTAAAAATGCCTAGAATAGGGTCTTAATATTTACTTGCTTACAACTGCACTCATTGTTTATTTTTACCTGTAACTGAGGATGGGCAGCCAGGAAACTTACTTTTCTGGTCCCTGGAGCCTTCTGCAGGTGCAGTTCTCCTTAAAAACAAGTCACTTGGTACGCCAGTGTCTTCTTTCCAATGTGAGACATCCACGTTATAATTGGCTGCAAGAGATTTGGAAATTGGAACTCCAGTGAGGGCCGGAGGAAACATCAGGTTTCATGGCCCACCCTGGCTTTTTAACATGGGGAAATGTATGGCCAGTTGCAAACCTGCATTAGATCTAACATCATCTTTCAAGGCAAATCTGGCACAGATGCTGTTAAACCTACAGAGGCATGAGGAAGTCCCAAGCAGCGGCAAAATGGCATTTGCCTCTTCATTAGGTCAATAATGGCATATGTGCTGGACCAGCTTTCATCTGCTAACAATATAGGATGAAATGGACAGTGTAGTGTGCTGAGTGAAAATCAAGGCTTTGGGGCTTCTCTATAAAAAGAAAGTGTAATTGATTTGAAGCTGCAACTATATTTTGCTTTCTGCAGCTTTTTACCCTGGAGAACACAAATAGTTCAATTAATTTTCTCTCTGCTGCAGTATGGAGAGTGAGAGAGAAACTCCCTGGGAAGATCAGCATGGATCAGATAGAGAGAAGAGAAGACATGTGCTGAAAACGGAAAAAGAACGCAGTGCAGAAGCATTTGTGCTTTACTATGTTGACAAGAATGGACACACAAATGGGCCTTTTTCTCCTGGTGATGCTGACGTAATCCTCCATTGCAATACTAAGGAAACTTATATATTTTCCGATGAATACAGTGGCTGAAACCCTACTGCACAGCTAAGAGTGTACACCAGGAAACTGCAGCAGCATTAGGGATACGCACAGCAGGGTGGAAGTGCATTTCACGACACACTTCTGCATGTATGCCATGCAATGGCCAAAACAGGAGCCATATGATTGATTGCACAAAACCCAACGTTGGAAACCATTGACCTTTGGAATTAGCTATCGGATGATATACCGATGGCCAGCAGCTTGGATTACTTTAGAAGAAGATTAGGTGAATTTGTGGAGTATCAGCTGTTAATAGCAAAGCAGCCTCCCAAATATTAGAGGTGTCATCAGTGAGAATGCAACTGCACTCATGTCCTGACGTAGGGCTTCCTCTGTAGATGGCTGGTTGGCTTTTCTGGGTGGCATGCTGTGCTAGATAAGACTTTCATCGGACGGGACTCTCCTAATTTTCTTATTTCTTATATTGTTGGGAATGTTTTCCTATTTGGAAAAGGAACTTATGATTTGCATTCAGCATCAAGGAAGCGGCTTGGAGTATTTCCAGCCAATCAACTGCTAGCAGCTCCTTGCTGACAAAGACTGCCCAGGTCTGCTCGGAGAAAGGAAGATACATTTGTGGTCGGCCCATCTTTCAAAGTGACTAACTTATAAAGCCTTTGCTATAATTGGACGATGGATGTATTCTTGCACTCTCCATCTACCTAAAACAAATTAATGTCATGCCGCTGCTGTAATGATGGAAATAATCGGGGCAATGTTAATCAAGGAGAATATACCATTCTGAAACGGTCTGGGAAATGAATTACTTTGAATGAATGTTTGAATTGGGTAATAATTTCATTTCCAGATCTGCAAATGAGGAACTCAGCAGACACTTTATTTATATATCTATCCATCTCATCATTACTGAGTTCAAACCATGCATGTCAGAATGGATCTTACAACTGCCCAGAGATTATGAGCATTGTTGAGCACCATATGAATCATCACTTGCCACTGCGGTCTTTCCTGATGTCACACACTGGATCTTCTTCAGGCCTTATGCGTTGGCCCGTTGCAAGCTGTCCAAAAACCCATAACTTGCTGCAGTGGCACTGCATAAAGTAGTGATGATTTTAAAATACATCATACGATTGTACTCTTCACACTGTCAGGCATTGTGATGGATTATTCCAGGAAAGATATGCATTGCTTGCATATTCCTGGATGCTGCTAAAAGAAGTATTACCATCCCCCCCCCCCCCAGAAAGCACCTCAGTGGTAAAAATTGTTGGGCAGCCTGCTGTCTGTTCTATCTTGAATGGTGCGGTGGAATCCAGTAGGAAGTCTGTCTTTTTCCAGACATTATAAGCCATAGTCTCCTCACTTTGTTTCCTTCTAATTTCTTCCAACATTAATTCATGACTGCAAGGACCAAAAAATGTGTATAATAAAAATAAATGTCTTATAGAGAATGATATTTCAGCTCATGCAACCCTGAGTTTCAAACTCAAACAGAAAACAAATTTTATGGCTTACTGAACTGTGCTTTTCAAAATTAAAGGATCTCTGTGATAGTTGTTGTGGGTTTTTCGGGTTCTTTAGTCGTGCTCTGAAGGTTGTTCTTCCTGACATTTTGCCAGTCTCTGTGACCGGCATCTTCAGAGGAACAGGAGTAGGAACTCTGTCCATGCTCTGTTGCTGTTTTGTTGGGTGGTTGATCTCTGTGATGTTTGGACTTATTTTTCCCAAATGTAATTAAGACCATGTAAGAGCACACAATTTTTTCATATCTTCGGTAATAAGTAGAATCCCTGCTTTCTAGGGATACTACATCCCCTTGCTAGTCCCAACTAGAGTAAATCTATTGAATCAATAGGACTTACGTGTTGACTTACAAAAATTCCATTGATTTAGTGAATTTCCTCCAGCTTGGGCTGACATGACATTATGGGAATCATTAAAGAAATAGCAATTTCCTTTAGATGGCATTGTGAAGACAGTGTGAAAATAGATTCTTCTACTTTAATGACTACCTGTGGTGGCCTGTGCTGGATTAAGAACAGGAAGAAATATGATAGATCAAGAAACTGATCCAGAAATTTAATGAATGGGGACCTTGGTCACTTGCACACTTAATTTTGCTTCCATGTGTCCACTGAATATATAAAAGAGGTCATGCTGGCCACGTGACCACAGAGGATTGTCTGCGGACAAATGCTAGCTCTATGGGTTGGAAACAGAGATGAGCACCGCCGCCTAGAGTCGGACACGACTGGACAAATTGTCAAGGGGAACCCTTACCTTTACCTAGGGATACAGTTAGTTGCTGCATCTGTCTATTTACACGTTTGCCCTCTTCCTGCTTTCCTATGTTCACTCTTCTGTGTCCGTACATGTAGTTAGCTGATCACCCTTGTTGTATGGAACCCATCAGCAGGACCAGATTAAGTCATGCTGAGGCAGTGAGCTATGTCACATTTAACAGAATCCATAAGAGCATTATGAAATTCTAACAATTTCATAAAATTAGAAATACGGTTTCATACTTAATGCTGAATGGTGGGAGATAGGGTTGCTAGTTCGGAAGCATCCAGTTCCCTCAGAGTTTGGAGCCTCAACCAGAAATTAAGGAGTGACATCTTGTGATATTTCAGAGACGGGATGTGCAAGCAGTTGAGAGTGGGACTGAACCTGCTTCTGGGCTGTGAAACCAGATACAACAGGAATTCAGTTAAGTAGACACAAATCAAACTAAAGCAAACTAACTAAGGAATAAAGCAAACATTCTATGGCAGTCAGACAAATTTGGAATGATGGACATCAGCTGCAGTGGTTGGTATCATTCTTACTAGGTCTTGTATTCTGAGCTGTCTGACCTACATCACAAATAATATGTGGGGCATTTTTCCTGATCCTACACTGTGGCTGGAGCTTGTGGAAGGCTCCATACCAGCCCATGGTTCCCCTTGCACACTGCTGCCTGGGAATGGACAAAAAGAAGTCTCAGGAGTTGTAGAGCTGGTGCTCCACTGTCTGTTTTGCTGAAGGGCACAATGGGCCCAAATACATGCACCCACTTCTCTCTTCCTAGTGTGAGGATAGACCAATGCATGAACAAATGCATAATTTGAGAAGAGGATTCCTAAACATTTTCTGAATGTCCATTACCAACTCACTGATCTTGAGGGATCCACATCTAGATACTATATAAAATGAAAAACAAAGGGAGTGGTTCATGGTAGAAAACTCAAGTCACGTTCCATCAGAGAATGGTATAACATGATTGCCTCTTTTTTTTGGCTTTCCTGCCCATTTGTTTCTGTCAAAATCTAAAGGCTATGGAAATCCAGGCAGTCATCCCTGCAATAGTTTTAGTGTTTCATTTTTAGAGCATTTGTTTAACTATAAAAGTTAAGATGATTTGTGGGGAAATATCTTATAAGAAATAATCATCTCTGCAGCTCAATCTCATTTTTAATACTTGCCATTTCCCCCCTCTAGGCACTTCTCTTCTCATCTAGAGTTTTAGCAAAAGCTATTAAAATTGGCATGAAGCTGTCTTAAAGTAAGTAATGTAGCTGTGTATTTAAAAAAAAAAACCTCCACACCCCAGCTGAAATATATAAATTTAGTATGTTTTGGTTTAAAAGAACCATCAGTTTAATTCAAACACCTTGTTCTTTTTTAATTAGGTGACTGATAATTTAAAAAATCATGTAATCGGTCTTTAGTGCAAAACTGCTGCTCTCTGTTTCTTGCTGCGTGTACATAAACCTAATAATTTGTTCCAGGAGGAACAAAACAATGGGGTTTATGTCTTTTGATGTTCTATCAGTCAATACAGTTTTCATTCTGCATTCCATTTCGGTGACTTATGGTCTGTTCTTGAAATTTGTAGCAACAAAAATGGAATCTATGGGCTGGCATCTTTGCTACCTGCTGTGTGAGAACCATGTGACAAAGCATGATGTCAAACTGTCAAACTTCTGTTACTTGAAAGGGCGGAATGAAGGCGTTGCTGGCAAGAGACACCACCACAGTTTTATTTGCTGCTGGGTTGTTATGGCTTCATTCCACAGTGAAATTTCCTGGAAATAAATCCCATTAAATGTAGTGGAACTTCTTCCAAGTAAGCATATTAAGAGTCTCCATCCTATTAATCAAGTTTAGCTATCATATCTGAACCTCTTATCTAGTCCTTCGCTGTTGCCTCTACTTTTGAAAGCATGCAGTTCTAATTCCTTAGTGATGCCTTGATGGATCTTACTCAAAGATAGGAAGAAAACACTACCTTTTTGGATTCTGGCTACAGCTGTCATGGCCAGTGGCTGTGCTCTTTTTGGCATTCTGGGAGTTATAGCCCAGAAAAAAGTAAAGCTTTCCATCTTTGCTCTCTGCCAGCCTCTGTCAACAGAGAGGAACAGAATATATTCTGCAGTGCTTCTCTGCCAATGGCTAGCTGCTTGTGAAATCATTTCTTTCACTCAGAGGCAACGTCCCTGGAATTGATGTTGGTGGTACTACTTGAGGTGCATGACTCAGATTTTGTGCAGGCAATGAATCCGCTCTGGGTTTTTGCCTGAAGCTTATGAGAGCTATCCAACTGAAACTACAGTATTTTGGAGGCAAGATCAGCACCTTGGATAGCTCATGCACAGTTAAAAGTTAAAACCCAAGTGGATTCATGCCTCTGCTGGGTAACATTGGAGGAGGAAGGGCAGAATCTGCTGTTGAACTGGCACAATACACATCCCATGGATGAACTTCCAAGATGAAAAACTGCAAGTTGCCCTGCCAGTGATGAATTAGTACAGGGATTCAGTCTAATCAGCTCATGCAGATATGGAGATTCATTTGTGTGTGTGTGTGAAATTCAAACATCAACACACATAATTCAACTGTACCTCTAGCTAGAACCCATTATTTTGGGTTGTGATAGGATCTTGCTTTGCATCAGCAGCAATAAATTTCACATTCTTAATTTCATAGCAGAGAGGTCTCAACTGTTGACTCATGTAATTAGCTAAGTATTTCAGCTTCCCAAGGGGCTCAGAGCTGGCAAGAAGACTTTCCCCATTCAAACAGGCATAGGGAATGATGCACATTATTTTGGCCTTTAGGGTACTTATTTTCTTTAACGTTCCATTTTTCCTAAAGATATATACATTCATCATAGCTAAGAATATAGTTGTGAATATTGCAAAGAGTAGCGAGTGAAACAAAATTTGACTGGGCAGTTGACAATATAATCATGGAAACACCACTTTGCTCCTGTGTGAACTTGACCCGGCGACCTGAACGCGTTGGGATCAAACTCAGGTTGTGAACAGAGGCTTGACTGCACTTTAATCACCACACCACGGGGCAGAAGTTAAAGTACAGATTGATTTAGGTAAGCTGCTCTGAGTTTATTTTTTTTTAAGAAAGTGCAAGTAAATAAAGAACTGCTGCATAGCTCAGTAGTTTTGGCATCTGGCTGCAGGGCCAGAAGTTGGGAGTTTGATTCCCCACCGCACCTCCTTGACAGGGGCCAGACTCAATGACCCGCTGAGCCTGTTCCAGCTCTGCAGTTCTAAGATGATGACGAAATAAATAAATAAATTCACATACTCAAAGATCTCTGGTTTAATTGCAGGCGTGAGTTCGTTGCCTTTGCATCTGCAGCAACACTGCCTGCTGTGTTAAAAGCATCTGAGACTTTGGCTAAACACTTTCCGTGCTTTTCCTGGAGTCTTCTGTACTAGTGGAGGGACGTCACTGCAGATACTAACTGGGATATCGTGGAAGCGCCAGTACATCATATCACAGTCTTGCCTCTCCCCTTCCACAGCACTAGCTTAAGAATATGCTAGCAAAAATCAGAGTATGGTGCTTTCCATTTGCAATTTTTTTTTCCTGATGCAACCTGGGAAAAGAAATAAAAGTATATCCAGGAGACTCAGCAAGCATAATTTAACATTTCCCATATAACTGCCTTGATAGATACCTGCAAATGAGATGCCTCTCTCTCTCTCTCTCTCTCTCTCTCTCTCTCTCTCTCTCTCTCTCTCTCTCTTTCTCTGTTGAAAATCACAGCTCTTCTGGAAGCATCTATCTCCATGAAGCTTTCGAAAGATAATCTAGCGGACTTGCATTTACCAGAGGAACATTTATAAGGAAGTAACACATAAATTAGTTCCACCTTGAGGAGGTCTATAAATATACTTCCAGGCACAGACACCAAGGCGTCATCCCCTCTAATCTGCAATATGTGATCCAGTGTCTGCAGTTATTTTGAAACATCCTTTAGCATTCACTCTTTTTATTTCTGGCTTCCCAAAAAGAACAAGTGGGCATCTGAGGATGGTCATATGAGGAAGGTGGGGGATGTCTAATGACTGGAGAGTCCAGCCTAACCCTGGAAACCAGACCCTCATTTCCTCCAAAGTATTTTTAGATGACATTGGGGGCAGGTGTTTATGACACTCTCTCTACCTGCGTTGTAAGATCTTTAATTTGAAAGAGAGTTTTGGTTTTCTTGAGTGAGACCGTAAGATAAGATAACAAAACAGGGACTCAAGCTGGCGAAACTGCTGGGAGGTTATCCAAATTTCTGGGAGTTTATAAAACTTGTATAACAAGGAAACAATGGCTCGGATCATTTTTGACAAAGAAATAAGCAAAAGAAAAGACTGCATTATATTCTCTTTATACAAACTGAACTTTCTTTATATATAACTACATATGTGTACCTATGTGTAATTGTAATATCAGGAATCCAGAGGCTCCACTACATATTTCACTGTACAGTGGTGCCCCACTTAACGATTACCCAGTTTAACGATGAAATCGCTTCATGATGTGTTTTTTGCGATCGCTATTGCGATCGCAAAATGATGATTGAAGGGATTTTTTTTGTTTCACGATGATCAGTTCCCTGCTTCAGGAACTGATTCTTTGCATTACAACGATTAAAACAGCTGATCGTTGGGTTTCAAAATGGCCGCCCGCTGTTCAAAATGGCTCCCCACTGTGCTTAGTACGGATTCCTCGCATTACAGAAAATCGCCGCCCTATGGAGGATCTTCGCTGGATGCTGAGGTATTTTGCCCATCGGAACACATTGAGCGGTTTTCAATGTGTTTCAATCGGCTTTTTCATTTCACTTGACGACGATTTCGTTCTACAGCGATTTTGCTGGAACGGATTAACATTGTCAAGCAAGGCACCACTGAAGTTTTCTCACTGATGCATAAGTCACATAAGACAGTCTTGGCTGCAATCATTTCAACAGATGGGCTCTTCCAGATGGGGCATTTGCACCTTTAAGTTTCCTGCTAAACACCAATCTTAATGGGAGAGCCCCAAATTCTAGGCAAAGTTTCTCTTATCTCAGTATTTGTTTATCACACCTTTTTATCACTCCCAAACGACTTGGTTTATTCTGTGTGGCTTTGTATCCAGGACAGAGTTTAGCACTACGGCACTTCTCTCCCCAGTCCAAAGCCTTCTAAAATATATCTCCTAATGCATATGTGAGTTTTCTTCCACCTCTTTCCTTCTCTTCTCTTTCAAACGATGGAAGGCAGCTTATTTCCAGACACTGTACATTCTGTCTTGTCTTTGTTGTCTCTGCTGTGGGTATAGTAATGCCTTAGAAGGGAAAGCCTGAAGTGCATGTATATCCATATATGCTGTGTCTATTTTCAGTTATTACAATATACATGAGTTGTGACACATACACACACTTAGTTCAGGCTTTCCCTGCGAGGGCTCCATGGGAAGAAGGAGCACACTGAGAGACAAGCAACATTAAGAAGAACGGACTCCTTTCTTTGCCCCCTGCTTTCTTTTTTCCAAATGATGGAAGGAAAATGATGATAAAAAGGAAGAGCCTACAAAAACCACACACGTGCATAAGCGGATGTCTCCATGTTGCCCCTGTGTCTTTGATCAATACAGGTTTCTCTCTCAGCTTCTTGTTTTCATGGTTCCAGCTTCTGGGTGGGAGCTCAGAATCGAATCTTGGTAAATCTGGCTAAATTCCACTGTCTTCCAGAAGAGAGTGAAATAAATGGGGCAGGACAGGCTGATGCAACCACCCCATTGGGAAAAGCCTAGAATTTGCCATTTGTAGCTCTTCCTGGACTGCTGTTTATACTGTGGATCCAATACAGGGGACCTATATTCTTTGTTCCTCCCCCAGCATTTGTTTCAAAGCCCTCTTCCTCTCCAAGTTTAATTATCCATCTCCATGACCCCCAAGCTGGGGAAGTACATGTAAATTTCATGCAAATGCAGAATTCCCATTTCACACGTGATGGAGAGACATAGGACACTGAAAGCCAATCTGAATTTTCAGGCCCCTTCTTGAACAAATAACTCTGATCTGTTTTGGATCCCACTGCTGCAGCACCTGTAGTTGTACACTCATCACGGTTCTCTGTGCCTGGCCCTGAAAGCTGCCACCTCTTGCTCCAACCTTTCAAACTGATTCAATTTCTGCTCCTGTGCTGTTTCCTCGCAGGTTTATAATCTAATTTATGTCACTCCCTTCAAACCCTGTTGGTTGTTGAAGCCAACCAGGTGTCCTCCACCCCCTCCCGCACTTCCCCTTTGCTTTCCCCCCCATGTACAGCATGAATGCACCCTATTCGTCTACCCGTGTAAATGCCAGCAGCATCTGTTTGCACTGTAGGTAGTGAGCTAGACATGGCTCTGCTTCTCCAATGCCAGCTCCAAAAGATCATTTTTTTTTAAATGAATGAATGCTATTTGTTCTCCTTGCTATCAGGGCTTCTCCCACTGCCTTTCTGGCTGCCTGCAGAACTGCCTGGCATAATTCCGCTTAGCTGGCGTCTCAGTGTATCTGCATTCACTGCTGACTGGCAAGAGGTAAAATGGGAGCCCAAGAGAACTGGACTGAACCTCACATTAAAGACAGTAGTCTTGGAAATTGATAGCCTAATTATCACAGCAGCTCTGTACAGAGGGAAGGTATGGGGCAACCTTATCCAGCTTTGTAGCCATTAGATGAGTTGAAGGACAAATCCCACCAATCTTGCTGGCCATGTTGACTGGGGATGATGGGAGCCCCAGTCCACACATCTAAAAGGACTGATGCAGGGTGCCTTCCCTCCTCCTTTTCTTACATGCATTTCAAAACAAAAAAAGACTGATGATTCTTGTGGGTTTTTTTTGGCTGCTTGGCCATATTCTGGAGGTTTTTCTTCCTAACGTTTTGCCAGTCTCTGTAGCCGGCGTCTTCAGAGAACAGGAGCTAGAACTCTGTCTGTGTTCTGGTGTAGTGTGTGGGATTGTTGAGTCTTTGTAGCTGTGGGATCAGGATTTTGTTCATTTCAAGGAGATCGAGTGTTTCCTGTGATCAGGGGACTTGGATCAGAAAACTGTCAATATTCTTAAAATTTACTTGTCCAAGGGGGGGGGGCAAGTGTTTGACCAACACTTTAAAAAGTTACTTTTTAGAGTATGACTCCCAGAATTTCACAACTTACTCTGCTGGTTGCAAGTTTGGTCCCAAAGGAGACCAGCCCTTCTTATTGTGAATCGTTTCGGTATTGTACCACAAAGCCATGTCTTTGAAAATCACTTCACTGGGAATAGAAATTCTTGTAAATCCAGTTCATCATTGCAGCTTTGCTTATGAAACTTCCTTTTCTTAATTTTCAGAGTTAATTTTAAGAGTGAATTAAAGGCTTCTGACTGGGAGCTTTAGATGGGAAATGAACTCTTCATTAGAAACTCTTTAGCACTAAACTCTGCTTCCCGGAACAAATTCCAGAGCAGAAACCATCCACTCTCTTGGGAAGGACAGAAAAGCACAGAACGGATGGGGAAGTTCCTGATCTTCTTGGATCAGGCTTTGTGTCATCCAGACAGAAGAAGAAGAAGGAAAAATTACTGAGACTATCAGTGCCGGGCTGGGTACTTTTACCAGAATAATACTCTGTCTGGGCAGGCTCTTAAACCAATGTCATGATGTCAGCTAAAAGTTTATACAATTGTCGTTTGCCAAAAGCCACTTTTAACTGGACTTTTGCTGCTAGAAGTTGTACATCAAGTACTGGTGACATACATTTTGCAAAGACTGCAAAAGCACAAATTGGAAAGCGGAGTAATTACCTTGACACGGGCAAAAAGGTTGCCAAACATCTTCACTTATTGTATCGGAAGAGGCAACCTTAGGGGTTAATTTCTTTTTCAGTTTTTGAACCTGTGTTTGAACCTGAACTTTGCATTGTTTTGACATGAGTAATAAATAACACGGGAGCTCTGTTCCCCCTCTTTCTGTGTTTCAGGCTGTCTTGGTTCTGTTGTTTGATCTGATGTGCTGTATTTTCGAAAATAGACTTTGCTTCCTGCTGTTACTGCAACTGATATTCCTCTGCCCTGTGGCAGTGGTGGTGGTGGGGGAAGAACTCCAACTTGTGGACAGAGAGATGGGGTAGACGTGTATCAATCAATCCAGACATAAATGATAATTATAATCCATACATAAATAACAATGGTGTGCCATCAAGTCAATTCTGATTTATGGCAACTGTTTTTAGGGTTTTCCTGGTAGAGAGTAGTCCAAAGTTCCATTCATTTTTTCTGTGTGTGTGTGTGCCCTGGGACTGTGCAGCTTGCCCAAGGCCACCCAGGCTGGCTCTTCCCCTGGGAGGCCCACTGGGGAATCAAACTCCCAACATCTGGCTCTGCAGCCAGAAACCTAACTCACTGAACTATCCAGCCAGATAGTCCACACAAAGAGGAACACATTTAGTGTGAATATCTTCCCCTTCAGCAATCAAAGTGGAAACTAAAGAGGGTTCCCAGATCAGCAGTTCCTTTTTTGTGAGATTTCATGGCCAAAAGAGGCGATTGTAATGTCGGAAGGGACAGGCCCTTGCATAGCAGCTGCAAAATAATACGGGACAAGGCGCAGAGAATCATGATGATTTTATAGCTACACTGCGCTGGACGATGTAGACTCCCTTGCATTATCTTTGAGACAAATATTATAATCCTAAAACTGCAGAGCTGGAAGGGACCCCATAGTCCGCCTTGTGTCAAGGAGGCACAGTGGGGAATTGAGCCCCCAACCTCCGGCTGTGCAGCCAGAGACCAAAACCACTGATTATGTGTGCAATCCAAATCCAAGGACCTTTGCACTGAGCCAGTCCGAAGTGGGGAGGAGATGGGTACCCATTCAAAGCCACCACACAAATGCAGAACATTGAGGTCTCTCTCCCCCTGCAGCACGGCTTGCCCTGAGATTCGATTCTCTTCTGAAAGAAGCACAGCTCTTCCTTGAGATTTCGGTAGTTCCTTGAGAAGGGGGGTGGATTCTAAAACTGTAAGCTGTTCCTTCTTAACCATTAGAGCTTGGAAGCAAGTTGAGAGTTAGCAAATAAAGCCATGGTTCTCCAGGCAAAGTCTTAGGTGTAGCAAGTTGTCCTGGTAAGTCATCTTGGACAGAAGAACCAGGAGCCAGGCTTAGATGGGAGAGTCACTTTAACACTTAGGAAACTTTTGTTTCGGCACAGGGGACCAGTACCCTCCAGATGTTTTTGGGCTCCAAATTCATCAGCCTCAGCCAACATGGCCAATGGTCTGGGACAATGGGAGTTGTAGTTCATCATCTCCTCAGTTCCCTCACTCAGGCTTCAAGGTCTAGGCAAGATGCCTCATCAGATCAGACATCCTCCTCACCGTACCCAGTTATAGATTCTTTCCAGCTCCAGCAGTTCCTGACACTCATCTGCTACAGATGCCTTCCAGTTTCTTATCACTGTTTTCCTGACCCAGCAATGGCCATTCATTGTTGTACCAGGGACAGGTGGAATTTTGTGCAGTTAGGAACTGAATAGGACTTGAGTCCTAAGGCAGCGAATGCACGCATCCATACATGGCTGGGCGTTGGCCTCCAGCTGCAACTTGTCTGCATCAAGGCCTCTGTCAGTCAGAATGAAATTCAACAGGGATAAGTGCAAAGTCCTGCACCTCGGAAAAAGCAACAAGTTGCACAGTTACAGGATGGGGGATACCTGGCTCAGCAAAACTATGAGCAAGAGGCATCTTGGAATTGTTGTAGATCACAAGCTACATGAGCCAGCAGTGTGATGCAGCTACAAAAAAGGCAAATGTTCTTTTAGGCTGCATTAATAGAAGTATCCAAATCCTGCAAGGTGCTAGTCCCTGTCTATTCAGTATGGGTTAGGTCTCACCTTGAGTATTGTTTCCAGTTCTGGACACCACACTTCAAGAAGGGTGCTAACAAACTGGAACAAATTCAGAGGAGGGAGACAAGGAGGATCGGGGGGCTGGAAACCGAGCCTTATGAGTAAAGGTTGAAAGAATTGGGCATGTTTAGCCTTGAGAAAAGAAGAGTGAGGAGTGATAAGATAAGCACTTTTCAAATATTTGGAAAGCTGTCCTACAGAGGAGGGGCAAGATCTGTTTTTGGCTATCCCACAGTGCAGGACATGCAACAATGGGCTCAAGTTAAAGGAAACCAGATTTCGGTTGAATATCAGGAAAAAACTTCCTAACTGTTAGAGCAGTATGAGAGTGGGAACCAGTTACCTCTGGAGTTGGCGAGTGCTCCAACACTGGAAGCATTCAAGAGAAAACCTGGATAATTACCTGGCAGAGATGCTTTGAATGTATTCCTGCATTGAGCAGGGGGTTGGATTTGATGGCCTTGTAGGCCCCGTCCAACTTCACTTTTCTATGATTCTATGATTTCTTGACACAGAAGACCTAATGGTTATAACAGAAAGTCAAAATGCAGTAAAAGTTCTTCTGTAGGGCACTGAAGGGAGGATTTGGGCATATATTGCATCCTCTTGTTGCTACAGAATACTGCCTGGAACATAAGGCACACTGTTTTTAATTCCTGATGATTCTGCATCTTTTCTGAATTTACTGCCTCCTTTAGAAGACCGGGAGAGGTTGGCTGGTTCTTGACAGGAAATCAGTTCCCCTTCTAATTCTCCTCTGCAGTTTTCAATTATTTGCAGTGCTGTAGGTTTCCTTAGGGAAGCCCACTTGGCACACGGAATGGAATAATTGTTATCGAATCATTAACATTCAGTTGATAACTTGTGAAACTGTTTGTATGGGTGTGAGAACTTCAGCAAGCAAATGTTGCTCCCTCACCTCAGGCCAGAAGTAAGTGAAAATTGATATGTACAGGTAACAGCATCGGTTGCAATATGTTCTGCAAAAAGAGAGAGAAAATTGCACAAGACTGGGGGTGAAATTGATTTATTTTTGTGAAGTCATGGAACAACCTGTAATATTCCTCACTGCGTCTCAATGAGCAATGTTTACTGATTGCTTCCAAAATGTTATTCATCTGAGGTCCTTTTTGGTCATTTTTAAAAACTTGTAACTATATATTTTTTAATTAAAAAGAATACATTGACATATTATTACTCATACTTAATGCACTCAAATTCCTCCTACAGTAATGTGTAAGGAAGAATGTGTTTTTAAAGCTTGAATGACTAACACATTATTAATTAAAAATAACATTCCAGTCTCTGCTTCATTTTTAATTTTTCATCCTTTTTTTTGTTTTGTTTTGTTATGCTGCTACCGTTACAAAATCATTTTAAAAACATGCTCACATTAGAGGATAGCCGTCAAGGCGGGGGTCTCAGCAGAGATGCTCTCCATGCTGACCCCCCTTACACTCTGGGAATGCCCATAAAAGATCTCCAACAGTTGTCAGCAGGAACATTTCTGCCGTCTTTCCCTAGAGGAGGACCCCGGCTTGCCTCCTCCATGCACTGCTCGGCTCCTTGACAGCCAGGTTACCCCTTCAAAACAGCTTTGCCCTCTGGCTGACAAGCAAGAGGGCTGTGTCATTCCATCCGAGCACTAATGCTAGTGAAAAAGTGTAGACAGCTGCTTCACCCCTCCCTCCCCTGCTGTTCTTGCTCCGTCGGTTTTTTTCCTGGCTGAATCACCACGAGACGTTACAAAGTGATGGGAGATGTAAACATTAGATATTAGGGTTGGATTTGCGGGGATGTGTGTGTTTATCATGACCCATTTTTTCAAATTGCCCCCAACATTTTTATGAAATGCAGGAGATTTGGAAGGGTATGGGCTACAGATCTAGTTTTGCTTCTCTGGATCTGGTCTTTGATGGACCCAAAATTCTGCTGCCCGGGCCATTTGCCTCCATCTGTTTTGTATAGGTCAATGCTTCCCATCCTTGCATCTCTAAATGTTCTTAGACTAAAACTCCCAGAGGTCTTCACCACTAGCTGTACTGGCCAGGATTTCTGGGAGTTGTAGACTAAGAATATTTGGGGATCTGAGGTTGGGAAGCACAGATATAGGTCCAGTAAACAGACGTTAGTAGTGCTCTCTGGTTTGAGTTGATGAGGCTGAGTGGTATGTAGAGAAGAGGAGATGGCTTGCATCTTGGATTAAACTTTGCTGGATGCATTCATGATACATTTTTCAGAAGGCCCAGTGGTACACTGCTAGTAGAATCCAATAGCCTTGATCTTCTTCCATTTGGTAAACCATTAATTTGGGAATATATCTGTCATTTAATTCTAATCCACTCTATTATTCTTATTGGATAACAAAAATGTAATCTACTTTTAAGGTTGTAATAAAGACTTGGGAAAAGATGTCTGATGACATCAAGATATCCTGTTTCTCAAGATATATTGCCCCAAACCAGGGCTACCCCATAGGACAACCTCAGGTGCACTGTTTTTACCTTCAGTGATGATTCAGACTTGATTTGCTCCAGGACCCACTTGTTCATCTTTCTGGCAGTCCACGGTGCCTGTAATGTTCTTCTCAAGCACCATATTTCAAATGAATCATTTTTTTTTTCTGTCATGTTTCTTCTGTGTTCAGCTTTCACACCCATGCATGGTAATCAGGAACACAAGAGTGTGAATGATCTTGATCTTAGTTTCCAGTGACATATCCTTACACTTGATCTTTTCTATTTCCTTCATTGCTGCCCTTCCTTATCTCACTCTCCTTGTAATTTCTTGGCTTCAATCTCAATTTAGATTGATGACTGAATCAAGGTCTACAAAATCTTTAACCATTTCAGTTTCTTCACTGTCAGCTTTAAAGTTATGTAGTTCTTCTGTAATCATGGTTTTTTTTTTTGGTCTTCTTAATGTTGAACTGCAGGCCTCCTTTGGCACTTCTTTAATTTTAATCAAATGTCATTTCAAGTCATTGCTGCTTTCTGTCAGTAAGATGGTATCACCTGCATATCTTAGATTGCTTGTTTCTTCTACCAATTTTCATGCTGCCTCCATCTGAACCTAGTCCAGCATTCCATATGATATGTACTGCATGCAGATCGAACAGGTAAGGGGATACATTGCCCCTTTTCCTGATACCTTTGCCTATGGGAAGCCATCCTATCTCTTTGTCCTGATGGTAGCTTTTTGTCCACTGTACTCAGAACAATCAAGTGCTAAAGCACACCCATTTATTTCTAGACAATTCATAGTTTCTCTTTATCCTTACACTCAGTTGCTTTGCAGTAGTACAGTGGAACCTCTACTTACGAACGTCCCTACCTCTGAACATTTCAACTTATGAACAACTCCATCAGCAAAATTTTGCTTTTACTTGCAAAAGGAGCTTCAACTTACAAATGAAAAAAAAAACCTTTCCTGCCCTTTTTTAACTCAAGTTCATAAAAGAAGAAAAATTCTTCCCCTAGTGGTAGAGTATGGATTAACCAGCTTTGCATTAGTTCCTATGAGAAGGAATGCTTCAACATACAAATGGCGCCTCTACAGAAGAACCAAAAACAGCTGGAATGAATTAATTGGTTTCCAATGCATTCCTATGGGAAATTTTGCTCCTACTTATGAATGTTTCAACTAACGAACACCATTCCAATATGGATTAAGTTCGTAAGTAGAGGTTCCACTGTATGTAAAGCATAGACTGGCCTTCTTCTGAAACTCTTTGATTCACTGCAGGAGGCAGCAGATATTTGCGATACGATCTCGAGTACCTCTTCCCTTTTGGAATCCAACTTGAACATCAGCCATGATAATAGCTGATTAACCCCTATTTTCAAAATTTGAAGAGATGAAATATTTGGACTCTACCACACAGTATCCCCTGCCTAGCATAGCTGATAGGCATGCTCGCTAGGTGCTTCTGGGGTCCACAGTTTAAAAAGGAAAAGGGAAAAAGAAAGACAGAGCACATTTCTACAGTTCTTTGTTGCAAGTATAAAGGGTTCTATCCTGCGGCCCTGAATCTACATTGGGGAGGAGAACTGGGTTTCCCCCCACCATTGAGGACTTCCTTTTTTGGGGGTCCTCATGCTAGGAATGAGCCAGCCCTGGACCAAAGTGTCACCTGTCTTTCTTTGTTTCTTTCTTCTCTTCCTCTATATCTACAGAAAACTGCAAGAGAGGCGGATTGCTCTTAACTGAATTGATTGCTTCCATGCTTTGGGAGCTTTTGAAATGAAGCCCAAAATGACAAGTTGCCCGCTTCTCACATCAGATTAGAAACACTGCTTTTTGGACTATAACTCCCAGAATCCCCAGCCAGCATGGAACTGGGAGTCCAAAAATCCAACATGTCCAAGATCTTGATTCTTGACCTACACAGTGCAATGTGATGTCCTTTTGATAAGTGGGACAGATAATCTCTTCCACTTATCACAACAAAACATCCACAACATTACCCTATCTCCTGAAAAGGACAAAAGCTGTTTCCACAGCTATAAATACTCAACTATCCAACAAAGAGCAACAGAGCATGGACAGAGTTCCGACTCCTGTCCTCTGAAGATTTCAGCCAGAGAGACTGGCGAAACGTCAGGAAGAACAACCTTCAGAACACGGCCAAAGAGCCTGAAAGACCCACAACATCAGATCCCGGCCGTGAAAGCTTCGAGAATACATTGATGTCCTTGTTTTTCAAAACTGCAATTTTAAAGAGGGCCTTCCCTTTTATAATGAGAAGAACTGTCCATGTTGGCCTGTGGATTCCGGCAGCTGTGGTCTGAAAAAGTAACTTTTCCAGGCTCGGCTGAGATCCACCTAAATACCTCTTCCTGCAAATGAAAAAAAAAAGAAAAAAAGAGAAGAAAAAGGTATGTGTTGTTTTGAACTCGGTCTTAGATGCAGTCAGGTGCATGGCTACTTGAAGCTCCTATTTTAACACATGTGCAGTAGGAGTAACTGCTTCTATGCCATTTAGCAGGAGAAATATTTAAAGAATGACTTTGCCATGTCAAGACAATGTTCTTTAACTCACCTTCGTTAACTTCCTAAGGAGTTTGCCTACTTTTATCTTGCCAAGCTGGTTGCTCTGTTTCCTCCGCAGCCCACCAGGAAGGTCATTTCTTTGAAAGAAGAAAGGACCTGGAATGCCCTATGTCAATAACTGCTTTAGGAAATATATATTTGGAAAGGTCAATCCACTTGGTAGAAGCTCCTCTTCCCCAGAGGCTCGAATCGAAACTTGCACATCTTTTGAAGTCTTCTGCAAGGATTTACAAGCAACTCGTGGTCCAGCTTTTCAGTTAGCTCTCCTACACTAGAATGGGGTGATCTGATGTAAGCATTGAAACTTTGACTTCAAGGGGAAAAGGAATTTTCCTAAGTTGTCCTGGGTCACTGATCTTTTATTTCCAAAGTAAGGGATCAAGCAGTTTGGTAATCAGCTATACTGAGAATTCAGTGAAAGAAATATGGCATATTAATTCTTGTTATGCACCATCAAATTAGAACTTATAATATAGCAACCTTAATGTTTGTTTGTTTATTCATTTTGTCCCACTTGTCTCTTTAAAAAGGGCCCACAATTGCACAATTAAAATACAATAATTGCATAATTAAAGGACAATATTTAAAAGCTAGAAACAGTAAGTATGCTATCTTTAAAAGAATCAAACAAATGGCATATTAAAAATGGTAAAAAAAATCAATATCAAAAAGAGATTCATAGCAACAAAGCACAGTTTTCCATTTAAAACCCTTCCCAGATAGCTAATCACTAAGAGAGAGCCTGCATGAAGAGAAAGGTCTTTCCTGCAGAAGGACAGGAAAGATGGGGCCAGCCTGCATTCATGTGGGAGGGAGTTCCAGAGTCTGGATGCAACAACAGAGAAGACCCTCTCCTATATCCCTGTCATAGGCACCTAGGAGGGTGGTGGGACTGAGAGAAAGGCCTCCCCTGATGATTTTAATATCCAGGCAGGCTCATAAAGGGTGACACAGTTCTTGAGATAACTTGGACCCAAGCCATTTAGGGCTTTATCACTTAAAACCAGCAATTCAAGATAAATGAGATATTTCATAAGTGGTTTTACCATTACCACACTGCCAGTGAGTTCCCATGGCTCAGTGGTGATTTGAACCCAGGCCTCTAGAGGCCATGTTTGCCACGCTACCCACTATACTACACTGAGTATCCTAGCATACTGATTACTTGATTTTTTCCCCGCCAAACTGCAGGGAAATAGCATACAATCTTGCATGGCTGTAATCACATTACAGTTTGCAAAATATGCTCTCTAATGCCATGATCTGCTGGGAATTTCAGGCTTCCGTTTACAGGTGTTAAAAATTTCACCCTTCCCTGTTGGTTGCTGGAGACTATTTATTTATTTATTTATTTATTTATTTATTTATTTATTTATTTATTTATTTATTTATTTATTTATTTATTTATTTATTTATTTATTTATTTATTTATTTATTTATTTATTTATTTATTTATGCCCCGCCTATCTGTTCATCGCGAACACTCTAGGCGGCTTACAATAGACCACTTCCAGGACATAAGGAGTGTCAGTTGATCCCCTCCAAGGTTACTTGGCATGAAATTCTACTGGGTTCAGTTATGCTTACTCCAAATTAAGCACACACGGAATTACAGTTTTGCAACCACCTGCAAGGTGCAGCCTTGATCCATTCTTTATGCTGAAAGTTACAACTGCCAATCCTCTTTCTGTATGTCTCATATATTTTCATATAAGGTGTTCATACGTGCCCGAAAGAGTGAATGTATTAGGAGAAATGGGGACAAAAATATGTACAAATGTTATATGACTTAAATTATACACTGATGCAGAAAAAGGAGAAATCAGGCTCAAGATTAGCAGCATTTATAGCCAAGAAATAGCATAAATCAGGTTTTTCTACTCCAAGCCTCCAAGGCTCTGTACCATTAAGCGATATTGCACCATAATTGTTGGGTTTAATTTTCTCATGTGCCTAAAGCTGATCTTTATTCAGATGTAGAACTGAACATTTTCAAGCTATTAGTGGGTATACTACGGCAGCCTTGTTCTAAACACGTACCCCAGTTAAGATCACACAATTATTCCGTGAACCAGGGCTTAGTAAGTCTTTGAAGAGAGACTACTTTGTTGCTCTTGATGTGTGCAAGCGGTGTTGAACCGAATGCTATAATAAATAAATCCTCAATCAGTAGATTAATACATTCTGAATGCCATGGTCTAGCAGATGTTTTTCTACCACACACTGTACTGCACTTCTGTTTATTATTATTAATCTTTTTTCGTGTCGGCTGGAAACCCTAAATTTCCAAGATACGGGCTTGATTGTGTTGCTCCTGCAGCTGTTGAGAAAATGGTGTACTAATGACACAGATGCAAAGGGGACGGCTGGCCCACAATTACCTTTCATCAAACCCTTCCCAATCAATACCACACTAAACATAATCCGGACCACAAGGGTAAAAATAACGCATTCAAGATCACTTAGGAAACTGGGCTAAAAATAACAGATTTGCTTTTAGCGCTGTTTAAAAAGCTTTACTTCAGAAAACAAAGCAAGAACCCATCACAATAAAATGGAGAGGAGCTTAGTGGTTCAGAAGCAAATGTCCCTCAAGGGAACCGTATTTGTTAAACAAAACTTAATGGAAAAATAAATGCAAGATGAGAGGAAGACGGTCCTTGTCGTCTGCTTTCCTATTCCTTGGCATTGTTTATCACTGGACATTCTTCGCTAATAACTGGGCATATGTATGCAAATACACATGCACACTCTCTTCCTCTCTCACACACATACACTTATATTCTTGTTAAATTGGACAGTGGCCCAATTTAGATTCACTTCTTGTGGTACAAGTTGTTTTATCCTCATCCAGCACTCAAATCTGCAACCCTGATTCTATGGTCTCTCCCAGCCAGTTTTTAATTTCTGCATGCCTCTTCCTTCTGCTTTGTCAACAACCAGCCGGCATGCTCAGTCTGCAATGAGTTCACCCCACCCTAATATTTGCCTAACGACGTTTTAGGTTCCTATAAGTGCCGAGGTTCCCCCTAAGTCTGAGCATCTATTTTCCCACCCTGTCCCATCTTGCATGGAGTCTGCCTTTTGGGCTACGTAAGGCCCATCAATGTATTCAACAGTGAACTTTAATATAAGAATAATCTTAGAATTGCAGATCTGGAAGGGACCCTATCTGTTACTCTGACCATGGTTATACAAGATTTGCCATTTAGTTTTAACAAAAATGGTGTTCTTCTAAAGCCTACTCATAACATTTTCTCTCTATAGGGTGCCTGAAACAACTTTCCATTTTGATTTAGTGGGATAAAGACAAGTGGAGCCACTCTGGTTACACCCAGACTTTCCTATGTACGTATGTCCAGAAATAAGTCTCACTGAGCATGTGAACTGAAGTCTAAATTAGGCTCCCATTGAAATAATTGGGAACTACTTCAGCAGGGACCGATTGGTCCTATTGATATCAGTGGGATAAATGCATGACTAACTTAAACCTTAATGGTGTGTTTTGAACAGGAACATGAATATATTTTAAGAGAAATGGGGTCATATTCCCTGGTCTGCTGCCTATGTTCTTGAAAGAGGGTGAAACGTGAGTAAAGATATTTGTGCAACTGAGAATCTTGTTTTATTGTGGTCCCCAGTCATGCAGAAGGTTTTCCTCATGCTCAAGGAACATATAAATAGAGAATTTCGGATGGTAAAGAAATCCTGTGAAAGTTGGTCTCAAGAAGTTGAGATGGCTTGTCAAGATTTCTGCTAGCCTCTATGAAATTTCTCTCCTCCAGCGCAAGAGTAAAACAAGGAATATTTTTCCCCCGTGGAAAATTCTGTAACATGTGCAAATAGCAGTCTTCCTAGTGTCTTCCTCTCACACATAACAAGCAAAGGGTGGCTAATTGTTTTTTTAAAAAAATCCTCCTAAAAATCCATGCAGTAAGGCAGCGACTGTCTACATATTGCATAATTTATCCAACAGTTTTCTCAAATGCAGGCGCTCTCTTTGACAGCAGAATTAAACATTTTGCAATCTCACAGAGGAGGAGAAACATTTTGACATTTCTCCTTCTCAAGGACAAAAAATGATGCAACTGAAAATTTACTTCCCAACTCTAGATCTCTCTAGTCATCGTGGGCATGATATGAACTTACAGGTCAGGGCCAGAATACCTGGCCTCTTCCCTCTTCCATACCTTCCTGCACTCATTTGGGCTCTGTAACTGAAAAGGATTTTAAACCAGAGCACAGGGGAGTTACTTTGAAAAAACAGTGTACATACTGACTGAGGGATCCTGGGAACTAGAGTCCAAAAAAGTAACTTTTCCTAGCTCTGCTTTAATTTACACATGTCTAATTGTCTCCCACCCCTGGTGGGAGAATTAGTCGTGAATTGCTTACCAGCTCATTACAGCTAGATGAATATTGAAGAACCTATCTGTGCTACAAGCTTAGGTTTATACGATAAAGATTTTTTCTCCTTGCTTGGTTACAAATGGTCTGTTTTATTGTTTAAGATTTGTTATCTCATTTCACAAAAGTGTGTTGTTTCATGATACATCATCCTTTATCTAAGGCCAAGCTCTCTCTTTGACACAGAGACTTGTTCTAGGAATCTTTATCTCTTGCTGTGTATAGAAAGTTATCTTGATAACCCTTCTGTGTGCAGAAGACTCACCACTGAAATATTGGTTGCATATGTTAAATCAGAGTGTGGTTTTTTTTGGTCAATGCCTTTCTTGGGAGAAGCAAAGTCTGCCTTAAATTTTATATGCATTTTCTTGTGCAGAAGTAATGGTATGGATTTCCTTGTATGGAATTTCACCCAATATATACATTACTTGCGAACATTTTCCCCTAGTATTTGCTGTTTTACACAGTATTTCATAATCCTTATGCTTTGAGGTGTATTTTGAGAGTGGAGAACAGCGTCACAGGATTTGGAGAAGTGTAAACCCCAAAGGATAATTCCCATTACTGTATTATCATATGGAAAGTTCAGATTAGGTTGGTTTGTATTAAAATGTGAACATGACACATTTCACTCCCATCCTCGGCCAGTGTTTCGTAGGGTCGTCCCTTTCTTTCTTTCTGCCGTCCCCTTTGTCTTCCTTTTCCTCTTCCACTTCATCCAAAGGGCTATCAAACAAGACACAAGACATCCTTCTTGCCATCAATCTGAACCGATGGCTTACAGTAGTGTTTTGAAATTTCATGCGGCTGGGTCTCCCTTAAATGATATGGATAAAACCCCACAGCCAAAGATTACCCAGCCCTGAATTCAATCAGTTGGTACACATTTAACTGGATTGTCTAATGCGAACAGATGGTGGAGGTGCAACCAGGAATCAAGGTTCCAACATCTGTTGGCACATCTGGTTTCCCAACATCTGCATCTCCTTATATGAACACTGACCATTTTGAAAGAAGTAGGTTCCGCTTAAATAGCAAAAGCAGAAACAAAGCCTTCAGAATTTGTACGTTGAGCCCTGGTTTCTGTGTCCCACTTGAAGCAGATGTTGCATAAAAACAATATAAATTCTCTACTTGCAGAAGCTATTTTGGCCTCAGCACAGTTTAAAATATAAAAACACAGTGCCTCCATAGGGCGCCTATAGGGTCTTCAACACCTCTTCTACTGTTTGAAAGCCAATTTCTCTTTTAATAAAAAGAGAGGCTATAACTTACACTGTATCGCTTGTTGTTCAGTGCTTTTAAGTCAGAACTTGGGAATGAGAGACTAGGATCAGGAACACCCTTATTGCAGACTATTTTTGCTTTCCAAAGTTATACGGTGGCTTGCAAAATTATGCTGGATAGCTCAGTGGTATAGGTTGGGAATTCGATTCCCCACTGGGCCTCCTTGAGAGGGGTTGAACACAATGATCCATAGGGTCCCTTCCAGCTTTGCAGTTCTAAGGTGATAATGATGATGATTTCTTCTACGTTGTCCAGTAAAGACAGCCTTTTGTTTCCCTTCATTTTTGTCTCTATATTCCTACATTTTAAAAGCAGGGCAAGTGTATTTAATGGGCTTAATCCCCAGTAAGCATAACGTAAGCTTCCTTTAGAGTGGAGCTTACCTCTTATAATTACTTGGGATGCTCACAAGAACGACACATCCATTGGACAGTGTTTTGAGTGACGTAGAGTTGGTTTGTGGTCTGAATCTCCTCACTTTCAAAGTACAATATACACCTTCTCTTAAATCAAAAGTTTTGTTTCTCCTTCCTGAGGAATCTGAATATGTGATTTTGTTGTCTCACAAATCTATTTTACTCGTGTTTTTATGGCTCTGTTGAAGGAAACTGAATGATAACAATATTGATCAAGATTTTCCACGCTAGCCTTCATACTAGTTCGCCGATATAAGCAAATATTTCTCTTTGACAGCAACTTTTCTGCCTTCTAGACACAATGCACCGTTGGCAACATATAAAAGATTACAAAAGTCACAGATTTAGAAAGGTGCTTGAGCTTTCTCTGCTTACTAGGTTTATTTTGTACTGCAGAAAATGAATTTTGGGTTAGCCTTCATGCATTCATTCATTTAAACCAAGAACTGTCACCGCTGTTAATGACTAGAAGGCCAACCTAATTGACCATTTCCAGCTGGGCTTTTACTCCCACCCATGTATGGATAAAATTACAACCCTATGTTGAATTATATGACTGGAATAAAATTAAAACAGTTACATTTTTAGAGTTTGAATGTATGTTTTCCTATTAAATGGGGTTTGTTTGGATTTTAACCTTACATCCTTTTTGGTACATGACATTCCTTTTTATGTCTAGACATGCCGTGGGTTGTGTCTGTGTGTTTGTATAAATCTACTTTATGTGAAAAATAAATAAAATCTAAACTAATTAAATATTAGGTCTAGCATCATTAGTGTAAGTAACAGTTACTGGAATTACTATTTCTCTGAAACCTTTAATGTTTTTGCCAAGTTCTATGGAATCAATAAATATAAAGCTCGTAATAATCTTGTATTACTACAGCTGCAAAGAATACGGTGTATACATTGACATGCTATCCATTGACTATGGAAGGGTAAATTACATAAATATGCAATTATGAATAAATTTATGCATTGATTTAGAAACTTAAAAGTATAATGATTTCAATGAAAATTGTGAAGAATTTATTCCACAAAGCAACAGATAATATTTATTACTGATGTTCAGTGATTAGTTCACTGGTCTGCTATGTGCTCTTACAGAGCAATAAGTGCCATTGAACCAAATGGTTCTTTTTCCCTGAATAGAAAAGCTAAGGTACATAGGAGTAAGACGCATTGGATACAGTGGGGCTTACTTTGGAGTAGACATGCATAAGATTGCTCAGCAACCCAACAAAAAACCTTCTGTGTATTTGTATCTTTCTATAATCCAGGACATGGTGGCACTGCAGGTTAAACCGCAGAAGCCTCTGTGCTGAAGGGTCAGAAGGCCAGCAGTCATAAGATTGAATCCATACAATGGAGTGAGCACCCCTCGCTTGTCCCAGCTCCCACCAACCAACAGTTTGAAAGCATGTAAAAATGCGAGTAGATAAATAGGTACCACCTCGGTGGGAAGGTCACGGCATTCCGTGTCTAGTCACGATGGCCACGTGACCATGGAAGATTGTCTTTGGACAAATGCTAGCTCTATAGCCTGGAAACACACCCTAGAGTCAGACATGACTGGACTAAATGTCAAGGGGAACCTTTACTTTTACTTTATAATCCATAGCAGGCTGGCTGAATATCTCAGTAGTTTAGGCATCTGTCTGCAGAGCAAAAGGTTGTGAGTTCGATTCCCCACTGGGCCTCCTTGACAGGGTTTGGACTGTATGATCCATAATTCGGCCCCTGGTGGCTGGAAGATTTTCACCCTGATCTCAGGTTGGAGCTGGTTGGACCAATGCTTGTATAAGACAGCTTCCTTGGTTGCACATTCCTGGCTGATAATACCCCTATTTGGGTATTCCGTCCCAAGGCTAGAAAAGTTCCTTCTTTTGGACTCCAATTCCCAGAAAAGTAACCGTATGGAGTGCTGATTCCGCCTGCGTATGTAGAGGCTAAACTGGCTTTGAGCAGAAAGGTGGGGGTGCCAGTTGTGTCACTCAGTGGCTCTTGTCTCCTGTTCCCAGTCTTCTCACACAGAGTAACCATACCTGATGAACCTTCTTTGGTTGACCTAGGCCTTCTGTCAGTAAATAAACCTTCTGCGTCATGGTTTGTGATCACACAGGGGGTTCTACTCACCTTTCTGTGATTTCAAGTAGAAATCATCTTTCAATCTTGGCTTGTAACATGGTGAGGCTAGGGTTCAAAGGGAGGAATGGGGCATTGGGGAGGGCTTGGTCCCATGGCGGTGGCAGATACTAGTGGGTGTGGATGTTGTTGTTTCATCCTTAACATAAAGTGTTGCCTTTACGCTTTTACATTTTACAAGCTGCCCTTTCAAAGAGATGGGCAACCACGGAAAGATTTTTCTATGCTACATGCCAACCAAAAGATCAACCACAATATTTGCAAATAAATAAATAAATAAATAAATAAATAAATAAATAAATAAATAAATAAATAAATAAATAAATAAATAAATAAATAAATAAATAAATAAATAGGAACAGAACTGCATAAAAAGTTTGTATTTCACTCAAAATGTGAGGCTTTCCATGGCAAATACTTTTTTGTGTGTGCAAAAAGTGTTTCTCTACATCTTTTTTTTTTGTGCATCCAAATGCCAAAATCTTCCGTAAACTCACCCAGCTGCAAGGCCACTTTTGATGCTTGAATGGTTTCATTTATCATGAGCTAAGAAAACATTTTCATCCTTATTTTGGCCATTGAGAGAGAGGAAGACAGACAGACAGACAAAGAGACCCCAACTCAGATAATCTGTCAAGTATGCAGTTCATTTGTGGTGGGGAAATGTCTGATATTTTGGAACATTGGAAGGCCAGATGCCCACCCTCTGTTAAGCCGGTGGACGCAGCACCTTATAATTCTTACAGCATCCAGTTGTGCACCATATATAGAAGAATTCCGTATACATACTTACTGGATAATTGGTCATATTTCACATGTCTACATTTTACTTACTACAGACTTTGGGGGTTTTTTTGGTAGTTTTTATTACTATTGCAATATACTTTGCTTTTTTTGTTTTGCTTTGGGGTAATATGTGATTCTTGGTGTGTATGTTTGCTTCATTGTTTTTTCTCTTCATTTTCAAAAACATGGCTGAAGCATAATAAAACGTAAGAAGAACTCACAGGGTGACCTTGGCCCACTCATTCTGTCTCAGCTCAATCCACTTGACACAGTTGTTGTGATGTCAAAATGAGACTCGCTACCCAAGTGTCTAGTAGAAGTTGCAAATGCAATCAAGTGTTATGTAGGCATCCTTCAGTCTCGAGAGACTATGGGAACGTGCTCTGAATAGACAGACAGAGATGACAACCCAAGAGCAGATGGTCCAAAGGTCTGACTCAGACTAAGGCAGCTTCTTCGGTTCCATGTGTTCTCTCCCTTCATTATGTGGCAGTTCCCCCCTCCACCCCTGTGTTTGCTGTTCCGGGCAGGCAAACAAAACAACAACAGAACCCAAAGTTATCCATGGAAGATACATCCTCACACTTTGTGGAGGAGATCAAGGTTAAAAAGAGGGAGGCATAAAACCAATGAAATTTTTCATCTGAATCTCTCCTGCTAGTTCCACCCGATGCCCACATGCTTTTTTCCCCAAGTCATGGTCATACAAACCTCACCCTGAACTGTTTCTAAGGGCTTTCTAGGGGGGAAATCGCAATGGCTACCTGGCAACCTTACCAGAGGACTGCCGCTGCTGTTGTCACCTGATAATCCAGTCTCATATGAGTCCCATGCAAGGTTGATTGAATCTGTAGGGTTATGTAGATCATAATGTCACGTCAATCTGAAAGTACCCTCACCATATTACATTACAATGTTTCCACTTTCAGTGGGCAAATATGCAGATTTTCAACTTCTGGACTTTCTTAGGAATCAAAATGACATTTCAAATTTCAAGTTACTAGAGCTTATGGAGAAAGACCCAGACAGGAGCTGCAGATATCTGTAAACAGCCACCTCATCTGGTAAGCCACTTGATTCTCAGACTCCACCCACATAGGCGGGACATTGGATCCGTTGGGACAGGAAGGTATCTAGGAGTATTTCCTGCTCCAGTTCTTTTCAGAGAAATGATGACTATTGGATAACCATCTTTGGTTCCTGTATCTTTAGTTCTGTTTTTTTCCCTGGGTTTCTGTCTCATTTATATTAGACTCTTTGATTCTGTTGTCTTGTTTGCTGCCCGACTATCCTCATTGACCATGCATTCCTGGCTCCGACTTTCTTCTTGATCCCATCGGCTGGATTGTCCCCAGCACTGGAAGTTACTTTGTTGTGTTGCTCACTGTTGTTGTTTCTGCTGCTGCTACTACTGCTGCTGCTGCTGCTGCTGTTGTTATGCCACTTGCTCTTTTTTTGCATTCATCTCCCAGAATTCTCCAAGAATTCCTTAGGCAGAATTATGCCTTTCACTCTTCTGGAATAGCCCGAGTCCCAGAGGCAGTTCGTGTCATTCTGTCAACCCCTGCAACATCACTGGAACCAGTTGTATTGGCTCTTGCCTTTCCATTGGACTATTTCAGCGATGTGGAGAGGGGGGAATTTGCTGCTTGGGTAACAGCCTATCTCCATATTATTTTACCCAGGCTTCGTGCCCTGGAGAGGACACTCCAGCTTTGCATACAGCATTGAAACACTAGATGCTGTTCCAAGTCCTCCATACAGAGCATGTTACGATAGTCTCTTGAGATTGAAGGATGCCTATGTAGGCTCTAGATAGGGCATTCCCCGAAACAACACCTCTCACAAAGACCTTTTAATGCTTATGTTTACAGATGAAATCTGAGTTTAAGAGATAGCATCTCATCTCATGCCATTCTGAGTAATAAGGGCTCCGCCTCTTTGTTTTGGCTATTTGTCATCACAATGCACAGATTGGCCAACCTACACATGCAGCCATTGCTTGGAATTAATGTCAATATAAACTCACATGTCACCTTTCAAAGGTGGCATGTGCTTCTGCTTGAATTCTACCTGCACATCTGTCTGTTTATAATTATCCAGTGGAGAAAATGTCACACGTAAAGAGGCCCACTGCAGTGACCAATCTGAGGACAAAAAAACAGATGAACTCTAGAAAACTTTTAAGCAGGAGTCAATGAGCATGGCTGAGCAAGACACCTTGATAGAAGTCTACATGAGATTTTGTCTCAAAACAAGCTCTGTGAAGTTGTGCAATAGGTGATGCATTTTAAAATCACATCTGGAATTAGCTTTAGCTGACATTTACATTTCTCTCTCTCTCTCTCCACCCCCATTCTGTGTTTACAAAATATAATTTATTATCTCATTCACAGTGCATAATTATCCTGGGCCTCTGATATGGTGATGATAATGGGAAAATGTTATGCTTTTTAATTTGTCCAGACCAGGTGTGTAATAAACATTTTGCATGAGTGAACAGCATTTGCCTGAAGGAGCAGGTGGGCATATTATGCACTCCACTATTAGGCCCAATATAGAGGTAACTATGCAAAGGTGAACATGGAAAATAGTGGAGGATTTGATCATTGTGAAGTTGACATGAACTGTTTGCTATTTATTGCTTTCTAGGTGGATATGACACAGGATGGAGATAGGCAGGAAATGGGTACTATTGATGGTGCTACAGCCTAACCCATCTCTCTGCCTCTGCCTCACTACAAAGGGAAAGTGGACAAGTTGTGAATGACTAGAGAAAGTTCCCACTCTCTCACTCTTTTACTGCAGAGAGGATGACTGTGAAACACAAAATTATGAGGTTAGCTCAGAAAATAGTATGGGAACTCATTAGGCAGGACCACGGACAGCTCCATTGAAACACCTTGAGGCAAGAAGGTCAACTGAAGCCTTTTATGACTCAGGACCAAGACAACTCTTCACAATCTTCGTCACTTTTCACAAATTATATCAGTGCCCTCAGCCGAATACAAGCTTGTAGTTTCAAAGGAAGGCCAAATGGGAAGGTGTATGTATAATGCCTGCACTTCTTTGTTTGAAGAACTGGGATATGATATCTAATCAGCATCTTCCTTAGCTGCAACTTTAAAGCCACAACTCCAATGCAGCCTACATCTTTTCTAACTTACACTAAGAAAAACACTTGGCAAAATCCATTTGCTATGAACTTTTGGAACTCTTTAAAGTTTTTTGCATGAACATGCAAACCTGATGAAGTGAACATCCCGACGCACAAAAGCTAGCAATTGTGTTATTTCTTTAGTGGTCTATAAAGGTGTCACCCCCTCGTGCATTTGCATAGTGTAATGACCACACAGCTCACTTTTATTTCATATGTTATAATAACTGTTATAATAATAGTTACAATAAGCTGCCTATTGGTTTAACTTTGGAAACATGGGACCCCACACCGTATTCCCTCTTCTATGATATGTGATTTAAGAGATGTGGGAGTGATGATCTATGATATCCCTGCAACACCAATGCATTGTGGAGATTTTACTGGAGGAGGAGGGGAGTCTTCCCCAAAGTTATGACTTATCCACCAAAGACAATGCATTGTTGAGAATGTTCACGTAAACCCCACTGGGTTTGTCATTTGACTAGCCAAGAGTCGTGTGGAGGATCCCAAAGTAATCTGAGAAGCCTGTAAGTGATGTACAGCTGTTTATACAGCACACTCGGTTTGTTGCTGGGAATTTTGTTTCAACAAACAAAATACCTGTTAGGTGACTGCCAGCTGCGGCACCCCTTTCTTTCAAGGTGAAAACTAAGAGAACCAAATTCAAGTCATGCTTCTTATTAGATATACAAACAGCCCCAGACAAGCGGAATATTATGCTAAGTCTACAAATTAAACCCTTAATTAGAAAACCAACAGACCGTGTCCTCCGGTTTGATTGACAGAATAAAACCAGGTATTAATAATTGATAAATGACTTCACAAGACTCCTCCCCCCATGGGAAATATTTTCTAAATATATGCAATATGCCACTCAGTTGCCTACCTGTGCTAGTTTATGATAATAAAAACGAAGATTATTTACTTTTTCTTATATAAAAAAACTCCACTCTCCTAATCCAAACCTTGCTGTAAATATCAGAAATAATGTAGGTTAACAGCTATCTTTCCTGGCAAGATCAATGAGGAAATACCTGCATTTGGGTAGATAACTCATATTAATTCCCTCAGTGAGGTGTGGAAATCAGAGTTTTTAATCCTATGATCCAGAAATGGATTATAGTCTTAATTTTTTAATTGCATTGGCTTTAAATTCTGCTTGTGTGACACCCTGTACTGCTAAATATTTAGGATCTGCTGTGGTTTTGGTCTTTGGCTACAGAGCCGAAGGTTGGGTAGTTCAATTCCACACTGAGCCTCCTTGATAGGGGCTGGACTTAATGATCCATATAGGGTCCCTTTCAATGCTGCAGTTCTAAAACGATGATGATGATGATGATGATGACAACTGTAGCGTTCTTCCATATCATTACACGAGCATTTGGGTTATACATGTGTTTTAAAAGTAATAAGTTAGGGGTATCATTCTAAGGCCCCTTCAAAACTAGTTCTATATTTATGAATTTAAAAGGCACCTGTTGTTTCTCAAAAGTAATAAAAATGTACTTTTTAAAATAAAAATGTGAATGCCACATGTTTGTTTTTGGCCTGGTTTTGAAGCACACTGACCCTCCCATGCACCTTGTGGTTACTTCAGAATCCGATAACAAGAGCACAAGGTAGCATCTGAACCGGATGATATCCTTCCTCCACCATCTAGTTATGCCACCTACAGATGAAAGCCACAACCTCTTAAAACTTAAGAGTACATTAAACCAGATCTGAAGCTCGTTCACGTGAAGTTATCTGGTAGAGTTACAAAAAAATGTTATAAGAAAAACAAACAATAGTCCAGTAGTTTCGGTATCTAGCTGTAGATTCCCTATGGCGTGTCCTGTGAGTAGAGGCAGGCGGTGTAAACTTTGGCAAGCTGCACAGCCCCAGAGCACCCCTGGAAGAAGGGAATGTTAATCCACTTTTGAGTACTCTCTGCCTAGAAAATGATGGCGAGGGTTGCCATATGGCACATGATTATGTATTTATATTTTGTGGATCGAAATCCACTTACATTTTAATTCTCCCGATTCCAATTATTTATATCTAGTTCACACAGCCCCTTGTAAAGTTATCCAGCAGTTAAGTAGTTTGTTACCGTCACAGTAAGGGGAGCACAGCGGTTACTCAAGAAAATAGGGAGAAGATCAGGGAAGTGATCCAAAAAGGGAATCGGCCAATAATCTTAAAAAAAGTTTCTGATGGGAGTAAATTTCAGTTTACTTAACTGAAATTTTGAAACTTACTGTTGCCTTACAATGCTGAACTTTTCTTTACCCCATTTTCTGGCTAATATGTATTTCTTCCCATCATTTTGTACTTCCTCATCAATGTTGATTGAGTCTATTTGTCCTGAGTTTTTTTTCCCTGCTTATTTCCCTGTCCACACTGTTTAATGTCAGTAAAGGTTTATCGTATCATATCTTAAGTTATCCAGCATATCAAAAGTGGCTAATGAGTCAAAGTTACCCAGAGTGTTACAAATGGCCAATGACCACATTGGGTTGGGGAATTGTAGGAGTTAATCTCAGAAAAGGAACTTTTCCAAACTCTGCAGGTAAATCATATCACTATGTTTTTTTACACTGTGAAATAACTCAAATAAGAATATACTTGGGAAGAGGGGCCTCTCTAGTGGCTTCTCAAAGCAATCCTCAAACTAACTGTTATTCATGAACTGTGATGCTGAACTTTGTTTAATGGCACCATCTTCCTTAACTGTTGCTTTGCACCTCTAAATATTCAGCGATTAATGTAGGTCACTGTTAATCCTTGGGCGTAAATTGTTTAAACATGATTAATATTAATAATTTTTCTTATTAACATGTGAATTCTTTGCTGTACCTAATTACAATCCTTACAGGAAGATATATATATATGTGTGTGTGTGTGTAATTTTCTCTCACTGTGATGGCAAACCCAGAAGCTTAGAGCTTACTGATGAACACCTAGCAAAGAATTGTAATGAATCCACAAGGTCATTGTGAACATTAAGACTCTGATCCTTTGCATTTGCTACAAAGCACTGGCAAATGAAGTTAACCTTGGCTGTGGGCCTTCCATCATTTCTCAGGAAAACAAATGAAATTATGTTTACTTCGTTGAAGTCTTCATAACTGAGTACTTAGATGAATTTTATGTTTTGGTGCTCACAGGTATCATCCTAATTAAATTTCCAGGCTGACACTTTGCAAATGGGAGCAACAAAACATGGTGCCCTTAGCTGAACACAAGATCAAAGTCCATGAAAAGTCATTGATCCAAAGAATGTGTCCCTTTTTGAAAGTTTAGGAAGAGACATTGGTTAACAGTATGATTGGATATGCAATAGGGTCATCTGCCATGCCGCAGTGTATAATACAGTTGTGCACTGCTTAACGATTACCCCGTATAACAACGAATCCGCTTCAGGATGATGTTTTTGCGATCGCAAAACGATGTTTTCTTTTCTTTCTTTCTTTCGCTTTGCGACGATCGGTTTCCTGCTTTGGGAACCAATTCTTCGCATTACGACGATCAAAACAGCTGATCGTCGGGTTTTCAAAATGGCCACCGGCTGCTCAAAATGGCTCCCTGCTGTTGTTAGGAGGCATTTTTCACAAAACAGGCACCTGAAAATGGCCTATTTGCTGGACGATTGCGTATTTCGCCCATTGGGACACATTAACCGGTTTTTAATGCGTTTCAATGTTTTTTTTTAATTTCGTGTGACGATTTTTTCGCTCTACAGTGATTTCGCTGGAACGAATTAATGTCATCAAGCGAGGCACCACTGTATTAGAAAAAAAATTCTATCTGCTGCAATATAAGCAACAAACAACAAGGATTTGTATATGATCAGCAGAATTTTAACATCACTCTGCAAGACATTGCATAGTTTTTCAATCTTCTTCAGTCAGATCTGTTCAAATCAACCTAAGACATCAGCTGAAACCTGTTGAGCAACTTGGCACTGTTGGGAATCTTTAATGCCCAAAAAGTGCCACCTTCAGCATTGGTAGTGGGACCGAAACCAACATTAGTGATTTTCAGATGCTAAATCAACCACAGCCTCCAGGATGAAAGGACTCTCAAGGGAATTTCGAAATCAGAGGGAAGGGATGCATCATAAAACTATTAATCCCACCCCAAATGGCCACAGCGGACAATATCATCAGCCCCATGTGATATAATTTTACGTTACTGGATTTCTGCCATCATGGGTCTTCTCTGATCTTTGTTGGATGAGTTTTTGACCTGTTTAGTTCCTTCTTTGATTTTATTCTTTGATTGATACTCTACTTTTCTTTAATTTTCTTATTCTCAGAGACAGAGAAGCTTTTAAAAAACATTAAATGGTACTTCATGTAATTCTGTTCTGGATCCGAGCAGGATGTGGTGAATCACTTAAATTGTTTACTAAACTGCTTGACAGAACAGGAATATTTGAAAATTCTGGCAAAATATCTCAGATTCTGCCTTCTTTGGTTGCTCCGAACAGAAATGTGCTACACTCAAAGAGGCAGTTATATAGCACAGAGAACAAGATATTTTGAAGTGTAGGGATGTTGTCTGGTGTTGTCTTCTAGGCCCCAAACAAGAGGAACTACAGTGGTGCCTTGCAAGACGTATGCCTCGCCCGACGAAAAATTCATAAGACGAAAGCATTTTGCAATTGTTTCGGTGACTCTCAAGACAACTTCTTCTATGGCCGTGCCTTGCAAGATGATTTTTTTGCAAGAGCGATGCCTCATAAGATGAAAATAATTTGTTCATCTTGTGAGGTTTCCCATAGGAATGCATTGCAATGCATTCCTATGGGAAACCCTGCTTTCGCAATATGAAAAATTCGCAATACGACGATACTTGCGGAATGAATTACTTTCGTCTTGCGAGGCATCACTGTACATTTATAAATCCAGGATTGATTCCTGTAAGGAGGGGTCTCCCCCAGCTCCCTATACATGGCATCTTATCTCACTGGTACCTCCTGGAAAGCCCACCAGACATGGAGACCAGTGGACTTCAGGGACCAGTTGGCTTGCCCAGGGGAAGGACACAGCTGGAGGCAATGAGAATGAGTACTTGGGGAAGGTCCTGGGCTCTCTAGGCAACTGGGGATCATAAAAATAGAGGAGACAGAGGTGAAGTCAGAAAAGATTAATGTGAGAGACTCAGTGCAGGATGAGGCCTGTGGCACTGCATTAGCCCATTCTATCCCCTGGAGCAGATTACCTCTTTGAATAATCCTCAAGTGAGACCCTTGCACCAGGGTCCTTGTGACATTATGGGTGCCTTGAGGGACTGGGGGGGATCTCACAGCCCAGAGTGGGACCGCCAACAGCCACTGCCATGCCAAGGCTGCCACTGAAGACTACCGCAGCTGCCAGGACAACCAGCCCAGACCCCAACCCCAATACAAAAAAGGCACTGGAGACACTGGTACCGGCAGGATCTCTGGCGCCTACAGGAACAATTGGCAAAGGCCCAGGAATAGCGTCTGCTCACCTATACAGATGCTCTTTGTGGGGTGCAGGAAGGCAGGGGCAGCTATGAGGACCCTTGGCTGCTCCACCGTTTTTGTTCCAGCCTCACTGAAGACAAGTATGACCCCCTGGAGACATTGGTTTCTCAGAGGGACTAGTGCAGTCAGTGAACTCAGTGAACTCCATTCCTCAGGGAACAGATACAGAAGGGTTGATAATGTTGGAAATGCTGCTGTACAACCTGCTCTCTGTTCAAAAGAAAGGGACTTGTCTCAGCCTTCCGCCCTGAAGCTCAAGGATACCCAGTAGGTGGTGGTGGCAGCGGTCACAATCCCTTTTTCATAATGATTTAAGGAGGCATCCCAATTAACCATGTATAAGACGCCCCCCTTTTCTAACCCAAAAGTAAGAAATCTAAGTGGGACTTAGCAAGTGTAGGGGGAAAGGGATCAAAGCCCTGCAGGATCGCTTTGATCCCTGCTTTACCTTCAACTTGTTTTTGTTCTCTCCTCAGCTTACTTCCGTGTATAAGACGACCCTCAATTTTTATACTAAAGATTTTAGACAAAAGTATAGTCTTATACACGAAAAATACAGTATCTTCATTGCTACAGCTGAAAAATGTCGATCGGCTGATTGGAAAGAGGTGTGTGTCGGGTTTTAAGGCAGTCTCATCAGACTTAACTGGATCAGCTGGTTGACCCCACCCTCCCCTCATGTACTGTTTATAGAATCATTTCCATAAAAATGGCCAGGATTGCTTTAGGACAAATGTTTGCAATTCCCCCACATTTATTAGCCTCCACCCACCCAGCTCCATATCAAGGAATCATTCTTTGGGTTGGCTCCTGTGTTTGTGTGCATTTCTTGATTTTTAAAAAAATATTTCCATGCGCTGTGGATAGGATGTCATGCACTTTGGAGCATTGTTACTTTCCCCCCAGTTGGATCCTCCTTACACATAGCTCTGGCAGATTCTCTCTCGCATTCATTGGATCCCGGCCATGGCATTTTGCAAGCATTGACCCACATTGGCATCTTAGATGAAGAGATCATCGAGTCTGGAACAACCATTTAGACCACAAAAAAGGTAAACAATAGAACTCCATTGAATTAATTACAGGTATTTGACCTCAGTATTGTGTTGTGCAGCATACTTTTGCCTCCAAGGTTACCACCTTAGTGGTATGGTCTGAATAATGCGCATTTTTCTCTTGAAAGCTGTAATGTCCAGATAATATTGTTTTATCGATAGCCTTTTAACATCCTGAGCCAATCCCTCCATTTGCTGGAGCAGGCTTTACAAAACTGAGGTGTATTTGTGTGTGCAAAGCATTTTTCCATTCTTCTCAAAGTTTGGTTTCAGTGTTTTTGTTTCTGAAAAGGTCTAGCTGTAAAAGTGCTTTTAGTTTGTCCTCACCTGAATTTCAGATAAATCTCTAGAGATGCCATCAGGCGTAGGAAGGCCAAATAAATAAAGGCAGCATACTAAAAATTATGACGAAGGGGACGGTATTGGAAAAAAATAACAAAGAGCTGAGAAATGGCCTGCCATTGTTTAATGTGGACACTACCTCATACAACTGGATTGAGTGCACTTTTTAATGTAAATCTATCATTTTTAATGAAGCCCCTGTCGCTCGGAGTGCTGGGAACGATGCGGGAGCCGCAGAGCTAATAAACAGCAACAATCATCATTATAATAAAATATTGCCAATTGAGCTAAGTAAAAAGTTTTGTCTGAACAAAGGGTTGGGTGCTTCTGGCGTGGAGACAAGCCATGTTTGCAATTCCATACCATAAAAAATGAATTTAATGATTAAAGCCGTCTTCTTTATGTTGGCTTTCTGGTACATCTTTATGTTGGCTTTTCTGGTACTGCGTAGGCAATGGGAAAAGCTACGGTGCTTTGAAAAGTGTATATCTTGATAACAACTCCCCAAATTTCTCACTGGCCATATCCATGAATACCCTTTTTCCCTTTTCACATTGTGAACACTGAGTCATTCCAGGAGCCGCATCCAAACACTAATTTCCCCATGTTCTGAGAGTGTTCTTTACTGTAGTTCTTTCCGATCCACCTTTTTTCCTTCTGAAGAGACAGCTATGAATATCCCACCACCCAGGTTTCCTAATAATTTTGCCTTTGTTACATCATGGGGAAAAAGAGATGAGTGGGACTGGTCCTTTTTGAACTACAACTCCCATGTGGTCCAGGGCATACTGAGAATTGTAGTTTTAAAAAAAACCCTTTCCCAAGCTCTGGGAAAAAGCCACCCAACACACTGGTTTGCTTCCCTGCCACAGACTCATTGTGAGAAAGGAAGAATAAAAATATTCACAGATACAGTATCTGAAAGATATTATGAATATATTGAGAACTAGTTTCAGACGTCTCAAATAAACCTGCTCTGGCGAATGCAAAAAGTGATTTTTATGTGATCTTAACGATTACAAAATAACTTAGAAGGGAAAACACAAAAGAGGGGAGGCATGTCAAACTATGGTGTGGAGAAAACGTGTAATGGGACGTTTTCTTGTTCTACCACAAAATAGAACTACATCCTGCATTTCGGGTCAGCACAGAGTACAATAGGTTTGCCACACCTTGGGGAAAACGACCTTCAGGGGCTTGGTAACTGCCTGCAAGGTAAGTCATAATAGTACTTCAACCCAGGCAGCTCATCCAAAGAAACTGAATTCCAGACACATGAAAGAAAGTGCTTCTTCCCACAGCCCATGGGTAAATGGTGCAATTTGCCACTATAAGGAAGTAGGGATGACCACATTAACTTTAAAAAAAGGATTAGAGAACTTCATAGCGTGTAAGGCTAGCAAAGACGGCTTGTGATGATGGCCATGTTTTCATGGCAGATTTGGGGAGCGGTGAATGCTTATTGTATTTTAATTGTTGTAAGGTTTATTTATTTATTTATTTTATTTATTTATTGGACTTATATACCGCCCCATAGCGCTACAAGCACTCTCCGGGCGGTTTACAATTTTTAATTATACAGGCTACACATTGCCCCCCCAGCAAGCTGGGTACTCATTTTACCGACCTCGGAAGGATGGAAGGCTGAGTCAACCTTGAGCCGGCTACCTGGGATTTGAACCCCAGGTCGTGAGCACAGTTTTAGCTGCAGTACAGCGTTTTAACCACTGCGCCACGAGGTTCTCAGAGACCTTTGGGTAATGCGGGCAGCATATAAACAAACAAACAAACAAACAAACGAATGAATGAATGAATGAATGAATGAATAAAGGAAGGAAGGAAGGAAGGAAGGAAGGAGGCAATAGTAAGACTTTTGTTTTTTAAAAAAGCCCTCCTTAAATCCCACTTTATTTGATAATTGTCTGCTAGTCTCCAATATTCCATTTTTGAGTAAGGCATTGGGGTGTGTTCTGATACTTCAACTCCAGAAGCTCTTGGATGAAGTGGATTATCTACCTCCATTTCTGTCTGGCTTCAGGTCTGGTTATAGAGCAGAGACAGCTCTTGTTGCCTTGGTGGATGACCTATGCTGGGAACTGGACACGGGGAGTGTGTCCCTGTTGATTCTGCTGTGGACCTCCTAGAGGCTTTTAATACCATCAGCCATGGTAGCCTTCTGGGGCACCTTTCTGGGATGGGTTTTGTTTTACAGTGGTTCTGATCCTTCCTGGATGGTCAAACGCAGAACGTGGCATTGGAGGACTCTTGTTCAACACCCTGGTCATTGGTTTCAGGTGTCCCTTAAGACTCACTCCAACCCCCATGGTATTCAACATCTACATGAAACTGCTAGGACCTTGGTGCCATCAGTATGCTGAAGGCAGTCAACTCTATCTCTTCCAAGACAAGACAGAGATGCTCCTGAAAGGCAAATCAGGGGGTTGGGATGCAACCTGCACTGGATAGGGTTAAACTGCCCTCAAAAAAGTCAGGTTCACAGATTAGGTATGCTCCTGGACTCAACCCTGAGCTTGGATGTATAGGCTTCAGTGATAGCCAAGAGTGCATTTTGCATAGTTAAAGCTAGTGTGCCAACTGTGCCCCATCCCTTGAGAAGTTCAATCAGGCCACAACTATGCATGCCTTAGTTACCGTATTTTTCCATGTATAAGATGCCCCCATGTATAAGACACCCTCCCACTTTTCTAACCCAAAACTAAGAAATCTAAGAATTCTACTCTACATGGGCCTTTGGTCTGGAACAGCAATTCTTGCAATGATAGATATTGTGATATAAACTTTGTACCAAATGAATGTTCATTCCTACCAACACACCCAACATATGCCCCATTCACTCCGGTAGCTTTGGCATAGCAATAGTTTCTCTCATTTTAGAATATGCTCTGGATTTTAAGGACCATTGACATCTTTATTATGGGATGTTTTGGCTTGTACATGTTATGAAGAGACAGGGCCATTTTGATGAGGGGTTTTTGGCTAGTACTGTATTTTATTCCACATCAAGCCTTTGAAACATGCTATGAGAACCTAGTTTTTAAATACTTGCTGTTATGTGCTGTCAAGTTGCCTCTTCTGTATGGCAGTCTTGTGGATGAGTGACCTTCAAAATATCCTGTCCTCAGCAGCCCTGTGGCTTCCTTTAGGGAATCAGTCCATCCTGTATTTGGCCCATGCCTAAACGTATTGTTGGTTGTTCGTATCTTAAATTTCCTTTCCGATCCTTCTGATTATAAACATGGCACAGCTCATTTTTTTCATGCATACTCCAGTTTGTACATGTCTGACCTTGCAGATACCTGATATGAATCAAACAATTAATCACGCAAAAGTAATTTCAACTATTTTTCTTTTCTTAAACAAAAGCATAAACTAGATAAAAATAAATTTAAAGAACAGAGTTGAAATGCACAATAGAAAATAGTTTCTGGGGCATAATTCATATTATACCTCCTATTCCAAAACTGGATAAAAAGTAACCAATTATCTCTAAAGGAGTTTTTGCACTAAATCCTCTAATGCATTTTAATACAGAGACATCTTTTTCCCCATTGTGACTGAATCCCATTTAGTTCTTAACCATTCGTCAGTTTTTTAAAAAAAACTTTTCTGCAAACTCCCAGTTTTTGGCAATTAATACTTTAGCAGAAAAAAAATCTCACACCGTATTAATTCTCTGTTCCTTTGTGTGTGTGATGTCTTTACTTCTCCCGCGTATTAATAGAGTAATTTCATGCCTTTTTAACTAACTTTTTTGCTTAGCGATTGCAAAGGTAGAAAATCTTCCCTAGCATATTATGAAGCTCTCAGCATCTTTTATGGGGGAAAGGAAAAAAGCGCAAGCAAATTTTGTAGATGTAGCCCACAAAGGTTATGGTTAACGTGAGCTTTGAAGTTTGTCATTAAAAAGAAAAAGAACATGAAGTTAAAAAACAAAACCTTTGGGAAAACAAAAATCTAAAGTAGTTTCACAACCAAAAGGAATGTTCTGAGGCTGTAAATTACTGTGCATTTGGTTTCTGTACCCACTATTTTTTTCTAGCTCCATCTTCTTCCCAATCCAGCTCTATCATATGCTTCAACCAGTATATTTTGGGTACCATGTCAAGGGAGAATACATTGTCAAGATTACGAAGATAACTTCAAAATAACCTGGTTATATTTCATTGTTACACACTTTGGTTTGCATATATAAAGGACATCATTTGGTTGTCCACTTGGAATGGCAAAAAGCTTCACTTTCTAGAATGAATCCCATTGCCATCAGTGATAACGAGTTCAAGAGGAATCCTTTTCTAAGAACTGTTTCCTTAAGCTGAAGGAAAACACTGGCAGATGGATGGCATCCTTTATTTAGAAAGGGCACTTTGGGAGCAAGTGGAGTTCTACAGCATAGGGCATGTAATTCTGGCTGAAATCCTCTTGCATACCCTTAAATTTAAGCACATTCTTCACTGGTGAAAAAAGAATCAAGACTGAAGTTTGTGGGGAAGAGGCACACACTGGCTTGGTGCATGCATTTGTGCCTTCAAAAGAATCAAGGAGTTGTTGTTGTTTTTAAAATTTACTGGTAAGAAACAGGCTAAAGCTTACAAATGTGTTTACATTACACAACAGGGTTTCAGCTACTGTGTAGGTAGAGGATTGTTGGACTGCTTGGGTTACAACTCCCATACTCCTTCCCCCTTAGTACAACAATACACCCATAACAAAAACATCCTGATCACCATAATCACCCTATCTCCTGAAAAGGACAAAAAGCTGATCCCACAGCTACAAATACTCAACTAGCCCACACACTACACCAGAACACAGATAGAGTTCTAACTCCTGTCCTCTGTAGATGCCAGCCACAGAGACTGGCAAAACATTAGGAAGAAAAACCTTCAGAACATGGCCAAAACAGCCTGGAAAATGTATTTATTTTATTTATATCCCACCCATCTAGACTGAAGTCTACTCTGGGTGGCTGACAACACTCAAGAATAATAAAATAAAATAAAACAACAACATTAATACAACTGAAGAGAGCAAATAAATTGGATATTGAAAGGAGGGAAGGCCAGCCTAAAGAGCCAGGTCTTGAGTTGGCTCTTAAAAACACCCAGTGAGGGAGCCAAACAAATTTCGGGGTGGGGGGAGACTGTTCCAGAGGTGAGGGGCCACTGCCAAGCTGGTCAGCCACCACCCTCTCTACCACTTTACTGAGGAAAGAAACATTGGTGACGGGCCTATAATTGCCAATGTTGTCCACCACCAAGCTTGGTTTCTTCCTTATGGGCCTAATGAGTGTCTCCCGGAGAGACCCATTAATTAATGCAGTGGCCCATTCAGTTGTTATAGGCTTGGCTGCTTTGATTAGCCAGGCCAGGCAAGGGTCAATCAAGGGAGGAGGTGGTGGCACGACAGCAGTCAAGCGCTTTGTCCACCATATCTGATGGCACAGAACCAAAAGAGATTGAGTCTCATCGGGCAACCTACAACACCCATCGGATCCTGGCCATGAAAGCCTTCGAGAATACATTCCTATTAAGAAATGAAGCTATCCCCACTCTTGGATCAGAATTTCCTTTTTGAACACGAAGTTAAGATGGAGCTAGGCTTATGCCAACCCACAAAGTCTTCCTAGTTAAGCCTTTTTCTCTTGGGGAACCACATTTAGTTTTCTATAGGTGTGGGTTTATCAGGTGGAACTCCAAGAATAGAGAAATATGGGATTTTCAGTCCAAGAAACCTGAAAATCCCATGCCTACTACTGTGTGTTACAACTCATTTCCAACCAGTTGTTTCTCGAGAGTATTCCAGGAGTGTCTGATGCTCCTTAACCTCTCAACATCCTTATGAAGCAGAAAATACTCACATGTTCACAAACTGAGTTTCGTCAGTATGAGATAGTAATTTGCTCAAGGCTACTGAGTTGGTGCACAACCAAGCTGGAATTTTTCCGATTCCTGGTTTCTTAGAATTGTTCCTTTGCTCTAGTTTGAAGCACACCCACCCATGTAACGAGTGTGGAAAGGTTTGTTCTGGTGCTCAATCCCTTAAGAAAATCCTTGATCATGAGAAATCTCTCAGTGGGCCTATGAAGCCTTTTTTAAGCCTAGAAAAGTTACTTTTTTGAGATGATATCCCAGACTCCCTTAGCCATATAACTATAGGCTGGGCATTGTGAGAGATGAAAGCCAAATAGTAACTTTGTGAGGTTCTTTGACTTTGGTACATTTACACATCTCCATAATCTAGTCTAGCAATGAACTTCAGTAAGAAATGTTCTAGATATAATGTTTCTGAGACCATATTTATAGTTATTATTTATTTTGTAAATTTATCCCTTACTTTTCTGCCAAGAAAATGGCATTCAGTGAGGCTTAACAGTCATGAAAATCAAATAAAAAACCAAATACAATTAAAAATAAAAACATAATAGAAGGCAGACACACAACTGAAAAGAACACCCCACCCATTAAAGTCACTCTAGCACCAATTCAGCTTAAATGGCAAAAGCTCATGGGAATGAGAGTATTGTTAGCAGCTGGTGGGAAGAGAGGATTTTGTGAGTCTATCTAGGTACCTTTGGTAGATGGGATGGAAAACGGGGGTACAACGCTTGATCCTAGCTCTTTTAGAGCACGATGGTTGTGAATGAGTTGGGAATTTGGCCCATTCCAGCTGTTGCTGAAAGATATACCAATCTGTGATGCATTGTGTTTCAAGTACTGCAGAGTCAATAATATGATTTCAAGGCTCAGTAACATCTTAGCCCTCCTAAGCTGTGTGTGCAATATTTATTAATAGATGGACTGAAAGACTGGTGTATTTTGAAATGCATTTCGTTTCAGAAACCAAATTATTTCTTGTTTACCCATTGATTAAAGTTCTATTTGACATGGAAGACATATACGCTTTCTGTAGAAATGGCAGTTTTTCATTTCATTTTTAAAAAAGAAATGCAATATTCATTTTTGGCATTTAATTCTCTTATTTTAATATGTCATCACCCAGAAGTCAGCCCCTGGGATGAATCAGAAGCCTGATTTGCTTCATTTATCAAGAAGCAACATTTGCTAACCTTCTACAGATGTAAACAGCTTACGTTTTCCCATTGCGGAGTCTTACATAGTCAATCTATACCATCTATGAATACGAGGGAGGAATGAATAAGCTTGAGCTTGAGCATAAAGGTTCCCCTTGACATTTTTTCAGTCCAGTCATATCCGACTCTAGGGGGCAGTGCTCATCCCGTTTTTCAAGCCGTAGAGCCAGCGCTTGTCCAAAGACAGTTTCTGTTGTCATGTGGCCAGCATGACTAGGCAACGCTGTTTTACCTTCCCACCGAGATGGTACCTATTTATCTACTCGCATTTACATGTTTTCAAACTGCTAGGTTGGTGAGGAGAGCTTGAGCATAATGAAGTCCAAAAATGCATTCTTCATGGACAGCCCAAGTGACTGATGGGAAAACAGACTCCTCTTTTGTGAAAAAACAAAGTAAATCCAAAGTTATAATTATAGGAATCTCTTCCTTAACATGGTGGCTCTTAAACTTTCTAGCACTGTCATATTGTCATATTGTGATCTACTCTATTTTACAAAATGTATTAAAATGTAAGGATGTGACACTGGAGACCAAGACCAGGATCATTCACATGCTTGTTTTCATGATCACCAACTACAGGTGTGAAAGCTGGACAGTCAAGAAAACTGACACGGAAGAAAATTGGTTAGTTTGAAATAGAGTGCTGGAGGAGAGCTTCGTAGATACCCTGGACTGCCAGAAGGATAAACAGGTAGGTCTTAGAGCAAATCAAGCCTGAAGTATCTTTGGAGACAAAAACAATGAAACAGACTTTATACTTTGGGCCCATCATAAGAAGGCAAGATTCTCTAGAAAAGACAATAATGCTAGGAAAGGTTGAAGGCAGCAGGAAAAGACGAGGCAATACAAGATGGATTGACTCCTTAAGGAAGCCACAGTATTGAGTTTACAGGAGCTGAGCAGGCCTGTTGAGGACAGGGCATTTTGGAGAGCTCTCATTCCCCATTCCCCACTGGAGATGCGGACAGCAGCCATGAAATTAAAAGACACCTGCTTCTTGAGAGGAAAGCGATGACAAACCTAGACAGCATCTTAAAAAGCAGAGATATCACTTTGCCAACAAAGGTCCGCATAGTCAAAGCTATGGGTTTTCCAGTAGCGATGTATGAAAGTGAGAGCTGGACAATAAAGAAGGCTGGCCGCCGAAGAATTGATGCTTTTGAATTGTGGTGCTGGAGGAGGCTCTTGAGAATCCCCTGGATTGCAAGAAGAACAAACCTATCCATTCTGAAGGAAATCAACCCTGAGCGGTCCCTGGAGGGACAGATCCTGAAGCTGAGGCTCCAATACTTTGGCCATCTCATGAGAAGAGAAGACTCCCTGGAAAAGCCCCTGATGTTGGGAAAGTGTGAAGGCAAGAGGAGAAGGGGATGACAGAGGATGAGGTGGTTGGACAGTGTCATCGAAGCAACCAACATGAATTTGACCCAACTCTGGGAGGCAGTGGGAGACCGGAGGGCCTGGCATGCTCTGTTCCATGGGATCACGAAGAGTCAGACACGACTTACCGACTAAACAACAACAACATTCCCCATAACTTGGAGGTGTCTTGTTTGCACATAACAACTTCATTTTTTGATCAATTCGATCTGTAATTTTTTTTCAACTATATGCATCTGAACTGTTCACAGTTTTAAATGGTCACTTAGTGTTGAACACTCTTCATTCCTCTGATATACCCTGTAAGCCTTGCAAATGTCAATTCTTGAGATAAGGTGTTTTTCACTTAATAGTTCTGAAAACACTACTTTTGTGGAGCCTGTCTAGTCCATGAAAATGCTTTCCCATCCTTACCTTATATCCTAGTTATGATCCACATCAAGCTGTCCAAGAAGACAAGGACGTGGTGATCTCAGGACACATTTCCATGTGTAGTGGAAGTGTCCTGCGGTGGTCTCATTTCTAGAGATGGACACGAACTGTCACTTTGATGGTTCCTGCCAGTTTATTTATCAAACAGGCGTTCGGTGCTTCAGAGCCCTGCCTCCTCTGGTGGGTGTCCAGGAGATGGGGTAAAGAAGCCAGGTGGCTGCCTCCAAGTGGTCCCCTGCTGGGGGAGGCAGGGCTTTGAAGCACCAAAAGCTGTTCGGCCAATAAATGAACCAGCATTGTCCACCAAACCAAGCAGCCCACCTCTACTCAGATGGGGGCAATTCCCCATCATTTGTTATTCTTTTGTTTGTTTCCCTAATTCCGAAGGACAGCAAGGGCAGACAGGTGCAAGCTTACCATGGAATGTGCTTTTTTCCCCAAGGGAATTCTCCTCTAATGAAGATTTGCTTCCTTTTCAGTCTTGCTTAAATGGCTGCTCCAATGACTTGTTCAGACTTGTGGCTATTTCTGATTTTAAAGATTTAATTTTAAATTTTAAAAAGTCTCAGAGAGGGCCATGGCTGCAAAACTTATAATCAGATGGGGAAATATTCAACCAAAGCCGTTCCTAAGCTAATATGTGGTTTTGGCTTTATAGTGAGACATTTGCAACTAAAGCAATTTTATCAGTTTGAATGCAAAGTGCTTGAGTCAAGTTTCATTTTGAAAGCTAGCATTTCCGGGGGGGGGGGGTCACTTGCATTTCCTCAAAAAGTTCACTTTCAGACTGGGAGCATCTTTTGCAAGGAGACTGAAAAATATTTCCTGAATAGTTTATTCAATAGTTATTAAATAAAGGACTTATTTTTAACTAAACTAAAATCCAATATCACTATGAATTGCATGTATTTTAATTCAATGGCCCCTAATCTAATACCTAAAGATCAGCTATCACACATGTGCAGTTTTATAACAGTTCATTAGATTATTGGCTTTTAATGATGGCAGGGTTTGAATCTGAATCTAAGCACTCATTGCAACTATCTGTTCTACAACTTCAAAGCAAAGCTAATGAAAGTGAAGCTTTGTACAAATGCCTGCTCTGACTTTTAAGCTCAAGCCTGCATTTGATGAAGCTAATTCTTAAATATCAAGAATATTTGCCCACCTACCACTTAAAGACCTTGTTCTCCAAACACATGAACTGCACATTAAATCTGAGATCCGAGAAGTCTTCTATGCAGGAACAAACATTTTTAATCCATTTCAGGGTTGTTGACACAGATGGGAGTCACTCCATGATGGTAAGACTTACATTTATGTTACATTTGACCTCTCATCCATGCAGATTAAATAGAAGTGACCCCTAATACAGAAGATTTCCAGAAAACCTAACATGCAACTGAGGCTCCTGCAAGAAGCCCTTGTCCCTTGCTAAATGATGCAAAGGCTGGACACTGCTTCATCAGGGGGTAGGGACACAGAACAGAAGAAATTGTCTATTTGTGAAAGATTGGCTTAACAATTTTCCCCCTCCTGACCCCTTGTACATACTCTTAACACATGCCTTACTACCTCCTTTTCCATGGTGCTGACCTATTTTTACCATGACCTGCATTCTTCAAGTATTTCCAAATCACCACAAATACCAGGTACTGGTAAATAACAGACCCAACGTATCACAGGCAATTGTTTTACTCGTGCATGTAGCTTCTCAGCCGCTCCTTTTTCTTGTAGCAGTGTTGGTCAGAATATATTTTCAGGATGAATTATGGATGAATTATGGATTTACACTAATGAAAAATAATTAAAAAGATGTGTACATACTTATTGGAATACGACTCGGAGGATGAGAGAGTGAAGGAGACGATGGTAAAATGTGCACAAAATTTTGGGAACAATATTCATATTGACGAATGGACAAAGATGTGGAAAGAGAATCATAAAATGATTAAACCAGTGAATGTTAGAGAAAATGCCCTTAAAATATTTCATAGACAACATTTTACCTCTGTAAGACTGGCAAAAATGTCAGAATGTAACAGAAATGTTTGTTGGAAGGGTAAAAAAAAAAAAAAAATATCCAGGGACGTATTATCATATGTGGTGGTCATGTGAAAAAGCAAAAGATTTTTGGATACAGGCTTGGGAAATGGCAAAAGTTCAAGAGAAATTAAAATTTAAGCCTGAAATGTTATTGTTGAATATAATGCCAGAAATTATAGTCTACTGTACAGTGGGGTCTCGACTTACAAACGGCTCAACATACGAACGTTTCGACTTACGAACTGCTCTCATAGGAATATATGGACTCGACTTACGAACTTAGATTCGAGTTACGAACTCTTTTTTCCTTTTTTTAAAAAGCTAAGTCATCTTAGGTTAAAAGGAAAAAAGAAAAAATATCCCCCTCTAGTGGCAGAAAGCGGAATAGTAGCTTCCCATTAGCTTCTATGGACGAAAAGAGCAGATACGGATTAAATGGTTTTCAATGCATTCCTATGGGAAATGCAGATTTGACTTAAGAACTTTTCGACCTGAGAACTGCCTTCCAATACGGATTAAGTTCGTAAGTCGAGACCCCACTGTATATATTCACAGCAGCTAGGTTACTCTGTGCCCAAAAATGGAAGAATGAAGAGACACCAATGATGGAGGAGCTATTAAAGAAGCTATTGGACATTGCAGAACTAGGCATGCTTTCAGGGGCACTATGGGATCAACCAAGAGACTTTGTAAAGCAAAGCTGGAAGCTGATACATAATTGGGCCCAGAAAAAGACAGGAGCTTAGGGGGGGAAATTAGTCTAGAGAATCAGTGCTCACTGGAATCCCCATGAAGATATTTGATGACCAGACAATGGTGAAATGTCTGATCCATAGGGGAAGGCTTTGGTAGTTTTTCTTTTTGTCTGTTTGTTTCAATAATTATCTGTTAGATTGTTAATGTTTCTAAGTTTGTATGTTATAACAAAAACATTTAAAAAGAATATATTTTCAGGATTTTTTTAAAAATATGTCACACCAATTCAAATTGGCCACTAGGTTAAATAACTTTTTGAAGGGATAAAGGAAAACAAGTGTCTTGGTTATTAACTATGGCCTCTAAGTAGAACCTTCCAGTCCTGGGGCAGTATGCCTCTCAGTATTAGACGGCCATTAGTACCAAGACCACTGTCATCAGGTTTCAATAGCATGTGCACTGCACGATGCTTCTTATAGCAGAAGAAGTGAGCTCACCAAATTCTTTCACATGCTTTTCTGTTGGGTGTTGGGCTTATGAGCCACAGAATCCACTTCCTCCTGGAAGCTTGCTTGGGGAAGAAGAGTATCTCCACCCCTCAGATGCAGTGGGTCTTCAGTTACTCATTAGAATTGTAAAAATTTGGTTTAGTATGGAAAGGATTACATCCATGTTGTTCTTCAAGCTAACATTTGAGGCCAGAAAGGATATACCTTATTAGAAAAATGCAAAATGAGATTCTATTCCTTGCATGAAACAAATGTCTTTTCCAAAAATCTCATCTTCTTTGTTTTTAAGGATAGTACCTTGTTTCCCTGAAAATAAGCCCTAACCTGAAAATACGCCTTAGTATGATTTTTCAGGATGCTCATAATATAAGCTCTACCCCCCAAAATAAGCCTCAGTTAAGTGAAACCCTGCTCTCCACCATTTCGCAGCAACCAGAAGAAGATGACAATACTGTACAGTATTTGAATAAATGTAGATTGTTGTACATGAAAAAAATATAAAACATCCCCTCAAAATAAGCCCTAATGCATGTTTTGGAGCAAAAATTAATATACGTAAGACCCTGTCTTATTTTCAGGGAAACACGGTATTAGCATTTCAAATGGGCCACATCAGTGTGACTTTCGACAAAGCAACACAGTTTCACTCAATTAATAGCTAAAGGCATTTCTTTAAAGGGTTAAAAATTTGCCTGAATGAAGATTTATAATCTGTGTTATCTGGTGGCTCCTTGCTAGGCACATGAAGGAAATAAAATGTTTTAGAGTTGGGTTATATATTGGCCAGAATCCTTATGTTTGTATGAGTTAAAATGCATAATTCATTGTGGTAAATTGCTGCTGATTAATGGGGAACTGATCCCGTTATTAGGCGTGTGCCTTTTGTTCAATTAAAGCCAACTATAAAATAGACAGAGACATTTGAAATGCAGATTTCTGACAGAATGCTGAGAGTTTCTTGGATCGAGAGGGTGGCCATGGCAAAGAAATAAAGACCAAGAAATCATAAAACACATACATGAGGAAAGCTAGACTCTTTGGTCATGTAAGGAGAGACAAGATCCTGCATTGTCACAGGTGATATTACCTGGCCTGTGATCGTGGTCAGTTCTAGAACTCAAATAACAGTACATAATTGCATGGAATGATGATCTGATTCAGTACAAGGCAGCTTAACAGATATACAATATCACCCACATTCAGGAAGATAGTAGTGTTCTTACATTGCAAAGTACACTATCAATCCAGTTTACACAGCGTAGACTACCTTGCATGCACCCCAGGCTGCAGATTTAACCATCTATTGCCAACCCAAGTGAGGAACTTTTGTTAAGAGTTGTCTTTCATACCCAGGAGACAAATAAATGAAAGGTGCAGCGAGCTTTTTATTATACCTGCAATGCCTGGAAGTACAGTCAGGAGACTACTGTCCAGAAAGCTTACAATTGCCGGTTTAAGTAGCCCTGGAAGTGTAATACACTTTTATGCTCACCCAGCTAGAAAGGAGGCATTTTGTCTGGCATGATGGAGAAGCCTCAAAGTTATTACAAGCCCTGTGAGCAAAAAAGGTTTAAAGGTTATACCATTTCAGAATCTGAAGTGATCAAGCCAGATAGTCAAGGCCTGAAAAACAATCTATGTCCTCCTGTGGTATCGAGGATGAAGACATGGATAAGCGAGCATTTGGAATGCCTTTTCTTCTCCTTAAAGAAACTGGCCTTAGCGAACAATGCAGTGAATGAGCCAGGGATTTCATATAAACAAACACTGCTCCACTTTGAGGCCGTATTATTCATAAGGTTTGACTAGGCTGGAGCCTAGCAGCCCCACAGGGATGAAGGGCCCACCATATTTATTTTATTTTATTTTATTTTTTTGCTGAGGTGCCCTTGGGCTCCACTGGTTAAAGGCCCTTTGCATTGTACACCATAGCAATATGTCTACATACATATGTATTCATATATACATAGACGCTGCCTATACATTACTTTAATGTCGTATTGCTTACATTTTTTTTGTCTATATCTCTATTCCAATATTCAGGCAAGAATAAAAAAAGGCAAGAGATCCTTTGTTTCAGTTCATTTGTATTCTTCCACTTATTTTAGCCCGTTTCTATGAAATGCTTATTGTTATAAACTTCTCCGCTTACCTGTGGAATGTCACAGAATTTCTACGATCCCTTTTCGTACAGCCATGCATGGAAAAAGCCGTAATTATGTTTTTAAAATGGAGACATTTCAAGCCACACTTGTAGTCAGCTGAGTCTTCTTTTGAGACAATCAGGTTCAGGTATAAGAGGAGAAGGGGACGACAGAGGACGAGATGGATGGACAGTGTCATCGAAGCGACCAGCATGAATTTGACCCAACTCTGGGTGGCAGTGGAAGACAGGAGGCCCTGGTGTGATCTGGTCCATGGGGTCACCAAGAGTCGGACATGACTTAACGACTAAACAGCAACATGAGACAGTGGAGCAATAGCACACTAGTGCTGGAGGGGGGGGGGGCTGAAATCGCCTAGGGCCCAGCCATGGGTTAATATGGTCCTGCTTCACTTACTGTCCCACCTCACCAGTGACACAATCTAACCCCTCAGATCGATTACATATAGGAAGCTCTCAGATCTATTACATATAGAATATTATAGTGGTGTCCCTCCGTCTGTCTCTCTCCCTCCCTCCCTCCATTTCCAAATTGATCACTGTCCCTACAAGCTTATGATCTTTCTCTATTTGCCAGCTACAAATGGAACATCCAGCATGACTGGTGTGTATATGTGTGTGTGATGCGCTGTCAAGTCACATCTGACTTAAAGCAACCCTAATAGGGCTTTCGATGTTAGTGATACATTTAAGGAATGGTTTTACCAGTTCCAGCCCCACCTCCAGCGCCATAAGTGCGCACAGGCAAGTAGGGATTTGAATCCTAGGTTCCCTGAGTCCTCATCCATCACTCTGTCCATTACACCACACAAGGCACCACATGACAGGAGTGAGCCAAGGGTCTCTCTTCAAATATTGTTGGACTGCAGCTCCTATCAGGCTGAACCAGCACGGTTAATAATGAGATACGCTTGGACGTGCAGCTCAACAACAAATACACGTTCCTGCTTTATGATATTACAAGAGGTCTTGGAACTTCCGCCCTGATGAAGTTGTTCTATAGTGAGCGGATAGAGCCCAAAAGGAAAGGCTTATGAAGGAAACTCACACACACCCAGTCATTTTCTGCTCATACACAGTTATGCCAGCCTTTCGCAAGAGTTCTCCTGCGCTTGATTTAAATTCCTTTTTATGGGTGAGAAAGCGACACAGGTAGGACATAAAAATAACTGTGTGCAAATCTCTTTAATAAGTAGATAAAATGGGCCCATTATTAGGTCCCTGAGTACTGTTCATTTCATCACGGTGGTGAAAGTGGCTGCCTTTGATGCTTTTCTGGCTTTTACTTTAATTATTAGGGGGCGAGGAAGAAAATTTAGGTGGTGCAGCACTGGCTTCCTACTGACCTTTGCAAAGATTCTTTCCCCTGATTAGCATGTTCATCCTTCAAAATATCTCATGGCAACTGTTAAAAAGGAAAAGAAAAGGCAGTGGGGGGAGAAAGACTATCGTTGAGAAACAGCACGGCATGATTGCAGATATAACTCATCAGCAACCCACTGCTGGAAAATCGCATGAGTTGATAAGCATACTCCCAAGGGCTGAAGGATGCATTTTAAACCCCCAAAACACCAATAAGTGACAACAGTTTATTTAACAGAAGTGTGGGTTGCTTGTTATATGAAGGACCACTTTCCTTTGAAATAACAGAAAAATAAGTAGAAGACAAAGCCATAAAATATGTTTTTTCAAGACTAGAAGATAGACTGCCCAGGAGATTTCTTCAAGAGTTCGCCATATTGAGAAGAGACCAAACGAAATCCATGCCAGGTAAGCCTGGAAGTGGAGAAGCTACCTTTTTAAAATTATGACTACTCAGAACGCCTCACAGTGAACATCACTTGCTTGGAACTTCACCCAGTGTGTTGGGTTTCTCCTTTCTTGCATGACAAGCCTTGAGTAGGGCTGGTCCCAGATATTTTAGTGCCCAAGACAAAGCAGTAAATAGCAGAGCCCCACTCCACCATTCAATTGTGGTGAACAGGTCTTCTGAGTTATTTTGATAAATGAGGCAGAAAGTCCCAACATCATAGGGAGTTAGAAAACAAATTAAAATAATCTGGCCAGAATCCTGTTAGTTGTGCCTGCAAGCATAACACAGACATCACCAACTTTTGGAGGAGTATTGCTTCAAGTTAGGAAATCACTGTAGACGTTATTTGTTGTGTACTGAGCCACAACAAATAATGGAGTGGAGGAATTTGTCCAAGCGCTTGAGGAAAGCCTTCCAGACCCAGCTGATGCAAATGTACCTGACAATGGGAACATTTCAAGCACGCTGTTTATAACACCACCTTGTCCACATTTGGCAAGAAGACCGAAAAAGATGGAAGACTGGTTTGAAGCCCATTTGGATCTGAGAGCAGAGCTGAAGCCAATAATTGTTGGAACATTTCCTGGCAACCTGTTGGATTTTGCTATAAGCGAGTCGAAGAGCCTGCAAGTTGTATGCTGCTAGAGCTCTCCTCTTATCCTAATGGCTGGCACCAACTCCTCCGAATGGGCTTCGAACCAGTCAGCCATCTTTTTGGTCTTCTTGTCAAATATGGACAAGGTGGTGTATAGTGTGCTTTTTCTTTTTCTTTAAAGCAGTGTTTTCACATTTCCTTTAAACTGTTAAGTTTTGTTCCTCCTCTGGCATATTTCACAGTGTACACCTGTCAAGAACTAGCAATAGTCTGTGTACTAAGAATTGGTTTGTCGCTTCAAACCAACATGTGGAAATTAGCCCACATATTATGTTATGGATAGCTGGTCAGTAGAAGCTGAGCCTAGTGCTATGTGTTAGCCAGAGATTTGTGACTGAGCCATCAATGTGCAAGTGAAGTCTGTTTTGACCTCCTCAAGACCAGCAAGCTAATTTGAAACCAGAAAAGCCAAGAAAAACCTATATGGTAATAATCAAATACCCTTCTATGCTGCAGGATTTCCCCAATCCCACTGATGTAATGTATATTTGACTCTTAATCAGTTCTCACATATAAGCCAGATCAGTTCCTGGTCTTTTCTGTCTCCATAAGGAATCTTCTTCTGATGGTTGTTGTGGGTTTTTTGAGTTGTTTGGCCATGTTCTGAAGGTTGTTCTTCCTGACGTTTTGCCAGTCTCTGTGGCCGGCATCTTCAGAGGACTGGAGTAGGAACTCAGTCCATGCTCTGTCTACTGTTCCTACTCCAGTCCTCTGAAGATGCCGGCCACAGAGACTGGCAAAATGTCAGGAAGAGCAACCTTCAGAACACGGCCAAAGAGCCACAACAACCATCAGATCCTGGCCATGAAATCCTTTGAGAAAACCTTCTTCTCTTAACTTGCCCTTTTAACTTCCCCTTTTCAGTTTTTCAGTGTGTTTCCCCTTCCCTGGGCTATAATTCCTATTGTTTCTTGGCATTGCAATACTTCCACTCCCCAGGTTTTCTTTCCATTCCAACCCTTAATGTGGCCCACAGGGCTGTGATGCCTTGGGATCTCCTGTGATATGTTAAACCCCGCAAAATGGACAATTTCTCCTTCCAGAAACTGAACGATCAACAGAGATAGCCAAAACTCTGCTGTTGCCTAATGTAGGTAGCAAAGCAGCATGCTTCACAAACGTTCATGATAGTGATGCTCTCTCCACATCATGCAGCAACCCCCATCCATTTTTTTTTCCTTAGCTGCCTTAAAAAAAAGGAATCCTAAAAGTTTTTTCCTCTTGGGGCAAAAAGAGAATAACCCCCATCCACTGGGTAATATCCTCATCACCCTGAACTTGGCATGAAGGAGAAATGCAAGACAGCACTTCATACGATCTCATTGAGGCAACCATCTCAGAACTATAAAAGTAAATAAAAGATACCATTGGATTACAAAACTGTTGAAACTATCCTTTAACGACATCAGGTTATATGGTTAGACTTCCTTTAAAAACTGGGAGAATGGAATTAGAAAGTAAGCAGTTACTCCCAGAGACAAAAAGCAGAAACAAATTCTTACTTCCATTGAGCTAAAAAAAATATGCAGGCATCTCTTGTTTGTGCTGAACAAGCTGTCACTTAAGGGGTGTGTTTCAAATGAGAATATGGCATCAATCACCGGCCCCTGTCATGGTTGCATTTAGTAGAAGAATAAAAACAAAGAAACACTTAACAGAGTGTAGTGCAAGAGGGAAGGAGATTAATCATGGATTTCCCAGCATAACATGTCGTTTGGCCCACAGTCCAAACTCAGGGAGGAGTAATATTGGCAAGAAACAGAATACCTTTGGAGACACTTCAGTGAATTGTTAGCTCTTTGTGGTCATTAGCTATAATTTTCCACACAAGAGCAGGGAGCATAATCTCATCAGCTATGCACCATGGCCAGACCTTGGGCTCCTTCTCTGGTGTTGGTTAGCTTTGTTGTAGTCTCTCTCTTCTTCCTCCATGCTGAAACCAGAGAGAATCCCCACACCTTTTTTTTAAAGGATGTTGTCATGGCAGAACCACCTACCCACCCACCCAACCCACTATGTCTGCTGTTCTTGGGTGTATCTTTCAGCAGGAGCTCACTTTGAACTTGTTGGAATTCCCAAAACAGCAGGGCAGGTTGAGAGCAGAGCTGGAAGTAGAGAAATGTGTGGAAATATACTAGGAGATACAGGGCAGTAATGAAGGCCAAGGCAATGAGTGAAATGGTTCCCAGCCTTGGGTTCCCCAGATATTCTTGGACTAAAACTCCTAGAAGCCTTCACCACTAGCTGTGCTGGCCAGGATTTCTGGGAGTTGCAATCCAAAAACATCTGGGTATTTAAGGTTGGGAACCACTGACTTGAACTAATTTTCAGAAGCCTGCCTTTCCTTCTGCCCTTCTCTCCTCCACCAGTTCAGACAATGAGCTCTAGGTGGTTTTTTTGAATGGTTAACATTGTCCTATTGCAACCTATTGAAATCAACCCTGAGTGCTCACTGGAAGGATAGATCCTGAAGCTGATGAGGCTCCAATACTTTGGCCATCTTATGAGAAGAGAAGACTCCCTGGAAAAGACCCTGGTGTTGGGGAAGTGGGAAGGCAATTGGAGAAGGGGACGACAGAGGACGAGATGGATGGACAGGGTCATCAAAGCGACCACCATGAATTTGACCCAACTCCGGGAGGCAGTGGAAGACAGGAGGGCCTGGCGTGCACTGGTCCATGGGGTCACAAAGAGTCAGACATGACTAAACAACAAATTGCAACCCACATTTTCATGTGCCACATATGTAAATTCCAATGATTACTTTCCTCTTTGCTAATGGGTGAATTACCAGCTTCAACACAAGCCCATATGGGAGGCAGTTCAGAAGATGCAAGAGAAGGTGTTCAAGGAAGTAATGAGTTGTTCAAGGAAGTAATGACACGGCCAGATAGGCGGGATATAAATAAAATAAATAAATAATAATAAAATAATAATAATAGTTCTAGCACAAACACACACCCCAAGCAAGATGCAGTTCTTCCTGCCAGGAGGCGTTACAATCCAACATGGCTATGTTCATGTTTTAACATAACTATTGATTAACTTATATCTTACAATCAAGGTGGGCTATGTAGTTAACAATATATATTTGGTTAAAAGTAAGTCCCATAAATTCAGTAGAGGTTTCCTTCTAGATAAATTGGTACAAGCTTGCTGGATAGCTTAGTGGCTTAGGTCTCTGGCTGCAGTGGGAATTTGATTCTCCACTGTGTCTCCTTGAAGGGGCTGGGCTCAATGATCCATAGGGTCCCTTCTAGCTTTGCAGTTCAAAGGTTATCATTAAATATTTTACAGCAAGTCACACACTGACCCCCAAACTCTGGTTACTGGTACAAGAGAATAGCTCGCTTGCTGCATAATGCATTGTCATTAGACTCTTGATAAACACTGGATAATGGAATGATCAGATGCGGTTCATTAAACCACATTATTATTTACATTTACAAGGACATTTTTATACCCACTCTTAGGGAAGCAGAAATAAATGTCAGAGAAAAGTCACTCTTATCTGGGGCCTTCAAAAACAACTTTCCTCCATGTTCTTTCAGGGGAAGTTTGCATGCAACTGGCGCTACCTTCATAGTTTTCAGAGCACGGCGACTTTTATTTGAATGCTAAGATAAAGTGTCTTACAGTAGATGCTGAAATAATTATTGATGCTCCATTTCCCCCAGAAAATCCCATTACACCTGACTTCAAAAGACAAGGCTTCATCAGATATGCTGAGATGGTTATGTACTGCCAATAAATCCTGTGTTTAATAGTGCCTCTCTCTCTCTTTTTAAATTGAAGTCTAAATTATTATTTCAATTTGTATTGCAAAATGGCATTTTTGCACCCACACATATCACATAAATATATGCTGTTCAGAGGCCAAGTGAAGTCAAAGGATGAAAGTTGGGCTTTATGTTGTCATTTACTAGGACCTGAACTTATCGTTGGTCTTCTGTCACAGAATTTAATGGCAAAGTTCCAAGCTTTCCCCTCAATTATTACACCGTAAATGGAAACAATTCCATTACTTATTATTGCTTTTGTTCCTGAGCACCCAGGTTACTAATGAAATGAATTCTGCTTTTTACAATGGATATGAATGTCAGATTGTTTTAATTCTTATTTATGCACTACCTTTACATATTGCCTCTCTATCTGCCAATATACTCAAGGTTGCAACAAGTACAAAGTTTCCCCAAACTGGTTAGCATCCCTTGAGGCAGTTTTGCACAGCTCTGCGGTCACATGAACCTAGTCTGTGACCATAAATTCCTGGTGCTTTAAGAGCGAATCTACCAAAAATTAATAAAACTTGCAAAGTCTGTCTCTCTTGTAAATCTCAAATGGGATTTGTTCACTCACTAGTCTTGACTCATATATAATTATATGTTAATAACCTTCCTGCCACAATGCAGCATGGCACATACAAGTCCCACAGAACAAGGCCAGAAGTCAATTTTTGCTGTGGCGTAAAAGAATGAGAAGAAGAAAAAAACCCAGGTTTTTTCAGTAATATCAGTAAGGCAATGCAGACAGGGGAGAAAATATGGGCCACTGCCATCCTATTCTAAGTTGGATGCATGGCTAGGAAATCTTCCAAACAAATTTAAGGCTTCCGATCCTAGAGCTGCATCAACCTCATTTGGAATCAGGACAGCTTGAGGGCTGATCTGAAGATGCATTCATTGCAAACTATGTGATGCTCTTTAAAACAGTGGATGGCATAGAGATTATTAGGTCTTGAAAAGAATTAGACCATCTTGCAGAATGCAGATTCTGAAACAAAAGTGATCTTGTCTTTAAAAGTCAAAGTGTACTTGCAGGATGCAACAAGCCTGTGATCCATGTCAACTCTGGCTAGTCATGAAAAACGAGGCTGCTGGTTCTGTGCTTTGCTTGTTTATTTTCCCTTGCAGTGGTAGCAGCTAAACAACTCATAGGTTTCACTTTGCAGTTGATTTAATGTTTTGTCTTAAAGCAGGCACCTTACCTTCTCTGGTTTCATCCCCCCTCCCCAAAAGCATGGAAAGAAATCAGGGTTTGTACTCGGTTTCTCTTAGGTGTTTTCCTTGGCTGTCTAAGCTAAGACACAAGGATTTTGACGCTCATCATGCAGCCCAGGTGAGTTTTTATGACAACAGCAACAATGTGCTATCAAGTTACCGTAATTTTGAGTTACAGTGACCTTTTTTCAGAGTTTCCCAGCTAAAGAGTACTCAGAAGTGGTTTTACCCTTCCCTTCTTCTGGAGATATTCCGGGACTGTGCAGCTTGCCCAAGGCCACATAGGCTGGCTTTGCTCACAGGAGCCACAGTGGGGAATCGAACTCCCAACCTCTGGCGCCAGAGCCAGAGACCAAAACCACTGAGCTATGCAGTTAGCTGGGTTTTTTGAGGCAAAGTCAAATTTCAAACTATCTGTTCTAACCTTATGTTAAGAGGTTATTGACAACACTTTAAACCAAAAACCTTAAAGACTGGCAAGTTTTATTTTGCATATGCATTCATTTCCCAGTATTTTCATCTTTCATCTTTCTTCCCCATATTTTCATCTTCCCCATATTTTCATATTTTCTTCCCCATATTTTCATCTTTCACTTTAGGAAGGAGAACGTTAAAGAAGTCATTTCAGGATGATGATGGTATGGAAGATGGTACACTTTTAGAAGTCATAGGTTCTATCCCAAACATTTTGCATGGTGCATAATGCCCGAGGTAACAAGGCATAATACAAAGAATGCAGACAGGCAATGTTATCCACACCTTATGTCTACGCACAGCAAAACATGATAGGTAGCTTTCCATTTCAGAATATTCCCCCCCCCCCCAATTTCTGTGCTTTCATGAGCTCCTCCTTGCAAAATGCAGGCAGGGATTTTTTTTTGACTCATCCAAAGTTATTTTAGCTTCACAGTTGAACCTTGTTAAATGCAAGACAGAACTGAAATAATCTTTATTTCAAAAGAAGAAAATGAAAATGAACACTGCACCCAGGAGCAAAAAGTCACCTCTTAAAATATTGATAAACAGAGCAACATAATCATCAACAGTGTGACAATATAGGATTTAGCTTATGTTCCTCTTGTCTTTTGTTCTCCAAAAAGATATTTATTATTGCCAAGGGTGGGATGTTTTAGGAAGATAAAAGTATGAGAGGGTGGGAAGTAATGGAAATTATGGGTGAACAACAGACATTCCCTTTTGGGCATAATTACATTCATGAGATATGGCTGCTTTGTGGCTGTGATCAGCTCCCCTCCTCTGCTTCTTTGAACGAAAAAATATATATAATCCATAGTGGTGCATCCTAAACATCCCAAGAAGGGACGTGGTGGCGCTGCGGGCTAAACCACAGAAGCCTGTGCTGCAGGGTCAGAAGACCAAGCAGTTGTAAGATCGAATCCACGTGACAGAGTGAGCGCCTGTCGCTTGTCCCAGCTCCTGCCAACCTAGCGGTTCGAAAGCATGCAAATGCAAGTAGATAAATAGGGACCACCTCGGTGGGAAGGTAACAGCGTTACGTGTCTATGTTGCACCGGCCATGTGACCACGGAAGATTGTCTTCGGACAAACTCTGGCTCTATGGCTTGGAAACGGGGATGAGCACCGCCCTCTAGAGTCGAACACGACTGGACAAAAAATTGTCAAGGGGAACCTTTACCTTTATAGTGGTGCATGGTTTTATTGCATGATCCCCTTTAACCTTTTCCCTAATATGAAGATCTGGTGATCTTGAAAGTGTGCACATTTTGTTGTTGTTGTTGCCTTTTGTCACACATTCCCAGTTCCTCTGTTTGTTCTTCTCCACATCCAGGTTCCCTTTCGGGCATGACATTTAATTTTCACTCTTTTTTGCTGCCACCAGTGGATTTCTTTTATCCACAATATAAATTATTTCACCCAAACACTGGCTGCCAACCATTGAAAGTTTTTATTAAAGTTACAGATGTTCTTTATTTATTTACTTAGAATCACAATCATTGAAATGTCTTCTTTTGTTTACTTATTTGCCATTTAACCAACTTGTGTATTTACTTGTTACTATTCTCACTTCTAACTTGGACTATCTAGCTCTTTCTCTAACTCCTGACTAACTGACATCCTAACTCCTCTAACTCATCCCTAACTGATCTTTAACTGTTTTCCATTCTCTTCTTATATTCCCCTTTGGTTCCGCCCTCCTGCTCAGCCATTGGTCGCAAAATCAGTGTTCCATTGTGATGGACAGGTGTGGTTTCTGGCCTGTCCGTCCCACCTTTGAATTGACTTAAGAAAGATGTTGATCTAATACGGAACTAGGACTTCTTTTTTCTGTCTAAAACCAGAGCAGGCCATTAGAGACAGCTGTCAATGATGGAAGGACATGAATGTTGCAAAGAGGCGACAGAGGACATCTTTCTGTGTTTGGGAAACCAGATGTCAAAAGAACCATGTGCTTCAGTCTCCAAGACTGATCAAGAAAGTTGACTCTTCTTCCATGAAGTTTGTCTGCCACAGAATCGCAGAATAATGGCATTCTAAGGGGGCTGGGAGGCCATGGAGTCCAACCTCTTGCTCAAGGCAGGAATGTACATCAAAGGAGGCCTGACAGAGGGTTGTCCAATTTTCTCTTGAAGGCCTCCAGCATTGGCGCGCTCACCATCCATGACCTTCCTGATCCATAAAGGGGGCAAGCAAAGCGTGTGTGCCTGAGAAACACATACCCTACAACCTGAGTCCTGACAGCTTGTAGGGAATCTGTGGCAAATGCTAGCACAGCAGCTTCTTTGGCAGAAAGCAATGCAAAGAATCCTTCCCCCGCCCCCCCCCCCCCGGAGCAGAAACTGTGAAACCCAGATTAGATAACCAGGTTCTTTGGATTAGCCACAGTACAGATCAGTCCAAGACTTGGGGGTTGTTTTTCTCTTGGCATCCGGCCCTTTTCCAAAACTCTCCCCAGGCAGATTTATTGGAAATGCTGCATGGTTTTCCATTTGTTTCACTTCCTTTCCCACTTCTGACTCATAAGGAATATTTTTTTTTCTTGGCTCAGTACCATATTTTCCCATCATATTTTTTTGGTGATTCATTTTCTTCAGCTTTGCTCCTCTGCCCCACTGTCAGCAAATAAAGCTCTGGTGTTTTTTCCCCGTGCACGTCCATTCTGAGTGTTATTTTGTTATTTCATCTATACTGTTTTCCACATTTACTTAGAATTGCATGGTTTGGCAATACAGCATCCTCTTCTTGTACCCCTGTTAGCTTATCTCTCTGCTCATCTCAAGCACCTGTACTGTAGGGTACAGTTTTCTCATCTGTACAATTCTGTTCTCTCCCCCCCCCCCCCGTGTGCAGTTCCTATAGTAGAAAATCCCACCTCTAACATCAGCACCATCATCCACACCATCCTCGTCCCCAAATGGCTTCTTTAACATTCTACTTCTTAAACTGATTTTTTTGTTTATTTGATTAAGTGTTTACATTGCACTTATCAACATTTATTCTCTTCTACATCATCCTCATCATCGTCACAACCAGCCTCATCATAATTTTTAAAACAGCTTTTTTCTCCTATTTTCAGTATTATCTTATCACTCCAGAGTAATTTCCTTTTTTATTATAGTTCATTTTCAATCCACTTTTCAGTTTCTTCTCTGTTTGCCTCTTATATGTCTGTGGGTGGGTGTATTTTTCTGCATTAAGTATTCATCTCCTTTTGTATTTAAGTATCCATCTCTTTTCCTTATTCATCTCCTTTTGTAGCATAATTTATTGAATCTCGTTCTTTAACCCCAAAATCCATCAACCCCCGATGCTTCAAAGGAACAAGCTTTACTCAGCTTTCTGAGTAAACTGATTCCAGTTTACTGTCACTTCACTATGCCTTGGGTTCCAAAACAGTAAGAACTGAGGAGCAGTCCTAAATCCAGGATTAGGCCCAAGACCCAACCACCCCAGCAGGCTCATTCTCTCATTCCCCTGGTGGTTAAACAGACACCCTAGAGAGCCCCACAGTCAAGATGTGATAAAAAACAGCCCCTTGATTTTTATAATCCCCTTCATGTTTAGAATTTAAGTGCACCTATTTTTTGATTGCTTTATGAAAAGTATGTGTATTTTAAGAACAGTATGTGTGTGTGTGTGTGTGTGTGTGTGTGTGAGAGAGAGAGAGAGAGAGAGAGAGAGAGAGGGTGGGTGAGAGTCCCTCTCTCTCTCTCTCTCTCTCACACACACACACACACACAGACACAGACACACACACAGACACACACACACACACACACACACACCAAAAACAAGGACTTATAGAATTACAGGCATGTGGGTTCATCAACAATAGTCTTTAGGTTCACACACCCCAGAAGGAAACCATCAGTTAGTCAAAATATCCTCCAGTTTTAATTTTAATTACTTTTAATTAATTTAAATTTAAATAAAGTTATCTCATTTGATAAACACTTTCCTGCTCCTTGGGGATCCCCCTATTTCTGTTTACTCTCCTACCGAAATGGGCCATCATCAGTCCCTCATCAAATGTTGTTGTGAGAGAGGTGGAATTTTTAAAAGATGTTCCAATTTCTTTATCTTAGCTACTCCATGATAAATTTGTATAAGCAGTGACTGCATCATTAATCAGCACTTCCTTATACATCTATCAAAAATTCAGGTTAATGATCATTGTTAATGAGCCTGCCAGCTTGGTGAGTGGCAACAGGAAGTATGGTTCTTTTTAACTATGCATATAGTTACAATGGGTTTTATCCTTCCTCAAGAATTGCTATGCAGTTCCTGACCATTATGGGAAAGAAGAAAAGGGGAAGAAAACAGAACCTTGTCTGAAGGGTAAAGAAGGCTAAAAGCCCAGATCTTGTTGGATGTTTTACAACCTCACATGCAGCCTGTAGTTTGTTTGACTAGGAGGGCTGTGGTGACTGTCAATCTATCATTCTCTCCCGCCTCTGAATTCAAAGATAGCCCCACCTCTCTGCTAAGTGCTCTTTCCCCTTCTCTTTAATCTGTTGAAGTCAAATTGTTTGGTAAGTTTGCTGTTGATCTGTTCACAACTGAGAGTAATGAAATGTTTTTATTTGTTCTCCTACAAATGTCTCAGAGTGAGTTACTGAGATTGCGAATGCCAGTAAATGAGAAAGGGGTGGACTCGGGGAAAACCTGAAGCTATTATACTCCATGAATCTCTGTACCTCTATTGCATAGCACAAGGAATTTTACTAGAAATTCAAAACTCCGTAATAGTTCTGTGTCCTGGTTGCTTGTAGTACATCCATTGCCTCTGCATAGCCGTGTGAGTTGGAGCAGTCTGCTGGTTACGTGCTGTCAAGTTGCTTCCAATTTAGGGTAGCCCTAGGAGGGATTTTCAGCCATGTGAGATGTTAAAACAGTAGTCTAACATTGTTGCCCCTGAGTATGTTTCCCCGATCTCCGGAGTCCTCTCTAGACATTCTATCCACTACAGCAGACTTGTTTAGTCGTTTAGTCGTGTCCAGCTCTTCGTGACCCCATGGACCAGAGCACGCCAGGCCATCCTGTCTTCCATTGCCTCCCAGAGCTGGGCCAAATTCATATTGGTCACTTCGATGACACTGTCCAACCATCTCATCCTCTGTCGTCCCCTTCTCCTCTTGCCCTCACACTTTCCTAACCTCAGGGTCTTTTCCAGGGAGATTTCTCTTCTCATGAGATGGCCAAAGTAATGGAGCCTCAGCTTCAGGATCTGTCCTTCCAGTGAGCACTCAGGGTTGATTTCCTTTAGAATGGATAGGTTTGTTCTCCATGCAGTCCAGGGGACTCTCAAGAGTCTCCTCCAGCACCACAATTCAAAAGCATCAATTCATCGGTGGTCAGCTTTCTTTATGGTCCAGCTCTGGTCCCTTCATGGATTGCTGCCTTGTTATGGCGAAGGGCCTAGAGTAATTCAGAGAAACTATGGGCTATGCCGTGCAGGGACACCCAAGACGGACAGGCCATAGTGGAGAGTTCCAACTAAACGTAATCCACTTGGAGCAGGAACTGGCAAGCCACTCCAGTATCTTTGCCAAGAAAACCCCAATGACAGAAACAGCAGACTGGCTCTTACCAAAGAAGGAGACCCTCTTTTAACAGGAAGGAAGGCCCATAGCCAATTGGTAGAGGAGGAAAGCACATTTTCTTTTGGTCTGCATAAAGTCCCTGATAAAAAGCCGGCTACAGGATCCCCACGGCATTTTTCTGCTTCAGGTGAAGGACAAGAAGGCGCGGTCTCCCTCATCCCACACACTGGCCTTTCAGTGGAATCTTAAGTATTTCAACAGCGGTGATGGGATGATGTTCTTCACCACACTCCTGAACTTGTTTTTACTCTTTGAGGATTAAATATTCCAGCGTTTAAACATGAATTGAGAGAATAAGGACAGCACATCCATAATTAAAGCCCCTCCTCTGTCCCTCTGGAAACAAAAATTAAGAGCAGCTTAAAACAGGGACGTGGTGGCACAGAAGCCTCTGTGCTGCAAGGTCAGAAGTCATGCAGTCTTAAGATCGAATCCACCCGTTGGAGTGAGTGCCCGTCACTTGTCCCAGCTCCCGCCAACCCAGTGGTTTGAAAGCATGCAAAATGCGAGTAGATAAATAGGTACCACCACAGTGGGAAGGTAACGCCGTTCCGTGTCTAGTCGCGCTGGCCACATGACCATGGAAGATTGTCTTTGGATAAATGCTAGCTCTATGGGTTGGAAACAGAGATGAGAAACACCCCCTAGAGTCAGGCACAACTGGACAAATTGTCAAGGGGAAACTTTACCTTTAATTAAAACAGTCAGCAATAGCAGGGGTAGACACTGCAAGGAGTGGGTCTTGCTCCTGAGTAAATGTTATAGAGCAGTGGTTCCCCCTTGCATCCTCAGATGTTCTTGGTGCACAACCCCCAGCAATCCTGGCCAGCACAGCTGGTGGTGAAGTCTTCTGGGAGCTGTAGTCCAAGACCACCTAGGGACCCAAGGTTGGGAACCACTGGGAGAGGGATCATGGGCTAAGAGATCCAACATAAGTTGTGATGTATAGACAATCCAGTCCTCCAACAAAGTCAAACCACCAGGAAATTCAAGGGGGGAAAGTTGGAGGCCTGCAATGGGAAGAATATTTTGACCCCACAAATGTTGCCCAAGGCAGCCACATTGCTTTGGACAGCTACCCTGTGCTGTAGCTGGGAAGGAATAGCCTCTGGTGCCGAGCAGAGACAGAAAATTTAATTTATTGGGGTGCAGTTCCCAGAATGCCACAGCCAGCATGTGGTCATCTGTGGTGAGTTTACATTGGTTTAGAGCTGTAATCTTTGCCCCTCTTCGCTGCAAGTGCATCAAAACGTTTTCCTTATGCTCTGCTGGTTGTGTTGGACACCTTCCTTCTGTACTGTTGCTGAAAAGATTACCCACGTGTAGAATGTATGGTGCTCATTTCCATGAGTCCCACCCATCGTCAGGCATTGCCATGCTAGAGGCCTGTCATGCAGCTGGAAATATCGATTTTTCTGCCATCACCTGGAAGCAGGCGTAAAGGAGTTGTTTCATGCTGTGCTTACTGTCGTGCTACATCATACTGAAAAGCCCTTCCCTGTGGCCACGGTCCCTCTCGAATATTTACTAAGGAGTAAATCCCTTTCCGAGCAGCATCTACCCCTGTTACGGCTACCTGATCAGAAGGGCTGAAGGATTAATTTTGAATATATTAAGCTGCCTCTTAATTTCGGTTTCCAGAGGGATGGGGGAGGGACTTTAATTATGGATGCACTGTCCTTATTCTTTCTATTCATATTTAAAGGGTGAAATATTTCATTATCAAACAGTCAAAGCAAACTCCTAACTGAAAAAAACACAGTAGATCTGAAAAGCTTTCAAAATGCTTTTTATGAGGGGAGCGCCCCTGGGTCCCTTGGCAGGCCATCTGCCTCACAAGCCCTGGACAGCCCATCGGAGGCAGCATTGGCTGGACTTCAGGTGGGCCCTGAGGCCATCCAGCCAATCCAGGCTGGGGAGGAGAAGCTGGTTGATGAGAGCCATTTGGTGGAGGAGGAAAGGGCAGTCCTTTGCATGGGTCTTCAGGGGATAAAGCTGGGGGAAGGAGGGGGGAGAGGAAAAGACACCTGAGGTGTCAGGGGGACAAGGTTCAGAAGCTGGCAGTGGAGAATCACGTGACAAAGGAACCTGTGACAACAGAGTTGAGGAGTTGAAGCCAGACCTTTTCTTCAAGAGGGTCTTCAAGTGGACCCCTGGACTGGATGCTGCTCTAGATCTGTCTGCTCCATGAAAGAGGATGCAGATGAAACTTTGAACTTATGCTCTGTCTTCTGTGTCCATGTTCTGTGCATTGTTGGATATCAAAGCAACCAACAGGACAACTACTCCTCCACCCTGACCCAGAAGAGACAAAGGAGGCACATGCACCAGAAGGAGAGGCAACGATGTCTCCAGGAGGGTCAGGGGAGCTGAGCAGCCCAGTTCTACGGACCTTCCCTATAAGGAGTTGGCAGGCGGGGCTGGTCTCCCAGACCGTTATTTGTTGCCCATCTCAGGACTGAGGCAGCTCCAGTGGTATTAACTGGGGCACCTGAGGTTACAGAACTGGATGGGGGACTATGAAGCCCACGGGGGGTAAGACAAAAGAGGGGGCTGCAGCTGATGTTACCTGTTTTGGTTTCATTCATCTCCGTTTGCACTGTCCTATGCGTCTGGACTGCTTCTTGGGAGGAAATCGATGACAAACCTAGACAGCATCTTAAAAAGTAGAGACCTCACCTTGCCGACAAAGGTCTGCATAGTCAACGCTGTGGTTTTTCCAGTAGCAATGTATGGAAGTGAGAGCTGGACCATAAAGAAGTCTGACCGCCAAAGAATTGATGCTTTTGAATTGTGGTGCTGGAGGAAGCTCTTGAGAGTCCCCTGGACTGCAAGGAGAACAAACCTACCCATTTTGAAGGAAATCAACCTGAGTGCTCACAGGAAGGACAGATCCTGAGAAGACTCCCTGGAAAAGACCCTTATGTTCGAAAAGTGTGAAAGCAAGAGGAGAAGGAGATGACTGAGGATGAGATGGTTGGACAGTGTCATCGAAGCGACCAAGATGAACTTGACCCAACTCCGGGAGGCAGTGGAAGACAGGAGGGCCTGGCGTGCTCTGGTCCACGGGGTCACAAAGAGTCAGACATGACTTGACGACTAAACAACAACAGCAACAATGAGTCTGGAGCCTATTGACATTATGTCTGCAGAACTTTAATTCCCAAAGGTAGGAGGGAACGGTAGAGATTGTAACTTTGCTAGAACACCTAAGGTAGGCGGGTTTTTAATTAAAAACCTCCCACCACAAGTCAGTTCTGAAAAAGAAAAAAAAAGTTTAAACACTCAGAAACCACTAAAATGCAGTGGACACTGACCATATTCTCTGGCCAGGCTGGTGGGGCAATTGCAATCCACTCCCACTAACTTTTGCAAGCTCTGGACTTTCCTTTCCCTTTCCCTCCCATCGGATCCTGTTCAATCCAGATTGTCATCTGTTAAAATGTGTTTGAGAGGCAATTAGGTTGGGACTCTAATGCATTTTTATGCTGAAGGACTCTGTAATTATGCAGTGCCTCCCAGGCAGTTTTCTGAGAGGCCTAAATTATCTCATTTAGCAGGCTGAATATAATATTGGTGTTTATGATGTGAAGTATTAAAAGGATTTTTTTTTGAAAAAAAAGACACACACAGTAAGGGCCTCGTTCTTTCTAGGATTTGACATGTGCGAGAGATATGTATTCACAAACTTGGTCAAAAGATTCAATAATAAAGTGACCAATCAACCAGTATGTTCAAATTCAAGAGGCTCATTTTATGCTACCTCTTCAGAGATGACCTTGCTCCTTTTCCTGGTCTCTGGAATACAATGCAACAAAGGTTTGCATTTCATCATTATGAAAAAAATGTGTTTCTTTTCTCCCAATGAACAGCCGTCATGGCCATGAAATCGTTTTTTGTAGCAATTGTGACCTTTAATAATAGCGCTATCACGCTTAGAAGTGGCTGCTCGTGGATCTATTTTTAGGAGATGCTTTTCGAGAAAATACTGTCGTGTGAAAGTATGGCCGGCCTTCTGAATGGCGAAAGCGGAAGATATATAATGACCAACCCATTAAAACGTTAGCTCTAATATCACATGAGAAGACGGCTTCTGCCATTCACAGATGGTCTTCGTTATCAGCTACAGCTAATATCAGTTATAACTGCATTCCTCCATGTCTTTGGAGGAAATGCAGGCCAGATCAATACACATTTTATGCAAATGTAACCCATTTGGTTCACTGTGCAGTGGTGTGTCGTGTGCCCACTCTTGTTGACAATGGTAAGTAGGCTGCGACCACGGCTGTCCCACCAAGGATTATCCGCTCTTCTTCCAGTCACCTGGATATTGATTTCCTATTGTTTTCCTGTTGGTTCTTAATTAGCTACAGGCACCAGTGGTTCATGATTCGTGGCCACTCACCATGAACAATCATTTATTTATTTATTTAATACCCCTCCTATCTGGCCATTGCGACCACTGTAGGCGGCTAGAGTCATGACTCACTTCCCCTGAAAAAAACCAAACTGGTTCATGGTTTGTTCTGTGTGTTTGGGCTTAGGGTAGCCTACATGTGCCTGGCAAGTAGTCCTGACATCTCTCTCTCTCTCCTCTGCCACCACTGCAGGCCACTGGTGCCAGCTGATAGGGGGTGGGCAGAAAAAAGTTTGGTGCTTCGTTTTTGCAGGGATGTGGTGGCGCTGTGGGCTAAACCGCAGAAGCCTGTGCTGGAGGGTCAGAAGACCAAGCAGTCATAAGATCGAATCCACATGACGGAGTGATCACCCGTCACTTGTCCCAGCTCCCGCCAACCTAGCGGTTCGAAAGCATGCAAATGCGAGTAGATTAATAGGGACCACCTCGTTGGGAAGGTAACAGCTTTCCGTGTCTAAGTCGCACTGGCCATGTGACCACGAAAGATTGTCTTCAGAAAAAACGCTGGCTCTATGGCTTGGAAACGGGGATGAGCACCACCCCCTAGAGTCAAACACGACTGGACAAAAATGGTCAAGGGGAACCTTTACCTTTACCTTTTTCGTTTTTGCTCTGGCGAAACAGGGTCACCGAACAGGGTCACGAACCGAATCACGAACCAGCCCAGTTTTTCTGGTTTACGTATGGTTTGTGCCCATCTCTATTCTTAACCTATTCAAGACCCACTATTGCAATAGACTATTCAGGTTCAGTGAGAAAGCAAGCGTAGTTTCTCCTATTTTGCAACAACAACAACACATATTCTTATGCAAGACTGCTCATCAGTATACATGAAAATATGATCTGGGAAGCTGTATCATTTCAGCATCAGAAAGGCATCCCTTTTCTTCTTCTGCACCACTCGTATTGGACACAGCAATGTCTAGGACACTCTGTTGCTTCAGGATAATCTCTGCAACTCAACAGAATTGTTCCCCTATCCCTGAAAGACTTCTTCAATTACATATATGCAAGGACAAAAGTGATGTCCTTGAATCCTTTGTTCCCATGATTTAGATCCAATCAGTTTAAAGAGGTTAGATACCATTACACCATCAAAATCCTATTAGGCTGCGATGCCAAGGGTGAGATGGTATTTAGATAGGTCCTCCCGAACACAAATCTCAATTTTTCTTCGTGCAGTTAATTACCCTACAGTCCACCTTCCTGTGAACAAAGGGGGATGTTGTCATTAACCAATGCCACCGCTGTGCGCCAGGTTAGGACAAATCCGAAATTCTGCACCAAACTGCAGTGGTTCGGACCAATTTTTATGAGCTCCAGATTTAAGTGCAATGGCCAGCTTCGGTTCCAAAGTGGCAGAAAGCTAATTGACAAATTGATTTGGATCAGCAGCACAAAGCAAATAGGACAGAGCAGAAACTGCTTCAATCAGTGAGTTTTTCAAAGACTGTGGACGGGTCATGGTTAGGTTAGGACATATCATATTTTTCCGTGTATAAGACTACACTTTTCTCTAAAATCTTTAGACTAAAAATTGAGAGTCGTCTCATACACGGAAGTAAGCTGAGGAGAGAACAAACACAAATGGAGGAGAAAGCAGGGATCAAAGTGATCCTGCAGGGCTTTGATCTCTGCTTTCCCCTCTGGTTACTAAGTCTCATGGGGCTTAGCAAAAGGAGGGGGGAAAGGATCGATGCAATCCTTTGGTTGTTTAAAGGGAAAAGGGATCAAAATGATCATGGAGTGGTAGGATTGCTTTGATCCCTTCCCCCTCCTTTTGCTAAGCCCCACGAGGCTTGGCATGAAGGGAGAAAGCAGGGATCAAAGCAATCCTGCAGTGCTTTGATCCCTTCCCCCCTACACTTGCTAAGCCCCACTTAGATTTCTTAATTTTGGGTTAGAAAAGTGGGGGGCATCTTATACATGGGGGCATCTTATACACGGAAAAATATGGTACCTCTCAGTTGCTCCCAGAGCGATTGGTTACTTGGCTCCAGATCCAAAGTGATTAGTAAAGTCATTCCATGAGAAAATTAAAACAACTATAATTTTTGTTTTGTTTTGCAAGTGGTAGCTAGGGATCAAATATCTCCTTCCTCATTCTACAATATATAATATTTCCAATACACCCATTTCATTCATTTATAATAAAATAATAATAACAGTGTGCCATCAAGTCAATTCTGGCATAAAGGCAGGGTGGATTTGATTTAAATCAAATTTATTTAAATCATGATTTTCTTCTATTTTAAAAACACACACACACTAGAAGAGTTGAGATGGGGATGACACACATATAGAAATATCAGTAGAAAGAAAAACAGAACATGGCTTTCTCACTAGATCAAAATGTGTGCATCCAAAGAGTGACTGGTAGCCAAAATTTATAGACTGCTTGTGAAGAGTGCCATATTGCCTGTGTGCAGAATCTTGATCTATTGGGTCTCATTTCAAATATGTACTATCTTTATATCTTTAGATCATAATGTCTCTCCTGTTTAATTCAATTGGTTGGATTGGGTTGCTTTCTTCACGTTTTATTCAACCCTGTGTTGCGTGAAATGTTGCTATATATTCATTTATTGATAGACTAGTTATTTGGGGTTGTTTCTACCATTTGTACTTACAATATTTACTACTCAATATGTTGTAAGCTGCTTTGAACACAATTAATAGTAAAGAAGAATACTGTACAAATAAAGAGTTTAATGAATAATGAATGATTTATTTCTAGGGGCTGCTGTTGTATAATGAATTCTAGGGAGAGTTATTTATCCTTTTGAGATCTGAGCATGGAAACTGAGGAAGCTAACCCTGTACTTGCAGCTCTCAGTAAATCCTGGATTCTGTTCAGAGTATTTTGGAGTTCCACAAGAGTAAATCCAACCAGTTGTACAATTCTTCTTCACTGCAATAGAAGTCGTTTTTAGAACTTGATTTGCAATTTGTACAGCTTTTGCAGGTCTCACAATGATAAGTCTCAGAATTCTAGCTCCCTTAATTACTTTCATTTCCTATGTGGAAGTTCTCCAAAGCACACAACATCATGAAACCTGTGGGATCAAAGTCTAAAATTACAGTCTAGGACAGAGAATCTGTCTCAAACAAATGCCATCTTTGCATACAAATTCGGTAATGTCTCAGCGTTGAGCCACAGATACTTCATGGGCCCCACCTTTACTGCTTTCTTGTATAACAAATCTCCAATGTAAAATGCTGTTAATGGCCCATATAAAATTGCAATTACTTTAGTACAGCAGTAAATCAAATTCTCACTCTCTTTTTGGCACTCATAATACAAAACAAATCCAAAATTAGGCAGGACAGATTTTTTCCATTGGTCAATGACAGATTATTATATGAATCTCTATGACAACCTTGGTCGAAACTCATTAGCTGAGGTTCCCTCCCTTTTAGTATCTTTACAATTTACTAGTTGCAAAGCTTTAAATCTATTCCCTATCTTGATTATTTAGCAAACAGACATTTGAAAATCTCTGCATTTCCATCTTGCTTAATGTTCACCAGTGAGCCCATCCGTGCTTATCATTGGTTTACTTTTCCTTGCACCTGTGATGCTGTTACATTCCAGAATCCATATGTTGGAGTGAAGTTCCCACTGGAAGTTCCCACTGGAAAGAGCCTTGACAGCCAGAAGGCATGATTTTGGTTTGTTTCCAGTAATTGCATGCACTGGAAACAACCCAAAAAGGAATGATCTTACCTACACCAAAGAAGAAGCAACCTCTGATGGAGGCACAGAAAAGGGCATGTAAGAACCCTCTGGGAATGATTTGATTCCCTCCAGTGATTGCATTGTGTGATTGCTGGAAAAAGGAGTGAACCAAGCCATCCCCACAGGCTAAATACTTGTCTCATCACACTCAGGCATTATTTTCATTTGCAACAGTATTGCAAGCTGCTGAGCTGTCTTTTCTATGAGAAATCAGTGTATGAAATCAACTCTACTCCCTTCCTGTCCCAGATGGCAAATAAGGGTGACCTAGCCAGAAATAGTTCCCCAAATCACCCAGTCAGCATGGTCTTTAGTCTCCCCTCTCCCTTCCTCCTCCCAAAAAGAAATTTTGTGTCTTGTCCAGAGAAGTACATTTTCTAAGCTCTAGAAGTCACCCAGATCACAATCTGTCACATATACTCCCAAGGCACAGCTCAGCTTCTTTAACACAGATAGATCGGTTCAAATGTTCTTCTTTGCAATTCATGCCCTTGGCATCTACATCTTGACTCATGCCCATCGCCTGTTGTGTTTTTCTGCCACCATATGCTTGCCTGGCGTGTCGCCCACCCAGAAATGCCCTTGCCCCTTGTCCTTAGCGAAGAGGCTTCTCCGTATCACATTTAAAAATAAATAAATCTGGTAGCTAGAGGCCATCCCTCCCCTCCGTGTTCTGTCTGACTTACATGTTGCAGTTTCTGCCACGGACCCATCATAGTTGTTTTTTATTTTCACTAGAGAAGAATTATGACTCTTTCTACAAATAATTCTGCCCCTTTTCCTACATTTAGGGCTCTTCCAGATGGAAGATTTCTCTCCTTTCCTTTTGCTACTTGTTGCTACAGAGAAAGACGGTGTACTGGAATCCATAGCTGCACAAACGCCATTCTCTTTTCTTTAAGGAAGAGGCAAGAACGACACTCCTCTTTCAGAAATCTGTTGTTTGTTTTATATTAAAAGAATTAAACTTCTCTGTTCGGCCTTCTGTGCTGTAGCCGTATTTAAAAACGCTTTACCAGTTTAAAGCTTCTGATCAGAACGCTCTTGTGTGGGCATGAACTTCACCGAAAACACCATCGTGCTGAACTCTACCCCTCAAACAAACCTTTGACCAAGGTTGTCATAGAGATTCACGTAATAATCTGTCATTGACCAATGGGAAAAAAATCTGTCTTGCCTAATTTTGGATTTGTTTTATATTATGAGTGCCAAAAAGAGAGTGAGATTTTGATTTACTGCTGCACTAAAGTAAATTGATTGATTGATTGATTGATTGATTGATTGATTGATTGATTGATTGATTGATTGATTGGTTGGTTGGTTGGTTGGTTGGTTGGTTGGTTGGTTGGTTGGTTGGTTGGTTGGTTGGTTGGTTGGTTGGTTGGTTGGTTGATTGGTTGATTGGTTGGGCTTTTATGCCTCCTGATTGGTCCTGAACACTACTCTGGGTAGTTTATAGCAAAGGAATACAAAGGAAGACATGTAATTTCAAGCCAAACAAAACAAGTCGCAGAGAGAAAAACAAATAAGTCAAATTATTCAAAAAAGAGAATCTACAAGGGGAGACGCAGCCTTGAAAACAGCACAAACTGCTTAGGGTTTTATAGATGAGGACCAGTCCTTCGAATTGAGCCCAGAAATGGACTGGCAGCCAGTGGAACTGCCATAACTTTTGCCTTACCACCAATCATTTCCATGGTATACCTTCTGTTCCTCAAATAACGCTTTCTCCCCTTGCACAGGGAGTAAATGGCAAAGCTTCCCTCCGAACGAATGGGTCAGTGAGGCATGTAGCTTCAACCCAAGTTGCCTGTTTTATGGATCTTACAAAAGTGTGTCGCCTATTTCCGCCTGCTGTTTCTGAACCTTTCTCAGGATTAGTCTTACAAGTGAAGGCAGACAGACATGAAAGGATGCAGATGATAAATTCATATCTTAGCTGGAATTTCACTTCACGCCGGCTTGAGCCCAGATTAGTGTCACTCAAAAAGTTCTTTTAACCATTACAGATGCAGCATTGAGAATTGCTGGGCTTGGTAACAGAATGGATGTATTTGTCTCTGCAGCCATCTCCCACTTTATTCTTGTTACATCAGTATACACATTGATAAAGGTATTGGCAAAAGGAAACTCGCATTTCACAAAAAAAACAGGTATCTCAATTGTGGGCTTCTGGAGCAGGCAGAAAACCTCTGTTTGTTCCATGTGTGATCCAAATCTGGATAAGCGCAATGACCATTCACAGCATCAGAAACTGGTTTTCCCAGCTTTGCTCTGATAGCAGTAGCGTCGTGCTAAATTCTGTGGTGCGGTTACTTGCATCCATATCTTTGTTCCAAGGAGACTCTATAAAATAGAAGTAGTTGTTTTGCTTCTTATAAATCAATCAATTTTAGCAGCTTTCTCCACATGAATCTCCATCATGAGTTTATTTTTCCCCCATAAATCGTCACTGCAAATTCAAGAACCCCCCCCCCCCATTACTTCACACTGTAATAGGAATCACTCACAATAGGCATAATGTCTCTGTGAAAATTCATACCACAAAGGAGCGGGCAAATGGTCGGAGGCCCTGAATGTTGAAGGAAGGTTTTAGGAACAACAAGTAAAGTTCACTCTTCCCCCCCCCCCCAAAAAAAAGAATGTGATTCTAGGGAGATGTTTGATATTTAAGTAGTCCAATAAAAGGTATCATTTACTCTTACATTTTTGTAATCTTGGACACTACACAGCCTTTTCCTTGTTAATTGTATAAGATACCAATAATGGCTGCGTACAGCACCACCTACAAGACAAGAGGGAGGGAGGAAGCCGAACTGCGTCCAAAATACTCTCCTATGCTATGGTTGAAGCAAAGTTCACAAGTAATTTGCTGCTAAGGCCAGGTCTGTGCTTATTTCCTTAAATGTACCTATTTGTTCATAAGCCTGTTTATTCCAATTTAAGTAACGTACTGTACTTGACATTCCTTGTTATTTGTTAGGATTATAAAAATCTGTTTCTGTTGCAAAGATTGATTCCGCATTAATCCAGAAAGTCCTCTGAATTTAATATTCTTGTGCTGCAATTCTATACACTAACTGCAGATACATTTTATATAAAATTTATACAAAAACCCACACGTTCAAACAAAATGACACAAGCTGACAATGCTCATGTTAGAGAACAAAAATTAAACTGAGTGTTGGGGCATCTTTCAAACTACAAGGTCATTTTCAGCATGATAAAGGCATTAATTACAGTAAACTGCTGGCACCAACAGCCTGCGAGGTAAAATAAATGAAAGTTTAAAAATGCATTTAACTGAGTACACCCGAAACAGGAAAAGAAATAATAGCTAAGTCTAGCAAATTACATACATTTGTATCCTGCTGCCAAGCCTCAGCTTTCATCACTAAACAGGCACAGTTAAGAAGTAAGCAGAAAAGCCTGTTATGAAGGTGAATTCTTAATAAATATCAGGAAAAATATGCATTAACCCCAGGGAACAATCCCCATTAACAAACTACACAAGGCACAGGGAGCCACTAGAGTAAGTAAAAGTCAAAGAAACATAAGCGGAGACTTTGGGTAGTCCAACCTTTACATCAAAAATGCTCATATAACAATCTGTCTCACTAAGTACCGTGTTTCTACAGTAAACATAAATATTAAAATCTTCCTTAAACCATCTGCCTTATCTTCAGTGGCCATGAAAAAGCCCCATATTATGTATCCTAATCTTAAATGTGCTTGTGGACATCACAAGATATCCGGTGTAAAAATCAAATAGACTACATAATTGAAAGGAGAAGACAGAGAATATCCATTCTCTCTGCAAAAACAAGAATAGATTATAGTACAGATTATAATTTGTTAATATCAGATATTAGAATAAAGCTGCAGAAGACCATTAACAATTATAGTAACACAATATAAATTAATGAAATTAATGTAGTAATGTAAAGACCACAAAACATTTTCATGACTCAATCAACTATGAACCAGAGGAACTACGAATTGAAACCAGACCTCAGTAACCAAATGGGTCTATATGGGAGAAGATGATGTCTCAGCCCTTAAGGGCAGTCCCACATAGAGCTTATAGTAATAGTTGACTTCTGAGGTTATCATTGCCTGGACCACTATAAAACAACAACAACAACAACAACAACAACAACAACAACAACAACAACAACAACAACAACTTCTTTTAAGAATGGCTACAACTTGGACAAAGCTGGTAAAAAGCATTCTAAGCTATCAATGTCAACTAAACATCCTGTAACAGTGATGGATCTAGAAGTACTACTTAGGTTGCACACTGGATTCTTCAGGAGTGCTCTGTCCTGCCTCCTCCAGACACTGCTGATGAATGGGCACCTGCTGGAGAGGGAGGAGCGCCGAACCGTAGACCATCTCTAATGGTCAAGCGGTTTATGCCCATCTTTAATGTCCAGCATATTTTCTGTCTCACATACCTGAACTGAATGACTACCTTGATGCTGCAAACATTTAATCTACATTTACTGAAGCTTGTAAAAAATAAATACTGATTGTCCATACATCTTTCTGAAGATAATATTTATTTATTTATTTATTTATTTATTTATTTATTTATTTATTTATTTATTTATTTATTTATTTATTTATTTATTTATTTATTTATTTATTTGGCTTTTATACCACCCATCTATATAAATTTACTCTGGACAGTTTACAGTCCAAAAAGCAATGGAATTAAAAACATCAAGTAAAAAAAAAAGTTTAAAACTCAACAAAGCTTGGCTCCCGGCACTGAAAAATACAGCCTGCAAAAGGTCAACGAACTCTACCCAGCCACAAGGACCGATTGCAAAAACATAGACATAATGTGGATTCATCGTAGAACGGGGTAATTGTCCAGCGGGGCACGACTGTACATGAAAATGGACTTTGAAGTAACCCCAGACAATGTGTTTTTTCCCCATGACAGTTGCAAAATTTTGTTCAATCTCAGAAGATTACTCTCTCTACATTTTATTTTACTCTGAGTTATCTCAGAAATCTTACTCACTCATCCAAGCCAGGGCACTGATCGATCAAATGGCTCTATAAATCGATTTCCATTCAGTCCATGTGAATGTGGCCGCTGGGTTAAATACCACGTGACTTGAACCTGATTTTTAAATAGCCTGAACAGAAACCGATAGAAACTGCCATTATGACCACAGCCCAAGAGAAACAAAAATTCAGCAAACCAGAAATAACCCACGTCTATAAAAGGAAGTTTTCAGCAATTTTTTTGGCACTTCTGAGCTGTAAATTTTCATTCTTAGACTCAGAATGGGAGAATGTTTTGCGCTGCCCTCCTTCTGAATGCTTCTGTAATGAAATGAGAAGCTACAAAGTCCTCAGATATCCATTAAGCTCCCAATACAATTCTTCTGTTGCTAATTAAAATAATAAGAAGTCACAGTCACAGACTTGGAATACATTAGCAGATATCTTACAAATTATCTTGTGCTTGGAGCAGAAAATTCCTTCTGTGCCTAGCTGTAAAAAAAGGCTGATTTATAAATGTTCAGAAGGAATCAACATGGGGATACTATGCCTTTGTTGTTTGTTATCTGCCTTGCTATATCGTGAAATCAGGGTGGAATCCAGGTCCCCCCGATGTTTATGAATCATGCTCACAGATGATTATGAGCATCAGAATGGGACTCCACAGTAATATCTTAAACAGCATATGTGATTAAGGATGAATGAACACAAAACAATTGGTCCTGGGACCAAGTGATCAGAAAGGGAATTGCAAAAATGAAAATGCACAGCTGCCGATTGCCAAGAAAAGAGATTTGGAGAGTGCAGAGAGGAAGAGGTGAAATCAAACCCTGCCTCCTATTGAACCAAAGTTTCCAAAGCCTTATTAAAGAAAGTATGTCACAGAGAAAACACAGATGCACTAAATCTGACGGAAAGAGGAGGCTGTTGCTGCATCAAGAAACCAGTATCCGCTTACCCAGAGAAGCGATTCGCTTTTGTAGACCTTGGAAAGAATACAGTTCTACTTAGCGCAGTGCTGCCTGGCGCAAATGGGAAGCAGGGACCTCAAAAGGTTGGAAATGATGATCAAAACAACTGAAAGGGGGGCAGGTGTGTGTTCATATGTGTGTGTTTCAACTGCCTGAAGACTGGCCGGTTAATAAAAGGTTCTCTGCTATCTGTATTGATAAAACAGCTCAGAATAAACACTGCTTACGGGTGGGGGAAAATTCATCCCACTCAGCTCTAATCCAAAAGGGAGCTCTGCATTGCAGTAAAAACACTGCAAATAAGGAGAAATTGTTTTGCAAAGTGGTATGCAAGCAGGTGAGGTTATGGCTGGATGCTCCCGACTGGAGGCAGTGAGCAGGCACAATAATTACAGAGGATAAAAGAGGTCTCAGCACTCTGTCACTGAGGCCTCTCCGGTAGCTAGGGTTGAACTGCCTGTCCAAGTTGTCCTATCCTCAATTCTCTTTTGCAGATTGTTTTTAATTTGTGACATAGCAGACCATTCAAAGCACAGTGGCTTGTTTTGAGAACAACAGCAATTAAAACAGCTCCCCTTGGAAAAAATTCAATCAGCAAGTCAGGATGGGTGTAAAAGGAAAGCTTCATCTTGAAAAGTTCCCCGCTGTCTGCTTATTCGAAGACCTTCCTACACTGGGTGGATTTTTCATGATTATAAGCATCTTAATAAATGAAACAAATGTGGAAAAAAAAAACAGATTGTATAGTAGCATGGCCTTTGAATAATTAAGTATTAGAACTTTGTGTTTGTGGACTAGGGCAACCGGTTAGATGATTTTTCTTTGATTTCCCAACAGGAAGGAAAGTCTAAACATCCAAAATAAGATTAGAGGGAGTGATCCTCAAGGAAGAGTTTAACACCTGAAATGATTTCTTTTCTTTCTGCCCTTCCCTAAACTCGTTGCATGGACAGATTTGTTCTCTGGGTGGGATCTAAAATTGAAATACTTATTCCAATATCAAAGCCAAGTTCAGCAGCTCAAGTTATTACCAATGTAGTTTAGCGCATGAAGAATCAGAACATAACCAAAAAACTGAAAGAGGACAGTAGCTGTAGGTCAAGTCAAACTTTCGAATCTGGTGTTCCTGGGCGTCTCTCAGACAAAGTCCAAGAAAACCTCAACAAATTAGGTTTTAGTGATTGTCTAACTGATTGGTTGCTAGATTAGACGACAAATAAACTCTTTGGCGTGGTTAGTCATAAGAAGCTATCTTATAGAAATATAAATATTAATAAGTAAACATTACTCCGTCTAGCTTTGCTTACAGTTTTTCTACACAGCCTGGCAATGATTTTGAAGGGTTTCTTATATGGGTTTTTCCAGGCTTAGCTGGAGATGCCAAGGGGTTGAATCTGGACCTTCTGCACACAGAGACCATGTTCTATCCCTGAGTTACAATAGTTTTCTTAGCTGTAGATTTAGAAGAGGTAGATGTATTAGGTTGTGCAGGCATATCAAGTAAACCCAAAGTGGAAAAAATAAAAATAAACATAAAAGATAAAAGGACAAAAATCTGTGACATTTTAAAGGCTAACTGTTATATTTAAATATGAGCTTTAATGGACAAGTCCATGTCTTCACACATATTGAGTGGAATACAGTAAAATATAGACTTCACAAGTAAAATATTCATGCCAAGAGTCAGTGGTGCATGGTTACATCTCACTCGTGCAGTAATTTATGACCTGTGTTTGGTGTTCAGTTTTCCTTAAGTCTTGTTTGTAAACATTCACATAAGAGAAAGAAAATTGAACACAAGGCAAGAAAAAGAAAAGAAGGGAAGGGTTTTTTGTGGTGCTGTAAATGCCATCTGTGAATAGTAACATGATTAAAGGAGACAACAGAGGAACAACGTATGTTATTATAGGGAATATTAACAGTTTTTACCTTTCAGCTTTGTAATGAAAGATGGGTCTGGTAGTTGTGAAGGGAAATTAGAGGGGATAATTATTACATTCAGTTATTATATTCAGTCCTTTTAGATGGGTGTCCACTATGTGTATACATTTTATCTCTGCTCTTTCTCTCTGTATTCTTGTTCTGTAGTGTTTCTATCTTCAACCCTGAGTGCTCACTTGAAAGATAGATCCTGAAGCTGAGGTTCCAGTACTTTGGCCATCTCATGAGAAGAGAAGACTCCTTGGAAAAGACCCTGATGTTAGGAAAGTGTGAAGGCAAGAGGAGACGGGGACGACAGAGGATGAGATGGTTGGACAGTGTCATTGAAGCGACCAACATGAATTTGATCAAACTCCGGGAGGCAGTGGAAGACAGGAAGGCCTGGTGTGCTCTGGTCCAAGGGGTCACGAAGAGTCAGACATGACATAATGACTAAAAACAACAAAGTGTATCCATCCATCCATCCATCCATCCATCCATCCATCCATCCATCCATCCATCTATCTATCTATCTATCTATCTATCTATCTATCTATCTATCTATCTATCTATCTATCTATCTATCTATCTATCTATCTATCTATCTATCTATCTATCTATCTATCTATCTATCTATCTATCTATCTATCTATCTAAAATAATATTATTGTATTTTTCTTTTGGGGTTTGCCTGAATAGTTTTTCTGTTCTTATTCTTTATTAAGGGAGCCAACTGTGTTTCCCCCACCTCCACTGAATGTTCAGAAAGCAGACAAATCTATTTGCAAGCTTTTCCCCCAGAGCACTGTCTGTCCCTCCCTTCTGGAGCCTGATTATGTTTCCGATTGTGTACCTCACACAAACACTCTACATCTTCATTTCCTAGCCTGTGTAGTCATTGAGCGTTCAGTCATTGTTCTGCCCACGTTTCTGTCAACACTTATTAAAATGAAGCCATTAACTATTGTCTTAAATTGAGTTCAGAGGTAAGGCTCATTAGTTTTAGGCTCATTACAATTAACTGGGATGATAAATGTAAAACCTGCTTTATGGCTGTCCCTGTGCAGCAAGAGTGGTGAGACTTGATTTTCTGGTGCAAATGTTCCTTTAGCATCATGTGCTTAAAATAATGTTTCTGCTGGGCTGGGTTTATAGGGAAATCCAGTATCTATAAAATCAATGCTATTAAAAATACTGCACCTTAGGTATTCCTTGAAAATGCTAATATATGCAGATGGAAAGCACACTCCTAGCCTTAAAAAGGTGGAGTACTTTATCCTCTCTGAACAACCACTGGCAACAAATGGGGCTTGTTTTTTTAGTCTTCCTATCTTTTTCAAACCCCAACTAAATTTATTATTAGTTCATGAATCTAGTAGTTAAATCTGCACATGGTTACATGAAAATAAATGTGTTTTAAAGTGATACACATATATCTCATGGCAGACTTCCTCTTAAATTAGGCGTTCTTTCCTATGATGAAGGGAAAGGCGAATCCTTCCTTTAAATTGTTTTTATCATCTGCTTTTTATTTTCATGTCTGTTGTTTAAGAATTCCAGCACTACCCTGTTTCCAAACGAAGAATTTGAGGTCATTGTACAATACAATATACAGGTGAGAACAGAAAGCCACACATAAAGAGCATCAATGGTATTTCACCATATGGTGAAGACCTTCTTATTTAGACAGTACTTTGTTTTACATGTTATAAACAGCGGTTTTTGATTTGTTATATCAATCCGGGTTTTGACTGCTAATGTTTTTAATTTTATTTCATTTCATTGGTTTTAATTGTTACTTGTCAAGCTGAGTGCTATGGAGGCACTAGAAGGGTAGCCTATATTGATGACTGTAAAACTGAATAAAATAAATATTCAGAATTGCAATACTTAAAAAACATACTAATTAAAACATAACTAACATGCAAAGAATGAAAATGCAGCGGCTAAATAAAGAAACAGCTGGCTGGAAGACTCTGTGAGTCCAGTCTAGGTTGGGAGTTCAATTCCCCACTTGTGCCTCCTGGGAGTAAAGCCAGCCTGTGTAGCCTTGGGCAAGCTGCACCGTCCCAGGGCACCCCCTAGAGGAAAGGAACGGTAAACCACTTCTCGGTATTATTGACCTGGAAGACGCTGAAAAGAGTCATGATAAATCAGAATAGATCTGATGGCACATAGTTATTATGATTAAAGAAATAAAAATAATGATGCGGCAAGCAAAATCAACACAGTCAATTGTACATGCTTGGGAGAAGCTAACTTGTCTCGATTCAGCACTGAAAATATTTTAATGCCAACATCCGACAAATATCTCTATGGATCAGAATTCAGATTTGAGGGGGGCACTACCAAAACAGCCCCCTTGCATGAGCAATAAATACATAACATTAATAAACTGTGCACAAAGCATTTCTCCAATTGGCATAACTCAGAGCAGGGCCTTGTAATAAAAGATACTGGCAAAAATAAAGACAGATTTTAAAACATGCTGCCAGTGAATCAACCACTGATGGCCTGAAATTTATTCGTAGAATTTGAGAGAGTTCCTGGTACAGAATTTTCTCTGCTTGACTTTCAATTTCATTTTGAAAAGAGCATCTGTGCTGTGACTCATATATCCTGCATATATATAATCTTCATTTTAATTCTCTTCATGCTTAAGTACAGTACTTACGCCAATACAAATAAAACATCGTTTACCAAGTTCAGCTTCTGATGTTCCGAAAGAAATGAACAAGGCTCAAGATGTGGATGAGATTTGTTTGACTTAGCTTGCAGGGTGCCTGCTGACACCTTGTCCCCAGTGGGGCTTTCTAAGTCCCATTGAAATCAACAAGATTTCAGCAGTCGAAATGGGCTGAGGGTTGGAGGTGCTGTTATTCACCGTTACTATAGCACTTCTGCAGAGTATACTTTGTGCTTCTGTCCGGTGTTTTGTAACAGTTCCTGGGTGGGAAGTTAAACTGGCACTGAGAGTTACAAGACCGTTTACAGAGTTTCATTTGTGAGCAGAAATTAAAGCCAAGGGATGCAATCCTCAACATACCTACCGGGAAATAAGTCCCACTTATGAAATCTCATAAGAAGAACTGCCGGATGGCTCAGTGGTTTAGGTCTCTGGCGGTGGAGACAGAGGTTGGGAGTTTGATTCCCCATGGTGCCTCCTTAACAGGGGCTGGATTCATTGATCCATAGGGTCCCTTCCAGTTCTACAGTTCTAAGATGATGATGTTGATGAAGATGCCTTCCATCCTCATCAACATGATGAAGCTCTTTATTTGAAGGGAAGGACCCAAAGCAACCCAAAGAAGCACATTGCAATGTAGCAGGCAAGAATGTAAGCTTCAACCATCCAAATACAGTAGGGTCTTGACTTAAGAACAGCCCGAGTTAAGAACATTTTGACTTAAGAACCACTCTCATAGGAAAATATTGACTTGACTTACATACTTAGATTTGAGTTAAGAACTGAAAAAAAAACCACGTGGGAGGCAGGGAAAGTGCAAAATGTGAACTTTCAGTTAACTGTTGGCCAGTGAAAAGGGTGCCTGTCTGCTTCCTCACTCCTCCCAGCGTTTAGAGAGTGGATTGGGAGACAGTCTTCGGACTGCCTGGTACTGTACTGCCTGGACTGTATTTTCCCTGCCTTCCCTGAACCTTTCTTGACCTAAGAAAAAAAGAAACAAAATATTCCCCCTCTAGTGGTCAAAAGCAGAATAGCAGCTTCCCATTAGTTTCTATGGACGGAAAAGAGCAGATACGGATCAAATGGTTTTCAATGCATTCCTATGGGAAATGCAGATTTGACCTGAGAACTTTTTGACTTGAGAACCGCCTTCCAATACGGATTAAGTTCTCAAGTCAAGACCCCACTGTATGGGGTTGGGTTGGGATAGAATGATTGGGAGGGATGTTACTATAGCTGTTGGGTTTTTTTGAATGGCCACACATCCTATCTCTTTTCCATTCAATGCATACTTTGTGGGTTGGCTGCTGTGCTCTCTGACATGGTGGTACTAATAATCCCAAATTGATTCATAAAAAAGACATGAGGCCAGTAAAACAATCTGCCTCAAGAACTCCCTGCTGTTTTCAAATGCCTTTGCGCTCAGCGGTGTAGTGGAATCAGGACCTGAAGAGACAAAGACTCATGGCATTTCTGCATGCCAGGGACTGTGACATAATCTGCAACCACTCCCAGGTTTCTCTGTGCATTCTGAGCATTGCTGAGCTTCAGGGCAGCTGGAAGAGAAATCAGTTTTCCCAGAAACAGCATATTGTTGCAGGCTGCACATGCTGTAACGCAAAGTATTGGGTCAGATTTTTTTTTTCTTGGATCAAGAGCAATTGTATTTTTTTAAAAAGGTCAGACTGTTTGTCCAACTGGCTCAGCGTTGTCTCTTCTGATTAGCAGAAGACTTCCTGGGTCTGGGGCAAAAATGCAATATTTCTCGTTACCTGCTGACTGATCTTTTATGCTAAAGAGACCCTATCTTGGATTTCTGCACTCACAGAATGTGTATTTGTTATTAAACATTGATCTCTTCCAGAAAACTGTGGGCCACTCTTCTTCCCAAGGGCACAAGTTTGTCTTGAAATTCAACTCAGAACCTCCAAGGGAGAAGAACCCAGAGAGAATATCACAGCCCTAGGGAAGTCTTTTCACAATTTGGTACTCTCTAGATCAGTGGTGTCGAACTGTGGCCCTCCAGATGTTCTTGGCCTTCAACTCCCAGAAATCCTGGCCAGCAGAGGTGGTGGTGAAGGCTTCTGGGAGTTGAAGTCCAAGAACATCTGGAGGGCCACAGTTCGACACCACTGCTCTAGATGTATGGGTCGATAACTCTCAGTGGCTGCAGATGATGGGAGCTGTATTCCAACGGGTCTGGAAGGGATAAGATTGAGAAAGATGGCTATAGAACATGAGAAAAGATACATTGGGATGGGCTTCAGAACAGATGAACAATGCATTGGTATAATTCTCCAACCAACAAACCCTGGTGTTCCTTCCACTCCACACAAAGTGAAGAATAATTTTAGGCAATGTTGGTTTGAAAGTAAAGCTAAATATATTCCATATAGGTTTGCTTAGTTCAGTTCAGTTTCTGGATAGACGTTAGCTGTTTCAGCATATCATAGTCAAAAAGCAGTTGTTAGTCCCAACTAGCAATGGAAACAGGGAATCTACATTGAATCAACTGAGTTTACCTAGATGTTGGCTTACTATATTTCTGACAACTTAGTGGGTCTACTCAAGTCAGGATTTAAGCCAAAAAAAGTTTCCTTACAAACCCCTCCAAAAGGAGTCTTATGGCACCCTAAAGATTTAAAAAGTTTATTTGAAACAAGAGTTCATGGGTGTATCTGAAGAGATGGGCTATAATCTACATAAGCTTGTGACAAATAAAACTTGTTAAGTCTGACTCTTTGTTTTTGCTGAAAGAGGTTAACATGACTCACACAGTGAATGGAATATTTGTCACGTAGGTCTCAATTAAATCATAATTGTGTGCCTTCAAGTTGATCCCAACTGCTATGTAGAATATTGGATTTCTCTGTATATTATCTCGCTGAGAGCAAGCTGGGTCAAGTGAGGGCAAAGTGGCTGAATTAGCAAATATTTTGCAAAAGGTGTCCCCTCTACTTAAAAAAATAAAAATAAAAATAAATAAATACCAAGAAGTTCAGTCAGTATTTTCTGCCTTAGCAAACATATGTGTTTCCATGAACTAGTATTATAGCAAAGTCCATTAAAGAAACATTTTTTTGTTTCAGACAAGGGGCAGATACCTTCTTGAGAGAAAAGCAATTCTGGTATTCTCCTCACAGACAACAACAACAAAAGAGAATGGGTGAAATATAACATTTCAGGACTCTGATGTAAATGTAATGTGCCTGAAAGTAGAGCGATTACTAGCAGCGTGTAGCTTTGTGTATTTAGGACTACAACTTTCAGAATCTGGGATTTGTAGACCAAAAATACACAAATATGTTTGCCTCCAGCAATTGCTACCATAGTGTACAATTTTACTACAAAGAGAAATTGTATAAATGGGAACGTTTATGAATTTCTTCGAAAAAGATTTGTTATAAAGATGCACGTGCATGTATGCAAACTCCTTTCTGCATCCATGGAACATGGAACGTCAATCACTGTATGCAAAAGGGAGGGAGGGAGATGAGGAGGGCAAGGAACAAGGAAATGAGGTTGGACGGTGGAGAGCCCCAACGTGCTCTGCCCACGAACACAGAAACAGACACCAGAATATCCTTGCTATATGCATGGTACAGGTGGGATGTGAGGGAAATGAGAAGTAGAATCATTGAATCATAGAATAGTGAAATTGGAAGGGGCCCATAAGGCCATCAAGTCCAATCCCCTGCTTGATGCAGGAAAACAAAGCAAATGACATCTGCCAGGTGGTTGGCTAAGGTAGCCAAAAGACCAATCATGCCTGGAGACAACTTTTCATCTTCAATACAAATAAATTCAACCAGAGACAGCAAAATTGGAGCATCTACTTCTGCAGTCTAGGATTCTGGAAAGGATTTCTATACCTACAAATGCAAAGCTTGTTATATAAACCCATGTGCTAAAATTCTTATGCATTCTCTTCTCACTTCAGACTGTTTCTTTCTTGCCTTCCTGCCTTCATCCCTTCTTCCAGGTTCATCTGACTTTGCTATTATGCCAGCTCAAATCTGGATTTATGATACACCCTCGCAAAAAAAAATTGGGATCCACTGATTTGCAGGATTAGGGATACTGACCGTGCTTCACGTCCTCTTCTAAAGCAAGTGACTGAAAATCTGAAAATCACAGATATTACTGGCTATTGTGAGCTGCCCAAAGGGAATTGAGTCTTAGCAGCCTCATCTGAGCTCCTAATGTACTCTAATCCCTAAACACGAGAGGTTGAGATGCATTGATATGACGCAATGCTTTCCATAATTAGGGAGCTCAGGGTAGGCAGAGGTCTTTGCATGTAAATCCAACATCTCCCATGGGCTGTATTTAATCAAATAAAGGGAGAAAGCAACACAGAAAGCCAACAACGCTGGAGTGCTCACTAACTTTTCTGGCAATAGCTGTGAAAACTGTTCTCCCCGTAGGTGGAACAAAACCACTCTCTCAGGCTTGCTCCCCAAAAGACCATCACACATCTGTAACTAACCAAACCAGACTGCTTTCCTGCCTGGGTCACCTTCAAATGTTACCTTTTGGGGTGTATGTTTACAATATCTCAATGAAACTTAGCATTTCAAAACAGCTTTATCATAGATCTTAGAATGGCAGAGCTGGAAGGGACCCTCTAGATCATCAAGTTCAACCCCATGCCAAGGAGGCGCAGTGGGGAACTGAACTCTTAACCTTTGGCTCCACAGCCAGAGACCTAAACCACTGACCTCTGTCTAGCTAATTGTTTATTCCTACTGGTCAAAATCCTTATTGCATAGTCACACTGGTGGAAGAAAAATGATGTAGCAGCTAATTAATGAGTCCTCACTTGAATGAGTCCCTACAGTGAAGACTATCCAAGCACATACTTGTTATGAGTAGACTTTGGTCTATATGGGCGGGGTATAAATAAATAAATAAATAAATAAATAAATAAATAAATAAATAAATAAATAAATAAATAACAACATTTTGCTGCTCCCAGATACGCCATTTCCTTTTCGTCAATATAATGACACAAGAAGATTTTGACCACTGCTTTAAAGGTACTGCTACAAGGTAGGGAAATTGTGCTTCATTTTCTCTTTCTTTGTCTTTTCACTCAGATCTTTTATTAAAAAAACCCTCAGGATCTTTTTGGATGTTCATTATGAAAGTATGAGTAGATGAGTTTCCAAAGATTGTACCATGCGTTTATAGGCCTCTAAGACTGGTTCCACTGAACTTAGAGAAGTAATTAAATTACTGAAATATAAATAAGGCTCTGAAAACAGCAGCTGTCTCATAAATGCATCCAGTTCTTCTGACCACTTAATGGGGGGGGGGCCCTCTTGTAGTGGCTGCAATGGGTGTTATAGAAACAAGGTCTGCAAACACATTATAATTATTAAAATAGATCTTTAAAACCAAAGGTAGATGGTCATTTTCTGCACGATATACTAAGTTAAAATCATGTATTCGATCCATCAAGTCTCTGGAAATTAAAACATAATCTATTGTGGAAGCAGCTGCTAAAGAGGTAAAGGTAAATTCACCAGGTCTATCACCGGTTATGCACCCATTTAAAAGGGATAAACCTGAATTATTGATCATATACATCAAGCGTAGACTGGCATAGTTACAACCACAATCTTGAGTAGAGAATTTCAGCAAACTATTCAAAAGCAGACTGAAATGAAATTTTCACCCATCTGTACTGGCCAGAATTCAAGAGTAACTACAGTGGTGCCCCACATAGCGAGGTTAATCCATTCTGGATTAACCTTCGCTATGCTAAAACATCGTAAAACGGGCCCAAAACTCACAGTTCTCCGATGTTTTCCCTTGTTCCGGCGGCCATCTTGGGTGTACCGGCGGCCATTTTGAGCATCCCAGCGGCCATTTTGGGTATACCAGTGCCCATTTTTTGTGTTCTGACGGCCATCTTGGGTGTACCAGTGGCCATTTTTTTGTTCCGGCAGCCATCTTGGGTGTTCCGGCGACCATTTTTTGTTTCGGCGGCCATCCTGGGTGTACCAGTGGCCTTTTTTTTGTTCCGCCGGCCGTCTTGGGTGTACCGGCACCCATTTTTTTGTGTTCCGGCGGCCATTTTGGAGCCGCAGAACAGCTGTTCCCCCATCATAATGCGAGCGTGCCCTCGCATTAGCGATGGGGAAATCCGCATCACAATGCGGATTCATCGTTCAACGGTGCACTCGTTATACGAGGCACCACTGTATTGTTCCCAGCTTGGAAACAATCATTTCATACTTTCCTTAGAACAGGTGAGAATAAGGAGTCCTTCAGGAAAAAAAAGGGGTGGCCACCTTGAATTAGCACTAATGTGGTTAAATACAGAGGGATTCAAACCCAGGCTTCAAAACGTTCAGCACTCAAAACATGGATGAATCTGCCCGTTCAGTTTCTTGCATGTTCTGATCCCTTTTCACACTAGGCATCTTTCTATTTCGAGTGAGAAGAAAAGCGTGAATTCTGGGGAATTCTTTTTAAAATGTACTGAGAAGAAATTCTCGCTTCTGCTTTAAGATGACCTGAGTAGCAGAATGGAAATATAAATAATCTGAAATAAAAAATATAGGTGAAGAGGCTTTGAAGAAATGAGTCTCTCATTCTTCGTTCCTAACAGTTTCTGTGTTCCCGAGTTTACAGTTTGGGTGCAAACATTATCTTTGGTTTGGTTTCCCCAAATTAACACAGCCATCAGCTAAAGAAAGGAATTGCTTTGGAGTAGCTGCAGGTAAGAAATGGTTGATGGGTATGCCAAAGTACCAGGAAGTTCTCTGAGCATTCAGCTTGGAGGCAGGCGGTGCATCATGCCCTCTTCCAATTTGAAGAGACCCTCGTTCAGCAGGCCAAGGCAAAGAGGCAGTCCCGAAACAAGCCAAATCAGGGAGCTGGACAGGGGACAGATTGCATTTGTCTTCAGTGTGGAAGGGATGGTCACTCTGGAATTGGCCTTCTCAGCCACACTAGACGCTGTTCCAGGTCCTCTATTCAGAGCATGTTACCATAGTCTCTTGAGACTGAAGGATGCCTACAAAAAGGGTTAATTGATGCCATTGGGGTTTAGTCTTTTTGGAAGGGGGAAGAATAAAAGTAGCTTTGCTGTTTGCCTCATTTCTCATGCCTTTGCTGTCTTTTGGTTTTTCCTGCATTTCAGTGAAGCCCAAATGTTTGGTTCGTGTGACTAAGTTAGCATAGCTTTGCTCATTTCTAATAATAATAACCATGTGCCATCAAGTCAGTTTTGACTTACGATGACCCTTTTTAAGGGTTTTCTAGGTACAGAGGATGAGATGGTTGGACAGTGGACAGTTTGACCCAACTCTGGGAGGCAGTGGAAGACAGGAGGGCCTGGCGTGCTCTGGTCCATGGGGTCACGAAGAGTCGGACACGTCTTAACGACTAAACAACAACGATAACAAAGGTATAGAGTACTCTGAAATGGTCTACCATTCCCTTCTTTTCGGGGTGCCCCGGGACTGTGCTGCTTGCCCAAGGCCACACAGGCTGGCTCCACTTGCAGGAGGCACAATGGGGAACCAAACTCCCAACTTCTGGCTCTGCAGCCAGATACCTAACTTGCTGAGCTATTTTCTGCTGTTACATTATTCCCATCCCAACTCTTACTCTGGTTTCCCATACTGTATATATTTTCCCTATCTTTTAAATATAATTCTAGAAACCTCTGCATTCAGTGTCTGTTCTTCCCACCCCACCCACCCAAAAAGCCTCGATATTAAATCTTGCACATCGCATCTTAGTTCACTTGTAGATGGCTCATGGCTGGGGAGGGGGTACCCTAAAATTTGGGGGTTGTGCCCCTTCATATTGGTGCATGAGCCACTCCTGCATTCATTGCTAGTGGTTACAGTTTAATGGTCTTTGCCTTGAAGTTCTGGAAACAGGGGGTGCAGCTTCTGCTCTTGTTTTCCTAGGGAGAGGGCCATAACTAAAAAACTTAGCACCCAGTGTTCTGTTGCTCTGTTTCTTAAGCTTGGGTTAACCAACAGGCCAGTAATTTGACTGGCAGACACAGTGGAAGGACAGAGTAATGGGGAGGAGTCCCTGGCTCCGAGTGCCTGGCAAACACACTGGTTGAACGCTAAGCCATCCATCTTGCGTTTCCTCCTGTGGTGTACATGCTCAAGGCGGACATGACTTGTGGTTTCATGCCGGTCCCAACAACAAATTTCTGTGCCCTCTGAATTTTTGCACTCTGGGCCAAAGTCCCTGTTGCCGCACCCTAGTTACAGTTCTGCTTTAAAGATGTGCTATTTCTTAGCCAGAACGCTGGATAGAAAAGGTGGTGGCCAAATATTTGAACAGCCTAGCGTTATTGCTTGGGCTCTAGCCCTTGAAAGAAGCGCTCTGTCTGAATTGAAAGACAGACAAGGAGCTCCCAATACAAATTCTCATCTGCCAGGAGTGGTGGGGGTGGTTTCAGGTGGCCCCCCCAGAAAGCATGAATGGCCGTCGTCCATCTAGCTGGACAGGGAGTATTGTTTGCTTCTGACCAGCTCTGGATACCTTTTTCAAGGTCTGTGAGCTGCAAAGGAATTATCTATGCTCTGTGCACAGGTGGCAAGATGGATTGGACCCAAGATGTGAAATCTGGATGCAAATTTGGAGGTCTATGCTGTGAAAAAATGCTGAAAGACAGCTCTGTGTGGGTATGTTTCTCTCTCTCTCTCTTTATTGTTCATGCTAAAACCAAGGCTAAGATTAATGACATTTTTCGAAGAGTTCTGGCATATGCAGGAAAGCTTCAGTAGTGAAACATCATAAGTTTTTTCTGCATTTTCTGCTTTCTTTCTTTAGATCCATGTGAAACAACAGAATGCTGGACCACTATATGAACTAATGCACTTGGATGTATGCCCTTTTCCCGCCCTCCCCACCCTTCATTCAATGTAAGTTTATCTGTCTCCATCTGTTGTATATCTATTTTGGCAACATGACCTGGACATCACCCTGCTTCCCCTTCCCTCCCTTCCTTGATGTGCTTTCTTCCATTCAGTAACAGATATGCCACAGCTCTTTATTTGAAGGGAAGGACCCAAAGCAAACCCCCCCCCCCCATGTAAGAAGCACATTGGAATGTAGCAGGTAAGAATGTAAGCTTCAACCATCCGAATATGGGGTTGGGTTGGGATAGAATGATTGGGAGGGATGTTACTATAGCTGTTGGGTTTTTTTGAATGGCCACACGTCCTAATCTCTTTTCCATTCAATGCATACTTTGTGGGTTGGCTGCTGTGCTCTCTGACCTGGTGGTACTATTAATCCCAAGTTGATTCATAAAAAAGACATGAGGCCAGTAAAACAATCATGGGACGTGGTGGTGCTGCGGGTTAAACCGCAGAAGCCTCTGTGCTGCAAGGTCAGAAGACCTGCAGTTGTAAGATCGAATCCACACGACGGAGTGAGCCCCTGTCGCTTGTCCCAGCTCCCACCAACCTAGCGGTTCGAAAGCATGCAAAAGGCAAAAATGTGAGTAGATAAATAGGTGCCACCTTGGTGGGAAGGTAAATGGCGTTCCGTGTCTAGTCGCACTGGCCACATGACCACGGAAGATTGTCTTTGGAAACGGCGATGAGCACCGCCCCCTAGAGTTGGACATGACTGGACAAATTGTCAAGGGCAACCTGTTTTCAAATGGGTTTGCGCCCAGTGGTGTAGCGGAATCAGGACCTGAAGAGACAGAGTCTCATGGCATTCTGCATACCAAGGACTGTGACATAATCTGCAACCACTCCCAAGTTTCTCTGTGCATTCTGAACTTTTGGATTTTCTTTTTGGGAGCGGACTAGTTAGGGTGACTGTTATGATGCGCCCCAATATACGTCAGTGGTTTAGGCATCTAGCTGCAGAGAGAAAGGATAGGAGTTCGATTCCCCACAGTGCCTCCTTGACAGGGGCTGGACTTGATGATCCATAGGGTCCCTTCCAGCTCTGTGGTTCTAAGATGGTTAGGGTTAGGGTTATGATTTCCAGATTTACTACTTACAAATACAAAAGCTCTAAGATACTCCAACTGCTCAGGCTACAGAAAGTTGTGTGCATGGAAAGGAACAGATCTCACTTATGCAGTATCTCAACTTTCTGCCAAACATGGAGCTCATGATGGTCATTTACAATAAAACTCTTTAATTAAAGTATACATCAGGTGTGGTAAACACCACATTTAAAACATGCAAATTAGCATAGAGGCTAAAGGTCCAATGTCAACTGAATAAAAAGGTCAATGGAAAAACAACAGAGAAGGAGCCATCCTCATTTCCCTGATTAGGAAGTCTCTAGTCTTAGAAGTGGCTTAGAAGAGAGAGAGAAAGTATTCTTTTAGGAGCAGGAAGGAATGAATGACCACCCAGGAAAATGTCACACAAGATTCTTGGGACTTGATACAAAAGACTTGGCTCAAGGATTTGCCAACATCTCTGGTTGGTGACCCATGATTCAGAGGAAGAGCCTATGGGAAGAGGAAGTATGAAGGTTCTGAAAAAGAGGACCACATTTTTTTTGCTTTGTTGGTGTGAGTTCTCCAGTCTAGAATGGCTTCCCCTTTTCTGCATGAAAAGATGAAAATAGGGATGTACACATGGAAGTCCATTGATACAGTACATGCTCAGCAGGTTGTAGGGGCATCTCCTAATCTAATTGTGGGGGTGGGTGGGATTTACTTTAGAATTTCAGAGTGAGCCACCCTGTCCTGTTTGGAGCATGAGCTGCTAATGGTATGATGAAGGTGCAAGGCACTGAAAGGACAGTACATTAAAAAACAAAACAAAAACCCAGTCTTTGGTACTCTTGAATTTTTACAGCCAGAAGGAGGGAAAGGTGTTCGTGGGACTTCTTACCTCATGTAACAAAGTAATTTTGGCTGGCTTTAGATCAGCACAACTTTTATGTAGCTTAATAGGAGCAGATACCCTTTGCTACTGTGTCTCATGTGGCAAAAGACCCTGAATAAGCCACCAGTTCAGATCAACGGTGCCGCTTGGAGTCATGGGCACTGCTCTGGGTCTCCCTGCGACAAACACCAGATGTCCTGATGTTCTTTCTCTAGCAGGAGGAATGGAGCAAGAGTGCCATGGTAAACCAGGCCTCAAAGCTCACTCCCTTGCCTTCGCAATCCACCACTGGAACTTGAGACAACCATTTCTGCCTCTTTTCTCAAGGGTGCTTCAAACTGCAACTTGTTTATTTGGTTCTGGGGCCTTCAGAAGGAGTGGTTGGGAAAGGCGTCTGTTCTCACCTGCACCGACATGGGAACTGGTCTTCTTCAGTTATGCTTACTTCAAAGAGGAGCTTCCTCCGATTGATCTTTTCCCTTCTTATGTTTCTTTCCCTCTTGTCTTCACATGACAGTGGAACCGAATCAGTGATCAGGCATCAACAGAAACCAGGAATAAATTGTTAAGTGTTTGCATGTGTGTGTGTGTGTGTGTGTGTGTGTGTGTTTACCTGCCTATGCACACGCACACAAATTGTTTATTACAATGCACTCTCATAGCTGACAGTGTGCATAATACTTGTATAAAAGCAGCTTCTTTATCTCCATCTCCCTCCCTCCCTTTCCTTTTGCTCTTTCCTCCTAGCAGCAGGTGACATCTCTGAAAACTTTGAAAGCTGCTGCTGAATGTTCAGATGACACGCAGGCAAGAGCAGGCGACATCTCACATTCTCTTTCTCTTCCATTCCCTCGCTCCTTTCGCTCTCTTTCCTTCTCTTTCTCTGCAGATAAATGAAGAAAACGGGCTAGAGAGCAGGAGGGGGGGAGAAGGCAATGCACTGTGACTTCCTCATTTTACACCATGAGGATAATGATATTTTTCATGCCTTGGCTGAACAACTCCCCACACAGCATCCCCCTGCTACTTTTAAATGTACAGGGCTTTTTTTGCCATGGTGCTTCATCTATATGTTCATTAGAAACCATTCTCCAAGCCCTGCTGTGTATTATTGCATACTAATTTTTGCTTGTACACAGTCCTGTTTAAAGGGGTCACACACAAGCAGTACCAGTAGACCGGTTTAGGTTTCAGTGGGTTGCCTATAATAATAATAATAATAATTGGGTGCTGTCATGTCATTTCTGACATGGCAACCCTTTCTAGGGCTTTCGAGGTACGGATGTGTACCTAGAAGTGTACCTAGAGGTTTACCTTTCCCTTCTGCTGAGGTTGCTCTGAGACTGTGCAGCTTGCCCACATGGGCTGGCTCTTCTCCCAGGAGGAACAGTGGGGAATTCAACTCTCAGTCTCTAACTCACTGAGCTATCCTACCAGCAGGGATCAGAGCATGCCACACTCTACAACCAATGAAGACTCCTTTCTCCTGGTATAGTCAGGCCTACTGCTGGATCTCTCACACTCACCAGTGTGCTGGGAGCGAGCAGCCGAGTGATCCACGGTGCACACGACTGTGTGGGAGCACAAGACTTTGTGAACATTACTCGAAAGTATCTTGAAGGCACTGTTCCAAATGGATCATCAAGATTAGCATAAGGAAATGAAACATAATGATAGAGACTCGCCACCTTTTGATTGTCAGTGCTTTACTACAGCAGTAGATCTCAACTGCAAGGCATTAATGGAAGACAAGCAAATGCAGACAAGTGTCTTGTATTATTCAGTGTATGTGGATCTCTTGAAATTGCCTCCCCAGCATCACTATTTAAACATCAAGTAGCACAAGAGGAGGCTCCAGATTATCTGAGTCTCTGATTTATAATACAGAATCCCTACAATTCACTTTGTGAATGTAGACGTCTTTGATATTCTTATTGCTATGATAAAAGCGCCAGTCTAGATAAACCAGCTCATGGTGTGGCAGACTCTTGCTGGAACGTGCCATTTTGCACAGCAAGAGCTGTTCCGATTAGTATTGATCTCAGGGACGTTGGCGAAGAACAGTACCTGAAATGGCAGCCAAGCAAAATTCTGACTCTTGTAAGTGCCTGGTGCCCATCATGAGGCATGATTCTTGGAGGAAATGGAAGTGGTTGGTGTAGAAGCGATGAGATGAGAAGCTGAATGTGGCAAGGTAAGAAGGACACTGAAGAAAGCAATGCAGAAGATTTAAATAAACTCACAAGTTTTGTAGCCCAAGTTAAAAGAACTGAACACTGTTAATCATTCTGTTGTGGTGATGGCACTCTAAGAAAGAATGATCAGGAAAAGGAAATATTTGTCTCATGCAAAAATGGAGTCAAGGCATGACTTACATCACCCTAAAGCCCCACTTGCACAATGCCATTTGATAGACAGCACTGGCAGTGGTCAGTTTAGAAATGCCCTAAAATACCTGGGATTCGGGATCTCTATAGTAGTAATTTGTTTTTCCTTCTTCACAATTCTGCTCCTCCCAAAATAAATACCGGGACTGTGTATCCTGTCTGTTATGGAGATTCTCCTACAAGATCTAGCTAGCTTTTCTGTATGCTGTTCCACTGCTACACCATACCGCAAACAGGATGTAGTACTTAACATAAAATAGGAAACACTATGCTTATCAAATAAGTACATCTATTTGGATGTTCTTTTTACCTGATCCAATATGCTCAGAGTGAAATCATAAATTTAACTTCTGGATTATGATGATCTGAAGTGTACAGGTGTCTCTGGCTTTTAAATGGTCCTTCCAACAGGAGATCAGAATTGCTTACAGGTGAAGTGGATTGGAGTGGTGTTATTACCACCCTTTTCCATAAAAGCCACCAAAGTGACGCTCAACCAATCCAGAATTATAGGAAAGAATCATACAAATGGACGACAGCAAATACCACACTAGAAACTAGTAAACAAAAGCTACACCAGCCACACATTCAGAGGCCACCTGATTTCAATTTGATTTGGGTCCAAACTGGAATCTCAGTTCAGGATTTCAAATCTTTGTAACTGACAAGAGAAATGGGGCCATGAGAAATTTGGCTCTTTTCAAAACTGATATATGATTCCCAGTGTGTCATATAGTAGATAACATGATGGACTAGGACTTTGGAGAACAAGGTTCAAAACCCCACTTCGCCATGGAAACTCCCTGAGGGAACTAGAACTGGTCAGACCACTCCTTAAATATCTCAGTTACCTCGGAAGCCCTGTTAGGATCACGATAAGTCAGTTCTGACTTGACAGCTCAGAACCCACGTATGAACTAGACCTAACTGGTAGATGTTGTTTTAATCTTTTCAAAGCAGGAATGCACGACAAGCCACTTGAAAACCCCTATTCATGAAGCCAGTCACTCAGGAAAAGCTTGTCTGAAGAGAAAGGACTTCACTTGTTTGCAGAAGGGCAGCAAAAATGGGGCCAGCCTGGCCTGAGAAAGTCTTTTCAAGCTGGATTGTTGTGCTCTGTTACTTTTAAATGTGTTCTCAGTATTGATTTTATTTGCTGTTTTTAATATACTACTGGTTTGATTCTTTTTAAAAATATTTGTATATTTATTATTTTTTAGCTTTAAATATTGTCCTTTTAAGGATGAACGTTGGCTTTTCACGAGAAAGGCAGGTAAAATATTTTAAATACATAAATAAGAAACAGTTCCCACACAAATTGTCTAGCAGGACGGCTAGACCTTTTGTGTTTGGAGGCTTGGAGTCAAACAGAAATAATAATGCATTTGCTCCAAGAACTTTCTGGACTTGAGATCCCTCAGCTGAGGGAGGCTGTTTCTGAACACCAGAATCAACCAGTTTGCAACAAAATGGGAAACACGAGACTCTTTTCATTACAATTTGCTTCTTTCTAAATATAATAAAGAAAAAGATGGCCTTTGCTTAGCATTCTAAATACTCTTAAAAGCTTCCACTCTTATAAAGCCCTATTTATTCCCTTACCTGCCTGACTAAAGAGATCATTTGTTGTTTCCCAGTGTTACTAAGGCTCATAATTTCATGTCCCATTCCCTTAACCAAAGTAATTCCTCTTCCGCTGGTGCTGCTGAAATCATATAGTAAAGTAATTTTTCTTTATGGCTTGCTAGTGCATCCTTCAAACAAGTTAATAAATACATCCAGGACTCTGAGGGATTCTGCTTGTTTATTACATGCAGAGAAGTTGTTGTGTCGTTTCTTGCACAGGAAGAAGCATCCATCTGATTCCCTTGGCTATAGCTGTTAGGTAGTATTGTGTCGGTACTATTTTTCTTCTTTTATTTCATTCTTTCCCCTTGTATGACCGTGTAATCTCTCCTGCTGAGAAGTAAATGGAATGTTCGTGTTCAAAGGGGCACTTTTTAACTTACATTTATCTTACAAACACGTTCAAGCCCTTTCTTCTGCTTGGAGACCAGGTTGGAAAATTGGGATGCATCCTGTTTTAGTTGAGAGAAAACACGCGTACTGTCCTAGTCGATAAGTGCCCTGGGTCTGAAACAATTTGTTAATTCTGTTGCAGAGTTCTGAATTTCTGTTAAAATCTCTTTTTGCAATCCAGTAGAAGTATGGAGATTCACAGAGGAGAATAGCTACAAGTCCACCCCTTTCTCATTAATTGGCACTTAAAATCTCAATAACTCATTCTGAGACGTTTGCAGGAGAAATAATCTTTTTTAAAAAAATTCTTTGTTTATGGTTGCTTGAAATGAAACACTTATATATGCTGCTTTTTAGTTACACACATATCTAGCAACCAACCAAATAGATCAACAGCAAACAAAGCAACTGCCTCCAACCAAGGAAAGAGAGGAAAAAGAAGCACTCGGGGGGGGGGGGCTCTCTTTGCATTCAAAGGCTGGAAGGAATGATTGGTTAGGGCCGGAAAGACATACAATCACCTCAACCCATAAAAGTTCCTCCCAGTCACACAAACCACAGCTAGCCTGCGAGAGTGCAAACAAAACTGTGACACATTCAGACCACCAGACCTCCCACTGAATTGCATCGGAAAGCAATACAGTTATGTCTTTTCCTACCACCAACTTTTTGTACATGAAACCTGGAGGCACAATTGATCCTGAAGGAAGCAGTGAATGAGTCACATTTAAGATGGCTACATTCAGTATCGGGTACCCTTAAACTGTGTACCTTTGTTTCCTGTGAGCACTATCCCCTGGAATCCAAAAAGAGGATGATGATATTGACTTAAGTTATGGTCTGTTGTATGAATGATTGAGATGAGGTACGTACGTGAAGTGTGCAGAATACTCTGTCAGCCTTTTACTAACAGCTGAAACTGTCAGACTTAATAGCAATCTCCCTGTCTCATGGCTCCTAGCACCTGGATATAGTTCCAGCCAATGTGTGTTGGTCTAAAAATCTAGGGAGGCAAAATGTTTGGGAGTTAAACATTATAATGTTCATATATAATTAACGTATTATTAATGTGCCTTACACCCCTGAACAGTTTTATGTAGGAAAGCATAGGCAGGGTTGGAATAAATTTAATTCACAAAGCAACTGAGCTAAAGTATACAAACAATTCAGAACTGTAGGCTGTAATTGTAGTTTTCATCGGGGGCTTCTATTTAAAACGCATCAAACTCCTACATATAATTTCCAAGTACAGAGTCGGCAATCTCTGTTTTCTCAGCTGATGGTGCGAATACAGCGGAGATCTGAATCAGAACAATTCGGCTTTGCTGTGATTTGATTCACAGCCTGTATTATGTCTGAAATCACAATCAGTGCTCACATGAGCTGTAGACTGAATCAGGAGTTCCACAGATTTGAGTTTTGGAAGAGGTGGTCATGTTAATCTGTGCAAGCATATCAGGTAAAATCCAAAAAACCAAAACAAAATAAAACAAAAATAAAGATAAAAACAGGTGGCACCTTAAAGACTAACCATTATATTTTAATATAAATATTTGTGGACATGTCCACTTCATCAGACACATGGGAAGAGAATGAAATGTTGGATGAAATATCAGTTTCATGCTAAATATTGATTGGCTCTTGGGTGTATGTTATATTTACATGCAGTAATTTATGGCTTCTGTTGTTTTAGGGATCTGTTGTAAAAATTCCTCAGGAGACAGAAAACAGACACTAGGCCTGGGCAAAGATGAGAGGGGAGAGAGAAGGGGGGGGATAAACTGGTCATTCTTATATGTGTTACTTGAAAGTAAGGGAAAGGAGGAACAGATGGGTGATGAGATGTGGTGAACCTGTACGGACTCATTCTGAGTTGTGAATCATAATGTATTTTGCAAAATTACTGTTCAGACTTTTGGTGTTCTGTATTCCGAACCATGAAGTACTTTTCCATGTCCTAATAGAAGCAAGGTCACATTTCTTTCCGTGTTCTTTTCTGCACTAGTGTGGTGCCAATCAATTACAAGCCCATACGTTCACATGTGAGTTAAAATAAGTTGGTACCTGTACAAATCTGTAAAATAGTGAAAACATGGTGACTGAAATTCAGTGGTAAGTCACAAGTAAAGTAGGCCCATTGAGTAAGTGGAACTGATAATGACTTGCCAATCCCCCCCCCCCATTCAAAGAGCCTCCTCTGGTTGTGATTTACTGCTGGATTTCAGCCAGTAACTCTATGCCACGTCCATCTTGTCTCTTGCCAGTGAAAATGAGTAGTTTAACTATGGAAAACATACTTCAGGTAGGAAGCTTGGGCTATTTCCTTTCAATATTACTTAGAATAAGATACTGTCTGTTCCTCCAACATTGTTAAGATAATTTTCTCAGAATTTTTCTTAAAAAAATAAATCTTAATGCAAATTAGTCTTTATTGATCTCCGGTACTAGGGAAGAAATCAAGATTGGATTTTGTGGAGTCTGCTGGTTAAGAAGCTGAGACAGTAAAAATCAGCCAGCAATATGGGTAAGGACAGATATGAGCCACACCTGACATTCAACATAATGAATGGATTTGAATGCTTTTCTTTATTTTAATAAATATTATTAGAGGAACCACCAAATGGGGAAGCTGATGTACATCTTTCCCCTATTTGAAATAGGTATCAGCTAATACCTGCAGTGCATCATTTAATTACCGGTAATTCCATGATAATACAATGGGTTTTCAAAGAGATAATCAGGGCATTTAGCTCACTTGGAGGGGCTGTTGGTGTCTTTTAGAATAGTTGCCGTATCTTTGCTTTATTTTCAGCCTACTGCCGAACATCATTATAAAATGTCTGTTTGAAATAGCACCTATAGCTTTCCCACAGTATATGTCAGACCTGGGCAAAGTGTGGCCTCAGGGCCACATACGGCCCCCTGAGAGCCGCTCCTGTCTGGCAGGCCAGACATCAAAACCATTTATAGCTTTTTGTCTAAAGTTGATCAATTGCTTATCTTTAACATACCGCAAAAAAACCTCTTTAGTATTTGTGAAGATTAACAAGTTTAAAATAAAAACAATCATAACATCACTGTTTCATTTTATCTTTAAGTAAAGTAGGTTCAGCCCCCGAACACAGTTCAGATTTTTCATGTGGCACCCCCAATAGAAATTAATTGCCCACCCCGGTCTATGCCTAGGTGTAGGAAAAAGATTCCATTGTTTATATTTATTTATTTATTTATAATATTTTTACCCTACCTTTCTTCTTAAAAAGGACTCAAAGTGGCTTACATCGTTAGAATAAGAACAAGGGGTATAAAAAGATGGCTTACATCGTTAGAATATAATATTAAAGGTAAAAAGAGGAAGTATACAAATATTAAAAATGTTCAAATACCACTTTGAGAAATGCAACAAGCAATACTAAAAAACACAATCAAAGCAGTAATACATAACAATCCATCTAAAAATCACACTCAGTTAGCCAGTCACTGAGGAAAAGCTTGCCTAAAGAGACAGGTCTTTGCCTGCTTGCAGAAGAACAGCAAAGATGGGGCCAGTCTGGTCTCTTGTGGGAGGGAGTTCCAAAGTCTGGGAGCAGCAAGAGACAAGGCCCTCTACTGTGTCCCCATCAAATGTACCTGTCAAGGTGGTTGGATTAAGAGAAAGGCCTCTCCTGATGACCTTAACTCCCGGGAAGGCTCATAATGGGAGTCAGAGTCTTTCAGATAGTTTGGGTCCAGGCCAAATACTTGATTTAGTCAAGTATCAAGAAATAATGTTTCTCAAATGTTGCAGACTTTTGCAGAATGATGATGGCTGCACTAAATCATGAAGAGTTGCAGGTTTAAAGGTAGGCATCAAAACTTCACACAATCCAAAGAATAGATTCTGAAACTGGCACCTTCGTATGTTTCAAACAACAACCCCTCCAGACAGTGGTGAATCTGTACAGCGAGTGTACGGTTAGGAAGTCAAGAAGCCAAAGGCTGCTGCAAACTATGTCTGGACCGTCCTACATGCAAAGTGAAAGAAAGCTAATAAAAATGGAGAATTCTCACTGCATTGTGCATTCCATTACAGAAACCAGATGAGGGGCATTTGAAAATTAAAAAGCCACTGAGAAATTTCAGTGAATAGAGGTTAGGAAAGGTTCCAAATAAATTCTAAGAAGTCAGACAACTTTTTGTGTGTGTGCTGCACTTACTGTGGGCTTTGAGATAATGGATGCATCAAACACAACTTGCACATAACAACAGTGACACAGTGCCACTTCTCAAACTTGTTTTACTTACAATTCATGATGTCAAAATCTTGTCTTTGGTCATGTTTCAAAAAGCCTCGGTGGTGAACCACATTTCTTGTAGCTTTCTGCACTACAGGGAAAAAAAATTCAATAGTCTCTCCTAAGACAATTATAGAATAAATTATGTACAACCTAATGCAACCGGTACCAGACTTTGCAAGGTAAAATACTTAAGATACATGGAAGACAATGTATCTTTCAGCCATTATGATGTGCATTATGTGGTATAAGAACCTTAAAGGCTAAAGGCCTTTACTCCTACCTAGTGGAGTAAAGAGGATTAATTATAGCTTGGTAGATTTGTATTTCATCTAGTAATGCCAACACTGTTTTTCCCCCATTATATTTAGGGCACAACTCTGTACCTTTATGCCCAGGGCGGGGTTACAGGATATGACAAAAGCCCTCCACTGACATACTGCAAGAAAGTGTGATACGTTACTATCACAGGCATAGATATGCGGGTATATATCAGTTCAGACATCTTGGGGGGCAACTCCTACTTGGTAGGAAAAAGTTTTTTCCACCTGTTTTTGAAAACCCATAATCACACCTCCTTGTTGTTCTTGCTTGGTCAAAGTGTGGCTTGTGACAAGCAATACCTACTGGCACCTAAACATTATCACCCTATGCTCTTTTTTTTGGTGATGCCCATAACATCTGCCCAAAGCAGGAGAGTAATCAGTTCAGAAGGCTGCAATCTCCTCTTGCACAAGATATGGCCATAAGGACCTCCTGAACAGCCAGAAAAAAAAAATTCCTTAGCTGTTTCATTTTCCTTTGCTACTTTTCTGCCTTTTGGCAAAGTAAGGCCATCAAGAAGGATTAGCCCACTGCTAAAGGCCACAAGCAGGTCAGAGAAGGAAGAAGTGGACACAGCAGGAGGATGTTGATTCAGAGGCAGGCCAGTCCTTCTAAAAAGAGATCTGAGACTGCTGTATATTTATTCTATGTGCATGTTGCCGCCATCTCTGCCTGAAGCCACTTGCTACTGGAGACCTCCTGCAGAAGTACTGCACCTTTTCACCCTCTTATTGTTTTTTTCTCTCTCTCTCTCTCTGTATCTTAGAGACTGACCTTCTTTCTGCTTCTTCTCTTTATAGTGACCTCTCCATACAGTTTTCTTATCCTTAAACCCTGTTGCTCCTGGAATTTGACTGAAACACTGTATAGCTTGCTAAGGGATTGCAAAGAGCAACCTGAATCTTAGAACTCTCTCATTCTTGTATTTGCTTCCTCTGGGTTAATACAGTCCCAGATTTTTGAAGCAAATATATTTTAATACTAGTCTCTATTTAATCCTTGCTGCTATTTATGCAGTGGTACTGTAATTTTTAAAACAAAATTATCCAGTGCAATTGATGGTAACACACACGCTGGTGTTAATGCAACATCTGTGTAACTGATTGGGGCTAATTGCAACAAATTGATGAGGTGCTTTGGGCTTATCTTGGTTGTATATCAAATTGCACAATCAAGATGTTCCCAGACACTTTGTCAATTAGCTGCGGCAAGTCATGAAAGCTTTATACGAACGCTGGTAGGATTCCAGCCATCATGTGTTTGTGTGTGTGTGCATTTGTGTGTGTGTAATTTCAATTAAAAAAATCCCTGTTGAATAAGAATAATAATTACATGCTGCCATGTCAATTCTGATTTATGGTGACCATTTCCAGGATTTCCTAAGTACACAGTACTCAGAAATGGTTTACTATTGCCTTCCTCTGGGATTTTGGTGCTTGGCCAAGGCTACATAGGCTGGCTATTCTCCCAGGAGGCACAGTGGGGAATTGATGTCTAACTCATTGAATTATCCATCCAGGTGTTGAGTACCTCTATGCAAATATGATTTTTTTTTAAAAAAGCCAAATGTATATTAGGATGCAGTACTGCCTTGGTTCAAAGATTTTTTATGGGTGTGTTTTCTCAGAGCATATATGAGTTCCCACATGGGCTCTGAGAGCATATCAGGCAGCAGTGTGCATAACTGAGTACACACTTTTACGTGCACACAAGACTAATGACTTTCCCTCACTATAAGATTTTGTTCCTGTTATCCACACTCTGCCATCTGTCATGTGCATTTCTGTGCACCTGCCAGCTACTAATTAAGTGGGGTGGAAAAAATGCTCACTGTCAGAGTGTCCAGGCACAGAGGAAGATAAGCTAAGCTTTGCGTAGGCAGAGGTGTGAAACTAGACACAGAGTTGTCATTTCAATAGCAACTCTGTGTCCATTGTAAGAAGTGCTTCTACCTGTTTTATCCAGGGGCTTGTTTCCCTCTGATATTAATCATTAAGAGAAAGTGATATAGTACATTGAATAACAGAAACCAAATTTTATGACCAGTCTATCTGTAATTCATACATTGCCAGACAGAGCACCTGAGACATTATGGAAACATAATGGGAAACATTTCTCTTTGTCGCAGCAGTAATACATAAATTGTGGTTGATGTTTTCTATTTAAATCGATTGATTTTTTTAAAAAAATGAAATATTTAATAATGCATATCGACTAGGGTAAAATGAGGTTTATATTTTGAAAAGGTGTCGTGCAATTTATGTATTATAATTCTATATTAAAATATTTACTTATTAAACACTAAATACAGTTGTTAGTCACAGCTGGAGTAGCCCCACTTACTTATATTCCATTTACATCAGCATGTCTACTGTAGTTGGGATGAACACATGGATTCAACCCAAATGTATTTATTGTTGGCCTGAATCTTATTAGTTAGTTATACCAGCGTAAGTGCAAAGGGATAAATGGCAGTGACAAATTGGTGCTAATTAACAAGCTGCTTCTTATTCCCCTCATTGTTGCTTGTGGTGGTGTTCAATGAGTAATGCAAGCACTAGCCTGTTAGATGATGGCAATTCACTGCTGCAATTTACACCATTGCAGTGACACTGGCAAAATTAAGTGCTAGGATTCTGGCCATTATGCTCTTAATTTCTATTTCAACTTTCAGTTCAAAAAATGTTCAAGGAGGATAACAAGATAAAATAGAATGGGCATGAGCTTCCCAAAACCATGCACTATAATGGATTTTGTCAGATTTGGACACACGGTGAAATCTTCACTATTATAATAAATAATTTGTATATGTAGCCCACTTTTCTCCCAGGAGGAGACTCTTGAGAGTCCCCTGGACTGCAAAGAGAACAAACCTATCCATTCTGAAGGAAATCAACCCTGAGTGCTCCCTGGAGGGACAGATCCTGAAGCTGAGGCTCCAATAGTTTGGCCATCTCATGAGAAGAGAAGACTCCCTGCAAAAAAACCCCTGATGTTGGGAAAGTGTGAAGGCAAGAGGAGAAGGGGACGACAGAGGACGAGATGGTTGGACAGGGTCATGGAAGCGACCAACATGAATTTGACCCAACTCCAGGAGGCAGTAGAGGACAGGAGGGCCTGGCGTGCTCTGATCCATGGGGTCACAAAGAGTCAGACATGACTTAATGACTAAATAACAACAAGCCCACTTTTGTCAAGACTTTGGCTCCCAAAGTAGTCTACCATGAAAATATCACACAAGATACAGTGCAGTGTATGATGTGTGCATGTATACTTATGCGTATAGAAATATATCATATGATGGGGAAACACTAGTTAGTGTCAAGATGTGAAATGTTGTGGGTATAGTGAGTTAAAATAATAAAGGGGGTATAGTCCTTAAAATGAAAGTGCTTTTAAAATTGAGACTTGAACAATAGTTTACTCCAGTCATTGCAAAACAATTAGCTTGCCAGTTAAGCAGGGTCACTGTATCATAACAATTTGGACAGTTGAACATGCTTATGTTGCAGTGTGTTAATATGGTGGTGGTAATTGCACGTCGAATGACTTGCACTCTTTGTAATTCTAATACTTTGGAGCTACAATATCCTGACATCCCAGGACATTGGTGTGACAGAATTTTATTCCTCCAAGCTCTGCATAATTTTAATTAAAGCAATAAAATTATCATCATAGTGACAGTTTGCCAGATTCAAAGTTAAAAATCCTTGGAGTTACTTTAGATACAGGAACAATAAAATTTCCTGTTGAAAATATTTTTTTTGAGTTTTTGACCGCTGGATCTCCAGGCCAGTAGAAAAGAGGTTGTTAACGGATGGTGAGGGTGTGTGAATATCTGAAAGAATTATAAACACAGATATATAAAACACAAACAAATAAATGAATCATCATTATATCATCACAACCTCATACCACCAGACATTAAATGACAACAGTCATGTAGCAGGAAGATTCATTTCCAAAAGCCAGCAGCAACAATCAACATGGGTTTTCCTCCATAGATGCAAACCAGCACAAGGCTGGCTTGGCTGGGTGAGAATATTGTTTAATAGATTTTCAAGTATGTCTAGATATGCTAAAAGGCTAAGTAACATATTTTACTTTCACAGATTTTTAATTTTAACAACTTTAATATTTTAACAGATATATTCTCACCATTTTGCTTTTTAAATGTGTCCTTTCAGGCTATAACCTCTTGCATTTTTTAAAAATATAATTGAAACATTCCCCATTGTTCTTTTTTTTACTCTTAAAATATATAGTTTAGATTGACTCCTGGCTTAAGTATTTGCCTACAACTTAGGTAGGCATATTTTTAATTTATGCCTACTGTTTTTATATAGCTGTAAATGTTTTTGACGTTTTTAATATTTGGGATTTTATTTTTATGTTTATGGAATATAAAAGCAACGATAAATAAAACTTGTAAAATTAGGCAAGCAGATGTTCTCTGGAATTTTTTGCAACAGTGAAAAGACTTGTACTTGATATTCCAATGAGTTTTGATATGATTGAAGATGATTGTCTGGTTTCATTCTAGAAGTAATCCTTAATTGGGATAATGCCAGCTGTAACAAACATATGCTTCTGATTTTTCCCTTGAGGACTATAAAATTCTATAGAGCTCTTAGGGAGATAGATGGATGTTCCAGCATCTGAATCCCTGACCTGACACGAGGAGTGATATTTATACTGTAGTACGAAGCACAGTCATCATTTCTTATAGCTTGTATATCTGTGCTTCTGTTGACATTCCTGTTTGCATTAGAATAGTGCTAGTAATACAATCTGTTGTTTTGGAAAACATGTTTACATCCTCCCATCCCTGAAAATAATCTGCAATGATGAAACGTAGTCTCCAGCAGATGGCAGGATTAGGACTCTCAAATTTTATAACTGACCTTTTTCAGAACTTTCCCCCTCACTCCCTATATCCATTTATTAGGAGGCACATTCAGAAGCCAGGTTGTCTCAATCCATACTTTGTTACTTTCTTTTTCTGGAAGACTGAGATGCCCATTCTTGAAAGACGAGACCCCTATTGTACTCTACAGTACAACTGTCCTGTTCTGGCTAATGGTACCACATGACTCTTCTGTATCCTTAGTTCATTGGGAACAAGAGATGCCACAGCTAAATGCCTTGCAAGTGGTTTCGCTTCCTGATGCAACATATTGGACTGTGCAGATATCACAATTTCTCTCCAAGGACTATGCTAATGAGACAAATGGAAGCGGGAGCTCAACAACTGAAGAAGGGTGATGCTTTGCCCATCCTTTCAATAATGCACAAATCAGCTGCTTGTGCAGAGAATCGAAATGCTAGACCTCCTGCTGCCTACCTAATAGGTTATTGGAAAAATGTTAATCTTTCTGAAAGGGTGACCTGAGTGCTCTGTGCCCTCTGGAATCCCATTATTTTATTATTCCCAGGTAGGTAGGTAGTTAAATAAATGGGTTCACCCTGCAACGTATTAGCAAATTAGAATCATGCTAGGAACTTACATTCAACTTTTATTCAGCATAAACCACTAGGGGCATTTTCTCCCCAAGCTCTGCCAAAGTAAGTTGCAGCTCCGCAATTATGTTCTTGGATGTCTCCATTTCCATTCAGTCCTGTGGGTCTTGCTCCAGATGAATTCCATCCAGGTGGTAATATAGAATAGGGCTAGGGAATGTGTGGTCTTCCAGATGCCATGTAGCATTATATCATTCATCACCACTTGCTGCTGTACTGCAGCCAAAACTGTGCTCACGACCTGAGGTTCAATCTCAGGTAGCCGGCTCAAGATTCACTCAGTCTTCCATCCTTCTGAGGTCGGTAAAATGAGTACCCAGCTCACTGGGGGGGGGGGGGCAATGTGTAGCCTGCATAATTAACTTGTAAACCGCCCAGAGAGTTCTTGAAGCACTATGGGGCGGTATATAAGCAGCACGCTTTGCTTTAATAGGGATCTGTTGTTCTGAAGATCTGTAGCGTTACAAATTGCCCATCCTTATATATGGAGATTGCTTACATTGACTCACCTTCTGTTCACACATGCAGCAACTCTTGAATACATATGACAAAAGAATTTCTAATACACATGGCAAAGGAATATCTATTACCTATATGTCTTTTGAGTCAATATGTCAATCATTGGCTTACTACCCGCACAAAAAGCCTGGATCCAACTGGTAGCCTCCTGAAATAGATCCACTGTAGTCAGTGGGATTTATGTAAGTGTTGGCCCATCAATCAGCAATTGATTAAATGTGCTTACCATAGTTGAAATTGAATGCAGCCCCATTGTTTTCAGTGGTGCTACTCGCTTAATTTTAACCATTATGATCACATCACAGAACCCAATTAGAACAAAAATTTGAGGAGACACTGATGTCCAGAGCATTTGAAAACATTTTTCTTCACTGTGCTCCACAACTTAATAATGTAGGCCACCAGTATTCCCAGTTCCCTTCATTTCCCATCATGAAAACAGTTATTTAGGTCCACCTTAAATTCTGCAGGGTTCATGTGAATTAATCTGGAAAATAATATAACTAACCTTCACAATCACCTTGAGTGTTACAATTCGTCCAGTGAAAAACTCTTACGCATTGACTGTGTCCACTTCACTGAGTTTGGAAAGCTCAGCTAAAATTTTGGCTGCGAGTAATACTGTAGGTGTATACACACTTCCATGGAAGTAAGTCATTTTGAGTCCAGTGGCTCCTTGCTGAATTGATATGTGAAGCTACCATCCAATATGGAACTTTCCTGAGAATCAGTTCTACTGAAAATAAAGAAGCTTGTTTTCTTTTTAAAAAATATTCATTGGAACAGGTTGCACAGGATCTTACTATTTATCTGCTTTGCTTTTTCATGTATCTCCTGATCCATAAACACAGTAAGGTTTAGAATTCTGTTTCTTACCAATCTGCTTTGGTGATAAATCTTTTTTTCTTCTTCTTTTCTCAAAAGGATTGCTGAAAAGTCTGCATTAAAGAAAAGGTTTTCTTCCTTTCAGTCTCTGACCATCTAATCTTCTCAGTTTCCAAAAGTCCACCTTCTGCTTATCAAACATAATATTTATTCTTCATCCAAGTCTCTCAGGCCTGTCTATGTTGAAGCATCTACTTGGGTAAGAGAATGATCTCATCTTTGTGGCTTTTGCCAATGTAGGTAGAACTGGCTGGCTGGCTAGCTCAGTGGTCGAAGTATCTGGCCATGGAACCAGAGGTTGGGAGTTCTATTCTGCAAATAGAACCAGCCTGTGTGAGTGTAGGCAAGCTGCACAGTGCCAGGTCAACCCCAGAAGGGGATGATAAACCACTTCAGAGTACTCTCTACCTGCAAAAACCCTGAAAAGGGTCTCCATAAGTCAGAAGTGACTTGACAGCATGTTTTTGAAAAGACAGAAATGGAATAGGCAAAATATAGCTATCCAGATGTTGCTGAACCAGAAGTCCCATGTATTTGCAAAGGCTTTCACGGCCGGGATCTAATGGTTGTTGTGCGCTTTTCGGGCTCTTTGGCCGTGTTTCAAAGGTTGTTCATCCTAACATTTTGCCAATCTCTGTGGCTGGCATCTTCAGAGGACAGCACTCTGTGCTCTGGTGTAGTTGGCTTGGGAGTGCAGTACTTATGGCTGTGAGATAGGCTTTTGTCCTTTTCTGTAGATGGGTGACTAGTGTGTCTTGTTGTGGGAAGTCCCATCTTTCTCTCACCAATACCTATACTGGCTAAGGCTGCTGGGATCTATACTCCAGCCAGATGTAGGGGACCACACTTTACCTCCCCCCGCAAAGGGGAGAGCTTTCTCCTGCCCTTACGCCAGTGTTAATGCCAGAGTTATTGTCAGATTCAAGGGTAGTTTGGCAAGTGGTGGAGAAAAGCTACTGCTATGTATGAAACCATCTAGCCATCTTAAATTCCGAGGTTGCTTTTTAAGACAAATAATTTGGAAGACACAGTGCTGGCATTTTTCTGGATCTTGTTTTCTGTCCTTGAATTCCTGGATAGCTCCTTTGAAGATCAAATAATGAGTAGGTAATAGCATATTTTCTCCTCTTGTCTCTGCTGCAAGACACATAGAGGAGGCCCTAAGCTCAGGATTAGAAACTGGCATGAACCTTGGTTTGGAGGTTCATGCCAGTTTGTAAATGTGGCATCACAAGCATTGCAAGTTTCCTTCCCCCACCTTCCTGGCTGGATTCCCCCCCCCTCAGCCAGCACGCACTCCTGTCGTCCTCCTCCTCCTCTTCGACTGTTCAGCCAGTCTGTGTCATGAGCATGGGATTCCCTGCCCCTTCTCCTTGGCTGATCGCCCACTCAAACCAAGAGGTGGGACAGTCAAGCCCGTGCTCCTGCCAGGGACTGGCTAAACAGCTGAGGAAGAGGAGGAGAGAAGCGTGTGCTGGATACTGAGTGGGTTATTTGGCTGTGGAGGCGGGGGAAGGGAACTCAACGCACCTCTGGTGCTGCACTTACAAACCAGCACAAATCTCCCAGCCAAGGATCATGCCTATCTCTAGTTAGGATAATCAAGCTATTGCTCTAGATGGGGGAAATAACAATTTTGATCCTGCTACTGTTGTACGGATAGGAATACAAAACATCAGCACAAAGTAAGATTTTAATGAAAAGGTTCTTCTTAAGGATATCATGAGTCTGAAATTAGGGTATTATATTTATTTGTGTAAACAGTTAAAATTTGCTGCTTCCTCTATCATTAATAAGTATTCAGGATAATTGCATTTTTAAAAGCTTGATGTTAAGTCACTTCCAACTTAGGGTGACCCTGACAGGGTTGATGAACTATATGAGATGTTCAAAGAGTGGCTTATCATTGGCATTCCCCATGTCAGTTTCTATGTCTAAGCGGCATTTTGAACCTAAGACTCTAGAATTCTGGTTTGACAATCTACCCACTATATCACATTGGTTCCCAAGTTGTTTTTAAAAAAAGATTTTAAAAATATTAAATATGCAAAACCACAAGGATATTGCTTTGATTCAGTTCTTGCTGGGAACAATAAACAACACCTAACTTTTGGAAAAAAGTTGGGTTTCAGTGCAAGAGCAGGCACTATATGTCCTTCCAGATGTTGTTGATGCATCAGCCTTAATTGGCATAACCAATGACAAATGAGGATTGGAGCCACATGCCAGCAGCATCTGGAAGGATACCAGTTATCTACTCCTGTGTTAGTCAGGGGAAAATGTTTCAGAATTTATGCCATCCTTGTATATACCATCACCATTCAATTTTAAGCATGGGTATTAGACTGTTCACATTCTTAGATAACCAAATATATCGCAGGAATGGAGCACCATGGTATATAGGTCCTAAGTAGTTGATGGCCACATACATAGACATGATTTTGACCACAACACCTCCCCGCTTGATGCAGAAACTGGAGCATTACGAAGTGTTTTAGGAGAGGAAATGAAGCATCCCAAAGAGAAATTGAAGCCAACAGCCTGAACTACTACTGAGGTTCCTAGTTCCTCAAAAATTGCTTCTTTATCTACTGATTTATAGAGCACATTTGCTGCTTTTTTAAAAAAAAGTTACCCAAAGCAGTGGACATGCTACAGTAAAACAAAATGAGTTTGGCAGTGGGACAGGAATTCAATATACTGTATCAAGAAGCACATGAAGCTGCATCTCTGGGGAGGGGGAGCAGCATAGTCTCAAATGGAAGTTGTGTGTTGGACACTGGCTGGCAGGATAATCACCAACAAATACAAATTTTAGACTACAATTGGAAGTTAAACATAGTGCCCAGGGATGAATCAATCTCTTATTTCTTTCAACTGATGAATGTGTTACCTCCCTGTTTGTCTTTAGAAATCAGGATGAGTATGAATAAAAGTAGCACCCATTCCTGTGCAGCTCTGTACACTTTCGTAAAGCTCACCAACATACGCTGAAGTTGAACTACATAAACAGAACACACTCCAGTTCCTTTGTGTCTCAGACACAAACTCTGCATGCAAATGAATGGCCTCCAAAGCATGATGAATGTGTGTGATATCAATGGTAAATGTATCCCATACATCTAAGACTTGTTTTTAAATTATATAAGAATGTTCACCAGGCCATTTAGCACCCTGGACAGTTCCAGACACTGGACAGCCCTTCAGCTGCGGTTGCATAGAAGGCAAGCTTTCTTTAAAATGTGTGCTCTAGCCACTGAGCATGTTGCCCCTTGTTCCTGATACCCAGTGGTGTCTGCACTGCCTTATGAGTGAGACACAAATATTGTTGCCATTATGCCCATGTCCATTGAAATAAACATATTCCATAAGAACACCAAGTGTATCTCCTTGAGAATTTTAGAAGTTTTCTCTTCCATGAAATTCTGGAAGTTATTATAGGCTACTAAACTGTGATCTGAAATCTATGTATTAGGCTAAACACAGCTGATGGTCCCAATTAGAGTAGCCCCATTGAATCAGTGTGGTATACATAACAATTGACTTACAAAAACCCCATTGATTCAGTGGGGCTACTCTAATTGAGTGTTAAAATGGAGCTTAATCTACTATTATTGTCTAGTCTGATGACGTTTAAACAAAAATCATGGGATAGTTTTGTGTTTTCTTTAACGTATGACATTCTACTACTGTCTAATATTTTTTCTTTCATTTCCACTTGTAAATTATGTAGAACTAGCTTTGGCCACTGACACCATCATAATAAAACATCACTCTTAGTGACTCAACTGCAAAACCCACACAACATGACACAAACCAAAACAAAAGCCAAAGCCACTACAGATTAACAGCCTTCATGTTATGTTACAACACAACTGAAGAATTAGACTTCAGAAATCTTCCTTGATGCCCAAACACATAAAACTGGCAAGTGTTTTTAAAATCAGTTCTGAGTTGATTCCAGACGATCCTTTAATTCTCTCATAAAGTGGCCCATGCTTCTAGTTTAATATTGCTCTTCGATGAGCTGAGGTAAAATACTTTCCACAATATATCATACCTTAAGATGTTGGCAAGACAGAGCATTTTGGAAGGTCTTTTTTTTTTAATTCTGTGCTCTTTTGCCCTCTGTGGTTCAACCAACTCATGTTAACTGATAAATTGTGCTGTTTTTTTTATTGGCATATCTAAACAACTGTTTTTATGCTGTCTATTTCTGATATTTATTTGATGTGAATTTATAGTTCAAACCATCCTATCAGACTCTGTCCTGCTTTTGCTCTACTCTCTCTCCAAATCTTCGTTAGAGAGGCAGAAGCTTTAGAAGCATGATCTAGACAAAAGCCTCTTAATGCTGGTCTGAACATTCCCAATGCTTCTTAAAGTTATATTATGGCTCACAATATTCACTTTACATCCTTAATCTTCTCCTACATTCATTTTTGTGCTGAACTGTATTGACCTTTACGGAGCCGTTGAAGTTAGATTCTTCACAATGGGATTCTTCACAATGAAATCACTGCCATGAAGATTTTCGGTCATTTGAGACCCTTCCTTGTAACTTGCTGTCCCCAAATGCTTCCCCAGCAAAAAAGGTAAACTAAGAGGGTCTAGAAACCTTAAGCTAAGGAGTGGGTGAGGAATAAGAAATGATTTATTAACAAAAATACAGCTGTGGCTGATGGTATCATTGGACTTACAGAGTGTAACTTTATGTTATAGGATGTCAGCCACAGTTTCATGAATAACAGAGCCAGTCATTTGTCTTTCAACTCTTCAGAAACATTGTTTGTATTACATTATACAGTATTAAAATCATATACAATTACTTTTGCAAAAATGCATATATTTTCTTTTGAGCTGTGAACACATTGAAACACATTTGAACCTTGACATCCATAATTATTAGAGAGACCATTATTCCTTTATGGTGCAGAATGGAGTATACTAACTGTGACGTAGCTATCAAGGATAAAGACTATTTCTTCTTTCCATTTCCCTTTGTATTTATTAGCTCAATGAGCCAGGTATCTGGTTGCAGAGCCAGAGGTCAAGAATTAGATTCCTCACTGTATTTCCATGGAGAAGAACTAGCCTATGTAGCCTTGGGAAAGCTGCACAGTCCCAGAACATCCCTAGAAGAAGAGAATGGTAAACCACTTCTATGTCTTCTATGCCTAGAAAACTATGGAAATAACCATACATTGACTTAATGGAACTTGATGATGACAATGACGACGATGACAATGAACCTTATGATTATAAACCCAGTATAATGCAGACTGATCTGACATGTTTTTTACTCATAAGCAAGTCCCATTTAATAGTAACCCTCTATTATACTAAGTGTATATAGCTATTTTCCCCCAGCCTTAATTATACATTTTTCAGGTGCGATGTTGTACCTTGTTACACTTTAGTTTCATCCAAATACTTCGTAAGAAAGGCATCTCACAAAGTTCTATTGCTTGATTTATTGCAAAGTAGGCACTTTGCTCAGCAAAGTATGAGCATCAGACCACTAAGCTATGCATCCAGGGCAGCACACATTAAATCTCACCTGGTGTCAGATATCCAAGACCAAAGAACCATGTGTGCAAAGATTGAAGGGACTAGCAAATTTATGGCGCATCCTGTCCATTTGTGTATCCTGACAGAGGATTTATTGTTCATGAGTATTACTGGATCTGACGTTATATTCCCCAGAGAGCTTGACCATCATGGCAGGGAGCCGATAAAGCCATCAGAGGCAGGCAAGTAATTCCCCCACTGCATATTCTCATAAGCACAACGGTGACTGTGAACTATTCTGATAATCTAGAATGGGATGGAGTTGTTAGTTTATGTATGTTGATAAGTAGGTATGTATTTGCTTATCATCTGCAATGGGCAATGTTCCAGAAAACAGTACTGCTCACCATAAATACACCAAAATTGTGCTGAATAAATGAGGTCTTGAAATTCCTTAATTATTCATGTGCCTTGACTCATATCTTCATTCAAACCCTATGGTATAAGACTTCTCAAGTGTTTCTACTGCAGCTCTGACCAACATAGCTAACCTCTTTGGAAATAACTGTTTTAAAATGTCAGGAATTTGGCGACAGTAGAAATATGCAGAGTTATTGAAGACACTTACAAGTTCTTCTTTGCTGCAAGACGGTTGTATTTACAAGTATTTACATAAAAGACTGTGCTGAATCCAATACCAAATAGTTTTACATTACATGGAAATACAGTCAGGTCAAACAATAGTAGTAGGTCTATTCTGGGCTTATTTTCCTTAACAGCGGTTTTTTTTTTGGTGTGTGGAGATATTCAAGATACAAAGCTGCCCTGCAACAGCATATTTTTATGATTTGATGCTCCTAATGCATCTTAATGTTTCTCATCTCATTATGTATACCACCTCATGAGAGCTATGCCCTAAAAGGCAGCCTATTAATGCTTTAAATAAATAATGACTTTTTTTCTGCAGAGTTCAATGAAGCAGAATTCGTTAGAAAGTCTGCTTAAGAACAAAGTGTAGGGGAAAAGATTAAAACCCGTTTCTGAAAACCGCAAAGGCTACTGAGGAGGAGTGAGTCAGCCAACTGAAATGTTTTAGTTATAGGAAGTCTGCACCAAATACAACCTTTTTGGGTCCTTTTCTTTTCAAAAGATTGGTTCGTTAAACCTATGTGTATTCTTCCCATTTGGAGGAAAAATGCCTACCATGTGCTCACCAACATCCTGAAATGTTTGCAGATGAATTTGGAGGCAAAGCGAGGCAATCTTAAAGAGAATTGCACTGGAAGAGAAAGTGAACTGGGTCTTTTCCAGTTATGGGAAAGTGGTAAATGTTAAAATACAGATGCTATCCATGTTGATCCTCTACCAAAGTCCAAAAACAAAGAAAGGCCTGTTTAACTATATCAACAATTGTAGCAGCTTTCATCTCACCATGAGCAGGTGAAAGGTGCTGCATTCTTATACTCATTGTTATGTGCTGTTGAGTTGGAACTGACTTATAGCAACCATAATGGAGATTCCAAGGTAAGTGAGATATTTAAGGAGTGGTTTTACTAGTTCTGGGAGGGACATGGTGGCGCTGCGGGCTAAACCGCAGAAGCCTGTGCTGCAGGGTCAGAAGACCAAGCAGTCGTAAGATCGAATCCACGCAATGGAGTGAACGCCCATCGCTTGTCCCAGCACCCGCCAACCTAGCGGTTCGAAAGCATGCAAATGCAAGTAGATAAATAGGGACCACTTCGGTGGGAAGGTAACAGAGTTCCGTGTCTAAGTCGCACTGGCCATGTGACCACGGAAGATTGTCTTCGGACAAAACGCTGGCTCTAAGGCTTGGAAACGGGGATGAGCACCACCCCCGAGAGTCGAACACGACTGGACAAAAATTGTCAAGGGGAACCTTTGCCTTTACGTTTACTAGTTCTACTCCCCCAGTGAGATTCCAGGACTGAGTGGAGATTTGAACCCTGATCTCCAGAGTCGCGGTCGGCCACTCTACCCACCACAGTGAATTCATGAATCTAAACTCCCCAGTCAGAACCAAGCTGCCCAAATACTTTGTGCAACAAGATAGATTGTAACAATATATTGGGGCTTAGAAAATTGATTCATCTTCTGTCAGCTATTGGACTGCAGTCAAGCGCAAAGGGCACCAGTAAGCTGGAGAGGGATGGCAGATGATAGGATCATCCTTGCCAGTTAGTCTCACCTCTTCAAATCCAAAAGCGCTAGCTTCACTACAATAGGCTCTGGCTTCAATGCAAGTGGGCCTGTCATACTTTTGGTAATTGTGTAAAAAATGGAAAGTTCAATAGACACAGTTTATCAAGGAGAGGTTGGAAGAACTGCAACGGATGATGGTTATTTATTTATTTCTTGGCTTTCTAAAATTGCCCCTGTCTAGCTGGCAGACCGATGATGTATGGTTTGAAATATATTAAAAGACAATGAGAAAAACCATAAATACCAGTTATGAGCAGCAGTTAAACACAGAGTGTCAAATAGGGATGGGGCTTTTAGAATTCCAGGAATTCAGCTCCCAGAATTCAGCCAGTACTCCACCCCAAGGATAATTATGGGATTGAAAGCCCCCAAACCAGAAGGATTTAGAGCAGCCCTATCTACCTCCATGTCATTCCTGCGCTACTGTTTCTTCGAACAGCAAGAATAATGTTCCCTTGCATTGTGGGAATTGCAAGGACTCCCTGCAATTTGCAAAGGTGCATGGGAGCGCTGGTGTCCTGTAGACTGTATGAAGGCAGTCTCCATCAGAATTCATAAGTGGCAGGGAATCCTTTATGTGTTTTGATTGTGTTATGAGAGTGGAAGTCACAGGATTCTGAAAGTCCCATCGCTAATAGTGGCGAAACATTGAATCTTACAAGTCTGTAGCAGACATTAACCCTTCCAAAGTAGATCGCAGTGGGAACCAATCTCACCTCCCCCCAGATGAAGTTCTACAACCAGGATGGTGCTGTTGAAAAGGAATTGTGCCGATCATCCACTAAAGATGAAGATGGGAAATACAACGGGGGTGGGTGTGTCTCTGATGATGGCCACAAGTTTCAGGCAGATGTGTGTGGAAAGACGATGAGGTTCTTTTTCTCCTTTGGTGGGTCTGATCCACAAAGTATTGATGCATCAAGGGGAAGAAAGGAAAATTCATAGTCAGTTAGGGCTTGTCCCTGGTCTAAAGCAGGGTGGATTTTGACTTGAATGTCTAGTGGCCAACTGTGTGCAGATTACAAGGGCTTTTACTACCATGATCCTGACCATATGCTTTTGAAGAAAGACTTTTCTTCATTTTCCTTTCTTGTAGCTGGTCCCGCCTATTGTATCACCTGGCCTGGGAGAACACTCATCTCTTAAATGGTTCATCAGAGTGGCCGTATGAACAAGAGTCCCAGGTTCCGGTATCCACCACAGCATGAGAGGAGAACAAGCCAACCTGAGCTGGTTCGAAGATGACCTGGACCAGTCTCTATTCTTAGATCTGTACAGATGTTTGCATGCAGTTCTCTGTTTCCAGATGATTTGGGGAAATCATCAATGAGGAAAACAAAGTGCTGTGACTTGGGATCATACTACCATCAATTCTGGGACTGTAAAAGCCCTTCAGGGTGTAGGCAAGCCTAATACCAGTTTGCTCCTTTCCCTCCCCTTCCCCGGGTGCCATGCACTCCGATGCATCCTCCTGTGAATCTGCCCTGCATCAGCCAGCAGCAGGCATTAATAAATAAAATAGAAAACAATAGAAGGGGGAAGGAAAGCATGGCTCTGATCTGTGCCATCAAAGGCAGCAGAAGAGAGCCAGTCATCCCTTACACATTTGCACACAGGGTAAGTCCTAAGTGCAGTGAAGACACACTAGAGGTACATAAAAGACAAGAGGAAGAACATTTCAGAACATGGCCCGTCTAGTAAGAGATGTACCACCTTTCTCCTTGGCATGTCCAGATACAAAGCACCTGCCCAGTCAGATGGATGGGAATCCATCCTCACCTTGGTGAGTTTGATTTGAGTCCCCTCCAAGAACTCAGCAAGTGTTGTTTCAAGTTGAAGCACTTCAGCCCTTGATCTTCTCCATTGGCACTTTCCAATTTTGCTAACAGCAACGAGTACCAAGTTTCCCCCCCCCAAAAAAATCCCAGATCTCTATCACCATCCCCCCACAACCATGGGGCAGACCTTGGTGATTTGTAGGGGCATGCCACCCGATCCAGTGGTGACTGGGGGGGGCTTTTTGAACAGCCACCACCTCCCATAGGTGTTCCAGAAAACACACCAACAGCTCTCTCGTCTGGACCCATTTCCTCTGAAACGGGCGCGCCTCCCTAGCAGGTGCATGTACTGTATGCCCCGGGGGCGCATGTGCACGGACATTAAGCGCGCCCATGCATTGGTTTGACCCGCCGGGTCCCGCGCGTGGGCTTTTTCTTGAGCTCGCCACAGCTGCGCGTCAATTAGCACGAGGCTGGGCGCGCGCGGGCAGTGCCTGGGAGAAGGCACGCGCCGCTCGTTGAGGGATTCCTTCTGCGGCAGGGCAGAACCCCCCCCCCCCGGGAGAAAAGGGCGGGAGAGCCACACACAACTCGGCCAGCCGGCATGTGGGTGTGAGCGTGTGAAAGAAAAACATGCACACACACACACACACACACACACACAAACGGCGGTAGCAGCTGCTCCTTCGTCTGTGCCTCTCTAACCCCCCCCCCCACAGACACACACAAACACGGCGGCGCGCGGCCCTCACGGCCCGGGAAGAGGCGCGCGTGCCACCGCCTGACGGTCCCAAGGAGAGCCGCCTCCCCCTCCAGAGGCCGCGGAGGGAGGGAAGGAAGGAGGGCGGGACCCCCTCCGCGCTTGAGCTGACAGAAGCGCCCGCCGGGGGGCACCCTCGCGAACCAACCCCCCTTCGGAAGCGCGCGCAAGGACCCGAAAGAAAAGTGTGTGTGTCTGAGTGGAGAGGGAAAAAAAACCTGAACCCAGCCTCTGGCGCCATTTGGGAAAGGCTGCTTCTCAAAGGAGGGGCAGGGGGACCCACGTTCTCCAAGAGCGGCCGCTTCTCCTGAGGCGCTGCCGCCGCCAAGTGTTCCCGGGTCCCCCCCCCCCCTCAGCGAGGCTCTGTGGGAAGAAGGAGAGGACCTCCAGCCTCTCTCGTCTCCTCCCCGCCTCTTCCCGGCTGCCCTGCCCTGCGTCGCCCCGCTTCACAACTTCGGCCGTTCCCCCCCCCCCCCAATTAAGGGGAGGCTGGCCTGCCGCCCTCTCTCCCCCCCCCCGGTTGCCTTCTGCCAAAGAGACTCCCCGAGAGTCTGCACCCCTCCCGCCTCCCCGCCTTTCCCTCAGAAAGACAAGCGGCGCCCAGTCTTTCCCGGGGATTCCGGCCCTGGAAAGCGCGGCGTTTCCCTTCGCGGGAGAGTCGCGGAGGCGGCGCAGCGGCCAATCTCTTCGAGGGGCGCCTTGCAAAGGAGGAAAGACTCCGGAGGAAGCCTCGCGTCTCGGCGCAACCTCGCACCGCCTTCCGTCCCTCCCTCCCTCTCTCTGCGACGGGGGAAGAAAGTGTGTTGGTGGAAACTTGAAAGCAGCCCCGCCGCCAGAGACGGCCCGCCAAACTTCCCGAGATGAACCAGACCGCCGGCGTCTCCAACAGCGTCCGCTGCCCCGGCGGCAAAGGCGCAAAGGTAACAACGTGCCCCGCGAGGCGTCTTCGTGGACGGAGCTCGGCTCCTGCATTGGCGTCGGGGGGGGGGGGGACGGGACGTCGAGGTGGCGACTCCGGAGGGGGGAGGAGGAGGACGGGGGGGGGAGGAGGAGGTGCTGGTGGCACCGCAAACGATTTGCCGGCCGGACAGCGCTTGCCATCGCGCCCGCGTGCACTCTTGCTTCCCACCCACCCCCCAAGAAGGCGCTTTTGGATCCAGCGGAGGAGGGATGGGGGGAAGTGGGGGGGGATTTGGGTCGGATCTGGAGGGATCGAGCTTCTCTCCCTTTCGTCTTCCATCGCCGGCGCTCGCAAGGACTCGTGTGGAGCCGGAGCGGCTTTTTTGCTGAGGCAGAGGAAAAGAGCAGCGTGCGGGGGGCGGGGGGGAGGTTTTCTCTCTTTGGCCGGCGGTCGGGGTGGGGGGTCAGAATAGATTTCTCGTGGAAGGCTCCGAAGAAGGGCAAGGTGTTCCGCGCGATGAGCTGCAGGATCCTACTGTGCAGCGTGTATGTGTGTGTGTGTTTTTTTTAATTGGGGGTGGGAAAGAGTTAATCTTGATGCCCCTTCTCTTCCTCTCTCTCCAAACGAGCTCCCTTGGGGTGTCTCTGGAGGAGGGGAACTTAGCCCCAAGATGTGTATAGGTGTATTTAGACCGTCAAAAGGTACAGCCAGATTTTCTGGCTGGAAGATGTGAAAGAAGACGGCCCGTGTGAACTGCAAACACCCCATGGAGGGTGCGCTTCGATCTATCGTTCAGCGCTTGTTTTTTGTCTGTGTGTGTGTGTGTGTGTGTGTGTGTGTGTGTGTGTGTGTGTGTGTGTGTGTGAGAGAGAGAGAGAGAGAGAGAGAGAGAGAGAGAGAGAGAGAGAGAGAGGCGCCTCTGTACTGTATGCGCTGAATGGCTGACCTTCTTCTTACCATCTAACCCGGTGAACGGACAGGCTCTGGATTAACTCCGTTGTGGAATTCTTCCACTTGGAGCGCAGCGCTCGGCCCTTCAAAGTTTGCAAGTCTACTAAGAAGTGAGTTGGAGATGTCAGGGGAACTTACTCCTAGGAAAGTGTGCAGATACAGTAAGTAGTGTCCTTGCATTTAAAAGGGCATCAGCCTCAAAGGGTGTCTATGGCTAACTTGTAGAAGTTCCCCTCTGCTTTCCAGTGTTTACTAAAACAAAAAACAAAACAAACAAAAAGAATCCCAGTTTCAATTCAAAAACTAAAGCTGGGCAAAATCACTTTTTTTCAAAAAAGCTGCTAGCCTTAGCCTTTGGATTCTAGGAACTTTAGTCCAAAAAGTAACTCTGCTGAGTCGTACCCAAAATCCTTACTCAGCACCACATGTAGATATTCAGAGGCCTTACTCCCATGACCAGTGGAAGCATTCTCAACTTTGTATTGCATCTAGGGTTAAAGACATGTCCCAGCGTTTGTTCTTAAAGGCGTAACCCTGGAATATGTTGCAGGCAGGTGAAAATGTCCCTGAATAGATTCAGGTCTCACATGCACATTCTCCACAGTCTTTAGAAATCATATCCATATCCTGCTAGAGATCAGCAGCTGAAGATGGGTCTTCTCAGCCAGACTTTAGTAGACAAGGTGTGAGCCTAAGCATTGCTCCAACACCAGAGTGCATAGGTGAATAACAGAGTGTGTCAGCCAGTCAGTGAATAGAATAATACTCTACTCTGTTTGACAACCTTCTAAATGAATATTGTTGTCCCAGTGCTGCAGGAAAGATACACAGCCTTCAAAGAACTGTATTCAGCTTCTAGATACTGGCTGGAATGATGGGAAGCAACTCTGTCACATCTGGAGGGCACCATACTGGAGGGGGAATGGGGAAAGTGTTGCCCTCTAAAACATTTCACACAAACAGTGGGGAATCGAACGCACAACTTTTGGCCGTGTGGCCAGATGCTTAAATCACTGAGCTACCCAGCAATTTATGATATGGAAAACTTGCAATTCTTAAAACAATTTTAATAGTTCAATTAAAGCCATTTTTTTGCCTAGTTTCTGTGGCCAATTTATGGTCCAGATACTGCTTCCAGAAAAAGGACCAAAAACAGACAACCGAACATAATAAGGCATACTTGTTAAGTACAGTTTCCATGTCTTTGGTTTGCCTTCACTGGAACTCTTTAGAGAAAAAGTTTGTTGTGGAAAAACTGTTTCAAGATTATAACATTGTCACAGTAAGTGCAGTGTGTAACATAATTGTGCTGTTCTATTATTTTAAAAACTCCTTGCGTATAGAAACCAGAAGAATTCTAATACAGTGTTTTGAAATATGTTAATTTTTGGAATATAGGTCTCCATTGTAGGTAGACTTTAAGTGCAGTAATCCTGAAAAAGTGTTGTTATGAAGATAGAAGTTATATAATGAACCTCAGATATATTTTGACGGTAGTGGTCTTTGAGCTGCAACTCTTGATATACAACCCGGGTAAACATTTAAGCAATGGTTCCTCTTAGTTTTTTTCAGGACAGAAGCCAGAAAGATATATTTTTAAAAAGTGTTTGCAACACTGAGTCTAAATTTACTTTAGAAACATCTAAAGTGTCTTAATGTATCTGCTACATTGTTTATCTGCTATATTAAGAACATCAAGTCTCCTATCTGAAACACTTACCTGAGAGTAAGCCTCACTGGAACTTCCTTTTCAATAGGAACTTAAAGGGTTTTTACGGTGAATGAATTATGACTTGGCATATAAAACTGTATTTTTAGTACCCTGTCTGAGATTTAGAAGAAAAGCTTCCTATGCTTTTCTCAAGGACCTGCTTGGTTATTTTTTTTTCCTTATTCTTTCTCAAATATTGCATTTCTTGAAAATTGAGGATGACCTGCAGAGGCAGCAGAGTTGTCTGGTCTTCTGTTTCTTCTATTCCAGGACTCCCAACTCACATCAGCATTGGCAACACAGTTAGTGGTCAGGCGCGTTTGAAAGTGTAGTCCAATGTCACTTAGAACAGTGGTTCTTAACCTTTGTTACTCGGATGTTTTTGAACTGCAACTCCCAGAAACCCCAGCCAGCACAGTTGTTGGTGAAGGCTTCTGGGAGTTGCAATCCAAAACTCCTGAGTAACCCAAGGTTAAGAACCAGTGACTTAGAGCAGTGGTTCTTAACCTTTGTTACTCAGATGCTTTTGAACTGTAACTCCCAGAAACCCCAGTCAGCACAGCTGGTGGTGAAGGCTTCTGGGAGTTGCAGTCCAAAACTCCTGAGTAACCCAAGGTTAAGAACCAGTGACTTAGAGGACCACAATTTCCTTATGCCTAAACTAAACAAATCTAGTTGCCATACATAAGGAAGATGCCGCCACTTGTTATTGCAGTGGATGCACATTTGAGTCCTTGAGTCCACCTTTGGATGTCACAATTGGTAGAAAGGAAAAGGCACCTGTCCGAGACCTTGAGCACTACAGCTGTTTAGACTCAGTTAATGATCACTAAGACCGCTATAGAGCATTGTAACTAATTTAAAGCAAGTTTGCTATGTAGTTTTACAACTTAACTTTGTTTGATGCTCATCCCCAGTGAAAGGCAAGATAGTGGGGTTTCAGAAGAGATACATTTATTATATTTCAAGGAGCCTCATGGTGCAGTGCTTAAACTGCAGTCCTGCAGCCAATACTCTGCTAATGACCCAGATTTAATCCCAGGGAGCTGGCTTGAGGTTCACTCAGTCTTCCTAGGTAGGAAAATTGAGTACCCAGCTTATAATTAGGGTTGTGCAGAGGCCTCCTGACTCCCTTTGTATTTGAATAAAGAATGTACAGTTTGGTCTAACCATTCTACACCCTTAAGGAACTACCCCCCCCCCTTTATCTCTAAGTCTGTGATATTATTTGAGCAGTTCTGGATCTCTATTTTTAATGATATCCAATGAAGTGGAGGAGGGGATATAAATAGTTTTGATCTCTGGAATAAATGCAGTGTTTTAATTGTGCAACCCATCCTCTCAAAGGCCGTAAAACCACCATTGTTCCATAGTCACAAACAGATTCAATTCTAACAGTGCAATAATATTTTAATAGATTTCAGTACACCAAGCCAAGTGAGGGAACAAAGAAAACTGTGACCCTTAGTGCCTCAGTGGTTGGTGCATTCAGGGGAGATTTCAGGCTTTATTGAGGGGTTTATAGCTGCCACTCACTGTCTCCTTTGCCAGCACCTGTTTAGTCTACTGTAATATTTTTGATTTTCCCTTCCCTCAGGATTGCTATCTTTTTAACTCCATGAATGCTAAATGGGACACAAAGGGTCTACTGTGGTGTTCTTCCAACTTGGGGTGAACAATGGCTCCTAGCTCTGCCCCATAGTTTCTCTGAAATAACACACTTGCCCCCCCCCCCAGATTTGCTGTGGTGTTTATTTTTGCACATTTTTACAAGGAAAATGCACAAGCCTACCTATTCTCTCTCTCTATATATATATATCCACCCTAGCTAGGATTTCTGTTTTAAAAACTGGTTCATGTCCCTCTTTTTATAATCTAAGATATTCATTAACTACAAAAAGCTTTCTGCATGACTGACTCCACTGCAAATAAGCCTTTCAGAGATCAGAAATTATATAGTGCAACAGAAGACTGAAAATAAGAGGAGATGATCCAGAATGAGGAACATAATGAATAGGTATGATTGCTCGGGTGGTTCTTCACTGCACAACATTTAAAACACATTTTAAAAGGTATTGATAGTTTTAGCAGCCTGCTGAATGCTAAAAGTGTTTTCCTTTCCAAAGCCCATTGGTGACCAAGCATTGACACCAGAAGCTAAGTCCTGCCTTGCATGTTTCACTTCTTTTGTTATTCTGAAACTTTTGTCCCACAAAATCAGGCCATCCTGGATGTCCTTGGCAATAAACAATAATAAAATAGTCATTAAAGTGTATACAGAATAAGAACATTGTCAGTCAGTCAGCAGCAGCTGAATGTATGCATAATTTGATGTGTTGAAGTCAAAGCAGAAATTCAGAACTGTAAGCCATTTTGAGGATTATTTAAATAAAGGTAAGGTGTAAGTAAAAGTAGAGCCACAGTGGTATCTTGAAGGTACGTGATTACAGGCATGTAGAGGAAACTAAGTCAAACTGTTCATGATGTGCTGATAGCAATATACAGATTGGGTATCTCTCGTTTCTTTTTAGAGGACCATCAGCCACCCATATGCACACACAAATCTGAACTGGACTTTGTTGAAAATAGATGGTAAGTTGAAAAGAACGAGACTTTTGGGATTTTTGCATTGCAGCTCCCAGAATCTGTCCAGGATTCCTTCAGGAAGAATTCTAGGTTCTGCAGCCAGAAAATTAAAAGTGCACAGAGCCGTTTTCATTACTTACAGATGAGCCTCTTGTAGCCTTTTTTTTTTTTTTGCCTTTGAAGAAGAAGAAAAACAACCCAATGTTGCATGGCAGTGGCCAAGCAACATGTGAGCTTCAAGGATTCATGGCATAGGTGGTTCTTTGAGATACCGTCTGGAGAGTCTAATGGCCAGGGAAACTATTTATCCTGTGAATCACTGCAGCTTTGAATGCATACCTTTGAAAGAAGGGAATCCGCCCCAATATATGAGGGGGGGGGGAGAGAGAGAGAGAGAGAGGGAGAGGGAGAGGGAGAGGGAGAGAGAGAGTGTTACTGTATTTTTCTGTGTATAAAATAACACTTTCCTAAAATAATTAAAGGAAAAATTGAGTGTAGTTTTATACATGGAAGTAAGGAGGGAGGCATCAAAGCGCTTTGATCCCTGCTTTCCCCCTCCACTTTTTGTGAGGGGGAAAGCAACTTTTTGCAAAGAAATTTTGGGTTAGAAAAGTGGGGGTGGGTGGGTCTTATACACGGGGAATCGTATACATGGAAAAATACAGTAACATATGGAGAATATCAATCCTCTTTCTCAGAGACTTGCTTCAGAGCCTGCATTGCCCTTTTTGATAACTCTGACTAATACTAATGATTTTTGTGAGTGGTTCTAGCTGCCTCATTGTATTTCACACTTTACGAGTGCACTTCAACCACCTACTCTCCGCTGTCAGACCTCCCATTACTTACTAGGCAAAGCAATGTGTGATTATCTCTTTCAAAATTCTAGCCTTTTATTCCAAAAGCTTGGGGACAGGCAGGTAATCAGAAGTTAATTGGGCACTTCTTTATTTTCCTGGAGGGGAAAAAAAAACCTGAATCTGAATTACTATCCTTGAAAAGCAGCTATCAAATATACAGTAACTTCACAGCTGTGATTATGTGTTTCCTGGAAACATGCTGTGTATATCCAAATTTTTCATATTCTTTAAAAAGGTCAGCAGCCTACTCAAATGGGGTATTTGCTGCCTCTTCTTTCAAACCAATGTGTTTATCTTGGCCAGGTCTCCACTAATCTCTTCATATTTGAAGTTTCTATGAGGAAGCTACTGGAAAAAACCATAGCTTTGACGATGCAGACCTTTTGGTTGTTGTGGGTTTTTTGGGCTCTTTGGCCGTATTCTGAAGGTTGTTCTTCCTAACATTTCACCAGTCTCTGTGGCCGGCATCTTCAGAGGACAGCACTCTGTGGACCTTTGTTGTCAAGGTGATATCTCTGCTTTTCAAGATGCTGTCTAGGTTTATCACTTTCCTCCCAAGAAGCAGGTGTCTTTTAATTTTGTGGCTGCTGCCACCATCTGCAGTGATCAGGGAGCCCAAGGAAGTAAAATCTGTCACACTGCCTCCATATCTTCCCCTTCTATTTCCCAGGAGGTGATGGGACCAGTGGCCATGATCTTAGTTTTTTTGATGTTGAGCTTCAGACCGTTTTTGCACTCTCCTCTTTCACCCTCATTAAGAGGTTCTTTAATTCCTCCTCACTTTCTGCCGTCAGAGTAGTATCATCTGCATATTGGAGGATGTTGATATTTCTTTCTGCATTCTTAATTCTGGTTTGGGATTCCTCCAGTCCTGCCTTTCGCATGATGTGTTCTGCATATAAATTAAATAAGCAAGGGGACAATATACAGCCTTGTCATACTCCTTTCCCAGTTTTGAACCAATCATTTGTTTCATAACTGTTGCTTCCTGTCCCACATATAGATTTCTCAGGAGATAGACAAGGTGGTCAGGCACTCCCATTTCTTTAAGAACTTGCCATAATTTGCTGTGGTCCACACAGTCAAAGGCTTTTAGAATTGGTGCTTTTAAAATGCTGAATACCTAGATATTTACTTCCAAATAGCCAGTTGTCTGGTTATTTGCAACGCATTATTTGCAATGCATTATAATTGTGTCCAGGTGACAAGCAGGGAAAACTTTGTAAATTGGAAGAGTTGGAGCCGTTCTGTTCATTGGAGCCACTGATGTATTGCAGGTGCATAACACTGCAGGCAGGAATGGTGCCAAGTTATTTTGGGGATAATAGCAACTCTACTTATTTGCAAGGGTATGTATTTTCTGACTGGGAGCATCCCAAGGATTTATGAACTGTCATTGACGTCAGTTGATTAGAAGTACAACAGCCATGTGTCTCCTTGAAGCCAACAATAGAAAACAAACTCAGAGCGTAGTTCATGTTAAATGTAAGAGAAGATTATGGAAAGAGGGGAAAGAAACACCAGTTGGGAAGCATGTAGGAATACTATCCTACCCTTCTGTAATGCTTGAAATCCAGTAATGTAAAGGTACTCTGCATAAATCTGATGACACCATCTGCTGTGGTTGTATTTTGGTAATTAAATGTTTAAATGTTTCCTATCCAGCCCCAAAGATTCCTAAACATCCTTTAGGATCCATTTGGTCCTGGGGAATGTTTAATTACCAAAATACCTTCACAGCTGGTGATGCTATCAGATTTACATGGTGTAACTTCATGTTACTGGATTTCAGCCAATGAAAGTTGACCTACTTCTGCCCATTGGGTAAAGACCAGAGAAACAGAGGTGAAATATTTTTTAAGGGAAGGAATTATGAAAATACTATTCAGTTCACATCTTGACTGAACAAAGCCTGTCCTTTATGTGTCATGACCTCCAGCAGAGAGCAGAAAAAGGTTGTTTAATAAACTTCTGGTGGGTTGCGTTCCATCTGGTGAATCACAAGATGTGTAAAAGTGTGCTGCTTATATATTATAGCACTTAAAGCACACTCTGGGTGGTTTACAAGTTAATTATGCAGGCTGGGTGCCCATTTTACTGACCTTGGAAGGATAGAAGGTTGAGTCAACCCTGAGCCAGTTACCTGGGATTGAGTCCTGGGTCGTGAACACAGTTTTGGCTGCAGTTTAACCACTGTGCCATGAGGCTCATTAATTAATTTAGAGAACACATGGCCCTTGTCCTTCACCATTGGCTATGCAGGCTGTAACTTGTGGGAACTGAAGTCCGAAAACATCTCAATGGTTCCCAACCTTGGATCTCCAGATGTTCTTGGACTACAACTTCCAGAAGTCTTCACCATTAGCTGTGATGGCAAAGGCTTCTGGGGGTTGCAGTCTATGAACATCTTGGGACCAAAGACTGGGCACCACTGACCTTGAGGGCCATATATAGTCCCTGCCCCCCCTGCCTTAAAGACATGGGTGACAGCTATGTAAAGAGAATAAAATAGATATGATTGAAATGGGGACTTGCTTGTAGTTGGACTATTTTTGGTTACTGCTGTTTTTTTATCTTTTATGAGAGCTACACACATAGTAAAATTTTATTGGATGTTTCTGCTCACAAAATTAACAAACAGTTGGTGTTTTAAGCACTTAGTGGAAAAGCATGAAACAGTTCATGTCTAGCCTGTGTAATAACTTTTCCTTTACAAGCATGGAATATAACACAGTTGCCCTCTGCTGATATTTTATCTCAAACGGCAATTTAACATTGCGCTGCAGTTCCTGAATATTAATATTGCTAGTGTGACTGCAAGCATCACAGGAAAAAAACAACCCCCAACAACTTCTTTTTTCATCTTTATAGAAATTCGCTGTTGAATTTCTTGGTCCATATAGCTTTATTTACTATAGTACTGATCTACTTGGAAAATTTTTGCATTTTTAAATAAGAGAGGCAATGATCCTTATAAATATGTTGCTCTGAATGTAGTTTCAACAGGAAGGGAACTTCGAAAATGTTAACCTCCTTCAGCTTGTTATTTTCTGGTGTGGTTCTATTCTGTTTTGTATAGGGGCTGGCTGGATAGGTCCCTGGCTGCTGAGCCAGACGTTGGGACTTCAATTCCTCATTGTGACTCCAGGGAGGAGAGGCAGCCCCGTGTAGCCTTGGGCAAGCTGCACAGTCCCAGGGTTACCTCCAGAAGAAAGAAATGGTAAACCACTTCTGAGTACTAACTACCTAAAAACCCTGGAAAGAGTTGCCATAAGTTAAGATTGACTGGATGGCACACAATTCTTCTCCTCTTGCTCTTCTTTATAGGACAATAGCTTCAAACTATTTCCCAAGGAATCCTGGCTTTCCTAAGGAGTTTATTAGAGGTCCTGTATGAGAAGATTACTAATAGTAGATACAGTTTACTGAAGGGTAGCTTGTTTCCTCTAACAGTGTTTCCTGGTAGTGTGCTATAGTGCAGTCTAAGGTGACTTTTGTTATGTAGAAGCTGATGTGCAATCAAGGCTTAACATATGGTATAATGCACTTTCTGCTTAAGGTTTGGACTCCATGATATATAGGGCCATCTCAAACACCCAAAGTGAGCATGCAGACATTCCGTAGCCTGACCAAGATTCTTTCAGAGCAGCCCCAATCAAACGTCCCTCCACATTGCCCACTGTTCTCGTTGTCTCTGACCATTAGCTGTGCTGGCTGGGGCAAATGGGAGTTTTAGTGCAAAACATTTGATGGGATTCAAGTTGGGGAAGATGATTTTTTAGCTCAAATTTAAATCACTAATATGTATATTGAGAGTTTGCAAAGGAAGGACACTCCCTTTTTTTAAACACAGGAATTATATGCCTATTTCTAGTCAAAATTAATGGGAGCAAGGGGAAAATCTTGTGTGATGATGGATGAAAAGTGTTGCTTTTTTTCCTTTTTGGTAGAAACTATAAAGTTTATGGAGGGACCCAATAATGAAGTAGGCTTAAACTTTGTAATTGTACAAATACTGAAATAGCCTGTAATACTTTTAAATTACAGCCTGTAGAGACATTGCCACAAATTACCCAATAAATGGTAATAAATTGCCTATTTTTCATGCCAGCTTTGAAATCTGATTCCAGACGGAGGATTAAAAGGACCAATAAATGGTCACAAAAGAATTGCTGTCATCTGTAATGGGTAATGCAGCTTCTTCCCAGATTTTTAAGGATGAAAATAAGAGCTTTTTAAAAATGGAAAGCTGCATTTGATTGGACTTGAGATAGGCCCAAAATTTCACTCAACAGTTTATAATTTAAAACTATTAATTTCATGCGCAAAGGGTAATCCTCCAGACACAGCAGAAGAGGAGCTAGCCTAATTCATATAATTGAAAAAGCAAAGCCAATTAATAGCTCACCTGATGAACAGCACATCTGTATTGTGTGCTGAGAGCAGAGCTGTATCATCATTAGAACATGAAATTGTTTAGTATTTTAGAGACATAATTTAAACAGACTTTCTCAACAGAGCCCCGTACCTCTGACTGAATCCTGTGTTTACCTTCTGATAGCTAATAAGAAAACACAGCATGCTGATTTGCAAACTACAAGAGGTGCACAAAGCTTCTGCTGTGACATTCAGATATAATTTCAGCCATCAGTTAACAAGTCAAAGGTTGTATTTTTTGCTGCATCTTCCAAGAAATGCAACTGGTTTCCAACAAGGAATGTGAGCGCCGACTTCTTCGCTTTTGGCAATTTACCATTCAGACTTACACTGTTGGATTCACATCACTGGGCATAACAAATGGGATTCTGGCCACTATCTGTAACATACAGTTTGGTCCTAAATTTGAGACCCAATCCAGTTTATTACCAGTTCCAGGAAGCTAACTGATATATCCAAAGCACCACCTGGAGTTACACAATTATGTACTCAGCGTACTAATGGAACTTCACTAAAAATCAAGGACTGCCTCCTCCAGTATTTTTATCTTGATGGAACCTCACAGCACCCAGTACATGTCACTAGATAAAAAACAGTGTTCTCTCATCCCTTGGATGGAGTTAAAAAGTCAGAAACCACTGGGGCCTTGTGTCTCATTTCCCATCCCAAAAATCCCATACAAAAGTACAGTATGAGTTGCACTAGGTAAAGGTTCCCCTTGACATTTAGTCCAGTCGTGTACGACTCTAGGGGACAGTGCTCATCCCCATCTCCAAGCCGTAGAGCAAGCGTTTGTCTGCAGACTGTTTCTGTGGTCATATGGCGAGTGTGACTAGACAAGGAATGCTGTTACCTTCCCACTGAGGTGGTACCTATTTATGTACTCATATTTTTACATGCTTTAGAACTGCTAGGTTGGCAGGAGCTGGGACAAGCGACAGGAGCTCACTCCATTGCGTGGATTCAGTCTTACAACGGCAGCACAAAGGCCTCTGCGGTTTAACCCACAGTGCTACCAACGTCCCTAGGCTGAGTTGCACTAGGAGGATGTAAAGCTAATCCTGTGCTTCGATACCATTCCCGTTGTTGGGGATCTGTAGTATGAATGATGTTGAAAATTGAACTGTTTACTTCATCTACTGGCCGTAATATTTTCTATTTTATTTATTTATTTGGTTTCTGTACCACCCATCTGGCTACTAGGCCACTCTGGGCAGTTTATGTATTAAACAAATAAAACATACACAATTCCAAACAATGAACATAATAATATAAAATCAAAATAAAGATAAAACAACCAACAATTTAAATAAATTAGTTAAAATACTATAAAATAATATAGAGCAAGACAGCAAGACTGATAGTATAAATGTTGAGACCATTCACTGTAATTAGGTGTTGTAAGGAATGGAGAGGCCTGTCGGAAAAGCCCCGTTTTTAACAGTCGCTTAAAAATTCCCAGTGAAGGAGCCAAGTGGATTTCGAGTGGGAGGTTGTTCGAAAGCTGAGGTGCAGCCACTGAGAAGGACCACTTTCTGGTTCTCTCTTTCTGGGCCTCTCTTGGGGTCAATTCTCTCAACCGCCTGGCCTGGGAAGATTATATGGGACAGGCCGATCACACTGGGAGGAGGCTTTCTGTCAGGTATTGAGGTCCTAAACCATTTTAGGGTTTTATAAGTTAAGACCATCACCTTGAAGCTGGCACAGAAACGTATTGGTAACCAGTGCAGGGTGGCCAGGGTGGATGAAATGTGTTGATGTTTCTTAAGTCCACTCAACAGTCTGCCCACTGTGCTCTGGACCTGCTGAAGCTTCCGTAACAGCCTCATGGGAAGCCCCACATAGAGAGTATTACAGTAGTCTATTCCCGAGATTACCAGTGCATGAACCAGCGTGGTGAGGGACCCGGTGTCAAGGTACGGATGCAGATGGGCAATCTGCCTTAGGTGGAAGTAGGTGGAACGGACCACAGACACTATCTGAGACTCCATTGACAGTGCTGGTTCCAGTAGTACACCCAAGCTGTGAACCTCATCCTTAGTGGAGAGAGTACCCCCCAAAGGAGAGGGTGGCACCCAATCCACAAACAGTAGGGGTACCCACCTGCAGGATCTCCGTCTTGCATGGGTTCAGCCCCAGCCTATTCCCCCTCATCCACCACAGCACGCCGATCCCCAACCCAGAGAGCTGCCCCAGGAGGATACTGTGGTTGATGATATCGAAGGCTGCTGATAGGTTGCGGAGGACCAGCAAGGACATTTTGCCCTTTGTTGGCCTCCCTCAAGAGGTCATCTTGCACGGTGACCAGTGCAGTCTCTGTGCCATGGCATGGCCTGAAGCTGGACAGGAATGGATCAAGGGCATCAGTCTCCTCCATTATAGCAAATGCGTCAAAGGGAAACTGTTAGAGATGGGTGCTCCATGTACATGATAGCTTTGAATGAACCTGTCAGCATATCCCCCGGGCTGGCTGGAACACTTTACCTGGTTGCCCTGTGTTGCTGGGGTTTTTCTTCTCTGGCAGCATGCCTATCTGGGCAGGAGATCAGGCTCCCTTTCCCTGCCTCCTCTGACAGCCAATCACTTTGTCAAGGAAACGAGATGGGGATTCTCCCCATGCAGCCAATGAATGGTCAGCTGCTGGAGGAGGTGGAGACAGGACGCCCAAGCTCCTGCTTGAATTGGTGTGTCATCAGAGATCAGAAGGACCCTGATGATGTGCGATGACAGGAAAGTGGCCCAGCTGGCCTGGTGGATGGGGAGAAGGTCCACATGGCACCTGTAGTGCTGTGCTGACAGCTTTGTATGAAGCTGCCAGGTGCATGAAGGGCCCATCTTTAGAAATCATGCTTCTACAGTGATAGGAGTGAGGGAAGGTAAATGGCTTTCAGATGCTGTCCCTTTCATGTTGAATTCATTTTATATTGGATGTAACTTTACTTTTATGAATCCTAGGAAACAGGTTTGTTCTGCATTAGAAAGAAAAGATATGTGGGATGAGTCTGAGGATTTGTGTTCAAAGATAGACCCATGCTTTTAATCCTTCAGCAGCACACACATGAATAGACTCTGTAGTCATGTTGGGTCTCCAGAGACGTGAGGATTTCTGTGTGTAATTGAAAGATGGCCCAGGAAGACATTGAGCTGGGCAAAACCAAACTTCATTTGTAATTATCAAACTTCAATTGGTTCTCAAAAACATTTGGCTGGCACTCACTTCAATGGAGGCTGTAATGTTGATCTTCTTGAGTGTCTTTATTTAGGGCTACGGTGTCCTTTCTGGGAGCGGTATAAAGGATGACGTGGTTTTCTGGTTGGTCACTCTTGCCTTGCCATGACTTGGTTTATAGTTGTTCTATAAAAAATTGATCAATAAATGGAGTTGCTTATAGAAATGATTGCATTCCAGACAGCCACAAATGTAGTGTATCTATAATTAAAATTGCTCACACAGCTATTTTCTTTTTTACTGTTTGTGGGAGATGGAGAGATTATATACACAAAAGACATTTTTATATCACAGTGGTAACATCTGATGGTAGTGGCAAAGTGCTAGGGGTGTCACCATGTAAATATAGTGTGAATCCCCCCCTCTGAAAAACGTCCTTGAAAATGTATGCCTTAACACATGTATTGACTTCTAGAACGTGCAATACTAGCCCCCTTACATACAGGCACGCCCAGATTTTTTAAATTCGCAAATACTTATATTTTTGGAATACTGTATATGCACCTAAGTTACTAGTCCTTTAATTTCAGGATTTAAAAAAAATCTCCCCCCCCCCACCCCGAGAATTTGACTTCTTTTTTCAACACACCTCTTCATTTTAAAAATCTAGTAAGACAACACTTCCTATCATTACATTTTTACCCCTACCTCTCTTTGTGTTTAATAATGAGTTACTGTCCCTTGTATTGTCTGTTCACTGTTACGGAACAGCTGTGCTGTGTTTAATCCTAACAATTATAGTTGAAAACCTGTAAACTTCAGTAAATACAACAGTGAGACAAGATTTATGCAAATCTCTGAGATTCAATAGGTTGACTCTGGTTGGGACTTCCAGTTGGTTTGGGGTGGAGATGGGATATCACTACACAGTATTGTCACCACAGGTGACAATACTGTGGTGATGATATTTGTATTTGTCTCTCTGAGAGACAAATGTGAATATTCTAACTCTAGTTTTGGGTCCTGTGTTGGAAATTTATAATTACTCCTCCTTGCTATTAGGAAGTGTATTACATGAGGTGAGTTTCTGCTGGCAGACGTACAAGTTACAACTAAGAAGGGATGCCGTAGCTCAGTGATAAAGTGCGTATGTGACATTCTGAAGTCACTGGTTCAATCTTTGCCATCTCTGTTAAGAACTCCCAGCAAGCTCCGGGGCAGTTGTCTCTTTTAGCAGGTAGCTAGGCCAGGTCTTCCTGCCAAACCTGTCTCCATGTGAACACAATTTAGGTGGAACTCCCAGGAGAGAGAATTCTGGGATTTGAAGTCTTAAAAAAGGTAGTATATGCCAAATGCATGCAAATGCGAGTAGATAAATAGGTACCACTTTGGTGGGAAGGTAAAACGGCGTTCCCTAGTCACGCTGGCCACATGACAACGGAAACTGTCTTCGGACAAGCGCTGGCTCTACGGCTTGAAAACAGGATGAGCACCGACTCCTAGATTTGGACACGACTGGACTAAAAATGTCAAGGGGAAACTTTATCTTTTTTATATTCCAACATATCTTACATTGAGCCTGTTGTTTAGTCAGCTCATTTTCAGGATTCCAAGAAAGATTCATTTCTTGTCCCACCTAGAGATTTGTAGTGTTTCCTAATAGTCTTTTATCTAAATAATGAACCAGGGTTGATCCTGCTTAGCTTTCACACATGAGACTGGTGTGTTCAGGATGGTGTAGTAGCTTTTAAAAAATCTCAGAGGCATGAAAACTAGAGTGAATGAATCTCAAATCCACATCCTACTCTGAAGTAGATGAGCAAATGACTAAATTTTAACTGGTGTTGAAAGGATACCATATCAAGTGCTTAGGTTTAACAGGGGGGACATTTCATAGGCAGAGTCTTCTGCCCAGTTGCTGTACAATGAGTTTCACCTGGCAAAGGAGTCTAGAACAGAAACACCTGTCATTAGTTGGTGCAGGTTGGTATATGGAGAGAATTTCAGGTTTACTAAGAATTCTTATAAATAAAACAGAAGTGCTCTGGACAAAGCAGTATCCCTAAAAGACTTTCCTGTGTGTAAAAGATTAATAATAAATAAGGCAATAACTGTTTACATCACAGAATGAGGGTGAGAATAAGGAGTATTAGCATGATGATAATTTTTTTAAAGGCTCATTTTATGTCTCTGCATCTATATAGGCCAGGATCTAAACGTATGCCAAACTAGCTCTGTGTATTAGGGATGTCTGGGGTTTGCATTTCGTAAAGAACAGCTAAGGAAAAAAGGAAGAAAGAGAGAAAAATCTTTTTTTTAAAAAAAAAGTTACAGAGTTTCAGAAGCAATTTGCATTTTGGCATGATGGGAGAAAGTTTTGTTCCAAGCAGAAAAAGTTTTTAAAATCCCACCAGGCAAATGCAAGCTCTTGAGCGTACCTAAAGTAGCTTTTTGGATCCTGTCCATGGTTTGTAATTAGCTGCATATAAGTTCTGTGCTTAGCATAAGCACTGTCATTTTCCAATGATACTGAAACCTGAAGGCAATATTGTTAAATATGCAGGAAACCTACTTGCTGGAATTATCCTTCAGTATACAGTATATTCCTCTAGCAAGGAGATGCTTCTGGCCATGCAGAGGTTGATGGTAATCCAAAGACTTCTTGTCACTCATTGATAAGGGCAACTGCTAAAAACAATACAGATCTATGATGTTTATGTTAAAAGAGAGGAACTTTGAATAATCTGTTTTTTTCTGATCTAGCATGAAAGAAGCAGACTAGATTAAGAACTAATGCTACACGCAGAGGGGAATTAAAATCCCATGCTGTATATGAAGGTGATGGTCGATTCTGCTGTTTTGTCATATTAAAGTGCATGTGTGGGAGTAAGATGGCTGCACCACTTACAACAGTCTGAATTAATCTCTTTCATGTCTCTGGTTTTTGAATAAAGGAGAAGTTGAAAATTCCATGTACATATGCATTGCACTGCAGAAAATTTGTGACTAACTTTACTATGCATTTATTTTCCTTAGATAGCAGAGAGTCCTTTAGGCTAAGGGGTAATTCTAGAAGCAAGCCTTTAAATTATAGATGCAGTTCATCAGGACATGCAAATATAGAAGTTGGGTTAAATGTGTAATATATCTAATTAAATGTTCAGAAAATTGGTTATATAAAAGATGGTTGTTGAAGGGGTGTTGCCAGTCAGAGAAGTTTTAAGATAGATGGTCCAGAGTAGACTTCAGCCTAGATGGGTGGGGTATAAATTAAACAAACAAACAAACAAACAAACAAACAAACAAACAAACAAACAAACAAACAAACAAACAAACACACACACACACACACACACACACACACACACACACACACACACACACATACATACATACATACATACATACATACATACATACATACATACATACATACATACATACATACATACATACATAGTATAATGTAGCTTTACAGGTCTACTGCCTTATAGTTATGTCTTAAAGTCTTACTTTCAAATGTTAGCTCATGTTTTAAAGGTCCTCAGTCCATCAACAGTTTGATGGAGCTGCAAGTTAAATACATACTTTTACTGAAATAGGGAATGATCTGTGTGGCAATAGTTCTCCAATCTCTTAAAACTGAATATACTGTGTAGGTGGTGTCCATGGTGCTGAAATTGTAGCTCGCACACTGGAAGTGGTAACTTCTGTGATTTTTAGAATTGGACAACTATGAAGTACTGTAGTGAGGGCCAGTACTAAATATTTAAAGAAATATTTGAAACCAAGCATCACTGAGGTGGTACCTATTTATCTACTCGCATTTTTACATGCTTTCGAACCACTAGGTTGTCAGGAGCTGGGACAAGCAATGGGAGCTCACTCCATCGCGTGGATTTGATCTTATGACTGCTGGTCTTCTGACCTGGCAGCACAGAGGCTTCTGCAGTTTAACCCGCAACGCCACCACGTCCCTTTTATTTTATTTAGAGCCACAACACTTATTTGGCAGCGTGTAAGGAATCAGCACATTAATTCACAGGTATTTCAGGTACCACAGGTACACAGTGCCTTGTGGTAACTGTTAAAACCTCACTGCTGCAGTTAAGACTCTGCTCACAACCTGAGTTCAGTCCCAGCGGACTCAAGTTGCTAGCTTGAGGCTGACTCAGCTTTCTGAGGTTGTTAAATTTATTACCCATCTAGTTGGGCTGGTGGCAATATGTAGCTTGCACAATTAAATTGCCCAGGGTTTTAAGCATGATATAAACAGCTTTTTTTTGGGCTTCACTTCGCTTACCAAAGGTTTTCAATCAAAGAACTGCACAGAAAAAGCCAGTCCTTGCTAGAGTGGGCTATCTGCTCTTATTAACACTTCCTAAAACTTCTTTAGCCCCTGAAGTATATTTTTTTCCCTCAATCTCAGGAACCTCTGGGGACAGCCCTGTCTGCCTGACTCCCTCTTAGACTCAACCTCCCTCAGCTCCTGTGTAAGAACTTACCTAGCCAAACCCCCTCTGGCAGTTAAACTGTCGATCCCAGCATTCTAAATCTCCTCCCCTTACCCGATTGATTGTTGATGTACTGTAATATGACTGGATGGGATACCTTTAGGACACTGTTCAGTTAATTTACTCATTGCAGCTTCTGCAAAAGTCCTGCTGGAGTTCTGAGCCAGACTCTGAAAAGCCATCAAGTCTTGACTGTTTTAAAGCCACATTACAAGTAAAGTGTCCATGCAGATCTTGCAAAGTACAACTACAGAACATCAAATGATTTCCTGAATGGCTTTTATAAACGTCGTTCTTGATTTATGTTATGGAAGATCTACTCAGAGTAGAGCTGTGTGTTCAGGCTGAGCATGTACAGCACTACACTGATTCAGAAATTATTTCAGAAGGCTGTACCCAATGATATGTTTAACCCCAGTGACGGTAAAAACTTGGGATTACTAAGATACATGGTGCAAATTATATTACTGTGCTCTAGGGATATAAATCCTTCATCTTTTTAATGCAAAATTGTACTGTTCCTGTTCTTACTGTCTGGAATAACAAGTTTTTTTTTGTTCTAGGGTTCAAGTCTTCCTTTAAGTCTTGCTGTCAAATTGCAGATTTGTGTTGACTTATAGTGACTATAGTAAGGAAGCCACACTCTGTGGATTGGGTCTAGACATGTGCTCAGTGGAGTTCCGTGCCTGGTAGAGAAGGGAGACTGGTTGCATTTTCACCCAAACATCCTTTTAAATTTTTCCTTCCCTGTGCAATCCTTTGAAGAAGTAACCCTAAAGCAGTGTTTCCCAACAAAAGGGGTCATGAAGTGTTTTCGGGGGGGGGGTTGCAGGTCACCTTATATGTGTTGTAGCCCTTATTTATTTCTTCCTTGACCTTTCAGAGCAAGATATTAAAGTGAGTATGTATATGTATGAGAAGTAGGCCCTTTTGGAAAGAAGCCTCAGCATTCTGAGAAGGGTTTGTTTTTTTATACAGAACATGGCAGGGGGGTTGCAGGTTACTTGGCTGTTATGAAACATGGATCAATAATTTTAAATAATTATTACTTTTTTGGGGGTATCACCCACCACCAATATTTTTATAGACTTTAAACTGCAGAAGTTACTGTTGTGGGTACAGACTGAAACCTTGGTGTGTCCAAAACAGCAGTAGCCAACCGTCCCATCCCATGAGCTTTAACTTACTTTCAAATCAGTCTTTGGAAGAAGGACTTCCTTAATTGCTAATCGTGTGTGATTTGTCATAGAGGAAGCTTTCTTCAGTTCCCAGATTTTGCAAATTAGGTTGATTATGTAATTAGTCTTCTAGATAATGCAAGTCTGGTTTCATAGATATGAAAGACGGCATTTCTCATTAAGTAGCATGATTTTAGCTCTACCAACAGCTTACCTGTAACATGTAGTTTGAATAACATGTAGTTTGGGAGAGTAGAAAGAGACAATGGTGATGCATGTATGAGAATGTGTCTAGGGGTGGCTTCAACCATTGTAGTACTGTTGAGTAATTCTTATTTCTCCCCCATCTTCATTGATTAGCCAGTAGGTTTGTCAGAATGATTTTGTTTAGTGGAGTGCTGATGATGTTTGGTGGGTCGCCACCTCCTACTAATTTGCAACAGTTGTGCTTTTCCTTGATTGTAAAAATGTCTCAAGCTAAAAGACCAGCTCTGTGGGATTGTTGACTCTATATTTATTCTTTACAAAGTGTTTGCTCAATATTGTTGCGATGTGCGAGCTGAATTTTAAAAGCATTCTACAAAACGTTAAGATGGTGCCAGAGATATTTCCATCGCTAAAAAATAGGAAGACCTTGTGTGAGATAAGGGAGGCTGTCATCCACTGATTTATATGGCGATGACCAACAAAGGAATTTGTAGAATTTTGATGAATCCTGTTTGCTTCTATTGGCTTTGAAGGCTGTAAGACTGCAGGCTGGTTTTCAAAAGTGCATGAGGAGGTATGACATGGTAACATGGGGCACAGTGGGATAGGTGTGAATTACTAAACCTCTCGCCCAATGCTTGCAAAAGTTGCTTTTTGAAACTACAACCCTCAGAATGTCCCAGGTTCTGCTGATTCCGGGAGATGTAGTCCAAAAAAGGTAACTTATCCAAGCCTTGCAATTTCCTGCTCTACATTTATTCTAGCAAGAATCATGTCTAGTCTTTCTTTACCACTGTTCCAGGTCTCCATGCAGTTGTTTGATTTCTACAAATTCCTCAGAAGACTGAAGAGCCCAATCTCCTTGTTAAAAAACGGTACTTGTATCTGGTAGCTGTTGTTGTATCCAGGAAAATTTTCACATTCCAGATGTCAGCTAGGGCTTTGCAAAAGACTTGTGACAGGGAATTCTTGCAGAGCACCCAGGAATCCACCAGCATCTGCTATTCTCAAACAGCAGCTGGTCTTAATAGGTCCCGTATTTCTGCAGAGGCTATTACTGCCTCTGTGACAAGACTGAGACAAATGAGATATGTGTGCTGGGATATTCCTGGTAGTTACAAGTGCTTATTGATAAAAAAAAAAGTAAAGTGACTTAAAATATCTCAGTGTTCCTGGTAGAAAATGAACACATTTTAAAAACTATGATAGGTAGAACCAGAAATAAAATCCTATACGTTTCCCTCAGAAGCAAGACCTGAAGTGCTTCCTTCTGGGTAATTTAGTATATGACAGCAGAAGAATAATGTTTACTTTATGTAATTTCATGTTACTCAAGCTGGCTGGATAGCTCAGGAGTTTATGAATCTGCCAGAGGTTGGAAGTTGGATTCCCCACTGTTCCTCCCAGGAGAAGAGCCGGCCTATATAGACTGGGGCAAGCTGCACAGTTCCAGGGTGTCCCCAGAAGAAGGAAATGGTAAACCACTTCTGATATTCTCTACCTAGAAAACCCTGGAAAGGGCCACCAGAAGTCAGAATTGCCACAATGGAACACAATTATTATTATTATTATTATTGAAAGTTCATGCTTCTGTAGTTCTAATTTGAAAGCTTTTGTCTCCCTTCCCTGCACCCAGTCCCCTTGCAAATTATCTCCTGCCTTTATACCAGTAAATATATAGATATCAGTCAGTAGAAAAGCTTGAGACAAAGTCACCTCTGTGGAAGTAGTAGCAAAAATTCTTGAATCAATGAAACTGGAGGACAAAAGCACTTCAATTAGAGCAGCCATGGTGCTTTGTAGAAATGTTTGCTCTAAACAATAAGGGGCATTTTGGACCTAGTTCTAAAATGATGGCTCCCAGCGGCACTTGAAGGCAGGACAGGAGAAATTACTCAGGAATAAAGAAGCCATTAAAAAAGAAAACCTGTACAGGCTCTTCAGTGAGTTTAGATCTGTAAAAGATATGTTTAAATTTCCAGGACATTTGATGAAAGATAGGAAATAACCCAGCTATTTAAAAAAACACCTTAATATTTCTTTTATGTGTCACCCTGAATCTCTTAACCTCATTCCCTATATATGAATTATCGAGTTGGGGCATCTCTGGGTCTTCCTTGATTATCTTTCGAGATACAAATTGCTTCTGTGGAACGGAGTAACTTTTGCTGGCTCAGTGCCTTATGAACCGACTGCAATACACCCTGGAGATAAAGAACTTGGGCTTAGTGGAGTTGAAGCTCCACATTTGACTGCTGCAATATGTTGGATGTGAGTGCCTTCTGAAAAGGAAACAGCAGTTGATCCAAAGTGTTGAGATTGTCAACTGAGATGAGACATTGTGGTCATGCTAAGTCTGTGATTTGCCAGCTCCGTTGACTCCCTGTTCATTGTGCAGCTCAGCTCCAAGGGATGGTTCTGATCTTTTTAAAGGTTTTCATGACTCGGGAATGGGATACCTTAAGGACAGTTTATCTTTGCATTTGGCTGTCTAAGTGCCCGCTAAGAGAATATGGTTGAAATCCTGTTGGCAAAGATGCACAGTGTAAATGATGATAATGTCATCAGTAGGAGATATTAATCCTTAATTTTAAACTTCCTAAATCCTCACCTCAAGTTCTGAGGCTCCCTAAGGATCCCTTTGGACATGGGGAAGCCCTTGGGAGTCTCAGGCTGGGAAAGCCTTTTATGTCTGAAAATCACTGCCAATGATTCTGATCCCACTCTAGATACCACCTCTTACTCTGGTTTGGACCAGATGCACAGACTTCTGAAATCAAATCCTTTTTTCCTCTCTCATTCTAGAAAAACAGAATTCTAGAATTTCTGTTTGCCCAAAATAGAGGCAGTGCTTAGCTCCTAGCCAGCCCTGGCTTTCCCCCTTTTACATCCAGTGGATAAAGAGCCAATAAACTTGATGACAAGGCTTATTGATTAGGCAAATGAGAAGAGTCCCCTTCAACGCAGAGATATAAATGATCAAAAAACTGACATTCTGCATTTATTTGAAGAATACAGTTGTAGGAACTGGAGCCATAATTTATATAAATTCTGGTCATCATGTGAGTAGAATACTAGTAAGATTAATTTGAAGCTATGAGTTAGGGGTTATCACTTAGGATGCTCATGGTAATGTAACATTTATTGTTTTAAGAAGCTCGTTCAGGGTAAAATAATATAACACCTAGACTTGAGTACAGAAACAGCTTAGGCTGACTTGTTTGTGTGTAGAATTGCATCAGAGGCCAACATGGGGCCATCCTCATGGCTAACTCTCCATCGCACATGGAGAAAGAAGAAACAAAATGATTTCCTTGAAGAAGAGGGAGGTTGACCTAAGGAGAAAGTGATCAATATGGGGGAATTCCAAACTCATAAGCTAGTTACTTTTGTGGCAAAGTAGTCCAGAATAAAGAAGATCCCCAAGCCTGTTGCTCCAAGCAGCTACTTTAAGTACACCACTGCAGCATTTATTTTAAAAGTAACCAAATCCAGGAAGGGAAATCAGAGTCAGATGCAAAGGAATGCAAATGAAAAAAACATAGCGTATTAACCTGCACTGACATTGAGATAATTTTACAGAATGGAGTTCGGTCATCCCAGCAGAATCTGTAGCTCACTGCACAATGCAATGCAGTTTTATGATAACAAAGGAATAAAGGAATATATTTTATATTTATTAGCTTTTTATTAGCCAAAGTGTGCAGAAAAGCTTCCCACTAACTCACCAATCAAATGTGGGGCATATGTATGACGAATTTCCAGGGGACACCTACGTTAGTTTCCTGCAGAAGAAACAACAAAGACTCTTGTGATGGATTGAATTCTGACAGGTTTTACTTGGCATAAACTTTCATGTACTAGAGCCCACTTCTTCAGATGTGTGAACATACATGTGTCTTATGGTTGTTGTGGGTTTTTTGGGCTCTTTGGCCGTATTCTGAAGGTTGTTCTTCCTAACGTTTCGCCAGTCTCTGTGGCCGGCATCTTCGGAGGACAGCACTCTGGCCACAGAGTATTGTGGTTTCTTTTCCTTTTATGGTTGAACATGATATATTCATACTGCTTATAAATTTGGGAGCGCGCTCTTGTCTGGGTCTCCCCAGGGAAAAATTGCCTTGATAGGAGCTTATGGAACTTCTGAGGAGTGGAAATGAATTGAAACCTCCGAATATATTTACACCATGGCTGATTTCACCTTCAGTGCTGGAGCTTTGATGATCAACAACATAGATCAAATACTGCACTGAAGGATGAGTGCTGTGATTTAAATTTTTTTTTAAAAGTAAACTTTGTATTTTTTTTTACCTGTGAAAAATCCATCACTTATCCCCTTGTCTTTGTTTATTTGCCATGACAACAATGAAGACTTGATCATGGTTTATCACAAAGCAGCTTTGCTGACAGATCTTCAGTCTTCAAGCACTAATCAGTCAGCGTTGCTTTGACGGGCAGTAGATATATTTAGCTTTTTGTTTTTTTTGGTAGAGAAGGGAAGATCTCAAAAAACCAGAAATTATGGATTTTCATTGTCTTATGTTATAAACTTGCTAAATGTAATGCATTTTATTAAGTGTTGCCTGATTCAATAGTTTTTAGCAGAATAGTTGTCCATTAGGAAAATAAACATTTATTATTGTGTGTATCTGTTACATTTTTATGGAGATAACAGGGTTATGTAACAATCAGTCAGCTGATGCTTCATCTCCCCCCCACTACACAGGTGGAAGTGATAAGAAACACTCTTCACCTGTTAGATTTGTCTACAGTACAGCTGTTAGCATCATAGATACTCTACCCAAAAAGAGAAAATAGTTAGCAATCACTTTCTTTTGCAATAACAGTGTCAGCTTTGCTTACTCTTACAGTTAGGCACTCAGTTTCCTTTTAGTGTTATTGTGCTACAAAACGGATGCAGAGAGAAATTGCCATTTTGCATTGAAATAGCTAACCGGCTGACTAAAGTATGCAGGCAAACTAGACATTTGAATTTTTGAAATCCTCCCTAAGATTTATCAAAAAGCACATTGCTTGCAGGAAACATTGCTAATTTTTTTCCTTTAGCCCCTGAGCCAATTTCCCCATTTCTGCATTATTTAATCATTTTCCTCCTGACAAACTGATGACCAGAAACTCACTTCCCCTAAAACATCTGCTAAGATGTACAGGTGTTGAAATTCTGTTTTGCTGTGGAAAGCGATGGTCAGTAGTTTCCAACCTGCTTAAGAGTCCAGTATGTGCTTCTTTTGTTGTGTTTATTTTTTATTATGGTATCCTTTCTAATGGTCACAAATGAGTAGAGGTTGCTGATCTGCATCTACTGTATTTTTTCCATAGTAACTATTCCCTAAAGAAATTTAAGTCCTGGAATGGTGGCTGTATGGAGGACAGAACCCTAAATACGATGTCCTCTGTAGTATTTTGCACTCCTTGTGTCTGAAGAAGTGGAATTTGATCCACAAAAACTCACACTGAAATAAATATTTTGGTCTTTAAAGTGCCACAATATTTTACCCTTTTATGTCTTTATGTCCCTTTCATTTTGCCAACATGCTGAAATAGACTAAGCTAGCTACTTCTTTGGATATGTGTTTAAGTGGTTCAGTGGATAGACTTGACAATAAAATCCCTGTGTAGCCATTAGTATTGGGAGTGGTTTATGGCTGCATACATTATGTTTCTCCATGAGCACTGACTCCTTTCGCTGTACTCATAGATGGACATCTTTTAATAATCACAAATGTGTTTGCAGGTATGTGTTTGCAAAGTATTTCTCAACAATGAGTCTTAGGTTCAATGAAATCATTTTGTGATCTTCCATTGTGGAATTATGTATTTTCCTGTGGATATGACACATTTTCTAGGCTGGCCCTACCATTAGGCAGAGTGAGCCAGCTGCATCAAGCAGGAGGATCAGCATCGCCATCCCCCCCCAGCTGTTTTTCTGTTGAAAGTCAGAACTGTGTGTACCCTAAGGCCTGATGTAGAATCCCTAGACTATTTTCTGCCAGAGGTGCAAAAGAGCAGTCATGGTCAGCTTTTCATCCTCTAGATGTCTGAGAGTCCAGTTATAACATTGGATATTCTTGCTGGGGTTTTGAAGCTCACCGTACACTATGATTATCATTGATAAAATAAGATTAAATGGCCCATTTAGCTCCGGTATATAGAAGCATCTGACCCTGCCTTCCTGCCTGACTGCCTACTTACCTGTTTATATATGCATATATACACATACAAGTATGCTTGTGTTAACCAATATCTTGCATTGTCGTTGTCGTTTAGTCGTGTCCGACTCTTCGTGACCCCATGAACCAGAGCACGCCAGGCCCTCGTATCCTCCACTGCCTCCCGTCGTTGTGTCAATTTCATGTTGGTTGCTTCACAGACACTGTCCAGCCATCTCATATCTTGCATGTTCACTGTTAAAAGAGTAGTTATGCCATTGTCACCTTGGGAAGTCATCATCAGTTCTGAATATGCTGTTGTTTTCTATCTTTTGTTTCATTTTACTGACATCCCCACAACATGTGCACTGTATATAAGCCCATGCCACAATCTTTGTTTCTGAAGAAGTGCACTGCAGCCCATGAAAACTCACGCCGAAATAAATTTATTAGTCATAAACATGACATAATACTTTCATTTATTTATTTTTTACTTTGGTTTATTTTTGTGAAATAAGTGCTGATACTAGCCTTTAACACAGTAGTCCTGAAACTACTGCAATTCTTGGAGAAGCTTTATTCTTCTGATATAATTTTTATGCCCCTTTATCAGTTGTAAACAGGTGTTTTTTTTACATGAGCTGTAAAAACAGCTGGAATGCCAAGCCAATCGGGAAATTGCTGCCTACATATGATGTTCTTCCTCCACTCCACCCCCTTATTATTTTTGATTTCACTTTGAAACCCAAATTCCTATTTCAGAAACCCAGGGGGGATGTTATGCTGGTTTTCACGTCTTAAGGGAGCTGTGCATCCTTGGAGCAATGAAGGAATTGCTTTCTTCCGTCAGTTCAGCTCTGTGACAGATGTAACGTGGTGTCCTTGAGGGAAACCACGGATCCTTGGAGCCATGAACAAATCACTTTTCTTTTCTTCCATCAGTGTAGCTCTTGACTGTGACAGATATAATATGGTATCTTTGTTCATTAAATGATCTGAAGTTAATAATTCAATGTGTTACCACTTGGAAATGAAAGATGAGCTCAGGGTCTGGGCAGGTTTCAAATTTGTAAATTAGAGACAGGATCAAGACATGCTGTTTGCAGTCAAAGAATCTTAATCATGCAGGTGTGGCCTTGCTACTGAGCTTAATAAAAAGGCCGTGGTTTAGCATATGTAAAATCCTGGTAAAACAATTTGTCATAGTATATTAAAAATTGACTTACTGAAATCCTGTTGCACAGTTATGCAAATAACCTAACTTTTAGAGGCAAATTGCCATTAAGAAACCTCTGTGGACCTTCTCTGTTGCATCTCAAGTTGCGCAGCTCAGCAGGCAACAGAAAATGTCTATGGCGATTCTTAACTTGCAGCAATTCACTTCCAAAAGTTAGGCCATTTGCTTATCTGTGCGACAGGATTTCAGCCAATAAATAAATAAACATTCCTTTTGCTTATTATGGAACGTCCTTCCCAAGTTTTTTCCTCCTAGGATGTAAAAGTATGGTTTGGGACTAGGCTGAAGTCTTAACACCATATATTTTTCATATTTACATCTATTTGGGAATATGACATAATAGGCTAACTCTAGTGCGCCATCTTGGTGAGACTGGGAACTTTAGTGCTGGGGAAGAGATTTCTGATGATTCATGTTTTAGGAGGATACTCTGTTAGACACTGAAGATGTGGTTTTTAGTTGGCATGGGGTCCACCACTGTCTCTATCCAATTAGTGTGTCTCCTTCCATCAGCACCAGCCGCTAAGCAATACAGAAGTGGCTTGTTTCACTTATTGTTTGAACCAGGGATCTTGCTTTGTTGCACCATTTGCAAGCAAGGGACATAAACCAAGGCTTATTCTTCATTTACAGATCCGGATTGTTTGGCAGCAAACAACTGGTTTGGATAATATGTTAAAGAGACAATTTCTAGTTTGCTCAACCAGTCATGGAGGAGAAGACACGAGGGAGTGAATGGCCCTGTGTAGCGGGATATATTTTCCTTCAAGTAAGCCACTGAAAACAACCATTGTTGAGCATGCTCTAAATACAAATCGTCATTCTGGAAATTCAAAGAGCATTTTAATTTTCTGGTAGCTGTGATAAAATCTAAAAAGAAATTAGTTGTCATCTTGCTGTTCAAGGCACTAGATCTGTCAGAGTGTGAATATGAATCCTGTTTGATCACAGCAAAATAAGCTGAAAATAGTTTGATATAAATACAGTAGTGTTATGAAACCACTGACACACTTCCATAAAATGTGGTTATTTTATATTCTTACTTAGCATTGTGCCATAAATATCTACACCTTTTTTAATGTTAAAACAGGAAATTTTGTGTTTTTTATTCTTTCAAACCTACCCTGAGCACCTTTCTTCTCAAAATGCTCATAATAACCAGCAACTTCAGTCGTTAGTTAAATAATGGGTGGCTATTAATACAGAAATGTACCAACATTTCTTGTATAGTCTAGGAATGGTGAAGAACTGTAGTTTGAGATTTCCATGCAGGAATTTCAAATAAAAACAAAAATGCAGCTAATTGGTTACATATCTGCCCTTCTTCCATATATTTTTGCCCTTAATCTCTCTAGGCTTTTATATGTTTTGCAACATGGTATTTTGGTTTTTTTAATATCAAAGAAATATAGTCTCCCCCTACCCCAATCATTGACTGCATAAGGAATGTTCTGTTTACTAAGGTAGTTCTTTGATTCTTTGTGCTTCTTAGAGGGATGATCTGAACCGCAGGTCAACCTTGATGCAGTTCTCTATTGTACTTTGTTATAGCACTTTGAAAGTAGACAGTAATTGAGCCTTATTTTGGCTGCCTTCAGCTTAAAGTTTATCTTGGTTTAATATTCAGAAATAGCATCCTTGCGATTTGAGTGTGGTAATGTAAAGAATGTGGGCAGCTTCTGGTCAGAAAGAAAAGAAGCAATTGATATTTTTAATATCCTAGACTTGAGCAGGTTTACTCAGATGTGAACCCAGCTTAGTTTAATCATTGTCATCATTATGTGTTATCAAATGAATGTCAGTTTTTCTCTGCGTGGCTTCTGTTCTGACGGTGGGTTTTGGATTTTGGAAAAGAGCTGAAGACGGGGAGCCTGCTATATGCTTGTACAATCACCCCATCATTGTTTAGAAGAGCAGTCTCATTTCTTCACATCTTTCCCCTCAACATGTGGCCAGTGAAGTGTGGGGGTCATGGAGGGAATTCCTGAATGGGGCTTCTTTTGACCCATTACGTTATCAGAAAGCTGTTACGTTTGCCTCTGACAACATGGTCACTTATCAAAACAGCAGAGTCTTGTAGCTTCTTAAAGACTAACATGTTTTATTGGGCATAAAACATGCCACAACAATTATGTTGAAATTAAACTTGGTAGGTTTTAAGCCATTGCAAGACTCCTTTGCTGCAACAGATCAACACAGCTATCCCCAAACACTGAATTTTTAAAAACTATTTCTTTCTGGTTCATAATCCTAGTTCTTCATAGTCATATGTGTGTTTGTGCCATCAAGTTGGAATCAACTTACAGTGATCCTAACAGGGTCGCTTTAAGATAAGTGGGATAGTTAAGGAATGGCTTTATCAGTTCCACCTTACGCCCCACCCCACGAGTTTCCATAGTTGTGTGGGAATTCAAACCCAGTTCTGCATCCTAGTCTACACAGGATATCTTTCACATATTGTTCATACATATTGCAAAACTGGTGCATGTTTCCAGAAGTTCTTTTAAAGGACTTGTTCTGCTGCACTGTCAAGTTAACTGGGAGAGGGAGATCTCCAGATAAATATCTAGTTTAGAGTAAATTAGCCACTAGACATGGCACCTACATAACCCTGGAATAATGTTGTTAGATGCACAAGAATCTAAATCTGAAAATGGAACAAGTAAAGACTGTTAATGAAGGTGAACCATGGCTGCACTGTGTGTCTTCTAGCACTGTTGTGTAGCTAATGCAAAGGAAATTACCCATCTGTAAGGAGCTTATTAAAGTACATCAGCACCTGAACAAGGCATCTGCTTTCTACAGTGTCATACAGCAGAGTAAAGAAGGGGCAAAAATAATATGGTCAGGAGACTTAATCCAGTGACCTGTGTCCAGGCTTCACTAATGAAACCCTGTTTAGTGACAGAGCATGAATTGTAATAAGCAACGATGTGTTAGAAGGTCAAAATTCTGTTTTGTTTGAACTATGTAGGAAATAGTAAGAACATCTGGCATGGGGATAATTAAATAGGAATTTTTATCCCCGTGAAGTTCAGGAATATATTATAAGGTTGGAAGCATAGTAGCATGCTTATTTGAAATTGTTGTACACTTAGTCTTAATTGGGACAACATAATTAAAATCAAACTGGAGAGTCAGTGGCAGTGTTTATTTCTTTAAAATACCTATTTTTCACACTCTAAATACATGGACAATATAGAAACGCTACCCACAAACACATCTATTAGTTCTCAGAAATGTAATAAGTGTAATTTGTATGCAGTTGATGTAATAAACTTGAAGCAGTTTGTGATGAAATTAAAAGTTTACAAACTAAACGTTGCAAACTTACGTTGCAAACTCTCGGCCTGCTGAAATTCACAGAAAGTGATTTTATCTAGAATCTTGTCTGCAAGCTTTATGTAGATCTCTGTTAATCAATATATACTAATTTTTGTGCTCTTTTGTGCTTGTGAACTGGAAATTGATGGTTCTGATCCAACCTTATTGCAGAACAATATATCCACAGCTGTTAAGTTTGACAGAGGACTCACCTCTGCTCATAACTCTCCTGGGTATGCAGAAAAGAAACAGTTTTAGTTCCCTTTCTGAAGGGAATACTATTCCCCACAAGGGATATATCACTCTATGGATTATTACTGAAGAGGGCTCTTACTCAAGGATGAGTAAGATGAAACTACTAGTAGTGACATAACAATTAAGCCTGTGAATTGATCATAGAAGAGGGTCATAAGCTTCAAGTGTGACATGAATTCCCCATGTGATAAAACTGCAGAGAGAGCATGTTAAGTCACAAGGATGGATTATGAATGCAGAAACAATAAAGATAATCAAGATACATTCTAGGAGCTCTGGATACAGCCCTTTTGAGATCACTGCATCGTGTGTACTCGATTGCCAGGTTTCTGAAAAGTTGTTAGTTGACCAGAATATTGTGTAAAGCCTATGATCTAATTCCTCTTTCCTCTTCTTTTTCTAAGAGCACTTTAAAGCAGTTGAGAGCAAATTCAGTTTTCATGAGAACACCAGCATTATTTTGACAAATCCTTCCCTTCTGCTCTGTTTCCAAGCCTTGGGAAAGTTGTCATCTTTTGTCTTCATTGACTTCCTTTTGCTTTACAGTCCTGGTTAATAATCCTAGAACTGCAGAGCTGGAAGGAATCCTTGGATCCTCCAGCCCCTGTGACAAGGAGGCATGGTAGAGAATCAGACTCCCAACATCTTTCCCGAAGAGCAGCAGTCCATATCACGCGTTCCATTTCTTTGTGTTGCCACAAGAAGAGAGGCAAGGAAGATGGTCACCAGAAATTGTGCCTTCTCAGTCATGGCTAGAATTGGGCTTTGTATGAAATATGGCACTACAAGTAGTGCTGAGTTCCATCTCCCTACTCCCAGGCTGGCTGTCCACTTACTGGGCTCTGCATGCTGCTGGGATCCTTCTTTGGCAGCAGCACTCCAATCCAGGCAGAGCCCAGCCAGCCTTTCCCTGCCTCCCCAGGCAGCCAACCACTTATTAGCTGTGCAGGGAGACTCCCCGTCCTGCCTCATTGCCAGAGTGGTTGACTGCCTGAGGAGGCTCCCTCTGTACCGTCTTTTAAGAGGATGTTGAAGACAGTCCTCTTTCAAAAGGCATTTAGGGACATTGTCCCTTGCACCTACAATTTTTTTCTTTCCGCCATTTTTTTGGGATCTTTAATCAACTGTATATGTCTCATTTATCAATATTTAATGTTGGGATGTGTCGGGGGAGGGTTTATGATTTGCTGCTTATTGTTTATTGCGTTTGGTGTTTGTAAACTTCTTAGAGTAGTGCTTTGTGCCACGTCAGCACAATTGAAATTAAAATAAATAAATCTTTCCACTACCTTTATAATAGCAGCTCCCATGTGTGTTTGTGAATTAAGATATTGAAAATGGTACAGGGAGTCCTAACCATATCCCCAGGACTGGAAATGGTGCTCCAGTAACTCTGGAAGCCTTCCATAACCAATTTAAAGTCTGTCATTTAAGATCACGGAATCTATTCTGTTTCTTTCAGCCCTTCACCTCTGTTGTTGTTTATTGTATATTTCATGTTCTCACTTCTCAGATTCCACCTGTATGCGGTTTTGGCTGGTGATATGGTTGACATTGCTAAGATATGGCTGTACTGTGATTCCTGTATGTCTTGGATGTTTCTGAAATTTATACATTTCCATATAAGCCAAATAAAGATCTTGCTACCTTAATATGCTGCAGCTTGAGGTGAATAGATTTTGTCTTAAAACCTTAAGGATTTTATCATCATCAAGGTCTTTAATCTTCAAAGTCAAATGAAGGCCTTTTCCTGGTCCATGTGTTGCAATCTTTCATCAAAGTATTTTATATTCCTTGTGTTGATGTCCATAATAACCAAATTTTAAGTGAAAGGTAGAATTTTAAAACATCAGTTACAGTGTTTGAATAATATCATTCTAGCAATTTTTTTTATTAGGTTAAAGGCTAAAGAGCCTCTTGGTGCAGTGCTTAAACTGTTGTACTGCAGCCAAAACTGTGCTCGCAACCTGGGGTTCAATCCCAGGTAGCCGGCTTAAGGTTGACTCAGCCTTCTATCCTTCCAAGGTTGGTAAAATGAGTACCCAGGTCGCGGGGGGGGGGCAATTGTGTAGCCTGCATAATTAACTTGTAAACCGGCCAGAGAGTGCTTGAAGTGCTATGGGGTGGTATATAAGCAGCACGCTTTGCTTTTTGAGCAACTTAAACCCTTTCCTGTTTCCCAGTTGTATTTTGTCAGATTTTGTTTGGCTGGGCATCAGTGGGTCATACCTGATTTGCTCTCATCCATATCTGTCCTTTGCTAGAGGTCAAAAGGAGAGCTTGGAAAGAACTAGACATAAATAAATAGTAACTTGTAACTATTTCATTCTTTCTTTTCTCCAAGCATTAATCACATTATAATTATTATAAGGGGGGAAAATCAGTTTGTAGCCTGTGTAGACAGGAAGAGGTGCCATTTTGTTGCCTGTGCAGACAGGAAGTCACCTCATTTTGCTCCATGTGTAGACAGGAAGGGGTGCCATTTTGTTGCCTGTCCAGACAGGAAGGGGTGCCATTTTGTTGCCAGTGGAGACAGGAATGGGTTCCAGTTTGTTGCCTTTGCAGACAGGAAGTTGTACCATTTTTGTTGTCTTTGCAAACAGGAAGTGTCTCCATTGCTTATTTAACTTATATGCAGAATACATCATGAGAAAGGCTGGACTGGAGGAATCCCAAGCCAGAATTAAGAATGCTGAAAGAAATATCACCAACCTTGGATATGCAGATGATACCGCTCTGATGGCAGAAAGTGAGGAGGAATTAAAGAACTTCTTATTGAGGGTGAAAGAGGAGAGTGCAAAAAATGGTCTGAAGCCCAACATCAAAAAAAACTAAGATCATGGCCACTGGTCCCATCACCTCCTGGCAAATAGAAGGGGAAGATATGGAGGCAGTGACAGACTTTACCTTCTTGGACTCCATGATCACTGCAGATGGTGACAGCAGCCACAAAAGTAAAATACACCTGCTTCTTGGGAGGAAAGCGATGACAAACCTAGACAGCATCTTAAAAAGCAGAGACATCACCTTGCCGACAAAGGTCCACACAGTCAAAGCGATGGTTTTCCAAGTAGTGATGTATGGAAGTGAGAGCTGGACCATAAAGAAGGCTGACCGCTGAAGAATTGATGCTTATGAATTGTGGTGCTGGAGGAGACTCTTGAGAGTCCCCTGGACTGCAAGGAGAACAAACCTATCCATTTTGAAGGAGCTCAACCCTGAGTGCTCAGTGGAAGGACAGATCCTGAAGCTGAGGCTCCAATACTTTGGCCATCTGATGAAAAGAGAAGACTCCTTGGAAAGACCCTGATGTTGGGAAAGTGTGAAGGGAAGAGGAGAAGGAGATGACAGAGGACGAGATGGATGGACAGGGTCATCCAAGCGACCAACATGACTTTGACCCAACTCCGGGAGGCAGTGGAAGACAGGAGGGCCTGGCGTGCTCTGGTCCATGGGGTCACAAAGAGTCGGATATGACTTAACAACTAAATAATAACAGAAAAAAGTTAAAAAGAGATTCTCCCACAGACTCCGCTTTACAATGAAACTGAAGGGAGAGTGAGTGGAGGCTGGGGAAAAGTAATTAGCCTAACAGAAAAATTCACTGCAGACATGAAATTTCATCAAAGGATTCTTTTCATCTATTTTATCTAAGCAAGGTCAAATATCTAAAAGAAACTGATGATAAAAAAAAATTAGTGAAGCTTCGTAGAGTTAGTAGGAGAGGTGAAAGTGATTTAACTCCTAATTATATGGATCTCAGAACTAGAGATGGGCATGAACCCAGTTTGTCCCAGTTCATATAGGTGGCAGCAGAGGGGCTGCTGATCCCCATTCCTGCCTCCTCCGCCAATCAGCCCCTCACCAGATCCAGCTTGCTTGCTTTTCCCCACTTCCTTGGCTAATCTCCCAGTCAGGAGCAAGAGCCCAGACTTCTCTGCCCCGCCCTTTTGCCTGAGTGGCAGATCAGCCAAGAGGGCGGGACAGAGAAGCCTGAGCTGCTGCCAGGACTGGGAGATCTGTTGAGGAGGTGCAGGAAGCTTGCACGCCGGGTCTGGTGAATGGCTGGTTGAGCCAAAGGAGGTGAGAGAGGGGAGCAGCAGCCCCTGTGCTGCCCCCTTTATGAACTGGGATGAAGTGAGAGAAATCCATCTCTACTCAAAACCCTACCCTCTGTATATTAAATTGTTGGTGTTCAGCTCTGTTTCGGTGTTTAATTTAATTCTGGATTTTCCTCTCTAACGAAGGAGAGACATCTTAAGTCAAGGACAGCGATATAAAATCTATTTGGGATTCTATTCTCAGGGCTTGTGGGCACCTCTATTAAATTTACACAATTTGGATCTTTAGAATGTAAGAATGCGCTGTTTCTAGTGCAGGTGGTTGTTGTAAAAGAGGGAACAGCATTTCTGCTCCTCTGTTTAATCCTTGTTTTATTGTTTCATTCTCCATGCCAGTAAAATGAAGGTCTGTTTCAGGGTGAATGTAAAACAGTTCTTTTAATTGGTCGGTTGGACTTAAGAGGTGGTTTATTGCATTCTGAATGTTGTCGTTCAGACAGTGATGGATTGGATATGACATTTGGAAAGACAGGGTAATCATGCCTTCAGGGGAACTCAGTGATATGAGAGGTTAATTGAGACCACATGGCTGCCTTTAAACTGAGAGGAGCGACAACAATGTCATCATCTAATACAGTGGTTCTTAACCTTTGTTACTCGGATGCTTTTGAACTGCAACTCCCAGAAACCCCAGTCAGGACAGCTGGTGGTGAAGGCTTCTGGGAGTTGCAGTCCAAAACTCCTGAGTAACCCAAGGTTAAGAACCAGTGATCTAATAGACATAACTAGCACAACTGAGATGCTGAGAACCCCCAAAATCTGTCGTTGTATGGAGAGACACAGTATCTTGTAACAATTTGGCTCCCCCCCCCCAGCCTCATGGCTCAGTGGTTAAACTGCAGTACTGCAGCTAAAACTCTGCTCATGAGCTGGGTTCTTTCCCAGGTAGCCAACTCGAGGCTGACTCAGTCTTCCATCTTTCTAAGGTCGGTAAATTGATTACGCAGGTCATTGGGGCGGGGGAGCAGTGTGTTGCTTGCATAATTGAATTGTAAACCACCCAGAAGGTGCTTTAAGCATTATGAGGAAATATAAAAGCAGCAAACTTTTGCTTTATGCTTTTGCCTACTGTGCTATATGTGAAAGAAATGTGCATGTTCCAGGCTTTGTATCTTAAATTAGGGGTGCAGAACCTCTGTCTTGTGGACCACAGGCTTCGTCCCCAGATCTGACTCTGCCTGATGCAAAAGACTGTCATTCAAAATACGACATTGATTCTTTGAGATCTAACAAGATGACTAAGCAAATGAATGAACTTTGCATACTTGGGGGCTCAGACAACAGATTGACACAGCTATTCCTCTTGAAATTTCTATGAAAATAGTCAAGAGGAATAGCTGTGTCAATCTGTTGTCTGAAGCAGGGAGACCAATACTTTAAAGGCTAACACATTGTTTTATTTGGTGTAAGCTCTAATGGACTGCAGTCCCTTTCTTCAGGTGTGCCTTCTCGCATCTGCTGTGCATGGCAAAGAGAAGTACATGACTCAAGGAGAATCACTTTGAACTTTAAAAGCAGCTGATTAAATAGCATGCCACAATTCTTGGCCATATTTCAAGATGTCAGAGTTAACGGGGAGAAGAAGGAACTGCTGCAGGTAACTACCTGCATGAAGGTGGAATTTTTCTGGAGGTATTGTGGCTTGAGCCATATTGTTAACATAGATAGAATAATCCAGAGAACTAAGGAGTGGGGAATAGAGTGAAATATGATTATCTCTGTGCAGCTATCTCCGGAAAAGGATGAGATCTGATGCTTTCAAAACAGTGAAAAAAGATGCTATGGCAGGGGGTCAAAGAGATGGCATATTAGATTAAGACTGAAATCCTTATTTTTAAGAGCATGTAGGTAATAGAACAGGGGGCACATGGGATTTGTGAGCTCCCTTTATATAAACTTATATGAAATGGCTCATTCAGATTTTTTTTCTTCAGTTACACTTTAAAGTTCTGGAAATGCAGGGAGGAAATAGGGGGAAAAGGAAAGTAATCCATTGGCCAAAGAAAACTTCAAAAACGTACCTAAATGTCAGGAGACACAATGCAATGCAAAATGCTTTATTTAATTTCACCGTTGCATGCAGACATGCAGATGTGATTCAGACACACAGGTGCAATCTTACACACAAGCAAACCCCACTGTGTTCAATAGGAGTTGCTCCCAGTTGTATGCACAGAAGTGCAGCTTATGTTAATTACAGTATACTTTACTTAATTCCTACAACTGATTTCCATGGGATTTAAGTCATGACTGACCTAGATGATTTGAGTGGGAACTAACTTCAGCTAGCTTAGTCTAAATCTATCCCAAAATTAAATAAGAGAAAATTAACCATGTCAAGTCCAGGGACCACTTGTGTTTCAGATTTTATGGCCTTCAGTAGCATAAACATTCTAAATAGTAGAGCTCAGGTTTGCATAGACCATGTCTTGTTTTTAAAAGGTTTTTTCCCCTCTCTTTCTCTAAAAAAATATAGCTCAGTTTCTCTGCCAGCAAATCTTATCTCCAAAAGGGAAGATTTCTAAAAAAAAACCTGGGAAGGATCAAAGGTTCCCTGGAATGAGAAACAACACATGCTGAGAATTGTGGCTCAAGGTTATAAAGAACAGTCTGGTTGAATGTGACTTTTTTCCCCTTTTACTTTAATGTTTTCATCTGCTATCTATGGGGTTTATAGCCCCTAGACATGTTTTTATAACCAATACTGAGTAAATACTGTATTTATAAATCTTTTCCAGGATTCAATTAGGATTGAAAGATGCATTAGGAACTCAAAAATGGAACTATTGTTTGCTAGTTGTACATCATTTTAAAACCAACTATTCAACAGACCTCATTTACTTTCAAATATTCTTCTATTGTTGGCCAACATCGTATAGGTGTTCACTTAAGGTAACTTGCCGCAGCTAATAGCCACTAATTAACAAAGTGCCGGGACATTACTGGGTTGCGTGCCTCCTCATGCATCGAGTTGTGCAATTGAGATCCTCCTTGGCACCTGTAGCAAACATCAGTAGGATTCTGTCCAATATACGTATTGTGCCACTCATGGACATCACAAGTGAGGAACCTATTGGATCTCATCTTCCAGAATTTCTGACCATTGGCCATGCTGGTTGGGGGCTCGTGAGAGTTCCACCATTATCATCATCATCTGGAGAGTCACAGGTTGCCCAGTCCAGATATATGTAGTGCTTTCAAAGATGGCTACAATAGATCCAGTCTATCAAGAATACAATGATAGCATGACGTACCCATGTCATCAATGCATTTCTTCAGGAAGGCTATATGCCCTCCTGTTTAAAAACAAAATAAAACAATAATATGATTCATTCTAAAGAAAACTAATCTGGTTGTTAGGTGATCTAAACATCTACAGACCTGTCACAAATATTCTATTTTTGGGGAACGTTAATCAAGAGTGTGATGTCTGATCAGTTGCAGGCATTCTTGGAAGAAATTAATAGTCTGGATCCATTTCAGTTGGTGTTTAGGCTGTGGCATGGTACTGAAACAGCATAGCTTGCCCTGCAGGATGATCTTCTGAGGGAGGCAAACAAGGAGAGGGTTGGTCCTCCTGAATCTTTCTGTGGCCTTTAATTCCACTGACTATGATATCTTTCGGGGAAGGCTATTGAGTTTAGAGACCGGAGACTCTCTTCTCTGCTGGCGTCGGTCCTTCCTTGATGGCCAGTCCCAGATGGTACAACTTGGGGATGCTGTCTCTACCCCTTAGGACCTTTGCTGTGGGGTCTCACAGGGGTCCGTTGTCTCTCCAATGCTCTTTGACATCTACAGGAAGCCATTCGGAGAAGTCATATGGACATTTAGGGTTTGCTTTCACCAGTATGCTAATGACATGCCGCTCTCTCTCTCTCTCTCTCCTTGAGTTCATCGGCAGAGGATGCTGTGCAGGTCCTTGAGTGCTGCCTAGCACCAGTAATGGATGAGGGCTAATAAATTGAAACTGAATCCAGATTATATAGAGATCCTGTTATTTGGAGGATTGTCAGACCAGTTAGGGGGGAAACGTCCTGTGTCTTAACGGGGGTTTCACGGCCCCTGAACAATTGGATCTGCAACTTATACTCTCTATGGAGGCTCACATATTGGTTGTGGCCAGCAGTTCCTTTTATCAACTCCAGTTGACAGCCGAGTTGCACTCCTACCTGCACAAGAAAGGCATAGTAATAGTGGTTCGCGCAGTAGTAATCTCAAAAATAGAGTACTGTAATTTTCAGTATTTGTTGGAACATCTCTCTGAGAAATCAGCTATCACTTTCACCTGCTCCTTTCAATCCATGTTGCTAAAAGTGTCCACAGTGAGAGATGCCCAAAAAAGTAACAACAAGGAACCACACCTTTTCAGTGGTGCCACGTTCTTTGGAATAATCTTCCATCTGAGATACACCAAGGTCGTTCCCTCTGGATATTCAGCAGATTAGTGAAAACAGAATTATACAAAACTGCTTTCAATAACTTATCCCACAGATGCTGTTAATATTATTTTTTTCCTTTTCTTGTTCTTTTTTTGTATCAGTTTTAGATCTAAAGCTGTATTGATTGTATTGTTGTGTGGGGTTGTAAGTTTTAATTTTTAAACCACCCTGAATAGTGTTTCCATTAAAGGGCCAGTCTATCTATCTATCTATCTATCTATCTATCTATCTATCTATCTATCTATCTATCTATCTATCTATCTATCTATCTATCTATCTATCTATCTATCTATCTATCTATCTATCTATCTATCTATCTATCTATCTATCTATCTATCTATCTATCTATCTATCTATCTATCTATCTATCTATCTATCTATCTATCAACCAAATAAAGTTAATTATAGTCACCATGCCTGTCCTTTGTTGTACCTAGTCTCAGCGAAAAGAGCAGAAGAGAGACAGAGAGAACATTTCTGTTTTGCATGCCAACCACAACAGAGTTAAGCATAAAATTTTTAATGAAATACAAGGACTCTGCAGTTTTCTTGTGGTTATGCTTTGTCTGCACATCAGTTATCTATAATAAATATTAACCAAGTTTCTTGATAAGGCACTTAGTGATAGATGGGATTAATGTTGTTACATCTTGCTTACGATGAGGTGCAGTATGTTCCCAGGTGTCTGTATCGACTATTGGCTAAAAGATAAATATGCAGTTACTTGTTCTTGTAAAAGTGGGTGAAAGCAGACTGAATATACAGACTGAGTTTGCCCTCTGCTGGCATGACAAGTTAATATCCTGCCATATGACCAAACTGTTTTTTTTTAAAATTGATATAGGTATATAATAAATTGCTTTGCTTTGTTTATTTGCTTATAAAATGCAATCTGGTGGATGACCTTACTTTGGAATTTGATAGTTGTATCACTGTTTTGACCCATAGAAATGAAGTGGTCCCTAGTGTAGAAGAAATGGTTCCTGCGTTTTATTCATGTGTTCATTTATGTAAATATGCTATTTTACATACATTAACAAGAAGTTAAATTTGTGTAGTGGAAAATTTTTCCTTCTTGTAACATGACTATCTCACCATCTGAAATAACAAGCAAACATTAGTTACATCCTACATAAGATTTTCAGTTTAACAATTTAAAATGCATCGGATAGTTTGGCTTTGAGAAAAGAAGACCGAGGGGAGATAGGATAGCACTTTTCAAGTATTTGAAAGGTAGTCCTACAGAGGAGGGGCAGGATCTGTTTTTTTTAACCATCCCAAACTGCAGGACACATAATAATGGGCTCAAGCTACAGAAAGCCAGATTTAGGTTGAATATCAGGAAAAACATCTTAACTGTTAGAGCAGTATGATAATGGAACCAGTGACCTCAGAAGCCTACTCTCCTGTTGTCTAAATGTGGAAGAGAAACCATGTGAGCACGCCCTCCCGTGATGACATTCTCCCTTTTGAATGTCCATTCTTGCATCAGTTTTAAGAGAGACTGTCCTGTCAGGACAGGAGAAAGATATATTTGTGAGATTTCCCTTCTGCTCTGTGACTAGGCAACAGGGCCCTAGCCATGGAAATACTGAAGTATTTTTTAATGTTTTGGGAAGAATGCTCAAGATAGCTAACCATGAGACTGTGCTGTTAAAGGATAGTTAAAGGATATATGTTGTCAGCCCAATGGGCATGCCACACATCTCATTTGGAAATGCAGTGTTGGCACTTGCCTTTAAAAAGTGGCATGCAAATAAAGAATGGGTCTCCATTGCTGATGCCAGATTTCAATCTCTGTGTTGTCTGGCTCTGTAGCAAACATGTGAAAGTGTGGGCGTCCTAAAGATGTTTTCTTTGCATGTTTTACTGAAGAGGAATTTGGGCACTAAACCAGTTGCCCCTGTCTCTACTCATCTGATTCATGCTTTTGATCATCTAAACTGCTTTTTCTACCTGCTTAGCTACACATTGGCTAAAATCCTATTGCTTTGCTTAGTAAGTTGCACTAGTGTAGGGCAGTTAAATTGAGGGGATTTGGTGAGTCAGCTCTTCCGTAAGTTCTATTGATTCAAATGAGCCTACTGGAGTTGTGACTTAATATTTCCCCCCCTTTACTCACTCACTCACTCACTCACTCACTCACTCACTCACTCACTCACTTACTTACTTACTTACTTACTTACTTACTTACTTACTTACTTACTTACTTACTTACTTAATTTTTATACTGCCCATCTAGCCGAGGCCACTCGGCAGTTTAAAACATATAAATGCAACCAAATACAAAAGAAATAATAAAATACAAATAAGCAGTAAGCTTAAAAAATAGAACCACATCAAAATAAGATATTTAAAAATATTCAAAACATTTAAGATGGTGGACTTCAGTAATATATGCTAATTATACTTATCTGAGTTTGCAGGCATGATGTTTTTAAAGGCTTGCCTAAATAAACAGTTTTTTTTTAGTGATTTTTAAAAATCACCAGTGAACAGGCTGAATGAATTGCGGGGTGGGGTGGAGATTCATTCCACAGACGAGGAGCAACCTCTGAGAAAGCCCAGTTTCTCATCTTCTCCCTCCCGGCTGGTCTCCCTCGGGGTTAGCAACCTCAGCCAGCGTGCTTGGGAAATTCTTATAGGACAGGCAGATCTTGTTGGAAGATCTATGCTAAAATAAGGAGCAATAGGGGGTACTCCACTGGGGATTTGAGTGGGCATACTCCAGTGCAGTGGTTCCAAACTAGAGTAACCCAGGTGTTCTTGGAACTGCAACTCCCAGAAATCCCAGTCAGCATAGCTAGTGGTGAAGGCTTCTGGGAGTTGCAGTCCAAGAACAACTGGGGTACCCAAAGTTGGAAACCACTATTGTATTGCAACCTGCTATGCTAAGCAACACATTTGAGTCATTGTAAGAAAAATATTAAGAGTTTTAATTTTTTTTAAGTTGCACATCCACTGAGGACTATTGCGGGGAGGGGACTATAGCAATATGTTAGTGTGATGTGATTGGTAATGAAATGAGTCCATAGGAATTGGCCAAAGGAAATAAATGCATTTTCTCGTGCTTTTCTGATATTGTTCATCTCATATAAATTTGCAAAAACTAGAGTTAATTGGAAGAGGGAATGTAATGCCTAAACATGTTGTATTAATCAAGTACAATTTTGGGGGTGGAAGGTGCGTCTCTTTACCTGATTAGCAGGGGAAATGCTATAGTTTATGACTTCCAGTCCATATTGATTTGTCTATGCATCACAGAGGATTTGGGAAATGTTCTAAAGCAAGGGTAGAGGATTGATTTCCTGTCCGTGGCAGGATGCTCTCAGAGGTAATCTGTTGTCTGCATGCTGGTAGCAGGTGATGATGAGACCTGCACTAAGGAGGCCAGAATCAAAACTGGCTGGTGCACAGGGTGGATAAAAATCAATGATTTTTTTTAAAAAAATCAAATTGCTTTAAATCACAATTTAAATAAAACAATCAAATTTTGATTTAATTCATTATTTATATCAATTTGATTTAAATCAAATCCACCCTTGTGATGCAAGCCCTTTTTTTTTGCTTCTCCTCCTCTTCTCGTTCCCCAGCTTTCATCCTGACAAGACAGAAGCTTGCTGAAATGGCAGATGTCAGTTGGAAATTAGGCTGGGGAGCTCAGGATGTCCATACTTGTTCTCGAACTTTTGGTTCTCAAATTTTGACCCTCCAGCTGTTTTCATTGCTAATCCCGAGAAGCCCCAACCAGCAAGGTCAAAAGTCAGGGACTCCGGAACTTGTAGTTCAAAACACTGAGCAAAGGTTAAGAATCATTGTTCTAGTCTAGAGATGGGCACGAATTGCAATTCAGTGGTTCGGCCCAGTTTGGTGCTCAGTCCACACAGGTGTTCCATGGGCACCACACCCTCCCCTCTCCCACCTCCTCTGCACACTTTCCCATTCCCTGGGCAACGAGAACTTCCCTCCCCACCTCCTCAGTGCAATTGCTCACTCACCAGTCACAGTGTGTGCTTCTCTCCTCTGCCTCCTCCAGCAGCTGCCCACCTAGATAAGGAGGTGGGGCAGGGAAGCCTGCAGCACTGCCTTTTATTGGGCAGTTCCCAGAGTAGATGGAGAGGGGAAGCATGTGCTGTGAAGGGTGAGGAGGCAGTTGTGCTGAGGAGGCAGGGGAGGGAAGCGCGCTTCAGCCAGAGTCGGCAAGTGCACAGAGGAGGCAGGAGAGGGGAGAGCACAGTGCTCATGGGATACCTGTGTGAGCACTGCACCCAACTGAGCCAAACCACTGAACTGCGGTTTGTGCCCATCTCTACCATGATGAACCTTGCTTTGACTGGGAACCCCTAAACTATGGGAGAAAGTAGATAATGGTGCAAAGCCATTTTTCATGATGTTCATACATCAAGTTCATCCATTGGTATTGAGAATTCTTGATAATCTTCCAGAGAATCCGAAGATGTCTTCTACATAACACTAGCTTGCACTGTTTTGTGGTGTAGTGGAAAAGGTGTTTAATCTAGCAAACTAAGTCAGGGTGCTAATACACAGCGAGAGAAATGCCAATTCACTCTGGGGAATTCAGGTTAATGTGGGTCTGTTTGCATTAACTGGCCACACAGGAAGAAGAGGAAATTCGCTAAAGTTGGTCCCCAACCTTTTTGGGACCACAGACCGGTTGGGGGGGCTCTGTATGCGGGAGGCACCCCCACACTCACAAGCAGGTGCGTCGTGCTCGTGGAGGGGCATCATGCTCGCACACATGCATGTGAGCGCAACATGTCCCTCCGCAAGCACGACATGCCTCTCCGCAAGTGCAACACACCCACCATGCGAGGTGGAGGAGATCTGTATCCACGGCCTAGTCCCAGGAAGCCCACAGACTAGCACTGGGCCGCAGACGAGGGGTTGGGGACCCCTGGGCTAAACAGACTTAAGTGCAGCTTGTTAATGTAGTTCTTCTGTAGCCCTGCAGGAGGCACAGCTACGGAGGAACTACCTTATAAGCTGCAAACAAAGGTAAAGGAACAGTTTCCTCCACTTATTACTTCCTCTGCTAGACAGAGCAAAGGAAGTCTCATGTCAGTCTAAAGAAAAAGCAAACTACTATGGAGGTTTTTCCAAGAATTCTCTTTTGGTGTTGCTGACAACATCTTTGCCCAATTGCCTAAGATAGGAACAGGTTTTCCTTTAAGGAGAAGTGAGGAATGTCTCTCCAGGAGGAGTGGTGGTGAAACATGAGGGAAAATAAATCTTCTTTCTTTCTTTTTTAATATCTGGAAACCCAACTGTTTCAGGAAAGGCAGAGAGCAAGGGAATCATTCTGCATCGGTTTACATGATCACACTACCTGAACTGATATGAATGTCGGTCCCAGCAATGGAAGCAAAAACTACAGATGGAGGGAAGAATTCTGGGCTGATTCACAATCGGTTTTATGTCATGTGGCCAGTGGGGGAAAAAAATGTGAAGCAGCTCATCTCAATCCTGTAGTTTTTTCCACATTTTTTTTTTTGGCCAATGTGGTAATCTTGAACATCTCACATACCTCAAACAAACAAACAAAAAACCCCATAGTGTTGCCATAAATTGGAAGGAATTTCCAAAATAAAAGTCTTTTAACTTCTCGGGTGCCATAGACCTTATGTGAGTTCCCTGCATTTATCTTTCAAAAGAAAGGCAAGGGGTGAAATGTTGATGCTATAAAGAAAGAACAGCGAACAAAGTGTGTTTTACTTTTGGATGGCTGCATTTGAAGATCAAAAAATTCGGTATACCTGTAGTTCTACAACTCCAAGTATTTCCCTTTCCATTGTAATAGTGTATAGCATCTCTGCAGATAATTTAATGCCTGCCAATTCTTAATCGTTTTTGGCAAGACAGTGGTCCAGAAGGTATTCTGCTTGCCTTATGTCTGGATCCTCATTGTGTCAAATTGTGGAGGATTTCTGTTTACTTTCCGTTAAAACACCAGAATTTCACTGTCAGAAATCAGATGCTTATACAAATGGAGATGCTGCCTTGCTCCTACCTTTTTCTGTCTTGTTATTTTAGATTTTTCTCACAAGCTTCGTACTCTTTGGCCCTTTACCACTATCCCTATCTTTACCACTATCCCTATCACTGTTTTTTGAGATCAGTCGGTATTTTGCTAGACAAAAATTCACAGGGTGTCTGTCATGCTTCACAAGAGAGAACAATCTTGTCTGATAGAAGTTACCAGTATAAATAGATGGGTAGTTACTTGAATACGGATTATGGTAGATTCTTTGAGCAACTGCTTTGGGTCATCCTAAATCCACAAACAATTCTCTAAATTTTTAAAATCCTGAAAGAATGCAAGAACACTTTAAAGACAACTATGGGTCACCAGTATGGTGAACTGATAGGATGTGAGACTTAGTTCTCATCTGCAGTCCGCTATGTGACAGTCATCACTGCCCCTTCCATATTTATACTTGAAATTTCTGTAGGAGACAGTCATTCATTTTTGTCCTCTGAGCCAGTTTCAGAATAAAATGGAACCCTGGGGGGGGGGAAATGCTTTTATCCAGTGACCCCTCCCATAGTCAATTTTGCAGGGTTAGCCAAAGGGTTTATGAGGCCTGGCATATACCCTGCTGTTACCCTTTCCCCCTAAACCCTTAGTTATGTGTACAAAGCTGCGGGGCACATCAAGAATAACTTCATGCATGGATTAAATGTGACATTTCTTTCCTGTTGCTCTTCCTTTTCTCAGGCTCAAGCACAATGATGGATTATTTCATGTATGAGGAAGGATAAAGATTGGGGTGTGCCTCACCTCGTTGCTTCCTTCACATTCCATACTTCTTCCGGTACAATTCCTTTCTCTTATCTTGAGGCTCACAGGTCTTGTGACTGTGGGCTTCTGCTGTCCTTTACTTACTCACTCAGGAGTCCTCCTTTAAACACCTGACTCATGCCAACCTATACTTACCTCTGTAGTAAGGTAATGTTACCATACTAACATTATGCTCCAGTGGCACCTGACCTAGAAGTCTTAGGGGGTACTCACTTAACTCTCTGCTTAACTACAGTAGGACCCACATGGGATCAATATCTGCAGTGTCACCTATCCATGGTCTGAAAATATTAAAAGAAAAATCCCTGAAATACGTATTTCCACAATATCCTTACCAGGACTGGCCACTAGAGGGAGACAGAAGCCATGTTAAGTATAATGTTTGCTGTTATCTGTGGGGGTGCTTGGAACCCACAGATACAGGGGTCCTTCGGAGACCTGGACTTGGTTTTCTTTGATGAGATCATGCTGTTTGCTCCTCCTTAAATACTTTCCTTTTCATTCTGTCCTTGCAACTAATTCTGCAACTGGGACAACTTTGTGTGGGCCAATGCAGCCCTGGCTGGTCAGTTTTATCTCAGTTACTTCCAGATCTAAAGAACGATTTTACCGGTGATATTTTAGACTCTCTTACAATTGCAATGAATGGCCAGCTAATAAGCACACTCCCCTCGCCCCACTTTCAGTCTCATCAGGATGAATTTTACAGCCAGCTTAATTTGAACCAAAGGAAAGGAATAGAAATAATTCTTTTGGCCTTTTCTTCACCAGACTGATTGCACACCAATGCTTTTGATATCTTATGATTTCTCTATCAGGTAAGATTAGAGATGGGAAGGCCGGGAGGGGGGGGGAGAACAGAAAAAATGGGGGGAAAACAGGGGTTTTTCTGTTTTTCCCTGCAGCCTTTTTTGGGTTTTTTTTTTTTTTTGAAAAATTGAAAAAAAAGGAGTGTAGAATGTGTGCTTTTACAATGATAAAGAATATGACTATGATGTGATATTCGACCTATAAAACATGAAGACCTTAATGAAAGACTTTATGCATTATAGTTCTCTCTAGAGATGTAATTCTGGAAATTTTTCATTTTTTTCTGGGGAAAAAAGCCCATTTCCTGTTTTTTTTTTCTGGAAAAAATGACATTTTTGGAAATTTGATGTTAGCAAAACTGTAGGCCATGGCAAAATGGGGGAAGACAGGGGAAAACGTGATATTAAAAGACACATAACGTTCTTGTTTTTCTCCGTTGTAATGGAGAAAATTTATTTACATGCTCAAATGGGGTTCATTAGGTGATGTGATGGTATTACTTTTCCTCCAGATTTACCTCTGTTATGGCTGGGAACAAGAAAAACACTGAACTTTGACTCTCTGTTTAATCTCAATCCATTTGGAGCTCACACTGTCGATTTCCAAGTAGGGTTTATATTTTTCATGCTGGACCAAGTTGTCGATGCTGGATTGGGTAAGGGAAATAAATTGAAGCCAAAGATTATGGTCATTCTAGAGAACAAAGTCCCAGGCCACACCATGTAAAACCCTCTTCCAGAGTTCCATTTCCAGGTAGCAAAGCATATTCTTCTTTCAGGGAGAAGCTCCTAACCTTGGGGGGAAAAGAGCCATATGGAATAAAGCCTCTTTTGGCCATCTTTAAAACATAAGGAATGAGTTTCCAGATAAGACATTTCCTCATATTAAACTGAGTTTAGCATTGTGATGTTATCTGGCATCCGCAGTGAGATCTACTGATCTACGTTAAGCCTTAAGACCTTGACGGACTCTCCTAACCTCATGCATCCACATAGTTTGGACTGCAACCCTGATCAGCCCAGGTAGGCTACTTCCGCTGGATGTTTCTTAGGTGGGAAGAAGGCGAAGGAGTAGCTTCCATGGGGTCATGGGCTGATCAGGGAAAAGCATAGGATGCAAAGCCATAAATAATGCCTTTTGGTGTTCTTAGATTTCTTCCAGTCAAGTGTTTTTCACAATATTCTCTGTACACGTAAAGATAACATTGTGGCCTGCTATATCTCATCAATCTCTTCTCTGCTCAAATTCACTAAGTGGCATTCTGGCTGTACAGTAAGCCATAAAGGCCAATGAATGCTAATTGCCGAGGCACTTCTGCGGAAGGATTGGAGAATTGGGAAATGTTTTCTTGTAATTTGGAACTCGATGAGATGTTGACTCATTTCTGGTATGTTCCAAGTCCCCACACTTTTTTTTTTTTTTTAAGAGAGCAAAGGAAATTTGGGTTCGGGGAAGTCACAAAGCAGAATACGGCACAACATTAGGTTTGAAGTATTTTATCAATGGTATTTTTACAACCTGAACTGTTGGCACAGTAGGTGATATCCTGTGAACAGAACATATAAATGGCAAGACTGGATCATGCCCAATATTGGTGCTCTGTTCTATATGTTTCTATTTGTAGCTTCATTGGGATAACTGAGCACAGACGCAGACATTCCTGTAGCCGTGGTGGATGCCTCAGTTCAACTGGTTCTTTCCTATCTCTCTGCCTTGTCTTGTTCTTAGATTATGATCTCCCTGCTGTATCCTTGCACTTTTTGTCTGGTCTTTTCCTTTCCCATCCCTAGCATTTACGTCCAATGAAATTCGCTTTATTTGGCTTAATCTTGGATAACGGAGCATGGAAATAAATAAGGATATGATAATAACACAGAAGAGATAACATTTAGTTTTCAAGTGAACTGAACTATAAGTTAGCGATGGGCAGCCATCTATCTGTGTTGCTTCTTCCTTTTGCCAAATCCATGAATTAATGATTTCCCAACAGTCCTATCATTAACAGCTCTGTTCAGTCTTGCACACAAAACACTATCACTTCCTTTATTGATTTCAGTCCGTTTCATGTTCGGTCCTTCTCTTTCCTACTAGATTCCACTCTTTGTAACATTGTCTTTTGTGGTGAGTCTTTTGCCTTCTCAAAATAAGCCTCAGTTTAATCTAACCATTCCTCCCCACACACACTTTTTTCTTTTTTAGTGGCTGTGTGGGAGCTCAGTTGTGTGTCGTAGTGAACTGAGTGACAGATCAGGACTCTGGAGGCCTGGGTTCAAATCCCAGCTCAGCCACGGAAACTCACTGAGGATGTGGAACTGGTAAAACCAGTCCGTAAATATCTCACTTACCTTGAAAACCCTGTTAGGGTTCACATAAGTAAGTTCTGACTTGTTAACACATAACATAACTGTTTTTTCCAGTAGCGATGTATGGAAGTGAGAGCTGGACCATAAAGAAGGCTGACCACCGAAGAATTGATGCTTTTGAATTATGGTGCTGGAGGAACTCTTGAGAGTCCCCTGGACTGCAAGGAGAACAAACCTATCCATTTTGAAGGAAATCAACCCTGAGTGCTCACTGGAAGGACAGATCCTGAAGCTGAGGCTCCAATCCTTTGGCCATCTCATGAGAAGAGAAGACTCCCTGGAAAAGACCCTGATGTTGGGAAAGTGTGAGGGCAAGAGGAGAAGGGGACGACAGAGGATGAGATGCCTGGATAGTGTCACCAAAACGACCAACATGAATTTGACCCAACTCCGGGAGGCAGTGGAAGACAGGAGGGCCTGGCGTGCTCTGGTTCATGGGGTCACGAAGAGTCGGACATGACTAAACGACTATACAAACTAAGTGGAATCTGTAAAACCCTCCTCCAACACCATATTTTGTATGAATCCATTTTTCCCATCAGCTTTCTTCACTGTTCTATTTATGTGCCTGCCTATTGCAATTTGGAATACACCATCCCTTGTTGGGAGAAATGCAGCATATAAATAAAACTAATAATAATAATAGTCTCACTGGTCCCCAGCAACTTGTTTTTACTTTTATGGAACTTAAAAGCTATATTTCATGGCGGCCCTCCTAAGTCCCAGTGTTCTTCTAATTTCTTGGTGGCAGTCTCCATTTAGCTTACAGATATAAGCTATATTATCTAGTTTATAGATATAACCAAGATATAGAAAACCCTTAACAATTTTGATTTCTTCATTACTAAAACTAAAGTTTTCTATTTCTTCTGCAGTTGTTATTTTTTTTTTTTGTCTTCTTAATACTTTCCTGCTTTTGCACTTTCTCGCTTAACCTTTTATCAGTAGTTATTTGGCATGGTTGCTGTTTTCTGCCAATAATTAATGTAGCATCATCTGCATATCTTAAATGATTGAGTTTTTCCTCTTCCAATTTTTATTTGCCTTTCTTTTGAATCTAATCCAGCTTTCCCTATGAAGTGTTCTGCATATAGATTAAACAGACAGGGAGTTAAAATACATCCTTGTCTGACATCCTTGCCAATTGGAAACCATTCTGTTTCTCCACTTTCTGTCCTAACATCCAGAGCACAGGTTCCACAGGACAGTCCGATGCTGGGATAGGCTCATGTCTGTTAGAACAATCCATAGCTTCTCCTAATGCATACAAAGGCTTTCCTGTTGTCTGTGAAGGGAAACTGTGGCTCTCCATAAATTTCAAACCTGGAGCTACCCTAATCCCCATGAACCACTGTTTGTGCTGAGATGAGTTGTAAGGAAAAAAATATTCGGAAAGTAACTATTTTCTCCATATGGTATAGGCAGTTTCACATAAGGAGGGAAAGATCGGCTTCGAAGTGAAGGATTTGCTTTGTCAGAATTCCAGCTGTCAATCTCTTGGGTTTATTCTCCTTTTGTAAAATATTTTTTTTTGGGGGGGGCTTCTAAAACGTCCTTCAGTGTGCCAAGGTTAGAAGGTGCTAAACTATTCCGACAACCATTTCCATTAGCTTTCTGTCCCCAGTTTTGGTAAAGTCAAACGACTTTTAAAAAGTGGAGAACCCCCCCCCCAACAACTATATTTTTTTTCTTCCTTCTCATCGCTGCTTGTGTACAAACACATTCAAATCAGTTGTTTGCTATCTCTCCCTGCTTTGCAAAATGTTCTTTCAAGAGTGAATGCGCGCGCGCGCGCCCGTACATTGCACGGGGGGGGGGGGGCTCGGTGAGTCGCCTGCTCTTCCGTTTGCCTGCAGCATCAGCAGGGAAAGAAAAAAAAAACCGCGGTAGGAAGAAAGATTTCTCTCCTTACCGCATTTTCTAGTTACCGGCGTGACCAGACTGCAAAATAAACCCACTTTTTAGTTTTTTTTTCCGGAGAACGAACAGCGCAGGCTTTGAATGGCTAGGCTGGCGGAGGAAAAAGGCAGAAGGGAAGGGAAAGGAGGCGCGCGCTGTCGCCGCATCGGAGGCTTTGGCTTTCGGGTTCTGGCTCGGAGCGGAGGAAGGCGCGCGAAAAAAGCAATCGCGAGAACCCCCAGGGGGGTGGGTGGGTGGGTGGATGGCCTCAATGGCGAGTGGGTTGCAGAAGTTAACAGGCGCAGGCCAGATGCCCGGGCGGTGCGCGCGTGGCGGCGGGACAAGACGCGAGACAGCGGCGTGTCCCTGGAAGGGCGGGGAGCCCCTGCCCGCCTGCCTGCCTGCCTGCCCGCCCGCCTGCGCGCATCCGTCCCCCGGAAATGCAACAACAAAGAGGCCCCCTGGAAGTGGGCGTGGCCAGCATCTGTCAAAGGGGGGCTCTGGCCAGCGCATCCATAAACACCGGACGGGCTGGGGCTGGGGTTGGGGACAGTGTGTGTGTGTGTGTGTGGGGGGGAAGACACGGGAAGCAGGAAGCCCTCCAGCCAAGCCAAGGCTCCTCTTGGAAAGATGGGCCGCTCTGGCGGCCGCTGGGGAGGGGAGGGGAGGATGCCGCGGACAGCCACCTTGGTGCAGAGAGGGGCAAGTAGCCGCCGCCGCCGCCGCCGCTGATTCAGATGCAGCCCCAAACGAGCGCAACCATGGAAACGTAACGGGTGTCCCATAGTAACCTGTAACAACAACGTTATTGATAGCCACCCTCCCCTCCCCTCCCCTTGTTTGCAACAGATGTGGTCCTAGTCGCTCGTTGGGGAGGATGGCGGCGGCGGCGGCCAGAGATGGCTTTCTTTAGGGCCCTCGTTCTGTGAGCTGCGCGTAAAAAAAAGGGGGAGGCGGATCTCCTTTCTCCATTATCATATCCCCTAACACGTACTGTGAGAAGACACAAAAGCACTTTGGGGAGAGGCGTTGGAACAAGCATCATCAACGAGGCCAGCTCGCCCCCCGACCCCCTCCACACGTTCTTTTGCACCCTTTCCTGTCTCTCCAGCCGATTGTTTCCTTAACCTTGACAAACGAACTCCCCCCCCCCAACACGTCCCCGCGTCCATTCCTCCTTCCGTTCTGCCCGTATCAGTTGGAAACATTAAAAAGACAATATTTAGCTGCAGGCCAGCCGAGGGGAAATCCTACACGTCTTCACGAGAGGCTCCTTTTCTGCCGTTTCACGAGAATCGCGCGTGTTTGTGGCGACTGTGGTGGGGGGGGGAAAGGGGGGCTCCTTCTCCACCCCACTCGTTACTCCGAGAGTTTTAGCAGGACGTGGTACGAAGCTGGGCACGCACCTCCTCCCTTTCAATAATTGGGTTGGGTTCCCCCCCCCCAATGTAGCTAGAAAAAAAAAGAGGGGAGTGATTTTAAAAAAAAAACCCGAAAGGTCTTGTAGATTTTTTTTTTAAAAAGAGCTTTTTAAAAAAATTAGAAAAGGATAGGGGGGGGGAACCCAGGAGTCTCTTCACTCCACCCCTCCCGTCTCCTTCTCCCTCCACCCCCCCCCCCGAATAAACATCTCCTCGCAAGTGTAAAAAGGCAGCTCTTCCTGACCAAAGTGGCCGAGCCGATGGATTATTAAGTAGCGAGCCTGTATTTGTACGGAAGACCGGCAGGCTCGCAGTATCCTTGCCAGCCCAACACCGCCGGCACCATTCTCACAACCAGCCCAAGGCAAAATGAAGGAAAAAGCCATGATAAAGACGGCAAAAATGCAAGGCAACATGATGGTAAGTGTTCTGCCGCCGCCTGGGTAACTCCGGGGCGCCTTGATCTTGACGCTTCTTCAATCCTGAGCATCCCTCTTGTTGGGGGGGGGGGGGGAGAGAAGCCTGTGCTGGTTCTCCTCAGGATTTCCCACCACCACCACCACGCCTTTTTAGCTTTGCTTTGGGAGCTCACCTCTTTAATTCCTGAATAGGTTGTTCCCCCCCACCCCTATCCCCATCCCCATCCCCTTGCAAGCGTAGGAGGGTGATCTCCAGCTGGGGAAGTGGATGACTTTTCTGGTGGCTATGGGTGCCTTTTTTTGTCGCTGTTGTTAACCGAGGATACATGGCAAAGGGGTAGGAAGTGTGCGGGGAGGTAGCTGGAAGACTGGACGCGAACCTGTAGATCTAAAGAATTCCTCTGCCTCTGGCTGCCGCCGGCGCCCGCCCTTCTTCCCTCTCGCCCTCGTCCTTCTCCTTCCTATTGTCTTGCACTTTGCAAAGCGTGCGGGGCTGTTGTGGGTCTGGTTGTGCTGTGGGGGAAGCGATCCAAGCCAGTCTTTCAGTGCGGCCCGTGGCTTGTGGTGACCGCGCGCCGTTCATCCCTCAGGATTGCAAGATGTCCGGAGACGCCGTTGGGTTTGGCCAGCTGAAGAGGAACCTCAGCAGCATATCCGGCCAGCCAACTTTGACAACTTGAGAACTGGAGTGTGTGTATCTGTGTGGGTGTGTGGGTGGGTCTTCCTTTTGACTCCCACACTCCTATTCTAAGAGGAAATAATTTCATCTTTTCTTATGGTTTGGCTGTTCTGGCTTGGACTTTTTTTAAGCAACAAAAACTGCTGAGTTCTCAAAAGAAGTGTCAGATGCCATCTTGTGCTGGTGGAAGCACATTGGATTTGTTTCCCCTTCCCCCCACTTCGATTTCCTGGGTGGGCGGGCAGAGGGAGAGGAGAAGAGGATCTGTGTAAATATGCATTTAGTAGCTGGGGTGGTGGTTGTATCAACTTCTGCCTTACTTATTATGAAATGATGAACAGGCATGCTGTGGGAATTCCTTCCCTTGAGGTGGTTTATATATAAAGTTCTTGATGAAAAGAATACTTGAATTGTGTGGATCATCCTTTTAAAAAAAATATGACCTGTTGGTTTCTTTTTGCGTGATTAATGCAAAAGTAAAACTGCATGATGGGCATTTTGATGCATACCCGTGCATAGGAGAAGGTTAGTATTTCCTTCTCCGGAGATATTTAAAGACGGTAGTTTAGTTGTGTGTCCTTTTCACTGAAGCTGTTTGCTGGTGACTCACGTTCTTCTTCTTTTAGTTCAAAGGAGATAACTGCTTCTGCTATTATGGTACTCTTTCTGCCTTTAGTTCTTTCATCAAGAAGGTGCAGTGTCATGTGACCTGATAATTCAACAAAGGGAGTTGGACAGGAATTTATGCAGACATTTTAAAAATAAAACATTGCATTAAAATGCAACTGTTGCCATCTTCATTGCACACCCTTCAATAAGTGTGTAAAATATTTGAAGTGGAAGCTCATGTTTCCAGCACCACCCCTTCTTCTCCTAGTGCTGTTCTGAAGGTCAACAGCTTTGTGTTATGTATGGAGTTGTTGTTTTTGTGGCTTGGCTGTGCCTGGCAGAAGAGTTAGCCTTCTAGATGACTGCCCTGTGATTATACTAAAACATTAACTGAATTTGCACACTACTATGTCAATGTGTTAATAAAAAGATGCCATTATCTTTGGATAATCTTTGTATTTAAAATCAATGGGAAGGAAAAGGTTGCATTAATCCTGCTTTTTAAAATGCTGTACATTCAAATTGTTGCAGTATATTTTGTTAGGGTGGCATAGATTCACACATTTAATTCTAGGTCACAAACTGAATGAACTAAGAACATGGCTGTATAGCAAGAGGTAAATGCAACTGGATCGATTTCCCATTCAAATCAGTGCTCAGACTGGCTGACATCCACAGACTGCATTAATTCCACAGTTGTCTGGTTCGAAGTCTTTTATAGGATGATTCTGAGTGTGGGTTGATTCCTTCAACTTTGTAGGCATCTGTTGAGCTAGCCCTGTTGAGTCTCAGGCCCAGTAATTGCCACTGAGTTTTAAAGGTTAGCCCTGATTTGTCTTTCTTTTTATACTGAATTTTTGACATCTGTATAGAAAAAAACAAAATTGCAAGACAGGGGAACAGTGCCTAGATATGCTGCTATGAGAGTAGTTTGTGTTATAACTTGCAATCTGTTTAAGGCAACATGTGTCTTCGGTTTTAAGTAGGGGTGAGCTAGTTGTGACCCTCCAGATGTTGCCAGACTGCTATTCCTGTTGTCTCTTACCTTTGGCTGTGATGCTTAGGGCTGAACAGATGTGTAGTCTGACAACATCTGGATTGCCCATTCCTGTTCCAAAGCATCTTAGGGTAACATCTTTCTTAGACTGTTATGTGCTATCAAGTAGGAGCTGTCTTACAGCCATTCTAATAGGGCATTCAAAGTAAGTGAGATGTTTAGGGAATGATTTTACCAGTGTTACCCTGGAGTAAGTTTCCGTGGCTGAGTGGCAATCCCAGCCCGGGTCTCTGGAGTCCTAGCACCACACAGCGTGACCTTATTAGGCTTAATAGTTTTTGCTTGTTTGTGATCATTTAGCTGTTTTAATAAAGATATTATATTGTCAATTATGGAATTTTTCTTCTGCTTGATAGAGCTACATTTGATTTTTGTCAACTTAAGTGTGCTTTTGTTTAAAAAAAGAGAACAATGCTAGTTGACAACTGGGATACTTCAGCCCGAAAAAAAGAAATGACTGGTTACTTTTACAGATACTTTAAATGTATAATTCATCGGACTGACACATTTTAAAGAGAGTGTTTTGCCTTAGACATCTGCATTTCTATATGTTTTCAGGCTATTGTGGGATTTTCTTGGTCTGCTCCTTATTTTGAACTCTCTGCATTCCTGTGCATGCTCACAAAACTTTTTTCTTAATTATTCCTTATTTTCTTAATTCTGCAAAATAAGGTTAGTGTCCTACAAAGGTTTACACCTGTTTATTAGAAATGACATAGTTTCCTTATATATAGTACAACATTGATCGTTAACGTGTTCATCAAATACATTTCAGTTCCTAAAGGGCCTTTAGCCCTTTATATGCTGTCAGTTCCTAAAGGGCCTTTAGCCCTTTATATGCTGTTGGGAAGGTAAGTTTCTTTCAGAAGTCTTAAGGGTGTTTTTATCTTCCATTCATAAACATATTTACCTGCTAATTGCAGAAGGTCACCAGTCATTCAGACATTTTTATGGGTGACATTCTTTTAAACACTTTCAGCAAAGGTTAATGTCCTGACAACTAGCTAAGTATATATTGATTTTCTTTCTTTCACTGAAAAGTTCTTGCTAAATTAAACTGCTTCATTCTCAGAGTAGATGAGACAACCTGTGAAAATTCTGTAATGCTGTTTTGTTATGAATATCCTAGAATGTGTTTCAAGAGCCTGGACTTTCTGATATTAGTCCTTCTATTAAACCAATGTTTTTTTTTAAAAAAGAAATTATTTAGAAAAAATACTCTTGGGATACAGATATAAACATTTGCACCCATTCTTTACTCTATCCTACACTCCACCCCCCGAATACATCCGCTGTTTAACTTGGAAAAGGATCTGTTTTATTCTCCATCGTTTATCATAATAGGAGCCAACTTTACAGTTCAGTCTTTTAGCAGAATGCTTTGGTAAGTAGCCAAAGGTTTGCTTTCATATAATCAGTTATTTTTTTTTAAATAAATGCTTGTATTCTTCTAATCATTATCATCTTGGAACTGCAGAGCTGGAAAGAACCAGATCTTTCAGTCTGAGTCCCAGTTCTGAATCTTTGGTTTGTTTAGTCGTTAAGTCGTGTCCGACTCTTCATGACCCCATGGACCAGAACACGCCAGGCCCTCCTGTCTTCCACTGCCTCCTGGAGTTGGGTCAAATTCGTGTTAGTCTCTTCAGTGACCGTGTCCAGCCATCTCGCCCTCTCTTGTCCCCTTCTCCTCTTGCCTTCACACTTTCCCAACATCAGGGTCTTTTCCAGGGAGTCTTCTCTTTGGTACCAAGTCCCAAGTTCCAAATCCGTTTAAAAACAAGCTTTTTCCCCAGGGGGGAAAAAAAGGGAGGGGTTGCAAATCACAAGTCAAGTCCAAGTGGTTGTTGTAGGTTTTTCGGGATGTCTGGACGTGTTCTGGAGGTTTTTCTTCCTAATGTGTCGCCAGTCTCTGTGGCCGGCATCTTCAGAGGACTTTGTTGCTGCTATTAAGTAAGGATACATGGCAAGGGGTAGGAAGTGTGCATGGAGGTAGCTGAAAGATTGAACTTTAACTTCTGAAGAGGCCGGCCACAGAGACTGGTGAAACATTAGGAAGAAGAACCTTCAGAACACGGCCAAAGAGCCTGAAAAACCTACAACTATTGGATCCTGGCCATGAAAGCCTTCGAGAATAGAAGTCCGTCATTAAAAAAAAAATACAAGCAAGTGGAGTCCCAAGCTGATTCGTCTGTGTGACTTAAGTTCAGCTTGACAGCAACTCCTGTCATGTGGGTTCCTGGCCCCAGAAAGATCATCAAGTCCAGCCCTCGTCATGGAGGCTCAGTGGGGAATCGAACTCCCAACCTCTGGTTCCACAGTATGTTAAAAGCATGCCTCAGAAAAGTTGTGTGCCCCTTCTGAAGGACAGGAAATTGGGGTTCGCCCTGTACTCCCAGGAGAGATCTTTTCACAACCCAGGAACAGCCACCGAAAGGATCCTTTCTTGCATTGTCAGCAAAAGTCCCTGTGAAGATGGCAAGTTGAAGCACAAAGAGTAACTCAGATTAGGGAAATATGATCCTTCAGAATGTTTTCCCCTTGCTTTTTTAATATAATTAAAAATAATTTTAAATATAAATTTTAATCCATGTTCATTAATTTTAATCTGTGTGCTGTTCATCAGCAGAAACCAAGTGTAGTGTGGGGGACAGAAGGGTGGAGAAGGAGTCAGGCCTGGGTTCGAATCTCTGCTGAGTCATGAAAATTCACTGGGGGAGTGGAACTGGCAAAACCACTCTCTAAAATTCTCGCTTACCTTATTAGGGTCACTCTAAGTCAGTTCTGACTTGGCAGCACATAATGCATTTTCTTTTTCACTGCGAAAGCCTTGTTTGGAAACACCATATCAAAAGCCCATGGGACATTTCTTTTTTCATTTGTTTGTAGCAAAAATATCCATGACTTTCCTCATCCTAGGCAACATGAGGGAAAAAGGGAAAAGTGAGTGTTGTTGCTCAAAAACTTTGCATTTTGCACAAAAAAACTTGCATTTAATATTGAAACCGCACCTTCTGCATAAAATGCAAGGTTTTTATTGCAAACTGCAAGGGCTTGTGTACAAAATAAAGTCCTCTGCAGCAACAATATTTTCAACATAACTTGCCCCCTCCCCAAAAACTTAAAAAGTGAAAAATGCATGACATTCCTCATGATCCTGCCCAGCAGAAAGTTAGTCTTTGAAATGTTTTGTTTCTACCTGCAAGAGGGAAATAGTGACGAATAACATCCATACCCCGAGTTTGTTGTTAATGATAAAAAAAAAAATGGAGGAGGGGGTAAATGAAGTCGGGAGGCTGCAGGTAGATGTAATGCAGAGTGGCATGAGTAATACCATTAAATTTTTTAAACTTTGAGAACAATCAAGAACAAGGTAGCTGATATTTGAATCCTTTTAATTATAGATGAGACTTGGAATGTGTGGGATGTGGCTTGTTCATAGCGTTCTTCTGGGATTTCCACCCCTTCCTTCCCGATTCTAAAAATTGAAATGCCTCACCTAAAGCTTAGTTAGTGATGATCACAGTACTCAGCTAAAGTATTGTGATGTTTTTGTTCCCATCCTTTTGCCCTTGGTCCCACTGTCAGAATAGGGCCCCCAAGAACTTATCTGAAAATGAATTCAGCCCTTAGGTTGAAATAGTTTCAAATATTTAAGAGGCATCACCTTCCTCTGCCACTTTTAGTTGGTTCCCTTTTTCTTCTTTTATCTTCAGGTTGGCTCTTTAGGTTTACTCAAGATGGGAAATAATATGGTCTTCCTTTATGTTTAATGCTGCACGATGCAGAAATAAGATTTTAAGGACTGGGTACTGTGCCGCTGGCCATCAAGTCACCTCTGACTTACAGCAGCCCTAGGAGAGTTTTCAAGTAATGTGAGATTTCCGAGGAGTAGTTTTGCCACTCCTGCGAGTTTCCATGGCTGAGCAAGAAATCCAAGTCTCTTGAGCCTTAATTCCTCTTGTATACCCACTATACCATACTAGCTGTCATGCTGCATGATGTAGAAGTAATGTTTAATGGCAGGGAGAACCCATATGAGAAGGATTTCCATTAGTGAGAAACTTATTTTCATTCTTTTATTCGCTTGTTAGTTGTTTAAATTACTTGTAATGATTTGTTAATTTGCTTACAGTTCATATTTAGTTTGATAAATATGACAGAAGAGTAGAGTATATTTCTCTCTCCATTCCATATTTTTATTACCCAGAATTCCCCTGTGTTGATAACGAGCATTTGGATTTTCAGACAGCATCTGCTAGATAGTTCAATGGTTTAGAACAGTGGTTCTTAACCTTTTTGAAAGAAACGCCCCCTTGAGCCCTTGAGGAAGTTATCATCGCCCCCCCTCCCTGAGGTGATGATATCTTACCTACCTACCTACCTACCTACCTACCTACCTACCTACCTACCTACCTACCTACCTACCTACCTACCTACCTAGTCTCCCTCCCCACCTGGGTGCGAGGCAGCACTTCACGGGGCGAGGATGAGGACCCAAGAGACCCTTTCCTTCCACCCGATCCACACTCAGTGCTGCCCTGAAGGAAAAAGGCGAGACGTGGCAGGTAGAAAGAGCTGGATCATCTGGCAGCAGCAGAAGCACCGGATCTACTGCCAGCACTGCGGCTGCAGTTGCCTTCACAGGTTTGGCTCACTCCAACGCCCCCCTACTGCCCCCTTCTGTTCTTTCGCCCCCACACCGCCCCTTTTCGTTCTACTGCCCCCCTGAAAAATGAAATCACCCCCTGGGGGGCATTATTGCCCACGTTAAGAACCACTGGTTTAGAAGTTGGGGTTTGATTCCCCCACTGTGCCTCCTTGACAGGGGTTGGACTTGATGATCCATAGGGTCCCTTCCAGCTCTGCAGTTCTAAGATGATTATTGTCTCTTGTCTACCTTGCAAGAAGGGGAAAGCTGGCTGCGATCTGTGAAATAACTTGAGGTTTACAATGCTAATGACCCTTGTGTTGCTAAATATTACTCTTGCTGCCGTTTTTTTTTTTTTTTTGCAAATCAATGAGTTGTACTTCCCGAAAGGCACAGTTGTACCAAAATTTATTCAGTTGTATCCATTTGTTGGGAGCTATAAACCTGGCGCATAAAGGGAGAATGCTTTTACTGAAGTGAAACAACTTAATTAAGGTCAGAATTTAGTCTTACATTTCTCTGTCTGTTTCGGTCTTAAATTCTGAATGGGAGGTATGTCATGTAATGCTCATATGCTTTTACTCTTCACTCTTCCAAGACAATTTTTATACGTGTAGATCTGCCATCGGATTCCATTACGCATCTGAATTCCGAGCAGGGTCATTTAAGGTAGAAAGCTCAAAGCTGAGACATCAGATTAAGATGCATCCACCCTTTTCAGGATTAACATTCACACTGGTAGATGAGGAGGGATGTTTCCAGTAGTGATGGAGGTGGAAGAACTCTGGAAGGCAAATTACTAAAATAGCAGTAGTGGAAAGTCATATTGGTGGAGAATTTTTTACAGACAATGGCAGTGACCCTCAAGCTAACTTTTGTTAGCAAAATGCAGAAGAAAGCCTCAGTATAATCACTACCTTAACTTTCAAACCCTTTGATGTGGTTGGTTGATCCAGTATAGATCTTTTTAAATTCTCCTTGACTTGGAAATTTGATCTCTTCTCCCATTCACCTGGTGTCCAGTATGCTCCCAGAGCACATTTATGAACCCATTCATGTTTTAAGAATACACACCTGTCAGAGATTTTTGGACTATGACAGTGATATATCTTGACACAGATCGGTTTCCATAAGTGACATTCTCACAGTTCTGATTAACAGAGCAATTTTACTGGACAGATGAGGCTCAAAATGCACACATTGATTGTACTGGGAAACAGCAAGGAGTCCAGTAGAGCTGTCTGAATGACAATAATGACTGAAATCCTGTTGTGCAGTTATGCAAATGGCACAACTATTAGGTGCGAACTGCTGTTAGTTAAGAAATCTCGGTAGGCATTATTTGTTGCATGCTGAGTCATGTGGCTCCACTAATACTTATGGAGATTTCTTAATTTCCGTAGTCCTGGAGGCAGTTCGTGTCATTCTGACAACTCCTGCGATGTCGCTGGAACCTGTTGTATTGGCTCTTGCCTTTCCATTGAATTATTTCAGTGATATGGGGAGGGGGGATTTGCTGCTTGGGTAACAGCCTATCCTCCATATTATTTTACCCAGGTTTTGTGCTCTGGAGAAGACACTCCAGCTTCACATACAGCGTCAAAACAACATGGGAAGTAGGAGTTACTTATTCTTATAGATTATAAGTCTTTGCTTGATTGGCATAGAGCATGATGTCAGGGGCTACTTCTGATGGTGGGAGAGGTCATTGCACCTCACTAGGTAGCTACGTCCGCCTTAAGCTAGGCAGTCCCCGGCTAATAAGGTGCTATCTTGCCACAGTCTGTTAACCTCACAGGGCGCGTAGGGTTTAGGGTGAAAACCGACAAGCAGATCGATAACCCTGCACCATGCAACAATCATAAGAAAACGTCTGCCCTAAAGTTGGGCAACTGGAATGTTCAGACAATGACCCCTGGCTTTTCTGATGACCTGCAGGAAATAGATGACGTGTGCAAGACAGCTGTCATTGAGATACTTGTCCAGCAGGTCGAGGCAAAGAGGCAGTCCCAGAAGCAACAAAATAAGGGAGCTGGACAGGGGACAGATTGTATTTGTCTTCAATGTGGAAGAGATTGTCACTCTGGAATTGGCCTTCTCAGCCACACTAGACGCTGTTCCAAGTCCTTCATACAGAGCATGTTACCATACTCTCTTGACACTAAAGGATGCCTACTCATTCCTAATTTACATCAATGCATTTTCAAAGGTTAAACTGTTTGCGCAACTGCTCAACAGGATTTCAGCCAAAAAGTCGTTATAACAAATGACTAGGTGTTAAAAGACATCTGCTACAAAAATATTAAGGGAGAAATATATACTTGAAAGAAACAAACTGATGCTCTAAAGGTTCGTAAGATCTAGGCTGCTATATAATGAAATCTAGTAAGAATTTAGGGCTCATCAGTTTGGGATAAGAATGAGAAGGAGAGAGGGAGAGACATTTCCTAAATCACACAAACACAAAAAAGAGAGTGTGTGGGTAACCAATGTAAGAGTTGTCATTGTGTTGGGAAACTACCGTTTGAAAATAATTCTCTCACCTGTTGTTAGTTTTGTTACTCCTAGACTAGTTAATAATGAGCTTAAAGACCGCCAGTAGTAAATAGTTAGTTGGACTGTGTTACTTGGCCTGCGGTGTAGATGTTTGTATTTTTAGTGGGGGACTTTTAGTGGGTGGGGAGTGTTGGGGGATTTTTTTTTTTTTAGTGGGTGGGGAGTGTTTGGGGAATTTTATGTGTGTGCATGTGTCTGGTCTCTGGATGTCTGTGAATTTCATTGTATGGGTATACAGTACTGTGTATATACTTACAATGACAATAAACAAACAAACAAACAAACAAACCAATTGAGAAGCTGCGGAATGTTGGAACTCCAGGTGGATGATTCAGCAAGGCTTCAAGAGGAGGTTTCCAGGATAGAGAGACAGACACTTCAGGCAGATCGGGGCTGGTATGGAAATAGGGAAAGCTTAAGTCTCTTTGTGTAGCTTTTGGGTGGTTTCTTAAAAGCAACTGTGCCTCTTCATTAGTTTGCTTAACTTCGGTCTACCTCTTCCTGAATCTTCTCTGATCTATTTGTGGGCTTGCATAACTGCTTAATTCTTCATGACAATTTTACCTTTTCAAGATCCAGCAAAGTATCAACAAACCATCCATTGGCTAAATCCCCACCTGGCCAGTGCTGGAAAATATCAAAGGTTGCTTTGTTTAAGCAAAGACCCAGCCTTCAGCGGACTGATTACCCTCCTGACATGGAGACTTTGTGGATATAACACAAACTAGACAGAAATGATTTTTGAGAAGGATTGATTGCTGTAAGGGGTTCTTTGCACCACCCCGGGGGGGGGGCTTATTGATTGCACTATTTGCATCCTCGGAGCAGACTCAGTTTAATGCAATTATTTGGAATTAAATTTCCTGTGACTCACGGAGACTCATTTGATAATCTGACCAGCAATGCCTTATTCATTCTATTGCTAGCTACCTCTTCTCATTCTAGGACTGTGGCATTCATAGCCTTCTCCCAAACAGGTTTCCAATTCAGCCAGCCATTCTGTACATTATATGTTTGTACAACCACAGAGAAAAACCTTTACACACGTACAAATACAAATCTCTACAGGCATAAGTTGCAAAGGAAGAGTGGGGCTGCACAGATTTATCCACAAATTTCTCTAATAGCAAGATTGCCCACTCACATGAGAAGCATTCCTTGGAATCACATAATCATTACATTTATGCCAAAGAATATGTAGGAGGAAAAAAATACTGATGCTTGTCCTTTGCTTTTTTTAACATTTCCATTAAAGTGTTTGTGATGGAAACAGGAGGATGAAAATGTACCTTTCTTCCAAGTGATTCTATTTTCAGGGAAGCCATACAAGTCTGTGCAGGACATGAATGGTAGGTATACTGCAGGAAGCTCAAATGTCAAGTGTAAACATTGACCCGACTTTAAAAACCACACCCATTTCTGCACATACGTAGTAGCTTATTTACTTTAATTAGACTATGACCCATTTACAGCCTGTTCCAAAAAAACGCCAGTTTGATAACAAAGTTAGACTTCTTTGTGGTATTCTCCAAAAATATTTAGAGAACTCCTCAAAGTAGCACGTAAGTGGCTGCAGATTGCTTACCATATGGAAATAGAAGTGACAGATTTGAAATGTACTTCACCATTATTTCTTGCTATGTATCTATTGGACAGGTTTCCTGTAACAGATAAAGCAACCAGAACAACATCCCATGAGTTCACTTTGTATTGCTTTTTCCTCTTTCGCTAGAAATGAAAACCTAATTATGAGAAAGTGAAAAATACTTTTCCTAACCCTTTCCTTTAATATGATGTGGAGGCTGAAAATTGCTTTCTTGAGAACATGGTTTGCAGAATAAGCTTTTGTAAAGAGGAACAGTTTCCTCCCACAAACTATACAACCTGATTCCATTAAAATAACAATGTTTTGTGGGAAGGGCTGAGAAAATACTTATTTGTAGTTTAGTGCTGTTTTTGTAGAGACCTAGGCTTCACATTACGATGAAAAAGGTGCAAAACGCAGAAAAGCCTTTAAAAACCACTATTTTAAAATTAAGAATATTTTCCAGGTGATGAGGAAACTGCATTTTACAAAGGTTTCCACCAGAATTTTTAAAAGAACATTGGCTATTAAGCACCCATTCATACCCAATAAGGCATATGTGAACCACTAAACATTAAAAATAACGATTTCAAGACTTATCTGCAAAATGTCCACTATTTACAATATCTTTTATCTTTTCTCAAAGTGAAAAGATTTATGATGCGTTTCTAAGGCCGTGTGCACTATCTCCTCAGTACAGTACCTAGTTTTTATACAGGCAGAGGTTTACAAATTCAACCTCTTAAAGGCGTTCTACTGTTGGTCTACTGAAACGTTCTTTACCAAGAACCAAGTTGAAGCAGATAATCCTGGGTTGATAAACCAAGAAAAGTAAAGATGGAGTGACCTCAAAGTGTCAGGTTCTGGTCTCTCTGATTTAGTTTATTTATTGCATTTTTGTGGCATATTTCCCACAGAATGAGACTCGGCCTCTTAGTGTGCAAATAAAGATCCTAACCAAGGGTTTTACAACTGAAATATCATCATGGCGATAACAGAAGGCAGAGAGAGAAAGAAGGCTGGGGTAAATAGCAGAAGAAATATTTAATAATTTCAGTTACATTATTTTCCATGAAAGCCTACTAAGAAGGATGCCAAAACCTCCAGGAATAGGGTTGCACAAGAATTTCATAGAACTGGGGTTGAATGGAATTTTAGAAACATAGGATAATGGAGCTGAAAAGGCCTATAAGGCCACTGAGCCCAACTCCCTGCTCAAATTGAAACAGATGTGACAGATGATTGTCCAATTTTCTCTTGAATGCCTCCAGCATTGGAGGGCTGACCACCTCCCAAGGACATTGGTTCCATTGTCATACTGCTTTTGCAGTTAAGATGTTCTTCCTGATATCTGCCTTCCTGTAGCTTGAGCTCATTATCATGTCTTGTGCACTCTGGGATGATTGAGAACAGAGATTTCCACTCCTCTGTATGACTACCTTTCAAAAGTGCTATCATATCAATCTTCTTTTCTTGAACATGCCTAGTTCTTTCAGTCTTTCCTCATGGGACATGGTTTCCAGCCCCCTGATCATCCTTGTTGCCCTCCTTTGAACTTGTTCCAGTTTGTCAGCATCTTTAAAGTGTGGTGTTCAGTACTGGACACAGTGCACAAGATGAGGCCTAACCAGTGCCAAACAGAGGGGAACTAGTACTTCACCAGATTTGGAGACCAGACTTCTGTTAAGGCATCCTAAAATAGCATTTGCCCTTTTTTTTGCAGCCACGTATTTACCCTTGCTGATTCCAATGGTTGTCAGTGACATGAATTCCACTATTGTAGAGATTCTCCTTGAAGAGCCACTGCTGCATTTGAAGTGAGCTTTTACTTCAGAGATCCCATGTGCTGGCTTTTTCTTGCTGATTCCACATACAGTGGTGCCTCGCTTGACGACGTTAATTTGTTCCAGCGAAATCGCTGTAGAGCGAAAAGGTCGTCAAACGAAATAAAAAAACCCATTGAAACGCATTGAAAACCGTTCAGTGTGTTCCAGTGGGCTGAATACCTGTTCATCCAGCAAAGATCCTCCATACAGCGGCCATTTTCAGTGCCTGTAAAGTGAGGAATCCATCCTAGAAAACAGCGAGGGGCCATTTTCTTCAGCCGGCAGCCATTTTGAAACCTGATGATCACCTGTTTGCTGATCGTCGTAAAGCGAAAATTGGTTCCCGAAGGAGGGAACTGATCATCGCATAGCGAAAAAACCTCATTTAAAACATCGCTTTGCGATCGCAAAAGCGATCACAAAAACGTCAACATAAAGTGGATTCTTCGTAGAGCGGGATAATCGTCCAGCAGGGCACGACTGTAGTTTTTTGCAAAATCCAAATGGTTTAACTGCAGGATGTAGTTACTAGTGGCAGCTACCACAGTGCACCTGTTTGAGAGATAACCCTATGTCCCAACACAGGTATGAGAAGATTTCTGAGCAGCTTTCTTGAGCTGCTCATAGGCTCAGACTGAATGTATTTATAGTTTACTGGAGTTGAAACCTAAGAGAAAAATCCATGGTACTGAAGCCAATCTGCCCATCTGTGTTTAGAGTTTTGTAATAGTGTACCACACTTTTTATGTTTGACAAATGTTCTGATGGACATTGCCTTCTATTTATCCTCTTCAAAGCTGCACTTTATGTGCTATTTGCTTATGGTAAATGCAACTTCCTTCACCTGCCTGTATATCTTCCCCAACTCCATTATTAGAAGTTCCCACAAATTTTGACATTTAGCATAATTTCTATCTTGTCTACATTTGATTGTAAAACCACCGTGCGGGGATCTTCTCTTGGATACTACCAACACATTTTGTTCTCTATTACAGAAATTATTTAACAGTACTAATGTTAATGAGACATCCTGGTTAAATGTTTTTCTGGGTTTAATTAGATTGAGCCTGCATGTCCTTGCAGGTGGCAAGTACAGAGAATGTGAAAAAACATTAAAGTAGTTTTAGTGAACGTTATAAGCTGCTATTATCAGGAAGAAAAAGTGGTTCATGCTGATGGTTATGAAGGAAAGCAGAACAAAAACAAAATGTGCTGCTTATATACTACCCCATAGCACTTAAAGCACTCTCTGGTTAGTTTGCAAGTTAATTGTGCACGCTACACATTGCCCCTCTTCCAGCGAGCTAAGTAATCAGTTGACTGACCTCAGAGGAATGGAAGACTGAGCCAACTTTGAGCTGGCTACCTGAGCCTGTTGTTGTGAGCAGTCTTGACTGCAGTACTGCAGTTTAACCTCTATACCAAAGGCTCATAGTTCTGAACGAAGTGGGAAATTACTTACAATATAATAATATGATAACCGTGTGCCATCAAGTCAATTTTGACTTATGTTTACCCTTTTCAAGTCTTTCTAGGTAGAGAATACATAGAAGTGGTCTACCATTCTCTTCTTCTGGAAGGTGCCCTGGGACTGTGCAGCTTGCCCAAGGCCACACGGGCTAGCTGTATTCACAGGAAGCACAGTGGGGAATTGAATTTCGAACCTCTGGCTCCACAGACAAATACCTGAACTGCTGAAGCTACCCAGCCAGCTACATAAAATATACTTTATAAAGGTGTTGGTCAGTTTCCACAATAATAAAAACAAAAATGAAAGTATTATGGGATCTACTACACAAATAAATTTTGTTTTCGTTTGAGCTTTTGTAGATTATAACTCACCCCGGACACACAGGTTTATATCTAGTGTGCCTCCTCATGCTGGGGAGGGGTCAAGTATGGGAGGGGGAAAAATATAGAACCAAATGACATGGTAACTGATCATTAATATTTGCCAATGATCTTACAAGGTGATGGTGGCATTATTAACACCGTGAGTGACCACTTCTGATGTTAATAACATTAATATCCTGGCAACAAGAATATGTAAATAACACGAGTTTCAAGACTTAAAGATTTAGGGCTAGAGATTTTTTGAAACTGTCATTTGTCTTGAGACCAGGATGTTGTCAAAAGATGCATACCAGAAAATAGAAATCCAGCTAATCAAATATATATAGTGTGCTAAAAGGCCCCAATCTGTATTGAATCCTTTATATGTAAAAGGGAATGTATACATGTAGCCTTCAAACCTCCTTGTGTATTGCTGTTTTTCACCATTAGCTGCTTTCAGATCAGTGACATCTTGGTTCAACATTCTTTGTCTGGAGAGTAACCTATTGTGACATTGTCCCCTGTGTGCTACTGCTTCTGTGTCCGTTCATCCTCTTGTACAGAGTTTTGTCCGGTCTTTCCTATGTAGAAGATGGCACATATCACATTAGAAGATGAACAGATAAGTAATCTCTGAATTTCTGGGCTCATTTACTGGTAGTAGCCCTAACCAATAGGATGGCTAGTTTCACACCATTGAAACAGAGATCAAGAAGATAAGGATTTGCATAAAATTGCAAATACTAATTTATATGTACATATGCAAAGTTAGAAGTTGATTCAAAGATTTAAATAGAACTCAAATGCATGTCATGGGGGGACAGAAAGACAGTGACTAAGTGCTCATGGGTGAGAAACTTGTATGGAGGATACTCTGAAAGGGGAAGATTGTCTCTAGAAGCTCTTCAAATAGGGGACTATTCCTCTCTAAAAGAAGACATGTGGGCACCCTGTTAACTAGCCTCAACTTATAGAAAAAGCTAAAAATCAAAAGTACCACTGTTACTTGGCTTTACTCACTCTTGGTCACTTCTTTTTATTTCTTATGTAATCAGCTTGACATCACGCAATTATTGCTCATTTATTACTAATTCACTCATTCCATTTTTATCTCACTCATTTAGCAACACAGCACCACTCTGGGCGGCTAAAAGCAATAAAAGAAATAATAACCGACCCACCAATTTTACCAATCTGAAGGATTTTCCCCAGTCTGTGGCCACACCTACAGAATTTTCTGCCTCTGGTAAGAGGCCAGAGGGGAGCGCAATAGCAGGATGATGATCGCAATAATTGCATGATGTCAAGTTGCAGCTTGCGGTGCCCTTTTCCAAGGTTTTCAAGATATAGAGCAGTGGTTTTCAACCTTGGGTAACCCAGGTGTTCTTGGACTACAGCTCCCAGACATCCTAGCCAGCACAGCTGGTGATGAAGGCTTCGAGCCAGTCCAAGAATACCTGGATTCCCCAAGGTTGGGAACCACTGGTATAGGGTATTCAGAAGTAGTTTATTTTCCCTTTCTTCTAGGGTTGGTATGAGACTGTGCAGCTGGACTGTCACTGCCTCTATGAAACACAGCGGGGAATCAAACTCCCAAACTCTGGCTCTGTAATCAGATACCTAACTCACTGAGCTATTCAGCCAGTGCTTTTACAGTATATCACAGAAGTGAGCACATTTCATAAATATTTTAGTATATCTTTTCATGTGACATCACTGAAGAAATGACACTCGGCTACAATGTAAAGGAGTGAGAATACAGCTTGTATAACAGTGTAAATGTGCTGTCCCTTCAAAATAACGCAACACGCAGCCAGTAATGTCTAAACCGCTAGTAACAAAAAATGAGTACACCCCTAAGTGACAATACTGTATATGTTGTTGTTCTGTGCTGTTAAGTCGATTCTGATTTATGGTGACCCTTTCCAGGGTTTTCAAGATAGACAGTACTCAGAAGTGATTTAGTATTCCCCCCCTTCTGGGGCACCCTGGGACTGTTCAGCTTGCCCAAGATCACATGTCCTGGCTCTTCTCCCTGGAGACACAGTGGGGAATCGAACTCTCCACCTCTGGCTCCATAGCCAGATACCTAAACCACTGTGCTATCTAGCCACCAATTTCTTATATAAGACCTTTTAATTTCTCCTCCTCATTATGTACAACCAGACTGTTTGTTTGTTTATTTAGCATCTCTCAGTTTCCATTCTTTTTAAAGCATTTCTCAGTTTTTGTTTTTATTGTTTGTAAATCTTAGTAAATCCATTTTTTTCCAGAAACTTCTACCTGTCTTGGGCTATTTTCCCCCATTAGTGTATCTAGGCAGGAAATCCTGGTGTTTCTCCGAGCATATTAACATCATCTTTCCTCTTGAATGTCTCTTGATGGTGCTTCAGACCTCAAGTCATTGCTTGTATGTATGAAACAGACACAGCAGACTGAATAGGTGTCAGTGCAGGTTTCAGATTATATCTCTTTTCCTTTGTCCCAGTATTTTAAAATGAAGGCATTGTGCACATTTAGTAATGCAATGACTGTAATTGTGTTCTGGACCCAATTTAACAAATGGCTTTGTGAAAGATTCGTATAAAAGGCACTTAGCACCAGCAGTGTGAAGTGCTATACAGAGCACAGGAGGGAGGTAGTCTCTACCTAGAAGATTTGCAGTTTAGAAACGGTGATAAGACATTGGTCCTGTTGAGATGCTCCAGAAGAGGATAACTTGAAAAGTTTGAAAAGGGACGACTTCTTACCTGTCGTTCCTTGGAAAGAAGGTCTGCTACCAAATACATCAGAAGAAGAAAGCTGCCTCTTCTTTAGGTGACATTTCTTGATAGGGCACTAAAAAGCATGAGGAAGGAAGGAGTTTAGCCCCTCACCTGCTTGTTTCAAAGTAGCTAACACCGAAGGTGCATGGATTGGAAAGTAATTTCAAACTATCAGAAGTTTAGGATATTGATGTCTGCAGTTTTAGCTAAGGATGTATGGAAGTGCCACATCATTCTGCCTGGTTGCACTGCAATGCAATATAATAAAACAACTGACATAACTTGCATATTGATAGGTTATATCTAAAACTCCAACTCCAGCCTATTTCTGCTACTAGACAGGTTGTGAGTCCAACAAAACTTAGTTGGGACAAATGATTCTTGCGAGCCAGTAAAATTTGCTCTGCTTGCAGGCTGACAGGTATTCTTCTTCTTCTTCTTCTTCTTCTTCTTCTTCTTCTTCTTCTTCTTCTTCTTCTTCTTCTTCTTCTTCTTCTTCTTCTTTGGCTGGTAGCATTCCTCAGGTTTTCAAAGAGCATCTTGCTAGGTTAACTGTCAAAACAGAAGGCTCTTCTGTGCACAAGACAGCTTACTGAAATTGGCTTATGTTGATTTCTGAGATGACATACCTTATAATTCCAAAAGGAAAAGTGCGCTCCCATGTTGGGGATCAGCCTTAATTAACTTTTTCACATGTTCTTTGTTTATCCATTTGTAAAATGGGAACGCGATACCTTCCTGTCTTGCAGGGAGGTTGTGAGTGAGAAATTTAATTAATTGATGCTTAAGAGAATACATGGTTATCTTCTGATGAATGATGCTATATAAATGCAAATGATTGTCTGCCCCAAATGGTTGCTTCTTTTGATTTATTTCATTTTAGCTATGGTTTGCTGCAGCAACTTGGGACAGAGAGACAGACTGAGAGAGAGAGAGAGAGAGAGAGAGAGAGAGAGAGAGAGAGAGAGAGAGTGCATGCACATGTGCAGTGAAATGAAGATGCCCCCAAATATACCAAGGATTACTGTAGCTTATTGATTTCTTTCCCAGGTTTGGACAGAGGATCATCAAAACGGTCCTCACAAAGAACTTCCCAGGGCTAATCCTGTCTTTAGGCAGAGTGGGAGATGCACCAGGTGATGGGAGGCAGGGAGCAGCAGCAAGGTGTGTTTACAAAGCAATATGTGCTGAGCAACCTATTCTGTACTGCCTGAATTAAAATGCTGCCCTCAGGTGTGGTGTAAGATGTTACTGTATCTCCGCTGTTGAATTGAGATTCGACTGCCAGCCTGATTAGTAGCTTTTGTGGGTTAGCTAGCCACAGATATAAAAGTAGGACAGCTTATGTGGGAACTGGGCTCACATCATGCAATGGTGATGTATAGTTTTATCATTGTCATGAGAGTCTTGACTCTCTTTAGTCTTTTTTTTGCATGGTTTCTGTCTTATCTGCATGCTAGCTGCCTTCTGGCCTGGCTTATCACTTCTATCTCCATAGTAAACCTGGAAACTGCTTAAACTTTGCCTGGCACACTATACATTTTCGGATGATTTGTCTGAGCATCTTAAGGACATTTTGGCTGCAGTGGGGGATTTGGTGGGAATGTCAGCTGAATCAACTGGAAATATACTAAAGGCCCTTGACAGTCTCTCAGATTTCATCCACCTCTAGTGGAATAGACTCATTATTCATGCAGATGTAAGACCTACTGTGTTTCTACCCTGCTTCCCTGAAAACAAAACCTAACCTGTAAATAAGCCCTAATATGATTTTTCAGGATGCTCATAAGCCCTACCCCAAAAAGAAGACCTAGTTAAGTGTAAGTCCTCCACACTTGTACAGCAACCAGAAGAAGATGACCTGACTGTATTTGAATAAATGTAGATCATTGCATGTGAAAAAAAATTAAAACATCCCCTGAAAATAAGCCCTAATGTGTTTTTGGAGCAAAAATTAATATAGGAACCTGTTTTATTTTTTGGGAAGCACAGTAGTGACTGACCATGTCAAGGGAGTTAAAAAAAGCCTCCACCATATGCAGATCACTGTCTTCAGCACCAGCAGCAAACACCAATTGAAGACACCAAATCTTGCCACCTCTGCTGTGGGTCAGTGACAAATATTGCCAACTGGAAAAGTCCCACTCTACACATTCACGTGCCTCAGAACATGACTGGAGCCACTTACTGTGAGAAGCAGGAAGGAAAAGTGTAACAGAAAAACAATGTGTTCAGGAAGGCTAGAAATCAGTTTTCATCTTTGTCCTTGGAACTAATGGCTTCAACCTGGAGTCTTCTGTCACTACGGGGTGTGAGTTACGCAACCTGTGACACACACTCAACTGGCCAGTCCCCATGTTGTTGTTGCCAGATCTGTCACAACCATGAACAATAAACTCTTCGGAAGGATGGGATGAAATTGTCCATTTTAATGCCATTTCACTCTTTTACTTTTAAAGGGCCCAAATAACTGTACCATCCCCTCAAACACTGGAAGTGGCCTTCTGGCCAAGAAATCCAGGATGGAGATACAGCATGAGGTGGGTATTCAACCCTGCCTTCTTGAGATAAGTTAGATAGGATCTCACTTGTCATGTCATGTAATACAGCTACTGCTGGTACAGAAAATCTATTATTAAAACTCCCTTGATTGGTAGTTAAGCTTCTGCTTAGAAACCTCTAAGGAAGTATACTCTTCCATCTTAATAAATCTGTTCCACTGTCAGACAACGGATCCAGTGGGAGATGCTTCCTCATGTTTAACGTAATCCTTTCTCTTGTCCTTTAGACACGTTGGTTTGGCCACACCTTCTAAATTACGAGCCAATTCATTCACACCTTCATCCATTTTATTTTATTTATTTATTTAATTTATATGCCGCCCACTCTACCCAGAGGTCTCTCCATGTCATCATGCTTTGTCAATCTGAAGATGGGTACTGTATTACCTCTTAATCATCCCTCCTCCAGGCTAAAGGCATCCCAGCCTTTAAACCTTTTTAAATCTAAGAAATAGAATCAGGGTTCATCACCCTGTTTGACAGCATTTCCTAGGAACAGATTCCACTTCAAGGGTGGTATTATCATTATGTTGAGTGAAACAGCCATACCTGCCTCCTCGCTTCAGGATGGGCCCAGCAGCTCCTTTGTAGATGAGGAGAAAAAGGCAGTGCTGTGGTCCATAGAAGAGATCGGAGGAGGAAGTGAAAAATGAGCAACTTGGAGACACCAAAAACAACAACTCCTGGCAGAAGAGAGAAAGAGGAGGTAGAACCATCAGAAGATGTACAGCACTGGTATAGCCAGCTATTTCTTACTTCCTGAGGCCCCCTCAGAACCAGGCTCAGGTAGGAGGTGTTTGCTTGTGTAGGTGTTGCTTTTTGCTACTGTTGCTGCCACTTCCTCACACCCTCCCCCTGGGCTGCTGTATTGCCAGGTGGAAGGGTTTTTACCATCTGCGGCTCCTATTCCTCCTCTTATCATCTTTGCCTGAGGATGGGAGCGTATCAGCTGCAGCTGCAGTCCTGTCTTTTTCTCCTCCACCATATCTAGAATTGAGGAAGGGCTCCTCAGGTGGGAGAAGAAAGTCCCCTCTCCTGCAGAATGGAGGAGGCACTTTGCTTCCTGCCTCAGGCAATGGGAAAGCCTGGGCTGCTCCCATTCCAGTTTGTCAATATCCTTCTTAACCCTTATTGATCAGAACTAGACGCAGTGCTGCTTTTTTCAATGCAAACTTGAATTACGTTCTCATTTTTAGCTTCAGCATTGCATTCCTGCCCTTTTTAGCTTGCGGTCTTCTAAAACCCCTGGGGCTGCCACAGTTTTCAGAGCAAGCAATGAAGGTACATAATAGGACAGGTTTCTCCCTTCCTTTCTTTCATCAACATTTGCAATGTAATCTCCTTGGAAGTGAATCCCCTCCTCCGATTTCTTCGCTAAATATGTGATTTATATGTTGTTGTTGTTGTTGTTGTTGTTGTTGTTGATGATGATGATGATGATGATGATGATGATGTACAGCACTGGTATAGCCAGCTATTTCTTACTTCCCCAGGCCCCCTCAGATGATGATGATGATGATGATGATGATGATGATGATGATGATAATAATAATAATAATAATAATAATAATAATAATAATAATAATAATAATAATAATAATAATAATAATAATAATAATAATAGGGTGATTCTGCATTTATTTGTATGTTGATTTTAATTTTCCTAAAAAAAACTAGTGTGAAAAACTCATAGTTGAAACAGAACTATGTATTTGAGTTCCAAATGCCTTTTTAATGTGTTTTTGGGAAAGAAACCTGCATTACGAGTGTGTAAATCTGTGTTTCTGGACTATTGCTGCCTGCAAAATTCTGGGATCTGTCATCCAGAAACACTTATTGCAAACGCTTAATCGCAAATAAGCAAATAAGCAGAGAGTACTATTCAGAGCAAAGGCCTCATTTTGCCCAGTAATTTGCATTGAATTCTGTTGTTTATATCAGGAATTGGCAGCTGTGGCCCACCAGATGTTTTTGGCATGGAATCCCCATGAACTACAGCTAGGATGATGGTCAGATTATGGGAGTTGCAGTCCCAAAATGTCTGGAGGGCCACAGACGCCCACTCTGGTTTACAAGCTTTTCTGAATAACACACTATGGCCCATCTCTCCTTTCTGCTCTTAATAATTACTCACATGCAGGTGCATGAGATGTTCTTCAAAGGAAAGTGGTCGGGCACGGTTTCTCAATAAATCTTAATTTATTCCTCAAAGTTATACATCATGCTGAAGATGATGTAGTATTTCTGCTGAACCAAGTCCTGGGTGTATTAGTGCTGTTTTTGCAGAAAGCAGATTACTTACTGATCAGTGCTTTATTGCAGGCTGTGGGAGGATATTGTAGAGGCCCCTATTTTTTTTAATTAAAGTGGTTTATTACTTATTTATTATGACTGTTTTCAATCTGGTGCCACAGAGGAATAACAGTGTCATTCTCTTCAGCAGCAGCTTTAAAGTTTTGCATGCTTCCTGAGCTTAGCTCTCGATAAAGGAAAACTTCATTGTAGAGAGAGACACCAGAGTTGGGTTTGGCAAACATTAATAACGCTATTATCCCTGGAAAGCCAATTTTTATTACTACATTTGACCAGCAGTATTTATTTTCAAAGGAAATAGTGATTCCAAGGTATCCTTTGCAGCATCCTATGGGAAATCATGGGAGTTGATCACATTTGGCGTAAGGATTTGTTTTTATCTTCTGTGGTTGAGGAAACATTTTTTAAAATTAGTTGTGTACTAGAGGGTTGTTGTCGTATTGTAGCTAGTGTTGGACTATTGAGGCAGGAGATCATGGGTTCTATTCCATACTTGGCTGAAAAAACCCACTGAGGGGACTTTTGGGCCGTTCACATACTTTATTCAAATCTATCTTATAGGGTTGTCGTGGGGTCAGAGCAGAGGGTGTGTGTGTCTTGTAGGCCATACTCAGATCACTTGAGGATACGTAGACTATACATGCAACAATTAAAATATTTAAACATGGTAAGTAATTTTTGTGAAGCTTGCATCAAGAGGGAAGTAGGCTCATGCCCTGCCCTCTTTAACAGAATAGACAGCTTTAAAAGATCTTTTTGGAACTTACAGCTTGTAACTGCAAATAACTGTTCTTCTGAACTTAAATTTAAAATGTTACTGTAATAATAAGAAATACCTTTTAACCAGATCACTTCAGTGGATCATGCAAAAAGGAACAGAATAAATGCTTTAAGTTTTCCAGTGCTGTTCAAAGCACAAATGAACTGATGTTAGAAGAGCTGTTCGTATTATAAAGTATGCTTCCAAGAACAGATGGCAGTACGTTATACAGGCAGTGGCAAATCTCATCCTTCCTCCTCTTAAAGGTTTCTCAGCCTTTTTCCCTTAGAATTTTGTGAACATCCTGCCTCATTTGTGAATTTTCACCAGGGGAGGAAGGGCAGCAAACCTCATAGTTTATAAATCTCCCATGCTTCTCCACTTCATCTTTTTATCTTTTTTTAATGAGGAAAAATGTAAAAAGATAAACCCATCAAGGTGGCAAAGATGTAATAGCTGGGCAGTGGGTTTTTTGGGGGAAGGGGGGGATGTTGGTAGTATTTAGAATTGTCTTAATGGAAACAACTACAGTGGGGTCTTGACTTCAGAACTTAATCCGTATTGGAAGGCGGTTCTCAAGTCAAAAAGTCTGTAGGTCAAGTCTCCATTGACCTACAGTGCATAGAAAACCGATTAATCCCGTAACAGGCCGTTTTTGTTCCATTTTGGTTTTTTCTGGTCTGTAAGTCAAATCTCAGTCTCCAAGTCAAACCTAAATTTTGCGGCCAGAGAAGTCTGTAACTCAAAAAGTCTGTAAGTCAAGCCGTCTGTAAGTCAAGGGTCCACTGTACTCTATATTACCTATATAAAAAAAGTGATAACCACTTTTGGTTATCAACTGGTCGATGTGAGGTTAGGGAGAATAGTCAAAGTCTTATAGATTTATATTGGAGAACTGCAGTGGTAAAACTTTCCCACAATGGTTATTGGCATTATTTATTTCCTTTTAAGGCCATCCTCCTTGCAATAGCTGAGGTATAGATTTTTTTTTTTACCCTTTGCAAATCTGGGAGACCAACTTGACTGAGGGTGAACGGACCTTTTTAACATCCTAAGGCAAGGCTAGGTCAGTTGAGTATATATTATGCATGTATTTGTCCTGTTCATGCTGAAAGTGAATAAAGGCACAGAGAGTCTGTGTTTACACAAAACAAACACACAAGGGACTAAAGACTGGTCACTTTAAGCAGTCCTCCTTCTCCCCAGTTTGATACTGGAAATGATCTGGACAGGGGGAAAAACATAGTGACTGGAATTTGCTACCAGCATAGTGCTAGGTGGTATCTCAGTCAGTTTACTTTAGAGTATAGCTAGAGGTTGGGAATTCAGTTCCCTGCTATGCATCGCTGAAGAGCCAGCCAGAAGATTGGAAAGGTAAACCACTTCTGAGTACTCTCTACCAAGAACATTCTTCAAAGGATTGCCATAAGTCAGAATTGACTTGGTGGCATGCAATTATTGTTATTATAGGTAAGTAGATTAATTTTTCTGGAAAAGAAAATGGCTGTTCACTAGTGACTTACCACATTTAAGGAATTTAGGATAATTCCACTTAAAGAGAGAGGTCCGGATGTACTAAATGTACAATTCACTTCCTTTCCCATAATATTTGTATCTCCAAAATTTTAGAGCATTTTACTTAATCATTTAAGGATTAAATAAAAACATACGCACACACAGCTATATGAGAACACAAATTGCTTTTTTTTGCCCTTATTCCTATTGTGTTCTGTTCTGTTCTGCATTCTAGTAGAGTACTAGTTAAAATAATTATCCTGTCTTTTCTAACTGAGGCTCTCAGTGGCTATAAGTACAAACAGTTTCATTCCGCCATTTAATATAATACCCTGTACACATAAATATTCTACAAACATTTTTTTCTCCCATATAAATTGGGACTTTCTAATATGTTTTCCCTGAGTATTTATTATGGCTCTGAGCAATGCATTTCAATTGGTTTTATAAACAGTTTTATGGAGATTACCCTGAAGAGCAAAGTCTAAACAATTGGCTTGTAGGTTTTAGTATCTCAATTATTTTCTTGTACAAAGGCCCAGTTTTCCGAAGAAGAAACATGAAGCATATTTGCTTTTCATCTTGGCTATTAAAGTTAGAAGAAATTTATGGAGAGGAGTAGGAGGAGCAGGAGAGGAGGTGAATCAGATCTCTCAGTATGGTTTGAACATCGTTGATCTAGTTTGTATTGCCATGAATTTTCCACCCTCAAGCTTTCAATTTCATCTTCTTTAGCATCAGTACAAGGCGCATAGAGTTGAATGATGATTATGTTGATCGGCTTTCTACAGAGCCTGATTGATATTATTTGGTCAAAACCTGCATTACAGCCCCTAACTGCCTGTAATGCATCTTGCCTCAGTATTAAAGCCACCCTGTTTCTTCTGGATTTGTCATTTCTACAGTAGAACACTTTGTAGTTGGCTGATTGGAAATACCCCATTCCAGGCCACTTTAATTATTCCATTTCTTGCTTTATAGTTTCCAGTTTACCTTAATTCATACTTCTCCCATTCCATGTTCTAAATGTATGTGTTGTGCAGCATCAGACTTTCCTTTAACTTCTGTGCCAGTGGACATCCTTTCAGCTTCAATCTAGTTGCATCATTAGCAACAGAGTTATTTATACTTGTCCTTTGCTCTCTCCCAACAGCTGATTGAGTGCTTTCTGACCAGGGAGTCTTATCATGCAGCACCATCTCTTGTTTCATTTTGCATTGTCTCATCATAGGGTTTTCACGGTAAGGAAAGTTCATCATGGTTTCCCATTATCACTTTCCACATAGTACTAACAAGAGTTAGCTTGAATGTCCCCTCCATTGCCTCCTCTGCTAGTGTCACCTTCAGCTGCTGGTACTGGCCTGCAGTTGCCTTGAAGAGGGTGTATGCATTTTAGTCTGATCCCTCAGCTGTGCCCATTCCACCTTGTTTGGTCTTGCTAGGAGACCAAACGGGTAATGGGAGTCTAGGTTTCTGAAAGCATTGCTCTCTGATACACTCAAACCCCTACACCAAGTTGTGGATCCAAGAAAGGGACTGGACGAGGTGTGCAAATGTGTGTTTTTAGACTACAACTCCCATAGAAGGATGGGAAAATCTTAGGGGATGTATTTCAAGAGAGCACAAATCCTCAAATGTCTAGTGTTGAATGTATCCTGACACTACCAACCTACCAATAGAGTGAAATACAATTTATATCTTCTTTTTTTCATAATGTTGCAACATATATGAAATACTGGACATTGACTGTAACTGGACTTGGAAAACTAGAGAAACATAACAACAGCAACAGTCCATAGAGTGGGGAAATAAATAATACTAGATTTTAAATTCTGGCCATTTAGACTATCTCTGCACTTTGAGAAGAAACATTAAAGCCTTGTGAGATTCCTTGACTCTGTACTTTCTTGCCAAGCTCTCTCTGAAAGCAAACTGTATTTATGCAAAGCTCGTATGCTTTCCCTTTGGGAAGCAAAACATACACAGGGGAATCACACAATAACTGATTGTTTGAGAAGGAAAACTTTCAAACAACTTATCTGCTGCTTCTGACTCTTAAAAGCCCATGCAGCAAGGCAGCAGCTACCATCATTTGCTGCAGTTTGCATGACTTAAAATTATAGTATTGTTGCACAGTTTTGCTTAATTTGTACAAAATATCATTCTCCCGTTCATTCTCCTTTAAGGGAAGACTACAGAATGCCTTGCCCTCTAGCAAGGTGAAGTTGGGACAAGCCCACAGTTTGCATTCCAGCTATACTAATGTTCTTTTCCCTGGAAACCTTGGCCTGCAGGTGACATGCCACATGATAATCATCTTAGAACTGCAGAGCTGAGAGGGACCCTATGGAATGCCAAGTCTAGCCCCTGTCAAGGAGGCACAGAGGGGAATCCATCTCTCAGCCTCTGGATCCAGTTGCGTAAACCACTGAGCTATCCAACAATTCATATTACAGTATAAGTCTACATATGGAGGCAGTGTCTTATATCTTATAATCTTAGAACTGCAGAGCTGAAAGGGACCCTATGGATTACCAAGTCCGGCCCCTCTCAAGGAAGCATAATGGGGAATCGAACTCTCAACCTTGGGCTCTGCAGCCAGACAGTTGCTGAACAAAGCTTGTGCTGGTTGGGGTAGTTATCCTTGGGAGGAGGGTTAAGGTCTGGAAGCTTTGACCTTTCTGCAGTTGACCGAGCCCAGGATGTTTGGTAGTACTAAGACAAAGCAGCTAATAGCCCCTTCCTTCTCTCTCTCTCTCTCTCTCTCTCTCTCTCTCTGTGTGTGTGTGTGTTGTGGTTGTGAAATTTTGGGGAAAGCAAGTCGCAAGAAGTAACCTATTGTGCAGAAGGCTGGCAGATGTTGCTGCCATCTCAGGAATACTTCCCATTCATATATGACTGCTGCAAACATATTTAATATTTTGGTGCTATACTGAAATCCATCCAGATTATCCATCCATGCTCTGGTGGTTTATGTTAAATTTCTCTGCATTCTTAATGTTTCTGGTTTATTTTCATCAGAAGACATCAAAGCTTTTTTTTTCTACATGTAGTGTTAATCCTTTTACTACACTGACCTGATATTTTAGAATGAAGAGTAGTTTTAAAACATTTTAAATAAACGTTCAGTCACTGATATGCTCTATATCTGTCATTTAGTCTGTTACAGAGACAAAAGTGTATTGAAGCTGTGTCCATTTACTAGGTGAGCAAAATGCTTGGCACAAGTTTTAACATTAGAATTTTTTACTAGTTTTGTCTGGAATGGTTTTTATTCCAGGACTGGTACAGCTTCCTCTCCTCTCCTTCCCCCCTTTCCTTTTCCTTTTACTTTGCCTTTTGGAATTTGTTCCCAGAGCAACTTTTCTGGCACTCTTTGCAGTTAGCATAATGTGATATTTTGATCTTTTAAATCATAGCTATGGCCAATATCGCATTGGAAATTTTTGCAACTGTGAAGGAAGTTGTTTAAGTCTTGGCAGTATGCAACAGGTGTGTTTGCATGTGTGGGATGACATCAGCACACTTGGTTTTAGACAGACATTTAAAATATTTCTAGATTTCATCCTCAAAACTGTGAGAAAAAAATGTTATCTTTTAGTAAAGTGTTGCAAAACATAATCTGGAATCTAATGGGTAAATGCATTCAGCAGGGTTAACAGTGCCTTTCTAAACTGTTTGTTTGCATTTTTTTTAAGTGAGGAGATAAAATGTGACCATCAGAGAACTGGCTGATTATTATTTCCCATATGCTAGCACTAACAGTGGCAATAAATGTAATTTTTTAGAGAGAGCATCAAAATCCATTCAATAAAATGCCCTAAAATTCTGAAGTCCCACTGCCAGGCCAAAATTTCAAATATGTTTTCTTTATTGTCATCCCTTCATCATTCGCGCTGTATCTAATACATTATTGGAAGCATGCAAGTAAATTTAATTTCCGTACCAGCTGTGGTCTCTTCCTTTTGGCGCACTGTGATTGTCTGCCTGTGTTCAGAATTAAAATAGAAACAGCTTTTCACAATGCGTTTTTCTGATCCAAGGGTGCTACAAAGTACTGAGAAACAGACTTGCCGAGAGCTGGTTGAATGGAAGGGCATAGCACACCCAGGAATCCGTCACGCAGGACATAATGTAGCTTTTAGGGATGTTAATAAGTCCACTGAGGCTATACCCAAAAAACAAAAAAAAAAAAGAAAAAGAAAAAAAAAAAAAAGTAGAAACGCATGGCCAGTAAAAGAGGACACCAACATAAACCTGGCATGTGCTAACTTACATGTACAGATGAACATTTAGAATTTAATAATAATAATAATCTTAGAACTACACAATTAGATCATCAAGACCATCAAGTACAGCCTCTATCAAGAAGGCATAATGGGAAATGAAACTCCCAACTTTCCTCAGCTGCTGAGCTATCCAGCAGTTTGCTGATAATAATTGTTGACAAGCCCAATGGCAATCTTAAGCATTCTCTTCAAAGCTTAGAAACTTATTTTAATTAGTTACAAGGGTAAAAAAAAAGTTACTTAATCCTGATTTCATTTTTTGGGGGGGGGGGGAAGGGGAAACTACCCTATCGTGTAATTCAAGGATAAATAAAATAGTGACTTTTATAGCCCTTTTAAGAAAATACTGGAATGCTAGAAGGCAGTTGCTTTGGTTTAAAGCACAAAACCACACCCATGTAATCGTGCAAGTAGCTAGAACAGCTTGCTCCACAGAAGAAATAGAATTATCCCCAATCATATTACAAGGGTAATATAACTTACAGTCCATTCAGAAAGATATGGTGGCTCTAGGTTTGAAAGGGGTAGAATTCTCTTGTGCTGGTATAGTCACCATGTACACTGAGCTCAGATCTGCTGGCACAGCTGTTGTACTGGATGAGATCAGCTGGCAGAAGAGCTGAAAAACAGAGCTGGAGTGGGAGAGAAGCAGAGTTATGCCAGATCCAAACCCCTTATCAGCACAAATTCACAGCCACTGTGTTGGCACAAAGTTGGGCCAAGATAAGGGTAGTCTTAAATAATTTCTAATATCCTTAAGCTGGGAGGGAGTGGATTCAGCACATCCTTAGCTAAGCCCAGTCAACCCTTGAACAATTTGGCTACAGTGGACCCTCTACTTACAGAATTAATCTGTATTGAAACAGTGGATGCAGGTCGAAAAGTCTGTAGGTCAAGTCTCCTTTGACCTACAATGCATTGAAAACTGATTAATGCCGTAACCGGCCATTTTTGTTCCATTTTGGTTTTTTTCTGGTCTGTAGGTCGATTCTCCAGCTGCAAGTCGAACCTAAATTTTGCGGCCAGAGAAGTCTGTAACTCAAAAAGTCTGTAAGTCGAGTCGTCTGTAAGTCGAGGGTCCACTGTAGTTAGGTTTGTGCTCTTAGTTGTGATCTCATTGTTACAAATAGGAATTAGTTACAAATAACAAATTATTGGCAGCTTGTTATCTTTCATTTTACCCAGAACCATTAAACATTTCTGAACAGACGTGAATGAATCCTCAACACATCCTTAATGTGCCAAGAACGAAGGATAAGAGAGCTGTTTCCAATTTCTTTTTCTTTCTCACAAGGTGGATGAGGCCTAAAGAATACAGTTGCTTTCTTCCCAAGGACTGTCAAGTAAAGAACTATTCTTGGGTGAAGGCTAAGGCTATGTTATTCTCAGTGATTTATTAAAATCATTAACCATTCCGTTCAGATCCCTGCATCGGATCTTTTCATCATGGAATTCTTGCACCACTTCAAAGCGTTTCAGTAGAACTATAGTGGTTGTTTATTTGTTTATTTATTGAATTTATATACTGGAATGGACCAGGGCAAACAGGCTCAGACTGAATCTGGACAAGACTGAGATTCTGTTCCGGGGAGGGGGACTCTGAAATGTTATGGGGATCATCAGTAGACTGAATGGTGCTTCCCCCCCCTGCAATTTGGGGATCAAATTCATAATCTGGCCATTCTTCTGGATCTGGCTGAGATTCCCAGATTGCAGCCATGTCCAGATTGGCTTTTAATCAGCTCAGGCGTATTGCCCAACTCTGCTCCTAACTAGACAAGGGCTCCATCAGGATCTTGGTGCAGGCACTGGTAATCTCCCAGATCGACTATTGCGATGCTCTCTCAGTGGTCTCCAACCTTGGTCCTCCAGATGTTCTTGGACTTCAAGTCCCAGAAATCCTGGCTAGCAGAGATGGTGGTGAAGGCTTCTGGGAGTTGTAATCCAAGAACATCTGGAGGCCCAAGGTTGGGGACCACTGCTCTACGTGATGTTTCCCTTGAGACTGACACGGAGACGGCATGAAACATGTAACCAGGACAAGTGTGAGCTTTTTCTGAAACATATCCCTGAGTCCTGTTATAATCATGAGCCAGAAGGACAAAAATATTAATCCAGGAATGAAAATTGTAAGCAAAATTAAAGCCCTTGTGGAAGCATCTGATCAGAGCTTGGAAAGGAATATGATTTTAAAACATGGATCCAGAAAATTGTTAAAATGTGTGTTTTTGTAGATAACATCCACTTCTTCAGACATAAAAAGTGAATTTGATTATGTTGCTTGGAGGTCTGTAAAAGATTAATTGTTAAGTTTTACTCTGTGAGTTATACTTTACTAAAACATTACTTCGTTTTTTGCAAAGTAGAAGACTCATCACCCCCCCTCCCCATGAAACAATCCGTTATTGGTGCAAGCTTGTACCATGAATGAGAGCAGTGTAAATTCCCTTAGATTATTGAACAACTGGTAGACTTAGTATGTACCTGAAACTTGTGTGCAGCTGTTCTCTTGTATGTGTGTTGCAATAGGGCTAATATGCTAAACTATTACAACAGTTCACAAATATCACATGAAGACAGTTGAGATAAGAGGTTGCAGAAGAAAATTAGGGAAAGCTGGCTGAGAAAGGATAACTTCATTAGAGGCTGAAACTAAACAAAAGTGAAAGTAATGAGCCAGACTGTAGGAAGAAAGTTACAAGGAATAGTCTAAAATAATGAGCAATTTAGTAACTTTGGATGTCTTCGTATATTGCTGTTAGGTGTAAACCTAACAATACAAAATACAGTAAGTTCCCCAAATTTGTGGGGGATTGGTTCCAAACCCTCCACGGATGTTTAAAAATGCTGATTATGGAGAACTCTATTTTAATAGTGAATGCTATACAGTATATAGCAGTGGTTCTTAACCTTTTAGAAAGAAACGCCCCCTTGAGCCGTTGAGGGAGTTATCATCGCCCCCTCCCCGCGGTGATGATATCTTATTTATTTATTTATTTATTTATTTATTTATTTATTTATTTATTTATTTATTTATTTAAGACACTTAAATCCAATGACCCCTGAAAACAAAATTCAATTCCAAGAAAATGAAATGCCCCAAAAGAGTAACATTTAATGATTTAGTTGCAAGTGAATTTTAAGATGCAAAAAGAAATATAAAAAGGGCATAAAAACAAACCGCAATGCAGGAACTAAAAAATTCAAGATGAAAACTCTGAAACTAAATTAAGATTGGAGGAAAATATATATTCATGCACACTGTAAAAAGGCTGCAGCCATCTTAGCAGGTTTGGCTTGCTCCAGCGCCCCCCTACCGCCCCCCTTCTGCTCCAGCGCCCCCACGCCGCCCCTTTTCGTTCTACCGCCCCCCTGAAAAATGAAATTGCCCCCTGGGGGGCATTATCGCCCACGTTAAGAACCACTGGTATATAGGATGGTCTCTGGTCCCCTCTAGTGGCCACTTATCATAACTTTATCTTAAGAAATATATATTTCTAGAATTTTTAAAAATATATATTTTTAATATTTTCAGACTGGCTAAGTAAATCAGTGGATACTGATCTTGGGGATAAGAGGGTCCTACTGTAGAAATAAAACAAAGTCGCATCTATTGGCAGAACTACTAACAGAGCTGGGAGTGTGTGTGTTTTTTTTGTAGTGTGTGGACCTGATGTTAAGCCTGAGCACATCTTTGAGTTATGTGTGAAATGATCTTAAAATTAAAGCAAAGTAAAAATATTGCTTACTTTGCTTCCCTCCTTTTTGGGCATTAAATAACAGTGAAGGAACTCCTATTGACTTTTAAAAGAAGGGAGGAAGCTGAATCTTTCCTCTGAGAAATCACTTTCGAGTTACAAAGCTGGTGATAATCTCTAAATATTGACTCTTGCATGAAGTCCCCGTAGAGTGAGCTGGACAATCATAAGCCAAGTGGAAAGAGTGAAACACAGAGCCTGGCAGGTCAGTTTATCTGATAGCTATGGATATAGATCGGCTTATGAGGATTATATTTCGATTGATATATGTCAGTGAAGGCTGCCTTTACAAAGATGTAAAATATATATTTTTTTCATTTTTGAAAAAAAAATCAACTGATAATAAAATGTATAGACAGGCAAACAAAGAGAGCCATGTTTGTAAATAAATGATTATTGAGAGTACCCTTTGGCAGGTTTTGAAAGAATACATTCAGGTACATGATTTCGCACTTTGTAATGAATGGTTAAGCTAATTTCACTTTTAAGAATTGGGGAGGGTCTCTTTTGGAGTTGTCTGGCTCTTTGATTGTGGTAGTGGAAAAAGTTTTACTTGATGCTATTTATTGTTATTTTCAGAAATATTTCTATATCTCATTTGCACAAATCCAATTTCATTTTACAAAACATAGTAGAACAAAAGAACAATGAAAATATTCTATAGTAATAAGAATGTCTTTGTGTGTGTGTGTGTGTGTGTGTGTGTGTATCTGTTTTCACTATAACTGTGAAAATGGAACATCTAAAACTTGGTATAAAAGGTAAAGGGACTCATTTTAAAAATAGATTAATTTTAATTAACTAAAATCAGTCTATAGGGCACAGTACCACTGGCTTAATCATTAAATGGCAAAAACTATGTATCCTTAAGAGAAGTAAGCTGGAGTTTTTCAAATATTTGCAGCTGGATTGGGGTGGGGCTAGAATCAGTATCTTTAAACTTTTGCTTCTGGTCTACTGGAACCATGTCCCTTAAACAACACAGTTTCCTCTTCTGTCTAATTTAGCTGTGTGTGCCTGTCTGTATCTGGAGAGTGAGTGAGTGAGTGAATGAATGAATGAATGAATGAATGAATGAATGAATGAATGAATGAATGAATGAAAGTTGCCTCATATGTGGATATAGTACAGCGATAGACAGGAAGACTGAATGAGTCATGTAGTCAGATGGAAAGAAATAATTTGAAAGATACAATCGCTATATTGCCCAGCTGGCAGCTATTGAAATGAAAAGTCCTGTGGTCTGTCTTGAGAAAAGTAAAGAGTCAGTAAATCTGCCCCACCCCAAACAGACTGGCTTTACACCCATAGACTTGAAATTCTCCTGCTTGATTTTTTTTTAATTCCTTCATTTTTCCTCTAGGGGAAAGGGTCTGGTTAAAAGACATTTTCTTAAAGTTTGTCATGTGGGTGTTTCTCTTCATAAGAAGGGCTTATATTTATTTATTTTATTTATTTATTTATTGGATTTATATACCGCCCCATAGCGCTACCAGCACTCTCCGGGCGGTTTACAATTTTAATTATACAGGCTACACATTGCCCCCCCAGCAAGCTGGGTACTCATTTTACCGACCTCGGAAGGATGGAAGGCTGAGTCAACCTTGAGCCGGCTACCTGGGATTTGAACCCCAGGTCGTGAGCACAGTTTTAGCTGCAGTAGTTGTTTGTATTCTCAAAGGAAAAAAGAAAGAAACATTGTTCAACAGCTAGTGAGCTAACAAAATTTATTCCTCCCCCTCCAAATGCAGTCAGGACCCAGAGTAGCTTAATTAAATCCCACAATCAACAAGAGGATGTAGCTCCCTTCAGCTCTGTAAATCCTTTTAATTCAAAACTCTGAAGACTTTACAGGAAGTATGATTTGTATTTAAAGGTTGAGCACATTAATCTCGACAAAATGCATGATATAATTTGTTGTTATTAAAAGGAAATCTGCTAAGCATCCTCTCCCTCATCAAAACATTATCATTGTAAGCAATGATTATGTTTTGTGTGATATATAGGAATAGGACACCCATTACAAAGAGGAAATCAAAATACAAAGCTGTCCTTATAGAGAGATATGTGCTGAACATGCCATAGCTACTTTTTCTACTCTTGAGTGGTACTTTACAACATCTTATCACTTCAGTCATGTGGATATGCTTCCATATATCACGCTGTCAAAGGTGTATGTGCTTCCCTGTAAGTTTGAATGACTGAAGGGTTTTTATTTATGGTCAGAGGCTACAGCTCAACACTGATTGGATTATTTTTTGTAGAGACTGGTGGATCTTCCAGATGCAGCATTTGTTCTGAATGTGTGTTGATGACACCATCATTTTCCCATCATCCACACCATGTCTGCTTTGTCACAGAACAGTAATAAGTAGTAACAAAAATGACTTCATGCTTTTCTCCCCCTCTGCTTTTATGGCATGGTTTCTTTCTTACCTTGGTTTGTTCTGTGGGTAGAACTTACCACCAGCATTTCTCTCTATTCATCCACACTCAGAGTTCCTGCTTAGAGGTTTTCAACTAGATTTGTCAAATTAGGTGCAAAACCAAACAAAAGTAGCTCAAGACCATTGGGCAATTGTTTGTGCATTTGTTTGTGCATTTGAAAAAAATGCATGCAGGATGTTCTTTGGAGATCATAGAAATCATAGAAAAGTGAAGTTGGACGGGGCCTACAAGGCCATCAAGTCCAACCCCCTGCTCAATGCAGGAATACAGTCAAAGCATATCTGCCAGGTGATTATCTAAGTTTTCTTGAATGCCTTAAGTGTTGGAGCATTCACCAACTCCTGAGGTAACTGGTTCCACTGTCGTACTGCTCTAACAGTTAGGATGTTTTTCCTGATAATCAACAAAAATCTGGCTTCCTTTAACTTGAGCTCATTGTTGCATGTCCTGCACTCTGGGATGATCAAGAACAGATCCTGCCCCTCCTCTTTAGGACAGCCTTTCAAATATTTTTAAAGTGCTATCATATCACTCCTCAGTCTCCTTTTCTCAAGGCTGAAGATAAGTGAATGGAAGTCCATTTTGTGGTCAGAGTCCCTGGTTAGAAGCTTTTAATTAGCTTGCTGGTAAGTACAAAGGCAGAGACGTAGAACTTCCAGAAGAGAAATTTTGGCAGCAAATTGAGTTTTTAAAATATTATTTTAAAGGATTACTGGGTTTTCTAGGAGAGAAGATATTTCCAGAAAAGTGCGATTTGGATATGAATCCCAGGAAGTCTCTTACTCTTCATGGTCAACCCAGAGAAAAAGTGGAGGAACTTCCTGTCTGGAAGTGCCCTAAATCAATTGCTCCTGAAGAACAGACATATGAATTACCACAAATTGTTGCATAGAACCTGGATATATTATACTGAGTACAGTTTCAGCCTCTTCCTCCTCCTCCTCCTCCTTGTTCCTGTGTGGTTGTCTTTCCTTCCAGAGAGAACCCCACTATTTTTTTTTCCTTTAGTTAGATTCACCAGAAGTAACGGCAACAGTATCTGTAGCATATGCTGAGAATGAGAAACTATGTGTATGTTTATATTTGAACTTCTGTTTCACTTGTCAGAATTTCTCCTCCGTGCATATGTTCTAATCCTGGGCTGCAATCTAGAGAGGAATCAGAACTCCTAGCTCTCTTACATTTGCATCCCAAATTGAGCACCGTCACCACCCCAAATACACCCCTTCCATAAATACATCTGGAAGAACTGCACTTTCCTGACAACTGTGCCTATGTTTGATTCCTATAGGTGCAAGCAGGGTAGCTCAGATTTATGGCACTGGGGCCTTGAATTGACAGTGATTAGTAGTAAATAATTATTGGAGCCCTGCTTTTGTCACTGGAGAAGTGCAAGGGCTCTGTAATCTGGTTAGTTTATTTCGATATTACACTGTCCTTTCCCGTATGTTTATGGTGCATTAAAGCAGTGGTTCTTAACCTTTGTTACTCGGATGCTTTTGAACTGCAACTCCCAGAAACCCCAGTCAGGACAGCTGGTGGTGAAGGCTTCTGGGAGTTGCAGTCCAAAACTCCTAAGAAACCCAAGGTTAAGAACCAGTGCATTAGTGCATAACCAGAAATGTTAAAAGAAGTTTGAATAACAATGATAAATTATGTCTTAAATTACACCACCACAACACACTTTAAGTAAAGTGTGTGCAGATATGAAGCCAATAGCTCAGAAGTAGAATGCATGCTCTATAGGTAGACAAGGAGCTAAATGCAGTTGTTAGTCCTACTTAGAGTAGACCCACTGAGTGAATAGGAATTGCATATCCCATTGCTTCGACCTAATCTATCTAGGACTTCAATGTAGCTTGATATTTAAATTTTAATTGAATATGCTATGCAGTCATGCCGTAGCTAGGTGAGCTAGAATGTAAACATATCTAGCAAAGAAGAACACTTGGCAAGTTAATAAGCAATATTTTAGATTTTAGTTGATTTTCATGATTCTGTGGCTTAATTTGCTTTTACTTGTAGTTTTTGTTCTTTTATGACTATAATCTGTCTTGAGCATGAGTTAGTAGTGAATGGAGAAGGGAGTAGGAATGCAATAAATAAATAAATAAATAAATAAATAAATAAATAAATAAATAAATAAATAAATAAATAAATAACCTTAACAGCCTTCAACCTCATATAGAATTGATGGATAGAATTCTGATGCTGCGCTGCTATCCTGTACAGTATATTAGAAAGGATTGGCATTGCCAACATCTTCACGAATATGTAAGGTGACTCTCAGAGATCCTACTATATACATGGGTGGAGTCTGTTTGCTAATGAGATAATAAAAAGTAGCGCATTGATGTTGGCCACAACGTTATCCTAAATATGATGATGTGAAGTACAAAGAAAGGCTTGCTATAGTTTTGAGATCATTACAGAGACGAATTATGACATTTCCCTTATTCCTTGTTGCAATCATATCTGTTCTCTGACACATTATCAATAGGGAGACAGTGCAAATAAATGAGCTTGCTATGGGCGAGCATTTGAAAATGCATTTTGCTTTACAAATCAGAGCAGGAGCCCTGTGGCTCAGAGCCTAGAAATATTACTGAAATTGGTTAAGGGTATTAGTGTATGAGTATGTTGTTACTTTTAAAATTATAATGTGTTAGAATGATCAGCATCCATTGTTCTTTGGGGGTGAGCATTAGTAATATTTTGGTAATGTATTATTTTAACTTGATTTTGTTATTTTCAAAGCTTTAAAAGCAGAAGAGTGGCAAACACCCCCTTCAAAATGACAGAAAAATGTAATGTTCTTGAAATAATAAATTATGTTACTCTAAAATAAAAGTATGCAATTGTTACAATGAAAAAAGGGGACACACACACACACACACACACACACACACACACACACACACACACACACACACACACACACACACACACACACCCCTGAGAAGAAGAAAGGAATGGTAAAACACTTTTGAGTACTTACAACCTAGAAAACCCTGGAAATGGTAATCATAACTGACTTGATGGCTTTCAGTTATTCTTATTAATTTAACTGAGCCTCGTGGCGTAGTGGTTAAACTGCTGTCCTGCAGCCAAAACTGTGCTCACGACCCGGGGTTCAATCCCAGGTAGCCGGCTCAAGGTTGACTTAGCCTTCTATCCTTCCGAGGTCGGTAAAATGAAGACTCAGCTTGCTTGGGGGGGGGGGGGACAATGTGTAGCTTGCATAATTAACTTGTAAACTGCCCGGAGAGTGCTTGAAGCACTATGGGGCGGTATATAAGCAGCACGCTTTGCTTTTTCACTCTTGGACAGCTGTTGGTATAAATGCAGTGAGAACTTGGAAGAGGCTTATATTCCATGTGCTTTTGCCTTGAGGCTTGTTCCATCTCCCTCCCTCTCTCTAATATACACAGCAAGTCAATTGGTGTAAAATGTTGGATAAACTCTCCTGTTTCAAACCAAAGGGCACAGGGCTACTCACTTGTTTTGAATGCCCTGGCATACGGGCTCTCTCTCTCTCTCTCTCTCTCTCTCTCTGTGTGTGTGTGTGTGTGTGTGTGTGTGTGTGTGTGAGAGAGAGAGAGAGAGAGAGAGAGAATAAAGTAGTCCAAGAAAGATGAGACAAAAGTAGTCCATAGAAACAAGCGACAAAAATACCAGGCCCGAACCCTTTCCCTAAGACAGGTTGATTTTCTGTTCTTCTTAAGACTAATTTTTGGAGTGAGGTGTGTGGGTAGCATTCAATAATGTGGTTCCCCATATGTGCCCAGATTCTAAGAACAATAACCCACTTAGTCATTGGTAGACATTCAAACTGGGTGCAAATTCTTGGGAGAGAGGGTGACATCACAGTAGCAAAACCTGATTCTCACCTAGAGAATGGGATATTCGTATTTGTATACGAATGCAAATATCCCCATCTCTATTCTCAACTTATTTCTTTTTTTCAATTAATTTACTCAGTACAGCATACACATGTACATTGTATGCTCATAGGCTGTATTTAGACCAGTGTTTCCCAACCTTGGATCCCCAGATGTTCTTGGACTACAACTCCCACAAATTTTGGTTAGCACAGCTAGTGGTGAAGGCTTCTGGGAGTTTTAGTCCAAGGACATGTGGGACCCAAAGTTGGGACCAGCCATTCTGGTGTAACTTTTGCATCCAAATTGCCCCAGGTTAGGAAATTACCATAGATATGACCCTTGGATACTGAGTTGTATGACACAGTGTACAACTGATAATATCTATAGAGATTTCTTAACTTGGGGCAATTCACCTGCAAGTGTTATGCTAATTATGTAGCTGCACAAGAGGATTTTGGCCACAGATTACCAGGAGAAACTGAACAAGGAAGGACCATGTGCTTTGAGGTTCAACCAGGAGAAGGTACAGACCTGAATGGCAGCTCTCGCTCGGGGTCCTCACAATTTCACCAAGCCTCAATTACTGTTTGTTGCCATAAAGCTGTGCTTGGGCTACGTGCAACTTAGTCTTAAGGAACATTAAGGACACTCTCTTTTTGTGACATAAGCTTTCATGGATTGCCACCTGCTTGGCCAGATGCATCTAATGAAGTGGGCTACAAGCCACAAAAGCTGGTGCCAAACAGAAAAAGGTGGCACAGGGCTCCTTGTTTTGTGCAACAGACAAACCTATTTACTGTCGCCCGACCCCCAGGAAAACTTACAGTTCTGTAAATTTACAGCCTAGAGTGGTCGCAATGATCAGATAGGCGGGGTATAAATGAAATAAATGAAATGAAATAAATAAAATGCTTTCCCAGCATACTGATTTTTCTTTTTAAAATAAGATTTGGTTGTGGGTGCAGCATTTTACAGATGAAGCACTAACCATTGTGCCACTCTGGACATTCCCAAGCTTTGTTTGATTTGGAGGCTAAGCACAATTAGGCTCCATTAGTATGTGGATAGGAGTCACAACAACAACACCAGGGAGCACTGGGAAGAAATCCTGCCTAAAATCCTGCTATCAACACTGGCCTAGATACAGATGAATGAACCCAGTTGAAAGGCTTCCTGTGCTTCTTGGTGCCATTCTCTCCCACCTGTCCTCTTCTTGAGGACACCAGGCAGGCAGACCAGCGACCCACCTGTTTTGCCACTATCCCTGTTGCTAGCTTTTCTCTCTCTCTGTGGTATAGCCCAGCCCCAAAACTCCTGTCCTCCATTCCTTGCATAACTACATAGGAAGGAGTGGTGATGCTTCTCTATGGGAAAGGGTAATTCTGTTTTGCCTTATATGCTTGGTTTGTCTCTGAGGAAATCAGGAAGGAAGAAGATAAAACTTAACTACAAGATAAGACATGCTGACTCATTGTCTTTATCCCTCGATGGCTTTGATCTTTAGGTCAAATTTTAAAGACATCATTGACCAGTGGCTGCCTGGATTCATGTTCTTCATAAATATTTGGATGGTGTGTGTGTGTGTGTGTGTGTGTTTGTGTTTAAAGGGAAAAAGATAGATATATTCAGAATGCCACATGCTGCCCACTCTATACCTTGCCTCTTTAGAGAGATGCCAAAAGGCATAACAAGAGTCCAATAAAATGGCAAGAGATGGATAATAGTTCAGATTGTAGCTGTGACAGTGATTCTTTTGAGTAAGACTCTTAGGAATACAAGGCTATGAGATCCAGAAGGGAGTAAATCATTGTTGGCAGTGATTGACAAGAGCATCTAACAAATTTTGCTTCAGTCCAAAGGCCCGTTGAATCCAGAGGTCCCTGAGGCTCCTTAAGGTTAAGGATATTTAGGGACCTTTAATGTTTTATTTTAAAATGTTGAATTATTTTGATGCCTACAGTTAGGTTTCATGCCAAGTGATACATGGGCATGAGGAGATTTACCTCTCAGTCTGAGGCACCATTACCTTTTATTTTGATAACACCCCAAAAGATGCTCCTAATAGCAGTTGAAGTTCCCTCTCTAATAATTTGAATCTTTTGGTGTAAGTCCTACCTTCTAGGGTAGGGGTGGGCCAAGTGTCATATCTGTGGCCCATATTACCATTTTTTCTCATGGCTTGTCCATATTGATTTCTAGGCTTCTCACATCTTTTTTCACTTTTCCTGGTTATGTTCCAGATGGCCAAGATATCCTTCAGAATACAACACTATGGATTTTGCCTGAGTAAGGCAGAATAAAGTGGCACCATTATTTCAGACCAGTATTATATAATCATAGAATTATAGAGTTGGAAGATTCTCCAGGGTTCACTTACTTTAACCCCCTGCTGGAGCAGGAAATCCACCATTGTAGCATCCCTGACAAGTCGCCATTTAACCTCTATTTAAAAATCTCTGATGGAAGAGAATCCAGCATCCCTTGGGGCAATCCATTCCAATGTTGAACAGCTCTTAAAAGCAAAAAAAGCAAAGCGTGCTGCTTCTATACTGCCCCATAGTGCTTAAAGCACTCTCTAGGGGATTTACGATTTAATTATGTTGGCTGCATGTTGCCACCCCTCCCAGCAAGTGGGGCATTCAATTTTCCAACCTCAGAAGGATGGCAGGGTGAGAGAACTTCAATCCAGCTACCTGGGATTGAACCCAGGTTGTGAGTAGAGTTTTCACTGCAGTACTGCAGTTTAATCACTGTGCCACGAGGCTCATTTTACTGCCACAAAGTTCATTGTATCAAAGAAAACACAGCAGAATACCATGCCAACAGAACAATCAACAGAAGACAACCAGTCCACATTACTAGTCCTTTGTTTCTTGAATATCTGCATGCTCAATTTCAAGGAATGTACTAAGGGGCATGCAGGCACTTTGTGAAGGAGGGATAGCTGTTTTCCATTGCACCTCCAGTCCCTGAACATGTTTCACTGGAATGTGTGAGGGTCTGGGAATCCACATGCTTCTGTAGGATTTATTTTTCCTATTAAATATTTAGTTAATGTATTTATTTAAAATATTTTTACCCCACTAAAAGGTAAAAGTAACGGTTCCCCTTGACAATTTTTGTCCAGTCGTGTTTGACTCTAGGGGGCGGTGCTCATCCCCGTTTCCAAGCCATAGAGCCAGTGTTTGTCCGAAGACAATCTTCCGTGGTCACATGGCCAGTGCGACTTAGACACGGAACGCTGTTACCTTCCCACCAAGGTGGTCCCTATTTATCTACTTGCATTTGCATGCTTTTGAACCGCTAGGTTGGCGGGAGCTGGGACAAGCGACGGGCGCTCACTCCGTCGCGTGGATTCGATCTTACGACTGCTTGGTTTTCTGACTCTGCAGCACAGGCTTCTGCGGTTTAGCCTGCAGCGCCACCACGTCCCTTTTTTACCCCACAGTTCTCCTTAAAAGGACTCGATAGTTAAGTTAGGATTTTGTGACCTTGATCATGCTAACTTTATTTCTACAATTCCAGTTGAGACAAAATCAGTAGAAACTTTGGTTTTTTTCTGGGCTGTGGGTTTGTCTTTCTGGCTGAAGCAACCTGTTAGCAATGGGAGATTTTTATGATTATGCCTGCCCTCTACCTGGTTTTAGACTAATGATGATAGTTCTACTGATTTTCCTAAGCTTGTGAGTGGAGGCAGAGAGCTAAATAAGCAAGTGTATTGCAACGTAGTACTTTGAAAGCAATGAATGTGAATGTTGTATGCACAACTATAACTATAACACTTTTGGTGCTTCCTTGTCTTATGGTTTAAGCTTGGGTCATATGACATTGGCATATGCAGGGAGAGGACAGAGGAATGGAGAGGGATGGGTGTGTGTGTTTTCAGCACACAACAGCTCTATCAGTCACACACTGCATGTCCTCATCTTGCATTTCCTTCTGCAAGATCAGGAATGGGCGGAGAGAGATTATATTACTCAGGCAGGTAGATTTGCGCCCTTATAGTAAGAAATATCAGTGTCAGGGTCATGCCTATCCAGCAGGAAATTTTGTATGCTCTTTCAAGGCCCATTGGCCATGCCAATGAGTCATGATTCTGGCTATATGCACTCCAAAGCTATTTGAATCAGTGAGCTTACTTTCAAACCAGCTAAGTACCCTTTAACATCACCTGAAAGTGGCTATCAGAAGTCGTGGTCCTACTGTGCACTCTCAGGAAATTGAGCTAAGGTCTATAGTTCAATGATATCCTTTATACACTGAGGGTTACAAGTTCAGTGCTTGGCATTTTCCGATAGAAAAATCAAGCAGGAGTTGATATGAAAAGATCTCTCCAAAAGAAATTATGGAGATTCCAAACCACCACCCCCATCACAGAAGACAGTACTAAGCCAGATGGCTCAATGGTTCTGATTTAGCCTTTTGGTAGTGGCCTTTTGGGGTCGCCTATGACATTTGGCTGTCTGAAGATGACTTGGTTTTTGTATTTGGAAAAGAAGGGGTTCCGAATATGAAAGCCAAGTAAACTGGCAGTTGGATATTTGACAGTGGTGAATGGATCGGTATCAAGGGGCCAAGAACAGCTTGTTTGACTACACCATTTATTAATGCAGAGGGGAGGGACTCAGAAGGAATAGTCTAAAGGATGTTGCTGCCACCACCACCCAGAACGTGCCCCTTGAGGCTGATATTGCACAGAAGTATCTAAACTTTAGGTATGGTTGTGCATAGTAAAAAGAGTGTTGTTCATTGCTTCATAATGCATGGGATTTCCTTATTGAGAATGGTGCAGCCACGAGGAGGGTGTGGGTTGGGAATGGCCAGTCAACTGACTGTTCCAGCCTTGAAATTTATCAGCTTGTTTTGATCTACTATTAGCCTGGCAAAGTATCTGTTTGCTGTGGCGGCAAGTGAGCAAAGCCATTTGAACTATAAGGCAGACACCTACTACATCAATGTGGCATGACGAATAATTAACAGTGAATAGGGAAAGTGAGATTCTGCTATGCTTCAATTACTGCCTCCCCACACCCTCATGCATTTTAAAATTCTTTCCTTTAACAGGCAGCTGTATGTATTCAGAGCATAGGATAATTGGGTATTAAAATGAAGATACTTCCCTTTGAGTGGAATATTTTGCAAAATTGATGCATTTAAATTTGATAAAGATTTCTCCCCTCTATTCTTGCATTTTGTCTCTCATCTATAATGTGTTCTTTTTTTTCTGTGTTTGGAAAAAAGGAATCTTGCAGAGGCGTGTTTTTTTTTAAAAAGTGTTCTACAACGTTTCATTAAAATGTTATATGTGAGAGATAAAACAACTCTGCTTTGATAGAAAGTGTCATCTACAAATCTGTGTGACAGCGGGAGATGTTGCATTGTAGCCAACAGAGTTTGAGGGGAATTTTTATGTTCAATTTTATTTTAAATTAAAGAATATGCCATTAACTTTGTTACATCTCATAGTTTAATGTTTTTCTCTGATGGAAGTCAAAGAAATACACATAGCATTCTCAGGTGGTTTCCCATTCAGGCATTCGTAAAGCTGGCTTCATGAGGTTTGCCTTCAAACGTGCCCTGGAAGCTTCTAGAAAATGAGAAGTGGAACGAAAAGGAAAACAAAGCAGTCTTGCAGGAGAATAAGTTTGAAACACAATGTGCTTCCTGGGTGTAGTCACAAGATCGAAATAAAAGAGCAACGTTCCTGTCTTCGGGGGAGTTGCTGGTAACATCTGCCGTCCCCAGGCACTGGGTGAGAGACAGTGTCTGGGAGTGTTTCTGGCCTGCACTCCCCCTACCCTTCAGGACCGGGACCCTGCTGCTGCTGCTGCTGCTGCTTTGGGCAAACCCACCCCTTCCTCAACACCAGCCACCTGGCTGGGAGGGGAAGGAAGCTTTAAAAGCAAGAAGCCGGTGCCAGGGCTCTCTGAGAGCAACGTTCCTGTCTTCGGGGGAGTTGCTGGTAACATCTGCCGTCCCCAGGCACTGGGTGAGAGACAGTGCCTGGGAGTATTTCTGGCCTGCACTCCCCTACCCTTCAGGACCGGGACCCTGCTGCTGCTGCTGCTGCTGCTGCTTTGGGCAAACCCACCCCTTCCTCAACACCAGCCACCTGGCTGGGAGGGGAGGGAAGCTTTAAAAGCAAGAAGCCGGTGCCAGGGCCCTCTGAGAGCAACGTTCCTGTCTTCGGGGGAGTTGCTGGTAACATCTGCTGTCCCCAGGCACTGGGTGAGAGACAGTGCCTGGGAGTATTTCTGGCCTGCACTCCCCTACCCTTCAGGACCGGGACCCTGCTGCTGCTGCTGCTGCTTTGGGCAAACCCACCCCTTCCTCAACACCAGCCACCTGGCTGGAAGGGGAGGGAAGCTTTAAAAGCAAGAAGCTGGTGCCAGGGCTCTCTGAGAGCAACGTTCCTGTCTTTGGGGGAGTTGCTGGTAACATCTGCCGTCCCCAGGCACTGGGTGAGAGACAGTGCCTGGGAGTATTTCTGGCCTGCACTCCCCTACCCTTCAGGACCGGGACCCTGCTGCTGCTGCTGCTGCTGCTTTGGGCAAACCCACCCCTTCCTCAACACCAGCCACCTGGCTGGGAGGGGAGGGAAGCTTTAAAAGCAAGAAGCTGGTGCCAGGGCCCTCTGAGAGCAACGTTCCTGTCTTCGGGGGAGTTGCTGGTAACATCTGCCGTCCCCAGGCACTGGGTGAGAGACAGTGCCTGGGAGTATTTCTGGCCTGCACTCCCCTACCCTTCAGGACCGGGACCCTGCTGCTGCTGCTGCTGCTTTGAGCAAACCCACCCCTTCCTCAACACCAGCCACCTGGCTGGGAGGGGAGGGAAGCTTTAAAAGCAAGAAGCCGGTGCCAGGGCTCTCTGAGAGTAACGTTCCTGTCTTCGGGGGAGTTGCTGGTAACATCTGCCGTCCCCAGGCACTGGGTGAGAGACAGTGTCTGGGAGTGTTTCTGGCCTGCACTCCCCCTACCCTTCAGGACCGGGACCCTGCTGCTGCTGCTGCTGCTGCTGCTGCTGCTGCTGCTGCTGCTGCTGCTTTGGGCCACGCCACCCCTTCCTTAACACCAGCCACCTGGCTGGGAGGGGAGAAGGGGCATTAGAAGGGGTGTGGGTTTGTTCTTGTTTGTTTTAACTGTTAGTATTATTAATTGCCATCAGGTTGTATAAAGACCCACAGTGGACCTGATGGAACAGGAAGGGGGGAGGACGTTGGAGGGGGCAGCCATTGAGGTGGTGCTGGGTAGGGGAAGGAATGGCGGTGGGGGTAGAACACGCCCGCGTGGGAGAAGAGAGGTTAGATATCTTACATCTATCCCCTCTTCTAGTCCTACCTCCAACCAAATGGTATCAGGCGACCATATCAGCAAGCCCTCGAGCCACACGGTGCTGTTGATGAACGCCAGGTCAGTACAAAATAAAACTGCCCTCATCCATGATGTAATTCTGGATGAGGGTGCTGACCTGGCGTGCATTACTGAGACCTGGGTGGGAGAGGAAGGTGGTGTCCCCCTCTCCCAGCTGTGTCCTCCTGGGTACTCAGTCCAGCACCAGTGTCGCTCGGAGGGTCGGGGAGGGGGAGTTGCTATAGTCTATAGGAGTTCTATCTCCTTGACCAGGCTTCCTGTCCCTTTGAGAGGAGGTCTTGAGGGCCTGTATTGTGTGTTGGGCTTACGAGACAGATTAGGGATTCTGTTGGTGTACCGCCCACCCTGCTGCGTACCAACGGTCTCCCTACCTGAGCTGACGGAGGTTGTCTCGGACCTGGTGTTGAGGACTCCCAGGCTGTTGGTGCTGGGAGACTTCAACATCCATGCCGAGGCTGCCTTGACTGGGGCGGCTCAGGACTTCATGGCCGCCATGACAACCATGGGGCTGTCTCAATGTGTCATCGGCCCGACACATGAGAAGGGCCATACCTTGGACCTGGTTTTCTCAACGGGACTGGAAGGTGGTGATTTGGATGTGGAGGGGCTGGTTGTGACCCCATTGTCATGGTCAGACCACTTCCTGGTCAAGTTCAGTCTATTAGCTTCTTCTTCCCTCTGCAAGGGTGGGGGATCGATTAAGATGATCCGCCCCCGGAGACTAATGGATCCGGATGGTTTCCTGAATGCTCTGGGGGATTATCCGTCTGATATGGTCGGCGCTCCTGTCGAAGTTCAGGTCACCCTATGGAATAGGGAGATGACCCGGGCGGTTGACACGATTGCGCCTAAGCGCCCTCTCCCTGCTCGCCGAGCCCAGACAGCTCCTTGGTATACTTCTGAACTGCGGGCGATGAAGCGAGAGGGGAGACGGCTAGAGCGCAGGTGGAGGAAGTCCCGCTGGGAATCCGATCGAACACGACTTAGAGCCCATTATCGGGCCTATTTCGTGGCAATACGGCTGGCGAAACGGCAATATTTCTCCAGCCGCATTGCTTCCTCAGAATATCGTCCAGCAGAGCTGTTTCGGGTGGTCCGGGATCTTCTTCAACCGGGAAACCTGGTGGAGGTCCCGGACTGCTCATCAGCTCGCTGTGATGAGTTTGCTATTCATTTTGAGGAAAAAATCGCTCAGATTCGCAGTGGGCTGGACTCCACTGTTACTGCAAAATCGGAAGATGTGTCCAGTGTGCCGTGCTTAGGTCAAACTTTAATGGATGAGTTTCAATTGTTGAGACCCGAGGATGTGGACAGGGTGCTTGGATCTGTCCGTTCTACCACCACGCCGCTCGACCCTTGCCCATCTTGGCTAATTGGAAGATCTGCCAGGGGGGTTCGCACTTGGGTCCAGGAGGCCGTGAACGCCTCTCTGAGAGAGGGAGTGGTCCCTACCGCCTTGAAAGAGGCGGTAATTCGACCACTCCTTAAAAAGCCTAACCTGGACCCAAGGCTGGTGGTCAACTACCGACCAGTGGCGAACCTCCCTTATTTGGGCAAGGTGTTGGAGCGGGTTGTGGCCGGGCAACTCCAGGCGCTGCTGGATGAAACGGATTTTCTGGATCCATTTCAATCGGGTTTCAGGCCGGGTTTTGGTACAGAGACAGCCTTGGTCGCCCTGTATGATGACCTTTGCCGGGAGAGAGACAGGGGGAGTGTGACCCTGTTGATACTCCTGGACCTCTCAGCGGCTTTCGACACCATCGACCATGGTGTCCTTCTGGATAGGCTGGCTGGGTTAGGAGTTGGGGGCACCGTTTTACGGTGGTTCCGCTCCTTCCTAGCTGACCGTGTCCAGAAGGTGGTGCTGGGGGACAGTTGCTCTGCCCCATGGCATTTATGTCATGGGGTTCCTCAGGGCTCAATACTGTCCCCCATGCTGTTCAACATCTACATGAAACCGCTGGGAGAGGTCATCAGGAGGTTTGGGCTGAGGAGTCAGCAATATGCTGACGATACTCAGCTCTACCTCTCGTTTTCCACCAATCCAGGTGAGGCAGTTTCTGTGCTGAACTCGTGTCTGGACCTGATAATGGACTGGATGAGGGTTAATAAATTGAAACTCAATCCAGACAAGACGGAAGTGCTGTTAGTGGGTGCTTCGCCGGACAGGTTGGAGGGCCATTTCCCTGCCCTGAATGGGGTTACACTCCCCCTAAGGGACAGGGTCCGCAGCCTGGGGGTGCTCCTGGACCCCAGTCTAACTTTGGAAGCCCAGGTGGACTCGGTGGCCAGAGGCGCCTTCCTTCAGCTGCGGAAATTATACCAGCTGCGGCCCTACCTGGACGAGCGGAGTCTCATGACAGTTACACACGCACTGGTAACATCTCGTATAGATTATTGCAATGCGCTCTATGTGGGGCTGCCTTTGAAGACGGTCCGGCGACTGCAACTGGTCCAGAATCGAGCTGCGCGGCTGGTGAGTGGTGGAGCCGCTAGAGATCACATCAAGCCAATTCTGTTCAATTTACATTGGTTACCAGTTGCTGCCCGAGCCCAATTCAAAGTGCTTGTTTTGACATATAAAGCCCTAAACGGCTTGGGCCCTGGATACTTGAAGGACCGCCTCCTTCCATATGAGCCTACCCGGCAGTTAAGATCTAGCCAGGGGGCCCTTTTGAAAGAGCCATCCCTCAAAGAGGTAAGAGGGATGGCTTGTAGACAAAGGGCCTTTTCGGCAGCTGCCCCCAGACTATGGAACGCCCTCCCAACTGAAATCCGTCTGGCGCCGACGTTGATGACATTTCGGCGCCAGGTCAAAACCTTCCTGTTCCAGAAGGCTTTTAATTGAAATAACAACTGTGGGTCCTGATGATGGCAATTTTAATTGTATTTTAATTGTATTATAATTGTATTTTAATCATCTTATTGTATTGAATTTTAATTATTGTAAGCCGCCCAGAGACCTCTGGGTAGAGTGGGCGGCATATAAATTAAAAAAAAAAAAAAAAAAGTTCTAGGGATTTCTGAGCTGAATATGTGTGTGTGTGTGCTTTTATGTGCGATCACCAAAACAAGTTCAAGCTTCATGTGTGCTCTTCAGATCTTTCCACTTCCTTTTCTATTCAGTAATTTGGGACTCAAAACCAGTGGTTCCCACAACTTTGGGTGACCCAGATGTTCTGGACTGCAACTCCCAGAAGCCTTCACCACTTGCTGTGCTGGCCGAGGTTTCTGGGAGTTATAGTCACTCAAGATTGGGAGTCACAGTTCCTCTGACCTCAAAAGCTCTCCAGGTTTAACAGGATTTCCAACTTTACTGCAATGGTAGCAGAACATGAATGGCAAGAGGGAGTGAAAAGGTTGCCCAGATCCAAGATAGGGTTAGTATTTTTAGATCCTCTACACTACAAATTCAATAATTCTGCTTTCTGGGAGAGTGGATAGGTAAACAGACATCCAACTAAACTAAATGTGGCTTCCCTAGGAGAAAGGCCTTAACTGGAAGACTTTAAAACCGAGCAGCTAGGTCTTGTTCTCTCCAAGCTTCCTGTTCAGAATGAAAACTCCCAGCTGGCATTTGGTCAGAAACAGGAAGTGTGGGCTAGCTCAGCCTCAGAGCCTTCCAATTGAGGCTTTTCTCCCAGGTGAGTCACATTTAGATCCCTATAAGGTGTCTGTTTCTCAGGTAGAACTCCCAGGAGAGAAAACTGTGGGATCCAAGAAATCTAAAAACCTTTCCCTACTCCTGGCTGTCCAACAAGGCAGCAGGTTGTAACCTCTGCTTGAGAAAAGTCTTGCTGTACGCGCTTCCCAATGGCAAACACTGCGGTGAATTTCTGAATTCTACATTTCATCATTTGATTGTGCTTGCTAGATTTTCCCTGTAGGTTTATATTTGGAGAGATGGGCAAATATGCGGCTCTGGTTTTCCTCTTTTCCTTCTCTCCTCCCCATCATCATATTTCATCTTCGTTTTTTTTTCTTTCTTTTTCCTGGCTGCTTGATGCATTAGTGCTAAGGCTGCTAGGAAATGCTGTAGTGCTAAACTTGTCTCCCGGTACAAAAAGGTGCAATAAATAAACCAGGAGTTTGCCAAGGGATAAAAAGCTCTAGGAAACCCAGAAAAAAGAAGTGGTATGAAGCAAGTTAAGAGGATTGTCATGTCATGAGTGGAGAATTTCTATTATGATTCATGCTTGGTGTGGTACTGAAAGGATACCAATGGGGTATTTGGAAGAACCCTCAGATAACTGTCTATCTAATGATAATTTCTAGAAGATGTTGTCATGCTGCATTAGAAAACAAAAATAGAAGAAGACCACAGGAAACAAATAGGAAACACAGGAACATGTCTTGGTACAGACAAAATAGGGTTAGATTGCATTGAAATGGTTGGGTTTCTAACAGAACTGTTTACAGCCTATTTCTGCAGTTTTTAAAACTAGTTTAATGGGCGAAGATAGAAGAGTTGTTTTTGGACAATAGCACAGGGTAATCGTAGAAGGTGATCGTTTATGTTGAAAAATAACTTTCATTAATACATAATGAGGTTTGAAAGACACCTTTCCAGGGGTTTCCATACATGTATATAAAGATGTAGATTCCATCAAGAAAAATAAGTATAGAAGTTTCTATACTTAACACACGATCACCATAATCACCCATCTCCTGAAAAGGACAAAAGTTGATTCCATAGCCATAAATACTCAACTCCCAAACAAACTGCACCAGAGCACAGAGTGCTACTCCTGTCCTCTGAAGATGCCAGCCGCAGAGACTGGCGAAACGTTAGGAAGAACAACTTTCAGAACACGACCAAAGTTCCCAAAACCCCACAACAAACCATAGAAGTTTCTGCTTTGGCAAAGAAAGAGAGATGCTTAGAGAGATTAGGGAATGAATTTTTGGGGGCAAAAGAGCTGGTTTGTGAAACCAAGCCAATAGTCTCAGCAAGAAGGGCTGGATCCAGTGAGTGTGATGAGAACTATAAAAGAGCTAGGCTTTAAACCCCCGAGCCTGTGTAAATGGTTGAATGTCGCTTCAACTGACATGAACAATAGGCTGAACCAGGTTGGTTTCTCAGCCCAAAATACAATTGGAACTGAGTCTTCCAATAGCATTGAAATTGTGATATAGGGGACCTTTGTTGGCTGTTAATGCTCTGGGGATATTAAGCTACTTATATATATTCATTCTTTTCCCCTAATTTATGATTTGTAAGTATCATAATTTTCTTATAATGCAAACCTCTTTTTAATGATGGCTAAGTGGAGTGATATCCCCAGTTCCTTTGCCTGCCTGTGTGACATGTTACTTGATAATTGTGGGGCTGCATGTAATTTCCGTCCCCCCCTTTGCATCTGGTGATGCACCATCACCTTTCCAAGCTTAACTGCTTGAGATAACTTATAAACCTCTCAAGGCAATAGAAGACACACACAGACAATTGAGGTGGGATATTATTTGGACTCTTGTAAGCATAAACCTGCGAACACATCTGCTTTGATTTGTGCAAATGCAGCAAAAACTTGGACTGAGTTCCTACCTCTGCTACAGAGTCTCACAGGACTATTTCCGCAATGATTTTTAATATTTACATAAAGCCACTGGGAGAAGACGTATGGAGATCTGGGGTTCACTGTCACCTGTGTTCACTGCAGATGACCCACACTTCTATCTCTCCTTCTCATCATCTGCAATGGCTATTGTACAGGTCCTTGAGTGCTGCTTCGTGTTGACAGTGAACTGGACAAAGGCCAATAAACTGAAACTAAATCCAGGTAAGACAGAGATCCTACTGTTGGAAAGTTTATTGGACTGGTTAGAGAGAAATGTGCCTGGCCTTGATGGGGTTACACCCCCCTCTTGATGGTTTGTAGCTTGGGGGTGCTCCTGGATCCAACACTCTCTCTGGAGGCTCAGATTGGCTGTGGTCAGGAGTGCCTTTTATCAACTAATTGATTAGTCAGTTGTGCCCTTATCTGTATAAGAAATGCCTAGTGGTTCATGCATTGGTAATCTCAAAAATAGATTACTGTCATGGTCGGCATGTAGGGCTACTCTTGAAAACAGTACAAGAATTTCATCAGGTCTACAATGTGGTGGTCAGACTTATTTCTGGGACTGGTAAATTTGATCATATATCCTCAATCTGGACATGCCTTCATTGGCTCCCTGTCAGTTTCCACACGCTATTCAGGGTGCTAGTTATGACCTTTAAAGCCATTAATGGTTTAGGACCTTTACACATGTTGGAATGTCTTCCTCAGAAATCAGCTGTTTGTTTTACAGTACCTGCTCCTCTCAGTTCATGTTGCTAAAAATGGCTACACCAAGGGAGACCAAAAAGGTAACAAGGAAAAATGGACTTTTTCGTTCAAACTCTGGTTGTCAGGAGTTTAAAAGTGTATCACAATTGGCCTGCAAAAAAACTCAATTCCTACCACCACCACCCCCAAAGCTCCAGAGCCAGCTTCTTTGTTCTGGAGAAGAGCTTCTTTGGTTCAGAGGTGGTCCAAAATATCTCCGAAGTGCTCGCCTACCTTATCATTAAGATTTGTTTTCTTCTTTTTTTAGGAGAAAAAAAGACAACCTTTGAAACTTTTACATTTGCAATTGTGTCATGATATCCTGAACACGTTTTCCACACACAGAAAGTGATAAGTCATGTGTCAAGTTGAAGACAGTCTTATAAAGAGTATTATAGCATCTTAAAAAGAACAAAGCATCTATTATGGCACAAGCTTTCATGAAAAAGCTTTCCATTCTATGAAAGACCTGAGGTGCTGACCTCAGTTGGCAGTTAGACACATGCGTGCGCACGCACACACACATAAACTCACTGTTGTAAAGAAAAATGAATAAACATGTGCTGCTCAAGATATCACTTCATGCAACAGATTGAGGGGGCTGCAGTCCATGAAAACTTATGCTGTAGCAAATTTGATGAACTTTAGGTAAAGGTAAAGGTTCCCCTTGACAATTTTTGTCCAGTTGTGTTTGACTCTAGGGGGTGGTGCTCATCCCCGTTTCCAAGCCTTAGAGCCAGCGTTTTGTCCGAAGACAATCTTCCGTGGTCACATGGCCAGTGCGACTTAGACACGGAACGCTGTTACCTTCCCACCGAGGTGGTCCCTATTAATCTACTCGCATTTGGATGCTTTCGAACCGCTAGGTTGGCGGGAGCCGGGACAAGCGACGGGCGCTCACTCTGTCGCGTGGATTCTATCTTACGACTGCTTGGTCTTCTGACCCTGCAGCACAGGCTTCTGCGGTTTAGCCTGCAGCGCCACCACATCCCCACTTTATGCAACACATTGAGGGGGTTGCAGTCCATGAAAACTTATGCTGTAGCAAATTTGATAATCTTTAAGGTGCTACAGAATTCTTGGTCATTTTTTTTTTTTTTTTGCTGCACAGCAGTCACATACTAATTCTTTTGCAAACTGTTCTTTATGAAGCAGCAGCTCTTAAGGCTGAGTGAGTGCAAAGCCACTCAGGGCCTTCTGAATACTTTGTCAGTCCTGTAAGGTCATGAAACCAATTGGTTCTATGGGGGATGTGCGTGGTGAAAATGTTCGTTTCTGTTGTTTTGGGAGTGTCTCTTTCATGTTTGTGTTTTTTGTGGGCTGGTCTTTTTTGTTTAGTGCAAAAGAGGCTGCCTTTTTGGGGGTCATTTCATTTTCCCCCCATTCATGTTTTCCAGTGCTAATCCAAAAGAAGTCCTAACGAACCTGTAAAAACCTAACCCCTTCAAAAAGCAGAGTAAGGTAATGGAAAATCGGTGTCCTCCAAAAGCAAGCAACAGGTCATCCACTGCCACCACCACCAAACAAAACAGTCTTCCAAACCTCTACTAGAATAAATACACAGTAAATCTATAGTGCATTAACCAAATAATAATTATAAAAATTAGTTAAACAGGGAAAGATGCACACATATAGCCCCTCTCCCAAAACAAGAGCCTCGTGGTGCAGTGGTTAAAACGCTGTACTGCAGCTAAAACTGTGCTCACGACCTGGGGTTCAAATCCCAGGTAGCCGGCTCAAGGTTGACTCAGCCTTCTATCCTTCCGAGGTCGGTAAAATGAGTACCCAGCTTGCTGGGGGGGGGGGGGCAATGTGTAGCCTGTATAATTAAATTGTAAACCGCCCGGAGAGTGCTTGTAGCGCTATGGGGCGGTATATAAGTCCCCCCCCCAAAAAAAAACCAACCAAGAAAAACAAGCCAGCAAAGGAAAAAAGGCTATCAAAGCTCTCGTGACCCAAAGTGACTAAAATATGGGGAGATTCCACTGCCACTCTTGATGCTTTCGCCTCTCATCTTTGAGTCCAGCAAGTAGCATCAGGCATGTAGCAAAATAATCTTTAAAAAAGGAGAATACCAAAGGTGGAAAATCACCAAAGATGTCATGGGGGAAAATCAAAAAAATAATCCCAAGGAGGCATGCTGGCACAGGAAAGTTACCTGGAAGCAGCATCAAAATTAACCCCAAGAAATGGAATTATGCGAAAGAGGCCCAGACATCCAAGCAGAACAAGGCAGAGGGTGTCAGTAGCTTGTACACCTGCAAGTTACCAGTGAAATAAATAAAGAACACTTCCAGTGGGTTCAGATTAATTCCAGCCTCTGACCCACCAGATGTTCTAATTGCTACTGACACTGATAGCAGCTGTTGTGATGCTATTGCATGAAAAAAATCTTGAGTCATTTGACAGACAATTGGTAAAAGAAGGGTTTAATGCAAGAAGGAAACACACACAAAAAGCCCCCAAAACTTTAATGTCCCCATTTTTCATTTAATATGAAACATTCATCATTTAAGAAGCTCTCCTTTGGGTATCGTGGAAAGAAGTTGAAAACAGGAAAAAAAAAAGAGAGAGAGCCTTTTCTGTTTTTTCCTCTTTAAAATATTAAAGTCTCATCCCTAGTTACTATTTTAACTGAGAACAGAAAGAAACAGACATTAGAGACAGATTGTGGTTCGCAGATGAAAATGCTTAAGGGCTTCTTGTGTGTGACTGTCACAATGCCTTTCATCACATGGATCATGCAAACAATCATTGCTTTGTGATTGGTTTTCAGGATCTAAACACAGGGTTTGTATCAAATCTGATTTCTCAAACCAGAAAGACGGTTTCCATCATGTCTCTCCTACATTGCCACCTTTTCATCTCTGTTGACTGGCGATCTGTAACGATCTGTTTCTGCTCTCCTTAAGATATTCTGGGTGCAGCACATTCTTCCTTTTGTTCTTTCCCTTGATAATGCACCATCCGTAAGACAGAGCTCAATTGACATTTTTAACAGTGATTCCTGCTCATCTGTTCCCTTCAGTAGCTAACAGGTACACCTAACACTACAGGAATAGTCTTTACCACCACCTTCTCAGCACCTCTCTTAAATCTATTTCATATCTTAGCACCTCCCTTGAAAAGGAAAAGCCACAATCTTTCCAGTCTCTTTGCTTTCCTCTCCACACACAAATGCTCCCTCTCTCCCTCCTTGTAGCATTGATTTGTTGTCTTATTTAAATACAGAGTTCAGTATTCAGGTATGTAAGTGCAACATAAATAAAATGGCATACCCAGCAGAGCCAGAGGGTCTATCTTTTCCTGGGAGCTGAAATAATTTACGACAGGCTAAGGCAACAGCATAAATATTGTTAGTGGTTTATCACAACCAAAGACTATAAGCCGCATTTGAAGCCGGTGGGCTTGCGAGAGAGGAGACAGGAGAGAGGTGGGGGTGGGAGAGACTGGGGGTGGGTTATAAAATATCTGGCTAGCTAGGTATCAGAGAGAGAATTTGCAGAGCTAAGTTGGAGGGGGGTTGAAGCAAGCAGTTGTGTCTCAACGTGGTTGAGTACACCCTTTGCAAAACCATTCACAAAAAACACTGAGGTGGATTGTAACTGCTGGGGAAGAGTGGGGGGGAAAAGGGTCACTTTACCTCAGTGATCCAAAGCCTTGGCAGACGAGGGAACCGGGCATATGTACATACTAAAAGAGGCTGGATTCCTTGGGTATGATTTCCTAATGCAAAGGAGCCGGAGGGTATCCTGACTGGAAGAAAGGATTTGGAAGCTTTTTGTGTGTGGAGGAAAAAAAAAACCCAGAGAGAGAGCATGGCTTTGAACTGACTGAGAGAATAAAAAGGATTCTGGTCACTTGGCCACCATGTCAATGATGATCTCAGCCCACCAAAAAGTGGCCACCACCACCACCTTTTCTTCAGCAGCCTCTGCCATCAGTAAACTGGTAGGTGACTGTTCTTCTATTAGCTTGCATGCTTCCACGGCTATTATGGTACAGGCAGAAATGTCCCTGGTTTAACATATAAATGAAAGGAAATCTGTTGTGCTCAGCTTTCTAAGAATGCAAATTCAGGTTATCTCCAATGGATGGATGTTTCCTTCGTGTACATTTTGGGTGGAATACCGGAATGCATGATACACAGAAGCAAAACTTTTTGCATGTGTGTGTGTGTGGCCAAGGGTGTGAAACTGCAGCTATTTTGGAGGGGTGTGTGTATGTGTGTAAGAGGGAGGGAGGATCTTTTCTGGAGATGCATACCGGGTTTATTCAGAATTTGATTGTGTCTTTAAACACATGCTGTGAAGATGGGAGAGAGTGAGAGTCAGGCACTCAAGCAGCATAGTGGAATGAGGGAAGGAATTAATTTCTAGGTTGCAGTTGTTCTCTTTCAGCTCAGCTGCGAATTACTATGGAAATTCCTTTTGCCCTCCCCTTTTTCATTCCCTCCCCATTCTGCCCTCCCCACCTTCCCCCAATGCTTTAAAGCGAAGAGTCAGCTGAAAGTTAGTGCATGCTGTATAGAGGAGTGTTGGGCAAATGGAGGGGGTGAGCGAGGAGAGATGAATTACTCATTTCGTTTCAACTAGCAACAGCAACAGCTTTTTTTGCTGTAAAGCTCTGGATCAGCATTTCACCATGTAGTTCTGCAACAGTGAGGGGTTGAGAAATCATGCCTTTTAAAGCACATGCGCGTGCGCGCGCACACACACACACACACACACACACACACACACACACACAGAGAGAGAGAGAGAGAATGCACCAAAGTCATTTAACAGACACACACAGACACGCTGACATGTACGCATCTACACTCATGCATGTATGTCATTGATCTGACATTCCACGTTCCGCTATATTAGTGTATAGATTGTTTCCTTTGAAATGTCTGCTTCCTTCTAAAGCTCAGATTCAGGCAATTCAGCTCCTGGGGTTCCGAAGTCAATTATAATCTTGCTTTCCCAATGGATAAATACCAGCCCAGTCTTCACTCGATGATCTCCCCCCACCCACCCGTGTCTCCAATAGGAAGGCAGAAAGGTTGCTAGAAGCCATCTAGCAGGAGAGCAGCTATGCCCAAAGGGTTGATTCAAGCCAATCCATCAACAGGCAGCATTGCAGTGAGTAGCCTCTCGGCCAAGTCCTAAATCACTCCCAGAAACAGCACCCCCCTTTGAACCTCAAGCCAAGCACCTTTATTGACTGCACCTCCACTTCATTAATATTGATTGCACCTTTGGATCAGGCTAGGGGAGTCTTATCTCTCCCTTTAATCTGAAAGGTCATTGACTGCCCTTCTTTTTAAAATTCATATTTGAGGACAGAATTCTGATTCTCTTTATGGCACAAAAAGCTGGAGTCCAAGACAAAGGGGCTTCCCAAAGCTGTGTTTGCTGCAGGGATAGGTTAATCTTTAGCTCACCTGCTGCTTCTGTGAGATGAACCTCTAGGGGTAATTAAAATTAAAAAGGCATCCCTTAGCAAAGTGGTTCACAGCCCATAATTTGGAATTACACTGAGGTAGGAAAAGGGGTGATGTGACAAAAAACATTGCCAGCACATTTGCTTTCTTGCAGTGCAGTGTAAAACCTGTCCATTTCCCCCCATTTTACCCTAGCAATATTTTTCCGCAAGTGGCAGATTTAATTTATTACTCCGGAAATGAATGAAATATTTTCTTCTTGGAGCAAGGGGCAGGGCTGTTTTGCTTTGACTCACTTCTAACACCCCCCCCCGCCCAAGAACTGGATTGTTACGTTATAGATCTGAGAGATGTTTTCAGTCCCCGAAGTTGTATTTGTCACCTGTTCAAGTTACACTGTCTGCAGCAGCAACAAAAAAAATATTGCATTTCAGGACACCTTTTAAAGTGAAAATTGGCAGTCAGCCTGTTTGGTTACTGGGGCAAAGATAGGGAGAGGAGGCAGCTCTTCTGATGAATCTCCCAGAGTGCATAGAGGTGGTTCATAGAGTTGATTTTAAGGGAGCAAAAGGCACAGTCCTCAGAGGATGACATCTGTCTGGAATAGCTCAGGTGTCTTGCTGTGGATTCAGAGGTTGGGAGTTCAATTTCCCACTGTGCTTTCTTGACAGGGGCTGGACTCAATGACCCCTAGGGTCCCTTCCAGCTCTGCAGTTCTAAGATATTAACTGCTGGGTTTATGTGGTCCCTTTACAAACCAACTCCCAGCATAGAGAAAGCCACATACTGGGGAAATGGCTTCCAGACTAGTATTCAGGACATGTGGAGCCAAAGAAAAGAAAAGGGAGCAACACCCTTCCCCACTCCCCTGATTTTAGAAGCAATAAGTAATTAATTCCTTTCCCTAAAACTAAAATATAACTGTGTTACAATATGAGTGTAACATATGAGTAATAGCTGCTCATTTTGTAGTGCGTGTAGAAGTAACTGTTATAATGTGCTACCAAGGAGATTCTGACTTGTAGCAAGCCTCCAAGGGTGTTTTTGGTATAAAGTACACAGAAGTCAAAGCTATGGTTTTTCCTGTCGTGATGTATGGAAGTGAGAGCTGGACCATAAAGAAGGCTGACCTCTGAAGAATTGATGCTTTTGAATTGTGGTGCTGGAGGAGGCTCTTGAGAGTCCCTGGGACTGCAAGGAGAACAATCCTATCCGTTCTGAAGGAAATCAACCCTGAGTGCTCACAGGAAGAACAGATCCTGAAGCTGAGGCTCCAATACTTTGTCCATCTCATGAGAAGAGAAGACTCCCTGAAAAAGACCCAGATGTTAGGAAAGTGTGAAGACAAGAGGAGAAGGGGGACGACAGAGGACAAGATGGTTGGACAGTGTCATCAAAGCGAACAACATGAATCTGACCAAACTCCAGGAGGCAGTGGAAGACAGGAGGGCCTGGCGTGCTCTGGTCCATGGGGTCACGAAGAGTCGGACATGACTAAATGACTAAAGAACAACAACAACACAGAAGTGGTTGGTCACCACTCCTTCTTGTGGTTCTCTGGGATAACACAGCTTTCCTAAAGCCACATAGATAGCAGGTTACATAACCCCATCAGAAACACATGTTCTGGTTGATCTGGATCGGTCTCTCTCCCACCAGGCACAGTGGAGATTCCAGCTTCATGCCCTGACTCTGTAGCCAGGCTTTCCAACCCACTGAGCTAAAAAAAATACCCATAGTTAATAGGATGTGGCCTCATTAAGAGGTGTTATAAGAATGTCACAGATAGGATCCTAAAAATAATATAGTGCCTCCATCTGCATATGGTTCAAATTCTGCCTTATGCTGTGCCTTATACTGCTGACTGAAAGACGTTCAGATTTGTTTTACAAATGGTATCTTACCCGCCCCCTATTTATTTACTTTTCAGCAGTGGGAAAGTGAAATGTTACTTTTTATAAAATATAACTGTAATTGTGATGAACTATTTTTGGAAGGCAATGGAATTAATATAACTACTTTAAAAATAACTTTTCAAGCTCATACTTATAGTAAACAAAGTTCGTACTTTATTTCTTACCTGGCTCTTGAACTATAAATACATATAGTCTTAGAGACAGGAGAGATGGAAAGTGATGAAACTCCCAGCAAGATAGCGTTCTGAATGTAGGACTCCTTCAAACCACAACCTCAAATTGACTTACAAAGAAATCCAAAACAATAAAATACCATCTGAAATTAAATGCCATTTGAAATCAGACACCAATATAAACCGCTGCAGAAAATTTAGTTGAAGCTTGCAGCTTTAAAACTGAATTTATAAAGAAGTATTTTACATATCTTTTAAAAAAATACGATAGAACACAATGAATTTATTTGGCACTTAAGTTACCCCAAATGGGTTCTTATTCTTTATATCCTGGGGACCATGAGAGGAGAGAGAGGACCTATCCAGACTACTGGCAAGAAGACCACACACCAACAATTTTGGGTTAAGCACTATTCATTTATTGGTGAGACGTAAGACATAGGATAGAAGACAAAAGGTACCGAGAGGCCTCTCTTTCATACTTCTCATTCACACAAGATACTCACTCATCCAGGGGGCCCTTCTCTGAGGGTGATCAGTTCTCAGGAAGGGTGATGGGGGTCATTCCAGCGCTGTTCCAAAGCCCAAATGTCTTTTCCTGGGTCATCCTTCTTATAGGGTCTTTTCCTTGTGGGCTGTGTTAATGGACTAAACCTGGACTAGCACAAGCACACGGGGAGGCAGATCCTGGCTTCCTGGGCAAATACAATCAGTTGTCATGCAGGAATGCTTCCTTTCACGTGTACAGTTTGTACTTAAAGGAGAGCAACAATGGTGTCACCACAGAAAAGGCCCTGTTATAGCAATCTGCCCACCTATGCTCAAAATGTTGGGGCATACAAGGAACATCATCAACTTTGCGGATTGGTGGGTTCATTCTATTGTATTCAGAGCTTGTAAATACCATGTCATATTTAGATAATTGATGTTATATTTGCTAGTTATATATTAACAGAAGGATAAGTGAACTGCTGCATCTAAAGAAAAATATTCTGAAAGTATTATTTTTAACATTTTAATGTTGCTTTTAAAATGTTGTTTATAAACGATTGGATTCAATCCTCTTGTTTGATGCAAAAATAATGATTTTCGTTAATGTGTTAAATTTGGCATGTTATTTTCAAGTTCTGGTTCTTCGGTATTTTTTTCTTGGCACATAAATCAGCATGACACAGCATTTTAATGGAGGAAAATGTGCTCAGATGGTCATAGCTGAATGCAGGTATCTTACTGTCCGAGATGCCTATGCAAATCATCATTATGTAGGGCAAGAGGAAGATTTTATACTTCTTTGATGGGCTGAAATCCTGTTGGTAGTGTCAGCCAACTGATAAGTTTCAGCCTGTTTCTTCCTGGTGTACAACACAGCCCTGTTGCAGTTCTTGGGTGGGTGGAAGTACTTTCACATGCACCAAGCCAGTGTGCACATGTTGAGAACTGCGACAGCAACCAGAGAGGAATGGACCAAAAGATGCTGTTTGGCTGATGGTATGAACAGGATTTCACTCACGATAACTTTATGGTTCCACAGAACTGAACAGCTCATATTCCTTGTTTTGTCAAAGGTGATCTTTTCAGTCCCTGTCCTTATTTGTATACAACTGGTTCTTCTTCTCTATGGGACTAAAAAGCAAACCACAGCTTTTTTTTTTTTAATTTAACCACATGTAAGTATGCATAGCATTTATACACTCTTTCGGAACAGAGAAGGGCAAGATCATGTTCGACTACAAGTCCCATAATCCTTGACTAGGGTTATGCTATCTGGAGTTGCGGGTGAGTTGGAGTCCAACAACTTCTGGGGTGTGACGGATTCCTGACCCACATGTTGAGTCTTCTGAACATATATATTATTTTGTGTGCCTTGGAACAACCTTGTTAGCCAGCTCAATTTTATTTCATTGCCGAAGGCTGTATTGGGGGGGGGGGGGGGGAGAGGGAGAGGGAGAGAGAATGCAGCTGGACCATAGCTAGTTCATGAGTTAATTGGGGAGGAGGGCCTTCAATGGGAGTGGCTCAAGGCTACTTGTTTCTCAAGAAAAACACATGGGAGAAAACTGAATCATTTGCAGAACTTTTCAAAGATTTTGTTGGCTGTAAACCAGTGAGATGTCCTGCTTCTTGGATATGCCACAAAATAAAAAACAAGAGTATTGTGACAGAAAAAGAAGTGGTCAATCAAAAGGATGATTTTTTGGGGCCAAGGCGTTTAGAGCAAATTATGGGGCTGTCAGATAAGGAAAGAAAGAAAGAGTCTCATTCTCACATGTAGGGAAAGCGTATCTTGCTTATCAAAGTATTGAGAATGGAGAATTTAAGAAGTATTCTTGACATCCTTATCTGAGAACGGGTTGAAAGGGAAGATGCGACTGGTCTTATCTTTGAGAAAAGCTAGTGGATTGTGAGCTTATCAAGCTTAAATCTTATCTTTAGAAAATATCTAGTTAATTCTTTTGCCTTGAGAAACTGCATCGTATTTTATTGATTGATTGATTGATTGATTGATTGATTGATTGATTGATTGATTGATTGATTGATTAGATTTGATTTGATTTGATTTGATTTGATTTTTATACCATCCATCTGGATACCAAGGCCACTCTGGGTGGTTTACAAATACCATCATTATAAACAGTAATACAAGGATAATTGATAACAACTTAAAGTGTGAAAATAACAAAAATACAATGCATTAAAATAATAAAATAATAAAGACATGGTGAAGGGTTGAAAGTATAGTTATTAAAAGCACCACTGTATCAAGATGTTCTAGAGTCTGGGAAGGACTATCTAAATAGCCATGTTTTTAGTTATCTTTTGAAAGTTCCCAGTGAAGGGGTCAGGTGAATTATGTGCGGGAGACTATTCTCGTGTTGCGGAGCGACCACCACCAAGAAGGCCCGATTTCTGATCCCTGTTCTCTGGGCCTCTCTCGTGGGTCAAGACCACCCGGCCTGAGAAGATCTTGAGTGTTATGCCCAGTCCTTATTTCACTTGTACTTAAAGATCTTCAGCAATTAATATTTACACAATAATCCCAAGTACTAGCACTAGCCCTCTTGATTAAGGGCCTGGTTTGTCTGAGACACCAGTATATATTAGTAGACAGGATCAAGGAGGCGTGAATTCAAATTCCCATAAAGCCAAAAAGATTTCTTGATGATCTTGGACAAGCTGCATACTCAAAGAGGTAACGACCACTCATGATGCATTGAACTTTTAGAGATAGAAGAGATGAGCTAAATTAAAACTATATTTTGCCCACAGCATTTCCCTTATAGAGCAAAAATATCTGTGCTTGCTTTTGAAGCTTTTCGAATACAATGCTGTGCCTACATATTTCAACCAGTAGCTATGATGGTTCACTTTTGTCTCCTCTATAATAGGTATCACATGTGTGTCTCATCCAGGATTTCATAGCAGCTGACACAAAAAACACTTAGTGGGCTCACCAGCAAAAGTTTGAATAGGAGGCTTCTAATATGCAGCAGATATTCTGAAGATTGTAGAGTTCCTGGACTGTGAGATAAAGGGAGTAGCTACACTCATTTCTTGCTGTGGGGCTTCCCAGAAGTAAATGGCTGTCCATTGTATAAACAGCATGTTGGACAAAGGAAGCTCTTGTTTCGACCCAGCAGGATTCTCCCTATCTTCTTAATAATAACCATGTGCCGTCAATTCAATTCAGGCTTATGGTGATCCTTTTCAGGGTTTCCCTGGTAGAGAATACTCAAAAGTGGTTTACCATTTCCTTCTTCTGGGGGTGCCATGGACTATGCAGCTTGCCCATGACTACACAGTGTAGCTCTTCTCAAAGGGGGAACATTGTGGAATTGAGCTCCCAACCAGGTGTCTAAAGTCACTGAGCTGTCCAGTCAGCTTCTTGTCTTCTTATGTTCCTATACACCCAACGCTGCCATTCATGGATGGAGATCACCCAAGCAAGGGTTGGGACTGTGAAGATCATTTCATTTCTGCCTTTTCTTCTGTGAGTCTCAGCCAGCAATTAGGTGTGGTGTTGCAAGTTATTGGGAAGTTTGTTGGTTTGCTTTTAAGGTTGTGCTGAATTTTTATAGTGAAGGCATTTTCAGAACGTTTTCCCTTCCCTTTAATTTTAATTTATTTATTTATTTTGATTGGATTTATGCCCCGCACCATCTGGCAACCAGGCTACAATTTTGATAGTATAGTTTCATCTTTGTTGCCATGAGCTCCTCTGTGGATTCACAAACGTTTTCTCTTGCTTAGTTTTCCGTTGATGCAATTTATCATTATTTATCAGTTTCTTTTCTACCCTCCTACACATCCCTCTTGGAAATTAGAATTTGAAAAAGTTCTACTTTTTTTTTTTAGAATACAGTTCCCACCCTCATCCCCAGCCTCCAGGCAACATGATTTCTGCCCATTGTAGCTTTAAAAAGTAACTTTTCTAAATTGTGACCTAGAGATGGGCACGAACCGCCACTTCAAAGCCCCAATCTCCTCCCACGGATGCCCAATTGGAAGCAGTAGCCTGGCTTCCCTGCCCCACCTCCTCTCAGTATTGCCTCTGAATGGGTGCCTACTGGAGTAGGTGGGGCTTTGAAGTGCCAAATACCTGTATGGCCACTAAATGAACTGGCAGAAACTATAAAACCAGTAGCTGGTGCCCATCTCTGTGTTCAGATCCCAATTTTATGGGAAGCCTTTGGTGTAATTATTTTAGTCCTAATCTCTTAATGAAATTTGGACTAAGTGCATGTAAACTGCATTTGTTCACAGTTGTTACTATCGATGTCACTTTGTTTACTTTTCTTTATCGTTAATACTTTACAATGTTAGCTGTTATCTTATCAACATACTCTGATAAATCATTTATGAAGTGTCAACTATTTCTAATAAGAAGCTTGAGTTGACAGTGAATTGTTTTGACTGGTGGTTAATCTGGGGTTGTTCATTCAAACTATACTGCAAATACTGAATGATGAAATTTGTCCTGTAGTAAAGTGGTCCCCAACCTTGGACCTCCAGATGTTCTTGGACTACAACTCCCGGAAGCCTTCGCCACCACCTCTGCTGTAGTAGAAGCTCATTTGGGGTTTGGATTTAATTTCTGTAGCTAAATCAAAGGGCTGCCGTTTTTCATCCTCTGCAAATACCAACCAGAGCTTGGAAAAGTTACTTTTTTCCAATGCAGTTACCGCAGCTCATCAGCCAGCTAGCATGGCAATATAGCCCGGGGATTCTGGAAGTCGTTGTGAAACAATTTCTGAATGCTCCGGGTGTGACATAAGTGGGGTGGATGCATTTTTTTTCTGAATATTTGTGTTTTTAACAAATATATTGGGTGAGTTCTCACCTTTATGTCTATGTACGATTTGGCCACCCTTCTTTTAGCTTTCCCATTTTGTTCTTACAGCCACGAAGCATGCTTCCAAGTGCTTGTCCGTGTCTTTTACTAGCTCAACAACATTTCCCTCAAAGCATAAAATTGGAGAGGTGACCGTAGCTTGCACATTTCTCGTTACAAAGGGAAAAAAAAAACGGGATCAAACAAACCTCTTATGTATAGTTTCTTCCTGCATTCTAAGATGTTTTATATTCTAGACATATTCTTAACATTCCCTTTTCAACACGGTCTTGTGAAACTGGAACACGCCATGACTGGAATCAGTTTTGTAGCTATGGTTCCGTTGGCTATAAGTTTCTAGTTGTCACTGTCAGGAAGAGAAGAAATTTGCGTAGTAAAACAGGAAACACTTTTGAGATGGTGATGGGGAAAGAATATAATCATACAATATGTTACACTAGCTTTGGATAATGCAGTATATTGGCTGAAATACTACAGCCAAGTGATGCAAATTTTTTCTCCCCAGAAAAAAAAGGGAGAGGTTGGGTGGGTTATGAGTTGCAAGTTGAATCTGACTCTAGTCACCAGTGTGACTTAAGTCCGACTTGACAGCTAGTTCCGTGACTCAAGTCCCCATCCCTGCTATCTGTCCCATACATAGTGTTCCTGTCCCTGAGAAAGGCCAGTAGAATCCAGCCTTTAAGATACCTTTAAAAAAAAAAAGAACAATTACATTGAGCTGCATTTTTATAATGCAAGTGGCAGCCACAGAAGGGTAGTGAGTATGGGATTTCTAAAATATATTTTTGATCTGCATTTCCCCCCCCCCATTTGCTTTGTAGAAGCTTTTAAAAAAAAGTAGAACAACCATTGATTTTTACTAAACATTTTGTACAATGATGATCAGTAACAACTAAGAAACAAGTTTTAAAGTCACGTTGGTCTGCAAACATTTTGAGGGACCTTCCTAAACAGTGTTCATTCATGCTGTTTCTGAAGCTTATTATGTTTGAAGAACATATTTGTATACAAGGTAAATACTCCTGATGCAGAAAAAAATAATCGTTACTTGGCATTTATTTGCCACCAAAAAAAACCCTTTGCTTTTTAAAGTAACTTCTCGTTCAAAGATTATTTGGTTGTGTCAAACAAAGTAACTAAAGTCATATTAACATAGCCACAGTAATTATTGTTAGAAAACCTTATCTTTAATTGTAAAAAAAAAGGTCATGGAAGACCTTTTTCTTGACCTCAAACATTTTCCCATCACAGTTTTTGAATACTTAAATGTTTTAGTGCAGTGACAGACTATGAAAAGAATGTTAAAATACTATAAGAAGAAAAGAATAAATTGAAGTTTGCAATGAATAGACTTTTAAAGAAAGGCCATGAAATAATTCTTCACCACATTGTACATGCATATTTTAATAAAGAAAAGAGATGTGCAAAACAAAATTTGAATATAAAACATAGTACCATAAACAACATAAGCACGTATGTTGAAGGTTGTGACCCAACTCAGATTAAGCAGTGTCAAACCTTATTTTCCCTAAGAAAAGTTCCAGCATGTATTAGTCCTCTCATGTAATTCGAGTGAATTTAAGAGTTAGGCATCCTTCAGTCTCTTGAGACTATGGTAAGGTGCTCTGAATGGAGGACTTGGAACAGTGTCTAGTGTGGCTGAGAAGGCCAATTCGAGAGTGACAATCCCTTCCACACTGGAAACAAATACAATCTCTCCCCTGTCCAGCTCTCTGGTTTTGCTGGTTTTGGAACTGCCTCTTTGACGCTGTATGCGAAGCTGGAGTGTCCTCTCCAGAGCACAAAGCCTGGGTAAAATAGTATGGAGGATAGGTTGTTACCCAAGCAGCAAATCCCCTCTCTCCACTTCACTGAAACAGTCCAATGGAAAGGCAAGAGCCAATACAACTGGTTCTAGCAACGTTGCAGGAGTTACCAGAATGACACAAACTGCCTCCGGGACTCCAGCTCCAGATTTTGCCTTGAAGTTAACTTCTGAAGCCTTTTCCATCCGTGGATATTGCCACAAGGCAGTGGAGGCTTGAAATCGGAGTTTTCCTTCTCCTAGATGGGCTGCCTTCCAAGGCTGACGAGCCCCACCTACCCGTCCTGCTCCTTGTTAGTGCAGAGATTAGAACACAAGCTTCCAGCTTCCGGACCTTGTCTTCCAAGAGCACCACCAACTAATAGAGCATTTCTACCCAGGCACCTCCTGCCTCAGCTTCTCTTCAGGAAAAGGATTGGGGTGTCAGTATATTAAGGTACATCTCCTTAAATGCAATAGTAAAAAATTGGCCAAGCATATCTTCATCTGGAATCCTCATTCCCAAAGTCCACGTTGTTGTAATCTATTAATGAGTTGACTTATCACTGTTGCATCAAGTGGTTTTGTAGACTTTCCAAATGAAAGCAAAATTCAGGAGTTAGGAGCGTCTTTGAACATTTCGAGCATAGATTTCCGAGACAATTGTGGAAATGCTTTTAGAGCTTTCAGGCTTCTTCTGATAAGGAGTGCTGGTCTTCCTGTCTTTTCCCTGCCATTATGGGGAGAATGGTAAAAAAAAAAAAACATTGACAGCTGATAGTGGTAGATATCTAATAAGGTATGAAGAATGTGGAAAAACCTGATTATATCTGGTATATTTGGCAGTTCTTCCTCTTTTTAAAAAATTGCCTATTATAGGGAATAATTTTTTTAAAAAAGAATCAGACTATCTTCTATGCTATCATCATCTTCACTGTCTTCATCGCTTTTAATTTGTGTGCTGGTTTCCCACTTCATGTGCCCAAAGTCGCTTCAAACACCAGAAGAGCAAGACACTCTAAGCTAACATTAATCTGAATACTTAATGTTGAGTAGATAAGCATAATCACATTATTATTTACAGATAGGCAGTATATAATATCATTCAATAGCTACTGTTATCCAGAAGAAGAAAGCTACTGTGACATCACTTGGGGAAAAAGGTTTAGTACAGCCCTCTAAACCAGGCTGAAGATTTAGATGATGCTCTCCTGGATCAGATTGTCCCAAATGCTTGAAGTGAAAATATAAAATATAATGGGAGATTTCAGTTGTCCTGATATCTGTTGAAAGTCCAGATGTGCCAAGAATGTAAAGTCCAATATATTTCTCACTTGCCTAGACTACAATTTCATCTTTGAGAAGATGGAAAAAGCAATGAGAGGATTTGCCAGCCTATTTATTTTATTTATATTTATTTATTTATTGGATTTATATACCGCCCCATAGCGCTACAAGCACTCTCCGGGCGGTTTACAATTTTAATTATAAAGGCTACACATTGCCCCCCCAGCAAGCTGGGTACTCATTTTACCGACCTCGGAAGGATGGAAGGCTGAGTCAACCTTGAGCCGGCTACCTGGGATTTGAACCCCAGGTCGTGAGCACAGTTTTAGCTGCAGTACAGCGTTTTAACCACTGCGCCACGAGGCCTAGATCTTTCACTTGCCAACAGAGCTTTAAAACAGGATTTTAAAGGCATATGTATCACTAAGGAAGAGTGCAAAGAAGTGGACAGTATTTGTAACAAGAAGGTCAGGAAGGTTAGAACTCAGGCCTGCAAGACGGCATTAAAAATATGAAATAAAAAAAAGATATTCAGCTATGCTTTGTGAAAAGGAGCAGAAAGCAGAAGGATGAAGATAATGGAGAGAGGGCCAGACTTGTTTTCAGCTTTGATGGATAATGGAGAGGGAGCCAAATACAGTAGTCAGCCTAGCAGAAGCAAAATAAAAGACACAGTGACGGGAGAGATGCTTTTTACATTGTTAAAAGGTGGTACTTTAAAATGAAATCAAGTTTCCAGGACCAGAAGGATTGTCTATATTATGTGAGAATTCTTAGGGATTTGAAATCATTGAAGGTCTGGAGACTGGCCAATGTTCTCCCCTTCGTTTAAGAAGGAAAAAAAAAAGAGGATCTGACTGGTCAGCATGACACTGAGCGACAGGAAAGGTTCTAAAATGAATCATTGGCTTGATAGGAAGACCATTCCACACATTTAATATTCGTCATGGTGGTAGAGGAATACATGCATGTAGAAGTATCTACAGTAGAAGATCCAGGGTTATAAAAATATGTCCTGTCGACAGAGAATCTCTAGATGACGTTCCTATGGGATAGCATATAGAGTGGGACAGTGAAAAGCTCTTTAGAAATACAGGAGTCAAGTGCACACAACCTAGTGGACTTAATCTGGAAGTCCTAGCATTTGCCATATTTTTTTGGCACCGCATGAACCAAGACAGATAGAGCATCCTTGTTCACCAACACTGTACATCTCACCAGATTCTGTATGCAAAGAATTTGAGGGTAGCTATTGCCATCAGAGCTGGGGGGGGGAAATGTATGTTTTTGGATTGTAGGTCCCAAAATCATAACACCATTGGTTCTGTAGTTGAAACACTCAGTTCTTCAAGTCATGGCCATCATGGACCTGGTGGAGACATTCCCAGATCATGTGGCTGATCGGGAATAGAATGCTGGGGTGTATAATTTGACCTATTCATTCAGTTCTTAGATTTGTCTTGACATCAAGTAGATAAAGAGCTATATATTTATGTCAGTTGAAAATCTTAGGGCATTTGTTTCTCCATTATGAGAAAACTAAACTTTTGTTTGTTAAGAATGCCGAAAAGGACTTTATAGATTTATTCCCTGATGTCCTATAGCAAGTATTATATTTTTCATGAGCTGAGAGAATTCAGAGGAAAACAATCTGAAGCATTTTACTAACATGCAGACTGGAAGGAAAGCTCTATGTTTCTCACATAAGCTAGAGTCAGATAAGGAGTCTGTGATAACCTCTTAAACAGAGAAGTGGGAGAAAACCCCATGTGTTTTCTCTTGAAGACTTATTCACAGGAAGCTCTGATGGTGATCTGAATAATTGGCTTAAAAAAAAAAAAGGGTTTACACAATGGGTGGCTTGGCGAACAGGAGAACAGGCCTTTCTGTTGCTAGTTATTGGTGATAACAACTACAAATGCAGCTTTCATATTGCGAAGAAATATAACTCTGATTATCTGAATATAGATGCAGACGATACGGGGTGTATGCTTCCATTTTGGCCTGCTTGTGTGGTTTCTCTGTGGTTTCTGACTAAGCATGATTATAGGCAGAATTGTGGCTAAAAGGAATCAGCTAGGGAATACTAAAATATCATTGAAGCTCAGAGTACAGCTCTGCTCCCAGTTGGCCTGCTCTCTCCTCATGTTTAAGAGGTTGAGTTAGGTGAAAAGCAACTGGTCGACAGGACATTTTCTGGCCTATTTTTTTATTCTTTCTTAAATCTGATGTTTATTGAGGGGCAAATTGCTAGGAAGGAAACCCAAGGCATGCCTCATTCATCAAGCATCCACGTCCCTAAGATGTAATATGGGATTGCTTCCAAATGTGATTTCTCACTCTTTTTTTTTCACCTTGCTTGGTTAGGAAACATTTGATATCTGCCATCTGGGGAAAAAATTGTGGGGGAAGGAGTTGTTAATTTGGTTAGCAAATAAGGGGCTGCACAACAGAAAAAGGAATGGAATTAGAAACTTTCTTGAGAGGTGGAGTGGGAACGGTCTTGCGGCGAGAAAAAAAAAAGCCTGCACCCACCCCTCTTTCACAAGGCTCCAAAACAGAAGAGCGGACAAACTGGCATTCCTGAAATATATGTGGTGCACATATTGAGTTATTCAGTTGCCTATTTGCCAGCTTCCTGGATTTGGGCCTTTGATGTCTGTTATCAGTAGCAAAACAGAACAAGCTGGCTTTTTAAGGAACCTATTTTAAAACAAACAAACAAACTGCATAATATACAGAATAGAGGCATGTCCTTGAAAACAAGGGCTTAGATCCTGCTCTGTGTCTGGAAGGTATACATGTTTTTAAATTGATGTCTATGGTGTTTCTATCTTGTAAACAACCCAGAGTAGTGCATTGCACTAATGGGGTGATCAATCAATCAATCAATCAATCAATCAATCAGTCAATCAGTCAATCAGTCAATCAGTCAATCAATCAATCAATCAATCAATCAATCAATCAATCAATCAATCAATCAATCAACAGAAGAGCTAGGAAACTGTATTTTCTTTCTTTCTTTCTTTCTTTCTTTCTTTCTTTCTTTCTTTCTTGCTGTGTGTTGATGGGCATGAGGTACACTGGTATAGGTAAGAGGTTGCCTGTTCTTTTCCTCACCCACCATTTTCTTAGGTTCACCTTGGTTCTGCCAACTCCAGCCTACTAAATGACGCTCAAGCAATTTAGTTCTCCATGTGACCAGAAGCTACATTTTCCTGGGTTCCATCCCTTTTGATTGGCACTTCTTTCCTTCCACGTTCTGGTCCTGGCGTTCTCCTGGGCCTTCAGGATTCCCAGAGGTCCCTGGATGATGCAGCTGTCAGATAACTACATCTTTTTCAATATGGCTTCAGGCCTGGTTATGGGGCAGAGATGGCTTTGGTCACCTTGATGCATTTTATTTATTTATTTATTCGACTTGTATGCCGCCCACACCCTGCAAGGGTCTTATGCTGGGAACTGGATGGAAGGTGTGTGTCCCTGTTGGTTCTACTGGACCTCTTGGTAGCTTCCAATTCTATCAACCATGGTATCCTTTTGGTATACCTTTCTGGGATAGATCTTAGAGGTCATGTATTATAGTGGTTTCAATCCTTCCTGGATGGCCAAGCTCAGAAGCTGGGGGGGGGGGAATGCTGTTCAACACCCTGCCCAATGGTCTCTGATATTTTTCAGGGCTCAGTCCTGTTTCCCATGTTATTCAACATCTGCATAAAACCCCTGGAAAAGATTATATGGAGTTTGGGGGTTCAATGCCATTGGTATGCTGATGACACCCAACACTTTTTCCCCTTCCCATCAGAATCCAAGGACGCTGTACCGTGCCTAGACAAGTACCTCTTGTCAGTAATGGACTGGCTGAAGCTTAATCCAGACGAGACAAAGGTCCTCCTGGTCAGTCACACAGCAAATCAGGGGATAAGGATTCAGCCTTTATGGGATGGGGTTACACTCCCACTGAAAACACAAGCATGCAGCTTGGATATGCCCCTTCCCTGAGGCCGGATTCTCTGGTTTCATCAGGAAAGCATTTGCTCAGTTAGAGCTAGTGGAATGCCTGTACCTGTTTTTTTTCGGAGATGTCTAATCTGGCCATTGTGACACATGACTTAGTTATATCCCAGTTGGATTACTGCAACATCCTCTATGTAGCACCACTTTTGCAAAGTGTTCAAAAACTTCAGTCGTTCCAAAATGCTACAGCCAGACTGCTGAATGGCACTGGGTACAGAGAACATGTAACTCCCTTATTACAGCGCCTTCACTGGTTCCCAGTTTCTTTCTGGGCTCAATTCAAAGTGCTGGTTATTACCTATTAAGTCCAACACAGCTTGGCTCCAGGCTATTTGAAGGATTATATCGCTTCATGCTTGTCTACAGCTCAGTGGTTTAGGTCTCTGACTGCGAAGCCAGAGGTTGGGGGTTCGATTCCCCACTGTGCCTCCTGGACAGGAGCGGGAGTCAGGGTCTCTTCCAGTTCTGGAGTTCTAGGATTATTTTTATTATTATTCAAAACTGTAAAAAACATTTACTCGTATTATATAACAGGTACAAGTTTTAACCAAAAACCTAAGTATCTGTTAAATATTTACATACAGTATATATATTGTTCCTAATATTGCTGGGACGTGGTGGCGCTGCGCGGGACGTGGTGGCGCTGCGGGCTAAACCGCAGAAGCCTGTACTGCAGGGTCAGAAGACCAAGCAGTCGTAAGATCGAATCCACGCGACGGAGTGAGTGCCCGTCGCTTGTCCCAGCTCCCGCCAACCTAGCGGTTCGAAAGCATGCAAATGCGAGTAGATAAATAGGCACCACCTCGGTGGGAAGGTAACAGCGTTCCGTGTCTAAGTCGCACTGGCCATGTGACCACGGAAGATTGTCTTCGGACAAAAACGCTGGCTCTATGGCTTGGAAACGGGGATGAGCACCGCCCCCTAGAGTCGAACACGACTGGACAAAAATTGTCAAGGGGAACCTTTACCTTTACCTTCAATATTGCTGGGTTTTTTTGTAGCTCTGATGATGTTATTTCTGAAAAATTAAATAATGTTATATATTATTTAATAAAATAATGTGGCTTTATCAAGAAAAAGTGAATGCCTCACACCATTTCTTCTCATATTGTATACTACGTAATGGGGTAGGGGGGAACCCAAATGTTTCATCATGCTGTGTGGCTGTACAAGGTAGTTTGCTGTGAACACTTTCAATTAATTTTCTCCACAACCTCTCACATTTAAAAGTAGATGCTGCAAGAGGAATTTCACAAATCACTCGTCAAAGTATGTCTCTTTCAGCTGCTGTAAGGAGAGGATCAGGAGAGGAAATTGAAGCCTGTGGGTATGAATGAAGAGACGGATTGGTTTGCTGATTCTCTGAAGTCCCCTTTCAGCCATCAGAATGGGAACTGAAGAAGGAAAAGGAAAGCCAGGGTTTAGGGTTTTTTTTAAAGTTATAAATAAATGAAGCAAGGATTAATTTTATTTAGATTTCTATCTGATCTTTCCACACAGGGCACACAAGCCAGCTTCCAGCAACAAAATGCACACACCGGTGCAACACTTATTTATTTATTTTTTAAAAAAGCAATTTAAAAAGCATTATATGAAGTAGAGCAGATGAAAAACCATAACAGTACCTAAGGTTACCAATCTGGAATATGAAGTATATTCATCCAAATAATTCAAAGGGGTGGTTTGCATCCAAAGGTCTTTGCAAGCCGGTAGAGGACCATCAAAACATTAAATACGAATTTAGAGGGAACTCTCTAGAAAAATAGTTCCAGGTTTTAAAAATACCTCTCCTGTATGCCTACTAAATATGCCTCTGCTTTTAATGAGATAGTGGGACGTTCCTTTAATCCTGGTCTTATCTCCTGGAATTAAAGAATTGGAATTAAACTGTCAGATAACCTGAGTGCAATCCAGTTAAGGTTTCAACAGTCATGGTCACATCTGCAAACTTTGCTTACCAATTAATCAGAAAAGCTGTAGTGCTCCCATATCAAATTCTACTAAACAACCTGGCTTTTAGTGACAATACGGACCAGACTTTGGAACTCCCTCCCACAGGAGGCCAGCCCAGCCCCATCTTTGCTGTCCAAAGACGTTTCTCTTCTGAGAGGCTTTTCCTTAGTGACTAGCAGTCTGGGGAGGGGGGTGTCATTCAGATTGGATTGTTGTGCTCTGTTGCTTTTAAATGTAATTTTAGTATTGATTTTAGTTTCAGTGTTTAATATGATGCTTGTTTAATTCCTTTTTAATATTTGTATAATTTTTTTTTAGCTTTTAAATATTGCCCTTTTATGATGTAAGTCGCTTTGGGTCCTTTTGCAGAGAACGGTGGGGGTGAAAATATTTCAAATGAATAAATCTTCCAGTCCCTTTCAGTTCTGAACCCCTTCCTGCATTTTCAGTGGATGTGCTGTAGGTGGTCCTGGGTCAGAGCAATCAAGATTGCCCTCTTTCTGGACCCATTGAAATTGCTCCACCCTGCAGTAAACCAAGTTGTAATGATGACATGCATTACTAGATCCAAATTTTCTTTGCACAGGTGAAATATACTATGACTTTACCATTTACTTTATTTCTTTTTATTGAATTTCTATTCCCCCTCCCTTTCGCTCAAGAATGGCAGCCCCCACCCACCCAAAGGGATGCTGCCCTGTATAAGACTTAATTGTGTGTGATGTTATGGTGCCCTATTTATCTACTGCTGTCACTGGGAGTAGGGAATGCTTGGGTACCCTGGAGGATCAGCCCTATTGGTTATATTTTATAAATAGAAGATCTATTAAGTTTCATTTCAAAACACCTTGAGAATACACAGCAGAAACTGTATGACAGTGATAAAAATCACTGTAGTGTTTCCAAGCTTTTCACCGCAAACAGTTTTATAAATGGTTCCCAAGCTCCAGACAAGCTGGGGGTGGAGCAGGGGAACGAGAAAGCTCTGCAACCTTTGGTAAATGTCCCAGAATGCTGTTATCCGCAGGCGAAATCAAGGTGAAGTCAAGACCATCCAATGTGGTGCTGCAGGAAGAAACGCATGATGAGAATTTGAATATAGGCTGTTGGGGGACTTCCGCATCTCTGTGAAAAAGCTGAAAATGCAGTCATCAGTTTGGTTTGCAAAGCAGTTTATTTATGCATGTGTAAATGAAACAGAATTACAAAATACACCCATCTCAATAGGGTACTGTGGCATTTACCCCGTGGCCCCTGGTTGTTTCCCCAAACACAGAGCTCACCTGAGTATCCCAACACGGCCTTTAACATGCTGCCACCCGTTGATCTCTTTATCAACCTTTATTTCCTATGAAAGACTGAGGTCCATTCAATACTGAACTTTTAAACTGAAACAGGTTTATTGATTACATGTGGTTTCCGGAATCGTTCTTAAGCACATTCTTAAAGTTACTCAAAGCTTCAATATTTTACTTTAATCTCTTCTATCTTAATTAATACAGGTCACGCTCTGGTTAATCACTCCTTAAACACACACGCTCTTTGCCCCAAACCCCAAAACTCTTTTTCTCCTGTCTCTGACTGAACTCACTAGACTCTGACTCACCCCTCCCTTCCTGGTTTCTCTGGCTCCGCCTCCCAACAGCTCCCATTGGTGCAGGCCAATACCATTGTATATATATAGGAAGACAGGGTGTTCGCTACAGGTACCGATCATAACTCTGTGCTTCACGCTTAGTTTTGATTTGAAGCAGATACTGTGGCTGCTGAATGGGAAGGACTGTTGTGTCTTGATTCACTATATATATGACTCGCAAGATAGCTTTTCCTATGGCCGTGCTTTGCAAGATGATTTTTTTTTGTCTTGCAGTCATTTTCGCAAAATAAAAAAAAATGGCAATCGTCTTGCGAGGCATCTCATAGGAATGCATTGAAGGCAATTTCAATGCATTCCTATGGGAAATCACGCTTCGCAAGATGATTGTTTTTGTGGTAGAAAAGGACTCGTGGAATGAATTGTTTTTGTCTTGCGAGGCAATACTATATATATATATTTACCAGGATATGAGGCATTAGGGTTCAGTTTGCAACTTTTGAGTAAGTGAAGTGGTATGGTTGGGTTGAGTGTCCTCTTAAGGGGTGACTACATGGACTTTTGTCCTGTTGTTTGGTCTGCATTAGGGATGGGCTGGTTTGCTCCTTTTGCCAGCAACCAGATGATATAATTGCCAGTGCAAACCAGCCCATTGCCAGACTGTTCCTACCTGCACTTTTCTGGCCAGACATTTTTTAGTGACACTGATAGGAGTCTGACACTTCCACTGTACTTCTCTGTAGCTAAAGTCGGTGATGGAAGGTTGTCTAGAATTAAAAAGGGATGTAGATACTGGATAAATATAGAAGTTAGGTGACCCTGTTTTACTGCTTTGTTTGTGCAACACCCTGAATTGATACTCTTAACTAAGGGACATATATCGTTGATACTGTTATAATGTATTTCTGTTTTGTGTGTGTGCCGTTTGCTCATTACCTTGTTCACTTTGCAGAATGCAACAAACAAACAAACACTCTTCCCTCTCCAAACACACACACTGAATTAGCATTATATGCCGTTACCTTAGTTCACCCATTTGTCTGTAAGCTGTCCAGGACATATTTGTTGATGGGCAGCTATGTAAATTTAATCGATTATTCAGTCATCATGAAGCTCTGATACTAGAAGTTTAAATCTGGACTGTGAGCAACTGTTGTGGATTCCCATGAATGTTGTTCTTGTTTTTGCTACAACCCATTTCTGTAAACAACATTCTAGGCCTCCTGTAATGAGACCACTGAGGTCTCTATTCAAAACCTCCTGATGTCATTTTCATGGGCCTCTGTAGAGATGCCTGTAAGTATCTGAGGGAGACCACAGCTGTGATACAAGGATATCTGCAAGCAGGATCTGAAGGCATTAGGAATGGACCTCAACAGATGGGAAACCTTGGCATCCAAGCATTCAGCCTGGAGGCAGGTGGTGCATCACGGCCTCTCCCAATTTGAAGAGACCCTTGTCCAGCAGGCTGAGGCCAAGAGGCAGTCCCAAAGACAGCCAAATCTGGGAGCTGGACAGGGGACAGATTGTGTTTGTCTTCAGGCTGGAAGGGATTGTCACTCTTTAATTGGGCTTCTCAGCCACAGTAGACGCTGTTCCAAGACCTCTATTCAGAGCACGTTACCATAGTGTCTCGAGACTGAAGGATACCTACATTGCCTCTAAGGACCCATGGTGTATTCCATGGCAATGAGAGAGAGAACCCCCTCTGTTGTTGTTTTCCAGGTATAGAACACCCCTTTCATGTACCAGTTTAATAATCTTCTTGGTAATAGGACAAAATATGTTTGTTCACCTGTGTGCCGTCAAGTTGATTGCAACTTATGGTGACTCTTTCTAGGCAAAGAACACACAGAAATGCTTGCCATTCTCTTCTTCTGGGGACACCCTGAGATTTTGTCCATGAATACACAGGCTGGCTCTTCTCCTGGGAGGCCCAGTGGGGAATTGAGCTCCCAGTCTATGCTTCGGCAACCATATATGCAGTAGTATTTAAATAAATAAGGGTGGCATTTAAAATCAATCAAGCAATACATTCGCCCCCCCCTTTTTTTTTTACTGGCTATCACTTATAAATCATGCCTTTGTCCTTCCCACACTCATCCCCTGCTTATTCTCTCTGTCCCAAAAGGTCTACAGAATCCCACCTTGTCAAGAATGGTTCTGAGAAATGGTGCTCATTTCTTGGCGTTTCTTTCCAAATCTGGCACAAAATCCTGAAGATGCAGCTCGTCTTTTGTCATGGTGGGAGAGAAATGAGGACACAGTGCAGCCGTTGTGTTTAAGGTTGGGCCTCTGTCTCAAGAGGGATATTTTTAAAAGCCTTTCTTCATCTCTTACTGCCTGCACCCAGTTCTCTCCTGCTGCATAAAAGAGTGGACTGTTCCCAGTGTGGTGCAGCTGATTGAGTGACGGACTAGGATACTGGAGAACAGTGTTCAAATCCACACTCAGCCATGGAAACTGACTGGGAGAGGAACTGGTAAAACCATTCTTTAAATAGCTCACTTACCTTCAAAACTCTATTAGAATCTCTACAAGTCTGTTTTGACTTGATGGCACATAACACACAAACACACACATGTCCAACAGTCACTAGAGATGAATGCTAAAACAATGCTTTATGAAAATAATAAGGGACTTTTTGTAGCTTCACCCAGAATATTTTGCTATGCTGTATTGGGATTAGTACTGTACGATTTGCTAAAATCTCTGAGGGCAGTATTGGTCTAGTAACAGTCTGGAAAGAAATTAAATCATCTCTGCTTTATTACAGTTCTTTCCTTGTAAAACCATCTGTAGAGTATTTGAGGCCAACATACATGCAGTTCTATTAAATCCAGCTTTCCTGGCAGGCGTATTTCTAAAAATTCTAAAAAGCCACAGCTCTGCTTCTGTGAAATAATGTTTAGATCTGCAAGTTCTCTTCTCTCTAGTTTAGATTTCCATACTATAATAGATTGTGGCAACCTTAGAGCTCACCATACATTCAAGCACATTTGTGTAACATAAGCTTCAGCAAACATGCACGAGATCTTTTGGTAACCTAGTTGCTTTTTTCTCCAGCCCCCCCCCCAACATGCTATGAAAGAAGGAAAAAATAAAACTTCATTGAGATAAGAAGAACAATATGGCATAGCAGTGCCACTGTATGACTGCAGTTCTTACCTATCTTGCTAGCTGAGGACTTCAGGACCCTGGAGAGTACCTACGTAGAAGGTGTTTTGGTTGTGCTTAACCATCTTAGAACTGCAGAACTGGAAGAGTCCTAATGGATCAAGTCCAGTCCCTGTTAAGGAAGGCACAATGGGGAACTGAAATCTCAACTTCTAACTCTGCAGCCAGATACCTAAACCACTGAGTTGTCCAGCACTTATCAAACAGCTGAGAAATGGAAGCATATACTGTACTATGAATGTACATGACAAATACCATCTTTTTTTCCCATGCTCAGGCATTGGCTTATTTCAGGCTTTATTCCCAGCTGAACTGAAATCCAACACTTCCATTAAAATACAATAAAATAAATTTTCAGTGGTATTTGTTCAGAACTCGTGAATTCAGAGGGAGAGACTTTTACTGTGCCCAAAGGCAGAAAATGCAATGTACACCCATTGTAGCCAACACAGTTTGGCACTGCGATGCAAGTCAGTTTCACATGAGGAGACTGTATCACCTCATTGCACCCAGTGGTACTTTATGATAATTCATATGGTCACCATAAGTCAGAAGTGACTTGAGTACACACAACAATAACTATTGTCGAAATACCCTGCTCTGTACAGTAAATTTGGTTATGATTCCAGTCTGATCAACTGCATTGCAGTAAAGACAGACATAGCATGGGATGTTATCCCAACTCCTCTTCAAATGCATTAAGACATACTCACCTTCCCATTGCTACTTGAGGCATGTATACTATATATAGCATAAATGTATGCATTCATTGCAATTATAGGAATATGCTCCAAGACTTTTCACTAATCATGATCAAGATAGCATGAGAATAAGTTTATTCTCTTTTTTTCTCTGGTGTCTTCTCCCTGTTAGTTGGATAAATGGTTCTATATAATCTGATGGGGCACCAGTCTTCATTCAGTAATCTGAAGATATAATGTCAATGCAATGTTATTGCTCCCTTCCATCTGTCTTCTAATATTTTAGGCCCATAGGAGAGTTTTGATTTTGGTAGATGATGCCTCCCTTCCTTTTTAAATAAGTTGTTAAAAATATAATTAAGCTTCAAATCTGAAAATTAATTATGAATAAGGCAAAGCTATGGGATTAGCAAAGGGCACCCTCTCAGGTTTATGAATTATAAATGGTTTATAAATTAGAGCCTGGAAGCAATGAAAATGCTGAAGAAAAATAGGAAAGGAAAATATTATTTATTTTTAAAGAGATCTGTGTGGAATTTCCATGACCCTAAATGGTGATTGAGTTCTGATGTTTGTGAAAAGTGATGGATCTTTTCGTTCAGATGTGGAGGCATCCAGTGCTCATTTAGCAAATTAACGCCACTCTAGCTCAGTTGCCCAGTGTGTGTGAAGATTTAAGATCACACCACTCACTGCATCATTTTAAAGATGGCTAAGTCTGTTTGGCCCAGGTTTGGAATGAGGAAATTGCATCTTATTCAACCAAGATGGAGCCGGTGTCAGCATCTGTCACCCTTGGACAGCAGGTGGGACTCCAGCAAGATCTTCTGGGGTCTCTGACTTGGAAAATGAAATACATTTAAGAATCATGCATGTTAAGGAATACCTTCCATCCAGACACGTTGGAAATCTAAATTTGGGACTGGAACTTGGGCATCTAGACTTGTGACAGCAATTTAACCAAAATGAAACTAAACAGACATATTCCCATCTCAGAAGAATTACAGAGTGGAACTGTTCTGTTCTCTTCATTCCTACATTCAAGGTTCTATTCCTTAACTTTGAAGTTCTTCGCCACCATTCCGGCCCCGAGGGTGCTGCCTGTAATCCTGCTCACTACCAATTCAGTTGTTCTGTTGCTGTTTCTGGTCTCCTTCTCCATTTTCTTACATCATTACTTCTGCCATGGAACAGCTGAGTCCCCCTTCTTTGAGCCAGACTTCTGTCCTCCTCCGGATCCAACATCAAGACTTGCTCTTTTAGTTTCTGGCTTTCTTGAATCATCTTAGACTCAGCTCTGCCAGTTCCTCCTCCACTGCTTGATGTCTCTGGCAGTCTCTGTCAATGTTATTGTCCCTCTTCCATTACCATGTATCATAGCTGATAAGTCTTCCATATAACTACAAGGCTTCTAAGCTCTACTGCTTCTAAGTTACCCTTGGAAATGTGTTCTGGCAGAGAATAGCAGGGAGGTTGCTAGGAGTGGATGAACAGTTGGCAGAACTGGCTCAGGAAAGGCCCTGCAGAATGTAGCACAACATGGCAGTGGGGAGATGTGGCCCCTGGCTGTCCTTGCAGAGGCAGATAGGACCTCGAGTCACACAGCACCTGGAGGGCCGAAGATTTCCAACCATTCATGTAAATGTTACCGTAGAAAAATTAAAGTTCAAGCAAAACTCTAATTTTCAACTTCTCCTATCCATTCATGAAATCTGGGTTTGTTTTAAAATGCCAATAAAGTCATCCAGAACCCCCAATTAAAAGCTTTATCTTTAGAGGACATAGTCAGTGGTACACAGTATGATGTCATGAAATCATGAGTTGGAAGGACCTACAAGGCCATTGAGTCCAATCTTCTGCTCAATGAATAAAGATTTTGGGCTTTTTGGAAATTGTTTGCATGCCTCTAAGTGGATGTTAATTTTGAGATCTGTGCCCTGGTTGGGACATTTCCCCGCTTCTCTTGGAACACTCAGGCAAACATTACAGCCAGAAAGAAGAAGGGACCCTACTTTAGGAGGAAAATAAATCTGCTTTATGGTTTCTTAGTGTTAGGACTTCATACACCAGCAGAGGAGGTCTTTTCTCTATAAACCAGGAGAAGAACAAAGAGTAATAAAGGACTGCAGATTAATGGATACAGCTTGGTAAGCTAATCTTGTTAGTTTCCTTAAGGGTGATTCAGTCTTCGCCATTCTTGTAAACTCACTGTGGCTTAAGTAGAAGTTATCACGTGTTCTGTTTAAGATATACAGTCCATTTATCAGCTATTTGGACTTACGCATTTTGCTTCTAAAACAGCAGTTTGAGCCATTCACCGACTTGTTTAATGACTTGGCTACTAACAACAAATGTTGATTAATAGATAGCCAGGATCCGGATTCAGGCATTTAGGTGAACAAAGATGGACTTGAAGTGGAGAAGAGGTGGGGGCTTGGCTGTAAGCCACCACACCTCTGTTCCCACCTGTACCAGCTCTGCTTTGCAAACAGATTGCAAAGTGCTGGAGAGAGCTGTTTTCAGTGTGCTTGCCTGAACATACCTAGACGCCTTTTCAGATCCTTGTGCTAAATGTGTACAGTAATGTGCTCCATGAAATGTAGCCAGCTAACATGAGGAGATTGGGTCCAGGGATTTTTTTGCATTGCTCGCAGTTCTCATGAATTCATTTTGAGCACCTAAGCCGGTCTCTTAGCATCTAGGAAGATCTGTTTCCGGGCACAATTCAAAGTGCTGCCTTTAATGGGTTTTAGCAGGCTGGGTGATAGTTGATAGTAAAGAGAACATTACTGGTTCCAAACCATAAGAATATTTCTTAAGAAGCTAGTATCCACGACTAACAGAGTTTAAATGGTTCTTGGCTATTTTCTTAATGCTGGTTGTATGTGAGGCAGTGTGAAGGCTCCAGTGGAGGATACAGTCTGGTAGAAGGTGCCCTATCTTGTGAAAGCTGGTGTGGAGGATAAGAACATGGAGGTTTGTGTCAATTTTTGTTTGTCCCTCTCAGAAGCACCACAGCACAATTAACACAAATTTCAGAAGGATTTCCCCAAGATTTTGGGGCAGCTGGCATCTAGACCTCTATAGTTCATTTTGACAGACATAGAGTACGTTGACACCTGTGTGAAGTTGCCTGTTCTTCTCCAAACTTGTAAGTGACTAGGTGCATGTGAAAACCAAATTTTCTTACATTCACCTGGTTTTTTTCTGTCAGTTCTGGTCTGTAGCTTGTTAAGTGGCTCACAAGTGACTCAGAGTGGACCGGTTTTAGAGATTGGTAGTTCTTTCCTTCAACCCTGAGTGCTCACTGTAAAGACAGATCCTGAAACTGAGGCTCCATTACATTGGCCATCTCATGAGAAGAGAAGCCTCCCTGGAAAAGACCCTGATGTTGGGAAAGTGTGAGGGCAAGAGGAGAAGGGGACGACAGAGGACGAGATGGTTTGACAGTGTCATTGAAGCGACCACCATGAATTTGACCCAACTCTGGGAGGCAGTGGAAGACAAGAGGGCCTGGGGTGGTCTGGTCCATGGGGTCACAAAGAGTCGGACACGACTAAACGACTAAACAACAAAGTTCTTTCTTTCCACATTATAGTCCTGACATTCTTTGCTGTTTCTAAAGGATCCACCGGTGTTCTGAAAAAACTCTGCCTTGTCAGACCTGAACTCAGCAATGTTTTGCACAAATCTAAATGGAAAAATTGTGTTGTTGCTGTTGCTGTTGCTGTTGCTGTTGCTGTTGCTGTTGCTGTTGTTGTTGTTGTTGTTGTTGTTGTTGTTGTTGATGATGATGATGATGATGATGATGATGATGATGATGATGATGATGATGATGATGATGATGATGATGATAATAATAATAATAATAATAATAATAATAATAATAATAATAATAATAATAATAATAATAATAATAATAATAATAATAATAATAAGTAATTGGTAAAGGAGGATGTGTTGAGAAGAGAAGATGCAGGAAAGAGGAGGATTAGGAAGTACAGGACTGGTTTTGAGGAAGAACTTAAAGGAAAATCGCACTGGCTTGGCATGAAAGAGGAACATGTCTGTCTTTGTTGTAATACAGAGAAGGTTCATTGACTCTATTCCCAATAGAAGAAGATTTATCAAAGAACCAAAGGTTTATCAACTCTATTCCCAATACAAAGGAGACTCATTGAAAATGTACTTTTGTCAAGTGGAGAGAGAGGCGAAGCAAATTCTGCCTACACTTACTTCAAAGCAAACTACACTTAACTCAGTGGGACTTGCTTCTAACTAACTATGGAGAAGATAAAACTTTTAATCCTATAGGAGAGAGCCATGAATAATATTTTTCTTAAAGATAATGCATATCTTGAGAAATTTGAACTATTACACATTATATATTATAATATGTTTTAAGGCAATATATTTTAAATTGTCAGGTATAGAAATCATCCCAACATTCTGGTTTCATTTTAAGTTCTCTAATCATAGGGTTTTCAAGATACAAAACATTCAGAAGTGGTTTGCCATTGCCTTCTTTTAACAAAAGTTAGCTTGAGTGTCTGCCATTGACTCAGAAAGATCCTCTGCCAGTGTCATCTTGTGTCATCGTTGCTGCCCAGTAGACTCACCTCTAAGAGTCTCTTTGACCCTATTACCCTTGGGATGGTCTGTTCCCTTGTTACAGTTAATCCTGAAGAGTCTGGTGTCTCAGATTTGACCATTCCCTGGGAGGGACCTTGCTGCTAGTCCAGACTCATTATGGAGACTAGCCTCCTGAGGGCATTGCTCTCAGCTTCCCTGATATTGTCAAACAAATAATGACAAATAATGGCTGAGAAACATTGAAGGCAGCAAGAAAAAGCAAAGACCAAATATGAGACAGATGGACTTCCTACAGAAAACCACAACCTTGAGTTGGCAAGAGCTGAGAAGGACTGATAATGATAGGGCATTTTAAAGGTCACCCATTCATTGGTTCGCTATAACTCAGATATGACTTGATGGCACATAATAAGAAATCACCCATTAAAGTATCCCGCCCATTTTCATTGTGTTTAAGTTTCCAGCAAAGCCAGTCCTATTGACACCAGCTATTGCTGGCTAGATGGACGTAAGATTGCAGTCTCAGACTACTGTTGATTTCTCTTGAAGTTTCATGTTTTCTCATTCTAATTCAAGCATGCTTGTTTAAAAGATGATGAACATTCTGTTATTACATACCAGACTTTTATTTAAAAAATAAATGTTTTAGTTGTTAGCAACATAATACTTTCTCTTCCAAATTGACTTTTTATCAAGTACAGATATCAAAAATAAATGAACAGGCCATGATGCTTCAGTCCTTTTTTGCTACTGGAAAAAATCAACAAGTATAAAGAGAATAAAATAGTGATGAATTTTATTTAAGAAGAAGAACTTGTTGGAATATCAAAGATTTTCCGGTTTATTCAAGCATAACCACAATGCTAGTCTGCATGAAGTTCCAACCAAATTAGGAATATTCCATTGTAAAAAAAGTAAAAAAAAGTAACGAGACAGTTTTGTGTACTTTAAATTTACATTTAAATTGTCTAAGGATTTTGGTTATTGGTATATTTTAACACTATCTTTAAAAGTAATCATTAAAATGCAAGCCTTACTCATTGTAAGGCAGTGAGTGATCCAATGTCATCCACCCCGTTTCAAGTCAAGTCCAATATGAGCTGCACTGGTAGAGATGGGCATAAACCACTGAACCAGTTCATACTTTGTCCAAACAGGTGTTCAGCACTTCCCAGCCTCGTCTCCTCTGGCAGGCATTCACTCAGAGGCAGCGCCTGGAGGAGGTGGGGTAGGGAAGCCGGGGTGCTGCTTCTGAGTGGGCTGGGAAGTGCCAAACACCTGCTTGGACAAGGTACAAACTGGTGCAAACTGCCAAACTGGTGGTGTGCGCTCTTCCTCTCCACCACTAGTTTTCAAATTTGCACCCACAGCTATTGTTGGACCAAGTCCTAGAAGCCTCTGGGAAATCACTGGATTACACCATTTTGTTGTTCTTTAGTCGTTAAGTCATGTCCGACTCTTCGTAACCCCATGGACCAGAGCACGCCAGGTCCATCATTCTATAATGATGATGATAATGATGATGCCATCAAGTCAGTTCCGTGTTATGGTGACCATTTCCAGGGTTTTCTAGGTAGAGAATACACATATGTTGTTTATCATTCCCTTCTTCTAGGAGTGCCCCCCGGTCTGCACAGCTTGGCCATAGTGACATAGGCTGGCTCTACTCACAGAAGGCACAGTGGGGGATTGAACTCCCATCTTTCAGCTCAACGGACAGATACATAAATCACTGAGCTATCCAGCCACTCTTATTTGTTCACCTAGGCATTTTAAATGTGGAAAGTTTACAAACTGGGAGAAAGTAGCTACCTATTATATGTTTCTGGGGCAAAGTAGCTGCCTATTTTATGTTTCTTCATTTTGATGCTGTTGCAGTTCTCCCCCCTCCATCTCCCTCTCCCCCCTCTGTCTGTGTGTACATCACTATTTAAATAAATTTAAATTAATTTAAATAAATAACTCAATCTCCCTTTTTCTTACCGGATGGCACCTGTAAATTATTCCCTTCAGCCTCCGGCTGGTCCTGATTTTTATTGTTTGTCAGCTCTGGCATTTCTGGATCTAATCATGCCCTTTGTCTTTCCCACTTCCACTTCTTGCTTGTTTGCTCTGTCCCAAGAGGTCTGCAGAATCCCACTTTGTCAAAGAATGGTTTTGAGAAATGGTGCTCATTTCCTGGTTTTTCTATCCAAATCTGGCACAAAATCCTGAAGATGCAGCTCTTCTTTTGTCATGGTGGGAGAGAAATGAGGGCATACTGCGGCCGGTGTGTTTAAAGTTTGGGCCTGTCTCTCAAGAGGGATATTTTTAAAAGCCTTTCTTCATCTCTTACTGTCTGCTCCCAGTTCTTTCCTGCTGCATAAGAGAGTGGACTATGTGCCTAACAATCACTAGAGGCATATACTAAAACAACTCTTAATGAAAATATACAGGATTTTTTTCGGCTTCAGCCAGAATATTTTGCCATGCTGTATTGAGATTGGTTGACCCTTCCCTTCTTCTTGGGGGTACCTTAGGACGGCTTGCTCATGGCTACACAGATTGGTTCTTCCCCTAGGAAGTACAGTGTGGAGTCAAACTTCCAACCTCTGGTTCCACGTCCAGATGCTTTAAACCACTGAATAGATACCAGTATTTTTCATTCCTCATTGCGAGACCAAGGTATCCTAGCTTTATGCATTTTACATGCATTACGATTTCATGGTCTTCATTCATTTGCTTTATTCAGTCACATCATGTCAATCATGACCATGCAGGAAGAATTTCCAACTCAGGAATATCAGCAGTGGGCGAGATATTTAATATGCTGACCTTAGATTGATCTTGGTCACATTAGGTGTCCAGACTAATGACCGTGTTTGCTTTTTCTGTGATGGGAGCACTGAAATAGTAAGAACTAGCAAATTCTAGAAATGCTGGTCTGGAATGGCTTGAATTTTTCTTAACTGATCCTCCTTATATGAATGTTCATTTACGTTTATAGTTCTTTCCATTATTTAAACTGTATGTTCCAGACAATGAAATGTCATTAAGTGGTAATTTATTATTATTGGCCAAAATCCTACTGATGATGAGATAAGGTTTACATAACTTGCTGCAGCTAATTCTGGCTAATTAATTCTGGGGCATATCTTGCTTGTGCAAGTGCATGGCAAGACCTATGACCAAGAAGTGCCCCGGCACCTCATCGATCAGTTTCAATTAGCCAAAGGCAAAAATGCTTTCTCAGTAGCATTTTTGCCATTGTTCATTTGTTTTCAACTGGCCTTCCATATCTTGAACCTGGAAACCTTCTCTCTCTCTCTCTCTCTCTCTCTCTCTCTCTCGTTCACAGGTTTGCAGGCATTCCTGTTTAGCTTCTTGATTTAAAACATTTTGAAGCTTCTGAAAAGTCTCAGAATGGCTTATAAAAATTTGAAAAGGAAAAAAAAAGGAAGCAAAATAAACAAATTCGCTGCCAAAAAGAATATGGGTTGAAAACTAAATAAAATGATTCTGAAAATCCTACAAAAAAACCCAGATAGCAATTAAATAGTGTAAGCTGACATAAACAATTAATCAAGGCCACTAGCCATTTAAAATGATTGTTCTGGCTATGTACAATGCAGTAAAATAAAACTCTCGCAGCTGAATGCAAATTAATTTGTGTAAATTGCCTTAATGGCAGGGGATGCATCACATTTTGCTATAATAACCTTTAATGCAGTTGGTACATTGAGTTCCTTCCTTAACTGTCTTACCTGCATAGCTATGTTAGTGCTTCTCACCAGTTTATGTGTTTCTCTTCTATTAAATGTTGTCCCTGCTAAGAGGGTAAGTATTCAGGTAATATTTATAGCTTTTCTCTCCTTTAAACCCCCCCTCCCACCTTAGTTAGAAATAGGGCAGTGCCACACAATAGCAAAAGTGTTCAACCAATTTTTTTCAAATATTTGTTTTGGGCAATAAGATAAGAGCAGAAGAGGGCTAAGAAAAAAGCAACTGAGTTTTAATGCATTATCTCCCAAGGCTTCCCCTTTTTATTTTCCTGCTTTGATAAGCTGTAGGCCTTAGCCAGGTTTTTGTCCCTTATATAATCCTGTATTTCCCAGTGCAATGTTTTATTAGCAATAATGGGTGCAATCCTCTGCTGTGGCGTGTCCTTGTGTCTCTTTGCTTTGCCTCCTAAGGGCTGCTTGAGAGAGAACCTGCTTCCCTCCTCATTGCAAAATGTTGCAGAGATAAAACATTCAGTGAGTCTTTGATGTCCTTTTCAAAGCAAGTGAGGGTAGAAATGGCCAGTGGCTTAACAGTGGAAATAGCTGAACTGAGAAGCTGTAATTTAGGCTGTTTAATATTTTTCCCCCTCAGGCTTCCTTCCCTTCCTAAATTCTGATTTCTTCTAATGAACTGGTTCTGCCTGTCCTCAGTCCTGGGTAAGGAGATGCACTGTATCTGAGGCTTTTCACATATCACATGAAATAAAAACATGGGGTGATTATGTCTTATCTTCTGTAGTATGCAAAGTAAGCATGAGTAGGTATTGCATTTGTGCATAAAGGCATGAACATTTCCAATTCTGGTTGATATCAGAACATAATGCTCTATGATTACAGCATTATAGGGACTTTTAGTCTTTAAAAATGCACTGGAATTTGCAGTGAGTGCTGAGTATTCCTACAGAGGAGCTGAGCTTTATAGAGGGTGAAAGTACCTCTTATACAGTACTTGGGGATGATGGATAGAAAAATCCATCCTTCTTCCTTGCTTCTTCTCCGCATGTGCTTAACTGGTCTCTCACTGTCTTGTATACTGTTAAGACGTTTTACTGAAACTAGCGAAAGGCAACTTCTAATACAGTGGTTTTGTTCCAACATACAAAATAACTTTCAAATATGTAAGTTTACAGTATACACATTCACACAAAAAAAATGAACATACTTGAGCTGGATTCCTGCTGTCAGATTTCTGAATGATTTCTTACCCTATTCAGCCAAAGGCTGCAAAATACCGAACCAAAGTTTAATGCCCACCCCTTAGTAAAGAGATCATTTGTAACCTGTCTATAAAACACCCTTGGTCTGGTTTCATGAGCTAGCAAATTCCTTTTTTTAAAGCCCTCTTAAAATATAAGCTCCATAGGAGATTATATGCACATAGGAGCCTTGTGGTTAAACTGCAGTACTGCAGCCAAAACTCTGCTCCTGACCCAGCCTGCATCATTAAATTTTAAACTACACAGAGAGTTCTTTAAGCACTATGAGGCAGGTATATAAACATTTGCTTTATACACACACACATACACACACACACACATATATATTGATAGGATTAGGTGGGTTGTGTTATTATTGTTTTGGTCCCATAGATTGCACTATATGTCCATCCAGTAGTGGCCCATCTTATGCTCTTTTCTTACTCCAGATAAACTCTGTTCAAGTGTACCACTATGCTGAAACAGTTGGGAGCAAAACCAACTTAATATTCAACTGAATAGTTGGGCTTCATGCAGATTCAAAGGGAATGTTTGCATTTACTCCTAGTTTGACTCTGTTGTGGTCATCTCTTGGAAGAAGAGAAGAAGACAGTGTTGCTCCTTTTTTAGGAGACATTTGAAAATCCCCCTTTATCCAACAATGAGGCATTTTGGTTTAGCTAGCAAGAAATTCTTCATGATTTAATTTCTATTTAATTGAGATGCCATGATTTGGAAATGTTTACAGTTGAAAGTGTTTTTTCATGCTAATTGTTAGGGGCCTGCATTCAGTGGATTAAACTACCGCAGTGCAACTTAGCATTGATAAAGAACTTAAATAAAACAAAACAACAACTTTGTCTCCATATTTAAGAACTACAGGAGCACCCTCCAGTGGTGATGCTGATCTGCACGTACAGGTTTCAGTAGAAGAGTGAAATGATTCTTCTCAGGCATCTGTGCTGACATTAAATAGTTGCCTTAAATATATATGTGTGGCAAAGGAAATGTACTTAGCTCACATTTCTTTAAAGTCCTGGATTTGATATCAACGATTTAAAGTTAGAAAGAAGATGGGAGGGAGAGTTCTCTGGCATCTGCCAGCCAGAGTAAACAATACTGGGCAAGATGGAGGTGTCACTTGATCTGGCATAAATAAGCTTCCTGCATTCTTAGCTATAATAATGGCCAATGTGGAGGCCGGGGTATTGTCTTGGTCTTGAAAAATTCTCCAACTCTGATTGAAACCCTAGTCACACTTATTAGAAAGTAAGCCACATTGTAAACATTGAACTTAATGTAGACATACCTTTGATTTTATTGCAATGTAGGGCTGTCTGTAAATGTTGCGGTCACTTTTGTGCCAGGGTGAGTTGTGTGTCTTGACACCAGGTTCACTTTCCTAGAATACAAGCTTTATGTTTCTCCCAAACCCCTGGCAAGTATCTCTACCTTGGCTCACCTGGTAGCTCTCAGAAGTCAATCTGGTGGATGGATTAGACTTACATTGGCTTGAAACACTGTGTTCCAGTACCTACTATAACATTTCAGAGTTCTCCACAACTGTGAGAACAAAAATAAAAGAAGCATGTCCATGCAAACCTGTCTAACTTTTTTTTATTGAGGCAGAAATTGGGTTTCCTTAATGCAGAAATGAATGTGAAGCAGAAGAGAAGTGGAAATGGGATAGATTTATGACTGTGCACCAAATGATAGAGAGAGAAGAATTCCTTTTGCATTAATTTTGTTGTTGTTTAGTTGTTAAGATGTGTCTGACTCTTTGTGACCGCATGGACCAGAGCCCCGCCAGGCCATCCTGTCTTCCACTGCCTCCCGGAGTTGTGTCAAATTCATGCTGGTCGCTTCGATGACACTGTCCAACCATCTCATCCTCTCTCGTCCCCTTCTCCTCTTGCCTTCACACTTTCCTAACATCAGCATCTTTTCCTGGGAGTCTTCTCTTCTCATGAGATGGCCAAAGTGTTGGAGCCTCAGCTTCAGGATCTGTCCTTCTAGTGAGCACTCAGGGTTGCATTAATTAGTTTATTCCATTTGTGTTATGATGCCAGAATGGAGAAATGTTTGGATATTTTTGAAGCAATACTGATTTGAAAGTTACTTGTCTAGAGTAAATGGCTCAAAGGCAGTGAACTTGTTATTGCTCTGACTTCTCTTGAGTAGCTGTGCCAGCTTAATGCTAATGGAATATGTTTAGGTGGCAAAATTGCCTTAAATTATGGATTTATCACTGGCTTTATCTGTTTTGCACTAACTCATGCGACACCATAACTGAAGAAGAGCATTTTGGCCTATTATTCATTTATTGTTTTGTTCAGCTCAGCCAGGGCTACTAACCACATGCATGTAAAATACAATGAAATAGCTAAAAGAAAATATTTTTTAAAAAAAACAAGAAACAAAAAACATAACAAGGTCAGTTAAAAACAGCCAGTTTGAATGAATTAAAATATACTTTATGAGAGTTTATTAGACTTGCAGAAAATTGTAACTTTGGTCACACTGCATTGAATGTTTTACTTCAGAAATACCAAAATCTTATGTGTGAAATGCTTCCCTTTACCTTGTGCATCCTTGCATTGATCAACATGATACTTTCTACAACACCACTATGAGGAGATTTCTTTTTCTTTTGGGGATTAGGAACACACAAAACTCTAGATGGTGTTCTGATGTTATTTTATTATCAGTTGATCAATCCATGAAATCCCACTTTACCTTTTTACCAATATAGATTAGAATTACCATGCTAGCTTGTAAAGAATCTTGAGAAAATCCATTGAGATTCATTTATGCATCTGTCAGTCCAGTTATGTGAACCACAGTGTGGAGTGAGTGTGCTGAGAAGCATGGAGAGACTTGCATCATTTTATGAATGAAAGCACAGTGAGATGTCATCCAACATTTTTCTGTCTTCTCTTTAGGTAGAGATGTTTGTGTTGGCTTTGATTATATGTCATCAGTCTCCTTTCCCTTCTGGGTGTGTAGATACCGTATTTTTCCATGTATAAGACTATACTTTTGCCTAAAATCTTTAGACTAAAAATTGAGGGTTGTCTTATACACGGAAGTAAGCTGAGGAGAGAACAAAAACAAGTGGAGGGGAAAGCAGGGATCAAAGTGATCCTGCAGGGCTTTGATCACTGCTTTCCCCTCCATTTCCTAAGCCCCACTTAGATTTCTTAATTTTGGGTTAGAAATTCCATGTCTTATACATGGAAAAAATATGGTAATTATCTAGGGATATTATCATGGCTAACTAATGTTTGAATCGTACTATGAAAAGCTGACTACTATTTTTCTAGAAGTGCTGTAGTGTGAATAAATCAGACATTCAGAAGCAGGCCTTGACTTTCCTTAAATAAGCCCCCACACCACCCTTTTTTGTAAACTACTATTGCAGAATTTTAAATTTTGTTGTTAATTTATGACTGTGCACCAAATGGGAAAGAGAAGGCTAGCTGCAGAACTGTAGGGATTCACAGAGCAGAATAACTTCACAGTCCACCCCTTTTCTTATTAACGGGCACTTACACTGATAACTCACTCGGACATTAGTAGGAGAAAGAATAAAAAGTTTCATTACAATGAAATACAGCAAACTGACATACTGTACATGACTGTTTTAAGCAGTAGACTTCAACAGACTTGGGAGAGGGGAAAAAGACACAGAGCAGAGAGGAGGGGCTCTCTTTGAATTCAGAGGCAGGGAAGGAATGATTGATTACTGCTGGATAGATTGACAGTTACTCTAGCCCAGAAAGGTCCTTCACAGCGAAACCTACAAATGTTGCAGAAACTCCAACAATTACTCTTTGGGCCAGTGAGTATTTATTTTCATGGGCACCATAATAATCATAGAATCAAACCTTAATGTTTGGCAAGTGTTACCATTACAACAATACTCTGGGGTTGTTCTTGTAGCATGGAAAACAATTTCATACAATTAAGGATAAAAGTATATAAAGGGCAGCGAAAATATTTAATTGTTTGCTAATTGAGAACCTTTAACTTTTCCCTGCATTCCCCCAAAAAAACCATTCATTGCAACTTCTGAATATTTCTAATGTGGTTTCTGCCACTGTTACAGCATCAGGGAAGGTCTGGGGACAAGGATGTATTCAAATCCATCAGAAGGGTCCCACAATGAATTTTTGTTGTCCAGAATCTATATTCCTCAGTGAAATGGCCAAGTACACCTTGTGATTTATTGTTAAGTGAAGTAGGCGTCACTGGTAGGGCATCACAGCTGAATAGATACAGCTGCTCTCTTGAATCTTTCCAAAATTAGAAGCTAGGATACTTATTTACTTGTACCCTCCAGAAACTTAAATCTGATTGAATAAAACACTGTCTAAATTTAGGATACGTCAAATTGCCGTTATGCCACTCAAGTGAAGGCTGGTGACAAAACAGATGGTTTTCAAGCCATTTCAGATGTTACTCAGCAGCAAATTCCGGCTTATCACAAATTAGACACTAAAAAGAGGGAACATGCCAGATTCATCACGTTTAAAGTTGCAAGGCTTGCTTTTCTCAGTATCAAAATCAGAATTCTACCAGTCTTCATTGCTTATTATTTACTCGTGTTTTGACATTCTCTTTCAGAATTATGCTGCCACTTTCATGTCTGACAAATTCTTTTTTACTCTCTACAAAGCCATTGAGAAAGCTGCCATAAAACTTCACTAATAAGCCATTTATATCTGCAATTCATTCTTTCTCTCTCCTTTTTATACTGATTCCTTATCTTACGAAACACTTAACTTTTCCCCCCCTTCTTAATGCTCTTTTTAATGCTCTATAATTTTACTCAGTTTTGGACTGCGACACAAATAAGAGAAAACCTGCTTCCATATGTTTATAGAACCCTTGTGTTTCTATTACTCAGATGTCAGATATCCCGCTACATCAAAAAAAGCTTTGACAACTGTGAGGCTATTAAAAGGGGGGGGGGGTTTCTTGTAACAGATCTGAAAGACAGGATGAAATTTCCTGCTGGCAGATTGTTACTTTGCTGCCCCCCCCCCCCAAATATATCTCTATAGTCTTTGGCATGTTATGAAAAGACCACTCTGTTTACCTTCCTGTGCATTTGACCTTCAAAAACTATGGGTTTGAATGTGGTTTTATTTCATTTTGTATTTTAAGTTGCCTTCTGTAGATGTTTTGTCTTACTTAGCATATTAATTGTTTTATGCTTAGTTTGTTCTTTGAAAGAACCCGTTGAGATCATTATGGGATGAGAGATGAACATGACAAATAAAACAAGCATCCAGGAATACTAAATTCCTTTGGTAGAAATGTGTACTTCTACACCATGTTCTCTTCTTCTCCTTAAGTGACTTTATACAGTTGAGGGTGCATTATGCAGAAGCAGAAGACTGCAGCTGGGTGGGAGAGTACCAACACATGAAGAAGTGACAAGGTAGCTGTGCCATGCACCTTGTGGGCAAGCACCCTCATTCTTGACCAGAAGCCATGCTGGTTGAGGCTTCTGGAAGGCTGGGTCCCTCAACATCAGAAGTGTTGCAGGTCTTTATGCTTTCTCTACTAGACAACACAGTTGGAATGTTTTCCTGCAATTTTCAGCACTGTCAGGAATGTTAGTTTCTTCGAGAGGTGGAGGGGAAGATGTCAAAGGACGTCTATAATAGTTTCTGCTATAGTGTTGATCCAGCAGGAGATAACTATGAGTGCACTGTACAATAGGTGGATTATCTGGGGGAAAGAAAGACCTCTAGTAGGCATGGGGCGCCTTCTTCAGGCTGGGGACAATTCTAGTTTGGGAAATATATTGATGTTTGCGTTCCAGCAGCGGGTCAAGTTAAGGACACTAAGTAAAGCATGCAGGACAAGTATGTAGTAATTCTTATCAAGTTGGACTTTTTTTTCTCTCACCAAGCACACAAAGCCCAAATCAAGTCAACTCAGGAAGATATTTCAGGGCAAGAAGTGATCTCGGTTCTATGCAACCACTTCCTCAACTAATAAAGAGAGCTTAGCTCTGTGCAGACACTTCTCAGACTGAAAAACCTAAACCATCTCAGCTCAAAGGTTTCTTAGCTTTTTAAAACAACCAAGAGTCTTATGGCACCTTAAAGGCTTCTAAGCTTTATTGGGCATGAGTTTTCATAGACTGCAGACTGCTTCAGGTGCTCTCTATGAATTTTGATATAAAATCAAATGGCTTCGCCTTTAACGAGTCTTGTCTGTTATGGCAGATTACTGAGACAGGAGGTAACAGCAAGGAGAGAGCTCCGTGAGTTCTCATGAGCCACAGGCTCCCCCTTTTCATCCTCTCTGAGATTTGTTTCGAGATCTCAGCCCTGGAAATCTTCCTTTTCTGTATTTTGCTGAATCATCTTTTGGATGGAATCTGAAAGTAAGAAAAAAAAAAGCCAAGGGTGATAATTCTATAATGTCCTCTGGCTGCTTCTGTGCTTCTCTTGAAACATCCAGTACTTGGCATTTGTCCGAGAGAGGAAATCTGAGGTTCATGGAATTGCCATGGCAGGTTTCATTTTTTAATTCTTTAATTAAATGGTTAGTGTGCTTCTTGTTCCAGATGAACCATTTGTTTGTGTGCAAGATTGGACAGCGAATTGGCTTCAGAATTGCTAAACAGGAAAGAACATTTTGAGTCCAGGGCACAGTAAGAGGGCTTGCAGCTTTCGATGCCTGGGCACTGCCTCCCGCCTCTTTCGGTTTACTAATGATTTGACTGCAATGTAAAGTGGAATACAGCGGCTAATTTAGGCTGTAGCAATAGAACCGCAAGCTTTTGTTCTCCAATTGCCATACATTTTTGCAGTGAAGGGCTGAGAAAACAGATGCATGCAAATATGGAGATGGTTTTATTCTGATAACATTAGCTGTAAAAAGCAAAGCAAAGCGTGCTGCTTATATACCGCCCCATAGCGCTTCAAGCACTCTCTGGGCAGTTTACAAGTTAGTTATGCAGGCTACACATTGCCCCCCCCCCCCGAAAGCTGGGTTCTCATTTTGCCAACCTGGGAAGGATAGAAGGCTGAGTCAACCTTGAGCCGGCTATCTGGATTGAATCCCAGGTGGTGAGGACAGTTTTGGCTGCAGTAAAGCAATTTAACCACTGTGCCAGGAGGCTCTTACTTATATCCTTTCCTGTTCTCAGTTTTTGCCTTCTTTGAAAATCAGAGCAACATTGTCCACTAGTTTATAGATAGGCATCATTTCTCAGAGAATGGCTGCTGTAAATAAGTAAGTAAACTGAAGAAGAATGGAATGAGGTGAAAGCACCGTAGGCATAAATGTGTTGTGTTTTTTAACATTTAGTTTCACAATAGTACTAGTTTTTGAATTAAGTGTTTAATTTGAATGGTTTTAAAGTTATTTTGCAAGCCCTGTATGCTAATTTCTCAAACCCAATAGCTTCTATGCCAGGGCCTATGTTGACTACAGGACTCCAGAAGCTACCATCCAAAAACTGAATTTCCCAAGCTCTTTTATAGTCTCAACTTCTCTGTCACCACATTCGCTCCATTTCTCCGTCTTTGCTATACAGGCTCTCCCTCCCTCGCAGTTCTAACTATCTACTATATAGGTTTTTATGCCATGGCACCAGAATGTTTTTATTGGTGTTATTTTAATGTTTCGTTTTGCTCTTCAAGTTGTTTTTATTGTGGTTGAGTAAATAATCAAATATTTTCTTTGATTGTTCTGGAGTATGAAATGATTTTTAAAGAAACATTGTGAGCTGCTTTCTGAGCTCATTCAGCTAGGCGTGTCAGAAACTCCTGGTTATTTATTTATTTTTTGCAACATTTGTTTGAACCAATAGTGCTTCTTTCCCCTGCCCTCCCCCCCCCCCCCCCGTACAGCATGCAGCACTTGGTTTGAAATGGACATCTACTGTACTACTGTAAGCTGTCAAAATCTTTCCATTTTGGTCAAGGTAGAGGAGTCTTGTGGCCTCTCTCCAGTGATGTTCTTATGTGTTAGCACAGGTTCTATTGTGCCAGTGATCGTACAAATTCAGGATTAGCTCAAGGGTGTTGTTCAGAATTACTTTTGGTTTGCAAGAGATCACCAGGTAAAGGGGGAAGCACATGCACAGTGGTGAAATCCAGTGCAAATGCACTCACAAGTTTTTCCCCCTACTCTCCTAGGATGACAGTAGATTTAGGCCTATAAGATACAGTTTGTAGTGCTGGAGTCCTAAAGGTTTGTGTTAAGGACTCCAGCCAGCCATTATTTGATCCTAGTAGCCCATTCCAGTCCATCTCCCTACGTTTTCCATTTCTGCTACTTTGTTATTATAGGTCTCTTGGACATACTGCATTCTCATTGGGTTGTTCTGGGTGTTTCTTCCTTAAGTTTTAAAAAAGGTTTGGTACTTCTACAAACTTTTTGCAGGAGTCTCCTCCGGATCATCTCACTCTTTCTGGTTTCCGGATCGCTGTTTTTTATCAGCACTCATGGTCAGACCTTGTGGCTATATCCACCAATGGAAAAGGCTTCAGGAGTTAACCTCAAGGCAAAATCCGGAGCTGGAGTCCCGAAGGCAGCTCGTGTCGTTCTGCCAACTCCTGCGACGTTGCTGGAACCAGTCGTATTGGCTCTTGCCTTTCCATTGGACCATTTCAGCAATGTGGAGAGGGGGGATCTGCTGCTTGGGTAACAGCCTATCCTCCATATTACCTTACCCGGGCTTCATGCTCTGGAGAGGACACTCCTCGATTCAGAACATGTTACCATAGTCTCTCGAGACTGAAGGATGCCTATGATGGTCAGACCTTAGTGTTAGAAAGAACGATGGAATAATCCTATATAGAATGTCATCCCCCCCTTTTTTAAAATGCAGTCAAAATTCAAGCTGCAGAAGAGTGGTGGCGATTTCTACAGAGGGCAGCCAAACCAGGTTTGCAGCTTACACTGAAGTGGGCGCAGAGCGTGGTTCTTAACCTTCGGTAACCCAGTCTTCTTGCAGTTCCAAAAAGTCCTTCCCTTCCAGCTAGCCTGGCCAGGGTTTTCTGGAAGTTGCAGTCCGAGAACACTTGGGTTAACCAAGATTGGAAACCACCGGGCTCAGACCTTGGTTGAAATGGAATGCTGCTTCTCTATCTTATGAAATGCTCAGCCACAACGGTTGTGGTTTAATATATATTTTTAGTCCTTTTTAAGTAGCAAAGATGTTATCTTCTGTTAAGAAAACCATGAAATTATGCAGAGAAGAAGTTGAGAGGCAAGGAAGAACGCAGCACGATGGAGGATACGCTTCCTTTCTCCGGTGCTCATAAAGCCGAGCATTTTTATTGAAATGCGTCATTTGGAAGGTGTGACTTTCATATCAGGGCTGACATTTTGTCTTTCTCTTTGATATTCCCTTTGGCATCCACCACCCTCGTTTCCAAGGAGAGGAGAATCCAGTGTCATCTTTCCATTTGATCTTTGTTTTGTTTCTTGATTTTTCTGTCCCTTGCTAATTTCGTGCCAGTTGTTTGAAATGAGATTCCCCTGACAGTTTTGTCTGCTTCTTAGAATTTAGCTAACACATTTGTCACACACTTAGTATTTATTCCTAATGAAGGGAAGGATAAGGCTTCTTAGCCAGTGCGTTCTCTCTGGTACAAACAGGAATCAATCTCATGGGCTAGTGGTCTATGGAAGGTTTGGCTGGTTTACGTTTAGGTGACGGTCTTTTCCACCTTGCAACGGGATGCCTGATTTAATGCAGAAAGCTTTTCTTTTTTTAAACTCCCCAAAGCCAGGGGTTATGTTTCCCCCCCCTTTCTTTTAATTAAATGTCAGGGGCTGAGCATTGATGATCAAAGGGAAAGCTCCTTCCTTTCCAGCTACTGATAGAAAGGGTGGGTGGTCTACAGTCCTCCACCCACCTACCTGAGGTGCCCTATTTCATCTAAATGTTATGACTTTTCAGCATGGATTTTAAAGATCCCAACAGATGAAAGCTCTTTGGGGTGCAGGAAAAAAAAGAAAGAAAAGCAGCTGGGGTTTCACTATCTGTTTTGCTTTGAAGAAAAATGCAGTGACTGGCAAATAAAATATAGATGGGTCAATAGGGATGGCTCCCTAAAAATGTCACTGCCATTTTTTTAAAAACAAATCTGCAAAGGAACCCAGAATTCAAGAGAAAAATGCTCCCTTCCAGTCAATCCAATTTTATTCATTAAATGTGATGAAAAATGTTCTTACTGTTAAAGAAGGATAAGGAGAGACTAAGAAGTAAACTTCAGGGCTCTTTAAGCAGAACTAAAATTCAGGGTTGAATGACACCTTTATTAGATCATGGATTGTTTTCCTTTTTCTCTTCCCAAATTTTATCCTATTTAAGGCTGAAGAAGACTTCTGGAGACCCCCCACCCCCTTGCCTTGTCTCTAATTTTTTAGTGAGGTGTAGCTAAAATAATACAGGTACCACTCAGTCCAGAACGTTCCCTCTGCTCATGCATCCCACAGTGACTTTACTTCTTTGTAAACAAAGCAGCGGGCTGATCCCAAAGACCAACTTAAGGGCCTGATTTCTGACAAAACCGGCGTTTGCAAAACGAATTAGCGACGTGGAAGGTTGAAATGGGGTGGAATTCACATCTTTCGGGCTGGTTTCCTCCCCTCCTTCCTCACTCTTTGGGGTGTGTGCGGGGGGTGTGTGTGTGAGAGGGAGGGAGGGGAGAGAGATGCAAACATCTGTTGCTAAGGCAACCCGGCATCTTCATTGTGGGAGGGACTAGAAGTGCAACCCTCGAGTAATCTCTTGGGGCGTCCATCACAGGACCAGGCGACCCCCCGGGAGTGTCTCTCCTGCAAAATCCGGGAGCCCTAAGAGAGGGACTCGGTTCAACAGGGCCCTGCTGAGCGGCGCTCAGCTTTTAACACGTCGGGAAACCGGCCTTCGTTGCTCCTTGGGGCCCGTGTGAGGCCAGCAGAAACCCCGGCACCTTTTGCCCCTCGAGTGGCCACCATCTCTGCCTTTTCTCTCACTGTATCCCGCGGGGCCGGTGGTGGTGGTGGTGCTGCTCCGGTTCAGAATGATTAGGTTTTCACCATCATTATTACCACCACCCTAAAACGGCAGAGCTGCAAGGGTCCCTGCGGATCATCAAGTCCAGCCCTGGCCAAGGAGGGAATCGAACTGGCAACCTCCGGCTCCAGGCCGAGAGCCCCGAGCAGCGGTTCTTTTTCTTTCTTCCAGCCGGTTCTTGCCAAGGGAGAAAGCGTTTGCGCGAGTTTCCACGGAGGGGCGCTGAAGCACGTTTTAATGCAGCAAAAGGCGCTGAGAGCGAAATATTACGACGGGTTTGAGTCGGAAGCAGGCGAGCGGTGTGTGTAGGGAAGGGGGCGGCGGGCGGCGGGCTGAGAGGTGGAGGGGACAGGAGAGTGGGAAAGACGCCTGGGGAAACGCGGGGGTGGGTGGGTGGGTGAGAGAGGGAGGGAGCCGCCGACCCCCTTCGATCGGTCCAGCATCCCCAGCAACGCGCGCTGTCAACCTAGAAGGCAGCGAGCGAGGCGACTCGCTGGAGAGATCGGAGCAGGAGGAAGGGAGCGATGCCTCGCCCGGCTGGCGGCTGAGCGTGAGGGGCGTCCCTCGCCCCCTCCTCTCCGCAGCGGCGCCTGGCATAGAGGTGCCCTTCCTGCCATGAGCGGGTTCCCCCCACCTACCTACCTACCCATCCAGCCCCCTTTCAAGCGGTGGCTGGCGGTCGCTTCTCACCCGCTCTCGTCTCTTTCTCTGCCCTTCGGGGGCATCTCTTTCTCCTTTCAGAGTTTTCTAAGGAAGTAGAGGGAGGGAGGAGAGAGAGAGAGGCTCTTTCTCAATACGCCCCCTTTCCCCGGCCGAGTCTTTCACCGAGAAAGCATCAGCCCCTGTCTGCCTTCTCCCCCCCCCCCCCGCCCGCCCGCCCTCATGGAATAACGTGCTTTGAATGAGGTTTTCCCCTGATCGTGCTTCTCTATCCACCCGCTCCGTTCCCCCCGCAGCTTTAGTCCACACGTAACACAGTTTCCCCCCCCCACATGCGCGCCCCCTTTCTTTCCTCCTTCCCTCTCTGACGCCCATCTGCCCCCCCCGCCGTGCCTCCTAGGCTGCTGGCGCTGCTGGCATGACACCCCCCCCCCCGAAGGCTGCTGTCGCCCGGGCCAGGCGCTGGGCGGCCGAGACGAGCCCCCTGCCAGCTTCCACACCCCCTCCCCACCAAAGGGCGATCCGCTCCGGCATCGCCACCGGGGGGACATCTTTTCCCAAGCAGGAGGAGGAGCAGAAGCGTGTCTCCCTGTGTGTGTGTGTGTATGTGTGAATGAGAGAGAGAGAGAGAGCAAAGCTGGCTTTTTGGGGGATCGCACAGCGTTCCTAGGGGAGGGAGGGGGCGGTTCGCTTGTGCGGATCCCTATGTTTGGGTTCCGCCACCAACTCTCTCTCTCTCTCTCTCTCTCTCTCTCTCTCTCTTCCCGCCCCCCCCTCCGCCGCCGCCGCCGCTCTTTTCTGCCGGATGCTATTGAGCGAAGCGCCAGCCAGCGAGTCGAATACGTACCTCGGCGACTCCACGGATCGGTGACTGAGGAGGGTTTGTGGCTGGCGGGGTTGTAAAGCAGGCGAGCGGAGACGAGGAGGGGGAGAGGCGAGGACGGAGGACGCCCCGCGGCCGGATCTGCGGGCCAGCCCTTCCCTCAGAGGCGCCCGTTTAAAAAAACAACAACCCCCCCCAAAAAAAATCCCATCTCTCTATCTCTCGCTCGCTCTCTCTATCTTGCAATAGCAAACGAAAGCCAACGGAGCCCTCCCATCCCTCTCTCTCTCTCTCTGTCTCCATTCATCTCTCTTCTCCCCCCCCCCCAACCGGGTCCGGGACTGGCTGGAGCCATGGCTTCCTTGTACCAGAGATTCGGCGGGAAGATCAACACCTCCAGATCGTTCCCCGTCACCCCCGAGGCGAGTCACCTCCTGGGCCCCCAGTGCACCGAGGAGGACGGCCCCGCCAACACGGCCGCCGTCGCCGGAGGAGGAGGAGGAGGCGGCGGCGGGAAAGCCTCGCGTCCCTTGCCGCCCGACCACCCGAGACCTCGCTTCCAGTACCAGGCGAGGAGGAGTGACGGCGAGGAGGAAGATGTAAGCCGGCCCCGGCCGCCCCTCGGGTTAGGGGACGCCGCCGCGGGGGTGCCTCGCCGGTTGGGGGGCGGCCGCTCGGCCGGGTGGGTCGGTGGGTGGGGTGGGTGGGCGCGTTGGGCCCCTCGTCTGTCTCGCCCGCCCGGTCCGGGCGCCGGTTTTGACCTCTCTGTCTGGAGGTCTAGCTGTAGGGATGCGTGTTTGCCTCTGGCGTGACCTCCCGGCACGACACCTGTCTTTGTGCGCGTTTCTGTGTGATGTAAAGAGTTGGAGAAAGGTTTTGAAAGAGGATTCTGTTAGCTTCTACACAAGTTGTAGAGTGAGCCTTTATCCCTAGAGAATGAAGCGGGGAGGGGGTGTTGGATGCAACTGAGAACCTTGGAAGTTCTTCCCTTCCTGTCCTTAGGCTTCACTTCCTATTTTACTTGTGGTCCGTCCCCCGTCCGCCCCCCCCCCAATTTGACCTCTTCTGTCTCCTCCCACCTCATATTTATCGTACGCTTCATTTTTATTTATTTATTTTGGTCTCTTAATTCCTCCCCCACCCCCTGCTTCAAGGCCTTGTTGGTGCTGCTGCTGTTGTTTCATTTGTATGGTAAAACATCAAAGACCGCCCCCCCTCCCCTCCGTCCTTTGGCTTTGATGTCTGAGCATCCTTACCTTAAGATACATGTTACTGAGGAGTCAGTCCTGAACTGAACTCCCCCAGAAGAATACCATACCCTGTTGAGTAGATACCTAAGTACAAATACTGGGATGAAACAGTTCTTTTGGAGTTGTTATTCTTTAAAAAAGAATTTTCTCAGCTTCAGGTGAGAACTTTCACTTTCTTTCCGCGGAAGCCTCCTTATTCCACTCCCCACCCCACCCCTTTTCTATTTTAAAAGCTGCCAAGAAACAAAAGAAGGCAGATTGTGAACAGGCTATATTAAGCCCCAACAAGGTGCCAGAGCGTCAATTTGGGAGAGCACATTTTCCTTTCCCTTTTTCTTTTCATCCTCCTCTCCCAAATCCATCTTTCCTTCCTTCCTCTCTTCTTTCCTGCTGTTGGGAGAGATTTCAAAGGGTTTGTATTTGCATATTGCCTTAGTAACGAGTGACTCATCCAGGGCACTTTGCTGGCTGATGGGAGCGATGGTGGCAGAAGAAGTTTCCTTGTTAGGTGAAAGAAAGTTAGATGGATGGATGACCCATCACCAAACGTAGCCTGGAATAGTGAGTTTGTCCTACTGAAAAACAATTTTATGTCATTTGTTTTGTGTGTGACCACTTGTTCAAGCATTAATGATTGTGCAAGTTATAAATGTTAGAGAGGAGGGGGGGAATGCCATAATAGCTTAGGTCTTTAAGGCTCTTTTGCACAACGAACGATTCCCTCTGAAGTTTTTCATTAGGTCTTCTGCTGTGCACAGCCTTCAATTATAGAAGAAGCTGGCAATTATCACAAACTAGTGATTAATTATTTGGCAGAGAATAGAGAGAAGACTTACAGTTCCTTTCTGCGTCACTCACTTGAGGATCCTTGCAGAGAGAGAACTATTGCAAATAAATCATGGAATTTTCTTTTGTACTTGCTTATTTCTTCATAGGGAAAACGTTTTGTGGGTGGAAGCCTGGAAGTTGCCCCTTCCCCAGCATGGAGCCAAGCAAAGTCCTTCAAAAGAGTACACAAATTGCATTTTGGTACATACATGTATTCCCAACTACTTACCTATCATCTATCTACTTATACCCACACACTGTGCACAATTCAGCAATAAGTAGAGAACAATAAGAATAGGTGTCTAACACTTCAGAAAAAGAGAAATACTGTTAAATGTCCCATACAAAATTTATCTAAGTTAAACTCAAAATCCTACAGGTAATACTAAGCAAACAAAGAAATTGGGAGTGAAATGATCTGATTGTGTTTGTCTTGGTCCTTACCTAGTCTAGCCAATGTATTACCCAGTAGATGGCAGTATATGAAAGCAAAGAACATTGTTTTCAAAAAGGAAAAAAAATCTCTCTGGATTGTGTGCATTTTGAATAGTTAGCTTGAAGCTTACGCGTCCCTTATCCCCACCCCCGTCCCTTTGCTTTGAATACGACAGATGTCTTTCTGGTAATAAAAAGTATTGAACTGCAGAACAAATAAGGGAATTTAACATGTGCAAGTGATTTACGGGGACACTGCTTTAAAAAAGCATGGCCTTTTCATCTTCCAAAGTTAGGCTCATTAAGACTGTGTCCTATATGACTGTCTGGCAGAATAGCTTTGGTATTTTCCCTCGCCAGGCAAGGTTTAAAAGAGCAGGCAGATACCCCACACATTGGACTGTTCCTTCCCAGTTAAGACTCTGCTGAGTTATACAAAAAGTGCTTTACAGATTAATAGACAGCATGAAATGTAACTTGGCAGAAGGATTGACGTATACGTGGGAAAGGGTTTATACAGGATTTATAAAGCAGCTGTTGTGTTTTGGTTTTTATAGTGTTTCTCCCTCTCTGCTCCCTTTCTACTCAATGCATATGTATAAGCACCCTGAGTCACAGACATAGCTGTATGCTAGGTTAATATACTGTAATCTATCTGATTTACCCAAATCAATAATAGTATTTTAAACATAGTCACAGTGCCAGGTGTAGTTTCACCTTGATGAGGCTGGAATATTTCCTTGCTCTGACTCTTCTTATAGTTAATGCGTTTGGGCTCTGGAAGACAAGATCAATGGTTCTTCTGGAGGTGTTGAGCCTGGCTCTACTATTAGGCAAAGCGTAGCAGTCATCCCGTGGAAGTGGAAGCCGCAGCCGGGGGGAGCACCCAGCCTGTGTTCTTCCTGCCTCTTCCCATTCCAACCTGTAGACCTCCCCATTGCATCTCTAAACTAGTGTGCAGCTCAGGTTCACTGTAGGCTGCTTTTCTTTCCATCCGTGTTGCAGTACGATTTCGGCTCTCAGTCAGGTTGGCTTCTGCACCTGAAACTTGCACATGTGTTTGTCCCTTGCCGCAGACAGCAGAGTGCCTTGGGACAGCTGTAGGAGTGATAAACCTCTAGGGACCCCAGTGGTGAATGGAGATCAATGCGAATGGCGAAGTTTTGAAATTTGTCTCTATCTGCTTCTAGGGTAATGTAAGTAAGTGTGATGCCATTGTTTTCTCAACACTGAGATGATAAAAAGTTTAGATAAGGGAAGACAGAGGTCTGGCAGTACCATATTATTTATTTATTTATTTATTTTATTTATTTCCCACCTATCTAGTCACTTAAGACCACTCTAGGCGGCTTGCCAAGGCCAAGGTGAAATTCAGGGGTGGCAATGAATTTCAGATGCCTACAGACTGTTTCTTTGCTGAGTGGCTTTTCTGCATTTCTTTGTAGATACTTCTGAAGTGAGCTGTCCTAGGTGCTGATGCATTTGGAGCTCCGATCACAGTCAGTGATCTTATTTGCTGGCAGATTCCGCTTTGAACTATTTAAAGGAAACTGTTGCCTTTATTAGCCTCCTCTATCTTGCTGTCAGCTGGTGACAAACACTACACTCAGTTTACAGTGTTCCTGGCCTCTGTAATTAGTCAAAGAAATTCCAAAGATCAAATCAGGGGTTCTCTTCCTCCTTGGCAAGCAGTTCATAAGAAATAAGGTGCAGTAGATTTAATTCTAATTTAAATGTAAGTGTAGATTTAATGTACATTGCTGCGGATTCCAACATTCTTTCCTCCTCAGTTCAGAGGAAAGAGAGGGTGATACACAAGGACAGTGGCTAAATGAAATTCAGAGATACATGAGGGTTTTGGACAGGTTTCTGTGAAACCACAGTGGAATCCACTTTGTGTGGCAGCTAGAAACTCTGGCTGCTGGAAATTCTGCTAAATCCTGCTACTGCTGAATGTGATTATTTTTGATAACTGGCTGCTCTGCTGGTGATTGCATTATAAACCCCTTTCCAGAAGGATTAGACATCTAATATAAATTTCATATTAAAGGCTAAAAGGAAGCAAGGGAGCTTTTTTAAAAAAATTTTTTTTACATCCCTGTAAAATAGCTGAGCATATGGTCTGCAAGTTCCATATTAAAAGATCTTAAGACTGATAACCAAGTTTGAAAATACCAGATGGATAAGCAAACAGTCCTGCTTGATATAAAGTATTCCCCCTTTTCAGAATGTCCAGCTTGGTCCTTGTTTAATTAACTGACTGCTTTTTAAAATGATCTGCCCTCAGTAGTACAGGTGTTCTCAATGCGGTATTTCATACAGGTGTTTGCTGTGCCTGTTCCAGAATCCTTGAAAAAAGTAATAAAGGCTAAGAAAAGTAGAAGGCAGCAGGAAAAGAGGAGAACGCAAATGTGAGGTGGACTGATTCCATAAAGGAAGTCATAGGCTTAAGTTTTCAAGAACTGAGCAGGCTATTAATGAGAGGATATTTTGGAGGTCCCTCATTTATAGAATTGCCATAAGTTGGAGGCTACTTAATGGCATATAACAACAAGAATTGGCAGTGTGTTATTTATCCAACTGTAGACAGCAGGTATATGCAATGTATAAAGCAGTGGTCTCTACACTACAGTCTAGTCTTTCCAATACAGCACACCAAGAGAGGGAGTTAGTGGCTAGATGTGCAAAGAAAGTAATTATCATGATCATTGGATGCTGATGCTGATAATAATAACTGTATCGTCATCCTATCTTTCTATGTCCAACTGTGGAGCTTAGAGATATATACATTGGTATTCCATAAGTTTATCTTCTTTCAACCCTGTTGTGGTATTCTTTTTTTCCCTTCATTAAAAACCCTATCCAAATTAAACAGGCCCAATTAAGATAAGGTGGCTGACCCAAAAGCTTTGAGTATCTTGGATAAGAAGGCAATTCATCTTACCTGGACTTTCCGGTGACAATTTTATCCACAACATATGCCATTTCTCAAACATACTGCATGCATAATGCCCACTTTTTTCTGTGTACCCAAGGAAAGTAGTAATAATGAATACAAGTAAAAATGGAAGAGAACCACGCTGATTTAAATGAAACAAACACAATGCTAGCAGAGAACGAACAATAACTTTTCTAGACAGACTGAAGGCTAAATAGCAGAGATTTGTTTTAAAGGATTTTCTCCCATACCCTGACAGAAGGCCAATAAAAGACAGGGAATTATACACCTCTGTTGGGAAGAAAAATGACAGTCCTCGGACATGGAGCAACTGATCAGGAGGGAGCAATAGTTCTCACTGAATCTGTGAAGGTAATAAAAGCTGGTATGGAAAACCCAAAAGGAAATGCACATTATGAAATATTATCTGGGGGTCTAGCCTTGTTTTGTCTTCTCTCCTTCACCTACAACATGGAAATAATCATCCTGGCCTAATCTTCCGGTTTCTTGTTAGCTATTAACTGAGGTGATAAACATGAATCTCTTCACAAATTTTAAATAGATGTATACATGCAAAGTATTATTTTGCACAGTCTGTCTATGACCTTGTGTAGCCTGCTGGTTTTAAAGCCGATAGATCACAGAAACATGAGATTTGTAGATTATATTGTATTCTCCCATAGTGACAGATCTGCCTGCTTGGATTAAATGATATGGAGATGACACAGTATCAGAAGCAGAAACCAAAGTAACTAAAGAACTTTGTGACAATGTGACCATTAATTTATAATTTTGGCACCACGCATGTATTTTTTTTTCCTTTTGAGAATGTCTTCTGTATTCCAATACAGACCCATGGTTTCCTTTATATTAGGTTAGAACATCTCCCCCCACCAATAAAACAGAGTTGCCCCCTCCCCAGCCTAGTTTCACTTCCCAGCTCACTCTTCTGCTCTGTCAAAGTGATTAATGAGCTTAATTTCTACACACAACTGCCAAAGGTGCTGAGTAAGATGTACATGCTGATTGTGTATAACCCTGTTCGTTTTAATTACTGTGATGATAATAATGCATTAATCAAGTGCATAACAAATTCAACACTTCTTTCTCATTGGAAAATATTGATTAATTTCATAGAACATTGAGAAGGAAAGTGATAATCACAGCCATCCTTTTAAAATTAAATGCATGATAATAAGTTGTTTCTGCTAACAGGACTGAGTGTTAGTGACCAGGGCTGTAAATATTACCTAAAAACTTCAGTCCTTTCTTCTGCATCATTCAGAGTAATTTCCTTCCCTCCGGATCAAAATCTGGAAAATTACAATAGTTTTATAGCCTGTCCTAGAACTGGAATGTGGGTGGCACTGCGGGTTAAACCACAGAAGCCTCTGTGCTGCAAGGTCAGAAGATCAGCCGTCGTAAGATCGAATCCACGCGACGGAGTGAGCGCCCGTCGCTTGTCCCAACTTCTGCCAACCTAGCAGTTCGAAAGCATGTAAAAATGCGAGTAGATAAGTAGATAAGTAGATAAATACCACCATGGTGGGGAGGTAACAGAGTTACATGCTGGCCACGTGACCACGGAAACTGTCTTTGGACAAACACTGGCTCTATGGCTTGGAAACAGGGATGAGCACAGTACCCTAGAGTCGGACATGACTGGACTAAATGTCAAGAGGAACCTAGAACTGGGAAGGGCGCTGAGTGGATAATGCAATGAGCTAGGTATCTGGCTACTGAGCCAGAGGTTAGGAATTTGATTTTTCACTGCTCCTCCCAGGAAAAGAAGTATCCTCTGTGTAGCCTTGGGCATGCTGCAGAGTCCCAGGACACCCTGGAAGGGAATATTAGATATTTTGTGTATCAGTATTTTGTCTAGGAAACTCTGGGAAAGCTGGTCAGAAGTCCGCACTGACTCTATCAGATTAGGGTTTTAACAAATCACCCATTCTTAGAGCTTTTACAACTAAGTAGACTCAACTCTAAGGAAAAATGTGATTTCTGTGGCTTTGTACTCATTTTGACAATTTTATTTACAATTGGTGAAACCCAGATAATTGATTTGCATTTTTAAAATCTTCTGAAGTCTTCCTGGATATTTATTTATTAGTTTTATTTATATGCCGCATTTCTCCCAACAAGGGACCCAAAGCGGCTCACGACATTAAAATTCACACAATTTAAAAAAGATAATCAGTTAACTATTATAAGATAAATGAAACAATATATGATTTAAAATACAATTAAAAGATTAAAACATGAAAACATAAAAAAGATTAAACATTTCTGCTGAAATGGGATTCGGGGATTCAGTTGTAATTGTTAAAAGCCTTCCTGAACAGATGGGTCTTTAGCTTTTTTTTCCCGAAAGGATGAAGGATATCATCATAAATTATTTTCCTGCTCTTGAACAGATAAATTGAGTAGCAAAAAACTCATTCATTATTTTTAGGTCTTTTTTTACTGATGGATTTTTTTTAAATCAGGAAAAGCATAACTTCCCAAATATGTAAAACCCTAGCAACCTGTGCGTAGTCAAAAAAGTATGAATGCAAAACTGATTAATTGTAAATGTGAAGCTGAATCTCTAGCTGGATGGCACATCCTGAACTTTTATAGTGAACTAGCAGGGATGCTAGAAAGAATGTACTGTATAGAGAATGGGGCCACTGAGGGGAGGAAAAGTGTACTGGGAAAATCCCAAGGTTTGTAGGATACTAAAAATCTGACCCAATTCCGGGAGGCAGTGGAAGACAGGAGGGCCTGGCTTGCTCTGGTCCATGGGATCACGAAGAATCGGACACTACTAAATGACTTAATAACAAAAAAAGAAAAATATTTCGGGCGGGACATAAGGAAAAAGTTATTTTCCCTACAGTGAACTCGGTGAGGTCCAAGCCTGCTTAGTGGCCTCAGGTTTCTGAATATTTGAAGATAGTGTGGGAATAAAATAATGTAGGAATAAAATAGAATATACTGGAAGAGGGCAGGTGTGAAGCACTCAGCGAGAACACTCTACCCTGCAACACTTTATTGCAGTAAACTAATCAATATTCGGTAATACCTAATGTCATGTAGTAGACAGAGTGACACAGTAGCACGCTGAAGATCTGGGTTTGAATACCTGCTCAACCATGGAAACATACTGGGGTGTATATGGAGAACTTATAAAGGTAAAGGTAAAGGTTCCTCTTGACAATTTTTGTCCAGTCGTGTTCGACTCTAGGGGGCAGTGCTCATCCCCGTTTCCAAGCCATAGAGCCAGCGTTTTGTCCGAAGACAATCTTCCGTGGTCACATGGCCAGTGCGACTTAGACACGGAACGCTGTTACCTTCCCACCGAAGTGGTCCCTATTTATCTACTTGCATTTGCATGCTTTCGAACCGCTAGGTTGGCGGGAGCTGGGACAAGCGACGGGCGCTCACTCCGTCGTGTGGATTCGATCTTACAACTGCTGGTCTTCTGACCCTGCAGCACAGGCTTTTGCGGTGTAGCCTGCAGTGCCACCACGTCCGAGAACTTATAAAACCACTCCTTAAATATGTCACATCTTGAAAGCCCTGTTAGGGTTGCTATAAGTGGATTCTGACTTGATGACAGATAACATGAATTAGCATGTGACCGTATGAAACCATTGGGCTAACAGAATGAATGAAATGCTTAAGATAGCCTTTGAAATGCTGTCCCATCAAGATAGCACTAGCAATTGATGAAAACTGTTGACATTTGGAAGCGGGGCATAAAATATAGGCCCCCAAAGTAGAGTTGTTTTGTGGACTGCTGGATAGCTCAGTGGCTTATGTCTCTGGAGCCAGACGTTGGGGGTTCAATTCCCCACCCTGCCTCATTGAGAGGGGCTAGACTCGGTGATCCATAAGGTCCCTTCCAGCTCTGCAGTTCAAAGGTGATTATTATTGTAACCAATCAATAAGTAAGCAAATGTGAATCCCAAAATGTGAAAGACGTTTTAACAAATTTCTAAGCATAACCTGTTGGCTGAAAAACACTTCTCCCAGGCAATCCTCCCAGGCTTTTCTTATCTCAGACTGAACTTTAGCAAGATATTTTACAGTACTTCCGTCTTGGGCTGTTTCCTTTAAAACTTCACAGACAGGAAGGTTATGAATCAAAAGAAATAACTGGCAATATTTTCAAAATTAATAATTCAGATGGCTGGCTAGGGTATGTAAAAATAAGCTTTTAACAATCATTTGAAGTCAAAATGTGTATTATACGGATCCTGAAATGTAAAAGCATGTGCACTGGGAAGGAAAATACAAAGAGAAAAATACTACCTATTTTGCAGTTCAGTGTGCAAAGCAGAGCTAATTCCTTGTTGTTGGGTTTATTTTTGTTTATTTCTTGTGGGCCAAAAAGGAAGGCTGTGCCCTGCCCCTGATCCCATCTGGCCCTCCTCCAAAACATGCGAAGGAGAGAGCAATGCTACAGAAAATTACTGCCCTGTTTAAAGATTGTGTACCTATATCACTCAAAACTGAAATGTCTGGCAGGGGGCCTAAAGAGTTCAACATGAAAAGATTAAAGGAAGAGAGAAGTGAGAAAGCCAGGGTGTAACATCTCAACAACCCAACAAGCCCAGGGCCAACTAACAGCTCTTCACTGTTTCAGCATCTTCTGGGCTGCTACTGGTCGCACAAATGTCTCATCAACATGCCATTTGCTCAAGCACAACTACTCACTTCTCCCCCCCTCCCCCAAATGGTGAACCTGATGGAGACGGTCTCCTCTGAAAAATGAAGGACAGACTGTTACATGTGTTTTGTCAGTGACACGCAGAATGGAAGACCTCTGGGTTGTATCCCAGCCAGCTAATCAAAAGGGGAACAGGGTAGCCACTTATGGACTGCATACATTATCAAAAAGAGGACAGAAGAGGAGGCGAATTTAGAGCCATAGAATCATGAAGTTGGAAGAGACCTATAAGGCCATCAAGTCCAACCCAGTGCTCAATTCAGGAATTCAAATCAAAGTAGATCTGAGAGATGGTTGTCCAATTTTCTCTTGAATGTCTCCAGTGTTGGAGCATTCACCACTATATATATATATATATATAGATGCATGCCTTTCATTTGTGAAAATGATGGGCAGATGCTTTGTGTGCTTTCCAGTTTCACTGCTCCATCCTTAACTATGGCACTCCTTCTCTCTCTGTGCGGTTCTTTACCTTTAACCTGGTTGTTGACTGAATAATCCTGTAGATCCACTATGTTCTCCAATAGAAAATCGTCCCCCAACAGTCCTTCAGGGCAGGACCCATTCTAGAGAGCCTGTTGTTGCCACTGTTTTTCCATGTCCTAATTCCCAAGGGAAATTGCTGGCCTGGAGTTCAGCAGTTTATAGGTACACCTTCAAGCCTTTTATAAAGTCCTTGCAGGAGGCACAAACATTTGCAAATGCTTGCATAACTTTGATCTTTTAGGAGTAAAAAAATTGTGGAATTATTCCTACATCCCTGACTGTAAATTTTACATATATAAGATATTTTCTGTTTCTCTGTGGACTGAAATTCAGCACCTTTGCTTACAAAAATCTTAGTACAAGTAACCATATTGTCGATATACACTCTAGGGATATTCTTGGCAGGGTGTCTTTTTCAAATGACACTAGCTGAGGCCTATGCAGTTTTCAAATCATAGGCATTCATTATGTGAAACTAACTTGTTGGTATAAGCCAGTGGTTCCCAATCTTGGGTCCCTGGATGTTCTTGGATTAAAACTCCCAGAAGCCTTCACCCCTAGCTGTGCTGGCCAACATTTTGGGAAGATGTAGTCTTAAAAACATTTAGGAACCCAAGATTGGGAACTACTGGTGTACGTTCTATGCCATATGGTAGTTATCACGTCTCTTAGTTAAATAAAATGTTACAAGCAGGTTTTAGGTTATCCTGGAAGGATAATGAAGGGAGAGAGTGTTGCTCCTCACCCCAAGCCATACACAAATAGGTGAAAATCCCTCAGGGAGGAGGGAGGGATGGCCGGTAGGCGGAGGGCCTTTCGGCAGCTGCCCCCCAGTGTTTGGAATGCCCTCCCAAACGACACCCAACTGGTGCTGACCTTACTGACATTTTAGCGCCAGGTTAAAACCTGGAAGTTTTTTAATTGAAGGATTTAATTGAAGGTTTTAATTTTAATGGATCTAGATGATTTTTGTAGATGACCATAAAGTCATGGATCTAGATGTTTTTTTTGTAGATGGATTTTATTTTAACTGGATTGGTTTTTACTATGTTTAATTTTAATTGAATTGTTAATTGATGTTGGAAGCCACCCGGAGACTCTTGCAGAGGGCGGGCAGCATATGAGTTGAATGGATAAATAGATAAATTAAAATTGCATTCTTGGGAACACTTCAGTTCTTTGGAGATGCGCTCTATCGAATCTAACTGGAAGCAAGACTGCCTGGGCACAGTTTTCCTTTTTGTACAGGAAGTAGGCCCAAGGCAACCTAGAAAGGTAGGTGTCTGTCTGTGCATTGGAATTCCCAGAATCCTGCTTGGGGAATTTTTGGAAAATTCTCGGACTTGGTCTCCAAAAAAAGCAAGAGATACAGCTCTAGCCAAAACAATGGCAAGCCACATGTGGCTTTCGATTCGTAACACCACATGATCTTTTCATGCAGTCATTTATGATGTTTATTACTTTCTTTTTGCAAGACAGAGATTGGCAACTAATAAACAGATCGACGAGTATAGTATCTTTCCCAATAAATTCTCTTTTGCTTTAAATGAGACCATCATCCCTGTAAATCTAGCAGTTAGCATCTTCTCTTGCTAGCTGCCTCCATCCATGGAGATTTTGTAGTGCTATCATCATGGCTAATAGCTATTGACAGATCTGTCCTCACTGAATTTGTCTAATCTCCTTTTGAAAGCTATCTCTATTATTCACTATCAGCAGTGGCGAAATGGCATGCTCCTTCCGAGCCCAAAGACTAGAGAGCTAAATGCAAAGTATGGTGGAGAGTTCAAATGTTGAACTAAGACTCAGGAGACCTAGGTTTAAATCCCCACTTGGCCATGAAACTATTGGGTGACCTTAAGCCAGTCAGACTCTCAACACTTTTCGTTTTTTATGAAGATAGAGTGGAAAAGAGGGCACGCATGCATACTGCATTCAACTAGTGCAATTTCTCATTTTCACCTTCTGGCATGTCATTAATGTGCCTTCATTTTAAGTTCTGTTGAAGATGATCCCTTTTTTTAAAAAAATGCCTCAACATTGATATGACCCAATATATTTGCTTTGCAACTGAAACTTAAGTTAGCTGCTCACAGTGCATAAATTAGGTTGGGAGTTGTGCATGTTGTTGCAAAGATATCAACCGTTACAGAGGCTTGCCAGTAAACTGAGATGCCCAGAAAAAGGGCAAAATCCAATTATTTGTCACAGTCAGAGAAGGCTGACTGAGGGACTGGCTGGAGTGCAGCCCCTGCTACTCTGCGACACTGGTTGTGCTGAGTGCAGATGATGGAAGCTGCAGTGCAACAGCTTCTGGAGGGCTGCACATTTTGCTAAACATATACGGATCCAGTGTCTTGTCTTTATTAATCTAGTCTTTTGGTCTGAAAATTACATGGATTGAGGGTCACTGGTCAGCTCATAGAAATGTTCAGAAGGTTACCCAAGGCTGGAATAGGCTTTCAGTGAGCCCACCAAGTTCTTGCCCCAGCTCAGAACCTGATTGTTCATTTGTCCAGTCTCTTGAGGTTCCATGTTGCAGTCACTCTGCTTCCCCATATCTTTGCAGTGGTAATAATGCTTTTATATTGTCCTTTTTTTCTTGTCAACAGAATTTTTTTAAAACACTAAGTGTGCAGCTTCTATACTGTCCCAAAGCACTTAAAGCACTCTCTGGGTGGTGCACAATTTAATGATGCGGAGGGTACACATTGTCCCCCCCCCCTTCTGCAGCAAGCTGGGTACTCAATTTATCAACCTTGGAAGAATACAAAACCGAGTGAACCTCGAGCCAGCTACCTGGGACTGAACCCAGGTTGTAAGCAGTTATAGCTGTAGTACTTCAGTTTAACCACGGTGCCCTGAGGTTCCTAACCAGATTTAAATATCTCTAGTTGCAGAATACTAGTTTGCTGGACTAGTTCTTATGTCCAAGATCACCCAGTTCTTCCCCACACTAAATAGCCAAAGCCTTCTCTGTGTGCTACAGTAACCCAGGAGAACTAGAAACAGATAACCATCATAAATACATCCTTCCTTTTAGCAAATGTGAACTACAGTAATAACTATCTGTTCTTTGCAAAATGTCAGATGAAGCCAAAGAGCAGCTAATTCGATAAGGATAATGTAGTAACACAAAGGATACACGTGGCTGTTCTTTTTTTTTTTTTTTTTTGCTTTTTGCCTGGAGAAGCGATGTGTTACAGATGCAAGGGGCTCCTTGACTGCATAGCAAGAGGTCTGAAGATTGTCAGAGATGGAAGCAAGAGCTAATGTGATGAAGTGACAAGGTTATACTGGAGGGAACATGCAGAAGTGCTTTGCAGGCACTTGATAGATGGAGGGCTGCCGGGGCTACAAGTCAAATATTTATAGGGTTAAGGGGGTCAAGGAGGAAGGAAATGAGAAAAGATTCAGAGGATATCTCAGGCCGCAAACATCCCCCTTTCCACCCCATGTGATAAGTGTCAAGTTTAATATTCCAATGTGTCGTTTTATTGTCTTTGGTTTTCTTGGGTCATCTGGAAGTGATAGGCTTCCTACAACAAATATAAAGATTATGTGTTCTGTTTCCTATATTCTCATTTTTTTACAATATTTATTCATGTTTGAGGGTTTTTTTGGTTCATACTAAGTTGAGTGGAGAGCTCATGGGACTGGCGCCCCCAGCTGCACAGCCATGGAACTTCATTCTCAACAATGGTTCCGTGGAGAACAAGCTGGTTTGTTTTGCCTTGAGCAAGTTGCTTGGCCCCAGAATGCCTCAGAAGGAAAGACAATTCAATCTCCTCCAAATACTTTATGCTTAAAGGGTCACTGTAAAGTCAGGATCGGCTTGATGAAACATACAGTGGGGTCTTGACTTGAGAACTTAATCCATATTGGAAGGCGGTTCTCAAGTCAAAAAGTTCTTAAGTCGAATCTGCATTTCCCATAGGAATGCATTGAAAACCATTTGATCTGTATCTGCTCTTTTCAGTCCATAGAAACTAATGGGAAGCTGCTATTCTGCCTTCGACCACTAGAGGGGGATATTTTGTTTCTTTTTTTCTTAGGTCAAGAAAGGTTCAGGGAAGGCAGGGAAAATACAGTCCAGGCAGGACAGGACCAGGCAGTCCGAAGACTGTCTCCCAATCGACTCTCTAAACGCTGGGAGGAGTGAGGAAGCAGACAGGCACCCTTTTCACTGGCCAACAGTTAACTGAAAGTTCAAATGTTACACTTTCCCTGCCTCCCACGTGGTTTTTTTTCAGTTCTTAACTCAAATCTAAGTATGTAAGTCAAGTCAATATTTTCCTATGAGAGCGGTTCTTAAGTCAAAATGTTCTTAACTCAAGCCGTTCTTAAGTCAAGACCCCACTGTAATTAATTAATTTGTGTGTGCTAAGATGCGTCTTGCAAGGGGATATGGCTGAAAACTGTTCTTCCTCTATAAATGAAATCCAGATCATTAAAGCATTACATTTAAAGACCATACAACTCCACAAAATCTCCCAGCCAGTGGGCTAGGGATTCTGAAGGGTGGTTGTCCAAAAATATTTAACTTTCCCAGGGTCTGTTCAAATGCCTCTGTGAGTATGTTTGCATTTACTATACCGTTTGGAGAAACGAGACTTGACATTAATTGCATGAATGAAACCAGAACGAAGTAGAAGGAAATTATATTGTAGACTCTTAAAATTATGCTGGATTTTTTTAAAAATCCAGTTTAACCTTGAATATAACTAAGATTGGCAGAGTCTTTAGAACCTGCTGAGTCAAACACTACGTACACACACTCTCTCTCCCCCCCCCCGAAAACTTCTGAAATAGCTTTAATGATGGAAGCCTGCCACCTAGGTGTTCCCTGAATCAAGGGTATACTAACTTCACTTCAGTAAAGGTGACAAAGAGTCCCATAGTGGATTAAAAACTAGCAAATTTTATTTAGTATGGCCTTCCATGGAACACATGAGGTGCATCTTCAGCAGGAGTTTGCTCTGAATATTCTCCAAAGGAATCTCTTCTTAAAAGCACTGTGTGGCTTTTCAACCCGAGAAAGCCCTAATTTAATTTAAAACTCAGTATTTTGCATTTCCTATGTCTGATCTGCTGACTAGGAAACCATAAAAATTTCTCTTTGCTCTGCTGGAGTTCAATAGGAGACCATTTCTTTAACTTAATAAAGGAGTTGATTAAAAGCATTTCAAGTGTATATTATCAGCAAGAGTTCTGGAGAAGAAGGAAAAAAAGCTGATTCTCTAGGCTTCCAGTAAGCATATAAGAAGCTACATGGCCGTGAATTGAATGAGAGATTGCTTAAAAAAAAATAGACAGAAGAGAAGGTTACCAGACTCTTAAACTCTTGCGTACAATTTAAGATGAATATATTTAAATAATTGTGTGCTGTCAAACCAATTCTGATTTATGGCAACCCTTTTCAGGTTTTCTTCGTAGAGAATACTCTGAAGTGCTTTCCTCTTCTCTTCCTCTAGGGGCACTGTGGGACTATGCAGTTTGCCCAAGGCCACACAGGCTGGCTCTTCTCTCAGGAGACACAGTGGAGATTCAAACTCCCAACCTCTGGCTCCACAGCCAGGTACCTAAACTACTGAGCTATTCAGCCAGTAATATATATACAGTTGAAATATTATCGTCCATTCACATGTGAATACAAAGAATAGTGCCTTGCTCTAATGGGGCAGTATCCATCATAGGCATCCTTCAGTCTCGAAAGACTATGGTAACATGCTCTGAACTGAGGAGTGTCCCCTCCAGAGCATGAAGCCTGGGTAAAGTAATACGGAGGATAGGCTGTTACCCAAGCAGCAGATCCCCCCTCTCCACGTTGCTGAAATGGTCCAATGGAAAGGCAAGAGCCAATACAACCGGTTCCAGCAACGTCGCAGGAGTTGGCAGAACAACAAGAACTGCCTTCGGGACTCCAGCTCCGGATTTTGCCTCTAGGTTAACTCCTGAAGCCTTTTCCATGAATGGATATAGCCACAAGGCAGTGGAGGTTTGAAATCAGAGTTTTCCTACTCCTAGATGGGCTGCCTTCCATGGCTGACGAGCCCCACCTACCTGGCCTGCTCTTTAATAGTGCAGAAGTATGATCTAAATTCTCCATGCAGACATATCTGGCCTTCAGGCCCAGCCAAGCTTCCTAGGGAAAAAGGCCCAGGGTCCTGGGACACGCTCTTTTAAAGCAGAAAGCCCCACCCCTAGGCCCCACCCCCAGGCCATGCGGTGGGGGAGACAAAAAGAGGCAGTATATGGGGCAGTATATAAGTTAAAGAAATCATAAATAAATAAAGGTAAGAGACAACATAACGAGCTAGATTTTCTGACAAACACATAAAGAGAACATACACAATCCTATATTTCAGATTTAATGGGTCAGCTCTATTCCCATTCAGACTTCCTGAGAATTGTTGGTTCCGTGAGTGGCTGCGAAGTCTGAAGAACTGGCTGCATGTAACTGAAGCAATTCTCCACCCACCCACCCTGGAAAATTAAGTGAAAATACAGCATGATCTTGGCTGAGATGCTTTGGCTTTTCATGTTATGATGTCTTCAACATTTTGGTCTCTGCAGTGATATTTTTCCTCCTTAGTCACCATGAAGTTGGTTCCACACTATTAATTGAGCTTTGTTAGACTTACCTGCAGGTTGAAAATATTTATCGGAAAGTTCTCTGCGTGGTCTCTTGCTTTAGGACAAATGCTGTGTTGCCCACTCATGCTCTCCATAACAGTAAAAAAAAAAATGCTCAGAAGAAGTCTAGACTATAAAAGAGTCTTCCAAGTTATCTGTGCTTTGTGTATTTTTTTATAGACCTCGCTTGGCAAATCTTGACAGAACTTGCATTCTGGATGTGTCTTTCATTTATCCTTCCACTGTGCTAAAGGACCACAACAGGTGTTTGTGATTTTAATATAGGCATCTTTTCCTTGAATTCAGAGGAGTTTCTTCCCCCACCTTAAGCTGGCTGGATAGCTCAGTGGTTTAGGAGAATCAGCCTATGTGGCCCCAGGAGAAGGGAATGGTAAGCTGCTCCTGAGTATTCTCTACTTGGAAGTCCTGAAAAGGGTCAGCATAAGCCAGAATTGACTTGATGACACATAATTATTATTATTATTTTTTGCTCTGGAGTATATGGTGACTTGCTTCCCCCCCCCCCCTTTTCTGGCTGATTACCTGAGTTCTATATTCTCTGGATGTGCAACCTGTGTTTTAACTATGACGGTGGCAGGGTGACTCAGGACTGGAAAAATAATAATAAAAACCATCATAATCTTAGAACTGTGGATCTGGAAGGGACCCTGTGGATCAATGAGTCCAGTTCCTGTCAGGGAGGCACAATGGGGAATAGAACTCCCAACCTTTAGCTCTGCAGCCAGATACCTGAGCTATCCAGAATAAATGGAAAGCAGTTGTATGAAACCGATTAGGTTCCTCTTCTGCATTTTTAAAGCCATGATTCTGGATAGCATTGCACATTATGTTTTCTGATTATTTTGGGTCTCCCCTATTTCTAATTGCAGTTTTGCAATTGAAATGGAGTCTTTTGCTAGGTGTCCAATGCTTTTTGTTAAGTTACCAATAGATTTCCCCCCCCCTTTTTTTTTGTACAGTTCTTTGTATTTGTTTCCATTAAATGAAGGGATGGGTTGCTTTCCAGCAATGGAGAAAATAATAATCTGAAGACCTGCATGTCTTCAGATTGTTAAAGTAAGGGGACTTGTGGGTCCTCCAAGACTATCCGGTGTTATCTAGCATGAGCTTTCATGAATGATGTCAGCTTCATCCTGCTGTAGGTCATGGGTAAAAGGTAAAGGTAAAGGTTCCCCTTGACAATTTTTGTCCAGTCATGTTCGACTCTAGGGGGTGGTGCTCATCCCTGTTTCCAAGCCATAGAGCCAGCGTTTGTCCGAAGACAATCTTCCGTGGTCACATGGCCAGTGCGACTCAGACACGGAATGCTGTTACCTTCCCACTGAAGTGGTCCCTATTTATCTACTTGCATTTGCATGCTTTCGAACCGCTAGGTGGGCAGGAGCTGGGACAAGCGACGGGAGCTCACTTTGTCGTGTGGATTCGATCTTATGACTGCTTGGTCTTGTGACCCTGCAGCACAGGCTTCTGCGGTTTAGCCCGCAGCGCCACCACGTCCCTCACGCAGGTCATGGGAGCTTACACCAAATAAAACATGTCGGTCTTCAACACACCGCAAAATTCCTCATTGTTTTCACTGCAACAGACTTGCATAGTTATAATTATTTGCCATGTGTCCATTCAAAAGCTGCCAGTGTGAATGTGCCCTTAAAGCTGCCATTCTACACAAGTTTATTAGGAACCTTGTACCAGTAACTGGGGTGAAGAGAGAGGAGAGACTCCATGAATTGTACGTGCATGGAATACAAGAAAAGAGCATGCTGTAACCCTAAGTTGGCTTGTTGCAATGTAATTTTCAGAAGTTTGGCCGGCAGCTGCTGTAACTCGTTAAACAGTGTATGTATAAGCTAAAACTTCAATTCCCATAATTTCTATCATTTATCCCTGACTATTGTGCTAATAGTTGCACAATACTAATTTATGTGTCTGTCTCTTGCATTTGTTCTTTGCATGTACTAATAGCTTACTGTGCATGTGTCTCTAGCATTTTTCTGCCTTGCTTTCTTTAGACAATACCAATTCTTCTGCTTCATTTCTTGTCATTAAAATGCTTCTTTGGTCATTAACTGATTTGTTTGCAAACCCACCCACTGCATCAGTTTGCAAAGAGTCATGTTAGCCCCTTCTAACTCAGTTATTCTATGCTCCCATGAAAGCCTGGCCTGACCAGGCCTCTCTACAACCCATGCGTTCCTGTGGTGTCCCCCAATTTTCAAAAGCAGTGTAATATGTGAACCCTGTTAGGATCTTGGCTGCATGATCTTTCATGATGCCTGATACTGATAGATCAGTATGCTGCTGAGGGATAGGCCCAGGAAATGAACTGTTGTGTTTTCCTTCTATATGCAGTCTACCAGTTTGTCCATGAGTATATGCATCAATAAGAACTATAGTAAGTAGTAAAACAGCAAGCATAGGGTAAAGGTAAAGGTTCCCCTTGACAATTTTTGTCCAGTCGTGTTCGACTCTAGGGGGCGGTGCTCATCCCCGTTGCCAAGCCATAGAGCCAGCGTTTTGTCCGAAGACAATCTTCCGTGGTCACGTGGCCAGTGCGACTTAGACACGTAATGCTGTTGCCTTCCCACCGAGGTGGTCCCTATTTATCTACTTGCATTTGCATGCTTTCGAACCGCTAGGTTGGCGGGAGCTGGGACAAGCGATGGGAGCTCACTCCGTCGTGTGGATTCGATCTTACGACTGCTTGGTCTTCTGACCCTGCAGCACAGGCTTCTGCGGTTTAGCCCACAGCGCCACCACGTCCCCAAGTAAAAAAAAAACCAAAAAAAAAAAAAAAAACCCCACAGCAAGCAAGCATGCATATAATTTCCATGTATTTTTACAACTGCATCACAACTGTTAGAGGAGCAGGTGGATTTCCATCACCGCCAGAACCGTGGTCAGAACCCGAGTTTCTGGTAGGTGCAGAAACAACCCCAAAGAAGAAGGGGAGCCAGCTCAGGAAATTAATGCAGCCATTTTTGTGCATGGAGCTGGCCATGTCTTTACTTTTTATCTTGAAGACCTTGGTCCACTCAAAGCACCAGTGCACTATAGGCAGGACTCTCCCTGGATCACTCAAGGCCCCAGCTCTTGTAGACAAAGGCTTTCTAGTCCAATGCAGGCATTATTTTAATTCCTTTTATGTTGGGTCTGAAAAGTGATGGAAAGGTTAATCCTTGAAACTGAAGCCCTCTGATCCATTTTGCCTGATCTGTGCAGGTTTAAAGACCTTCGGTCATGACATATAGGCTGGAGTGGATTATTTCATGCAGTCATAACCTGCTTTTCTCCTGTGGAACTCAAATCAATATACTTAGAGTTCCTAATTAACATGGGAGTGTGCCTTAGATGAGATGGAAGCTAGCACAGAGGGCCCTGGGCTTACAATGGTCCATTTTATGACCCCCTGCTTTTACAGCTATCCAATGTTTCTCAATGCCCTTCTCCAGCATCGCCCTCGCCGCCACTCTGACTAGCTCCACAAACTGGTATATGTACATCCAAGAGTGGAAGTGGGAGGGAAAAGAAAGAAGACAATAGAAATCTTAGCGGAATGTCCAACAAGTCAGGTGGAGCAGAGAAGGTAGAAGAGGGCAGAGGGGAGCACCAAGGAGCCAACCAAGGGAGAGGAGGTGAGAGAAGACAGCAGATGTTTCATTTATAAATCATGACATTTTCCAGGAACCAAATTGCATCGAACCAAGAACTTGTTTTGACATGGAGCCTAATGGGAACACAGATTTTGACTTACAACAGCTTGCTTTGCAAATGTCATAATGGAACCAACTAGGTCACTAGAGTGCACAGCCCCAGCTGTGCTGGCCAGGGTTTCTGGGATTTGTAGTCCAAGAACATCTGGGTTACCCAAGGTTGGGAACCACTGAACTTATAAGAACATGGGTCTGTGGTAGATGAAAAATAAAGCAGTAATGTGTATGATGTACTCTCATTTTTCCCGCTCCTTTTCAGCATCCTTTAGTGCTCCTGTCATTTTCTAGAAATACCATAATTCGATTCTTCTTTTTTCCCCCCCTTGGGAAATGCAATTGTAACTGTGCAGTATACTGTCTGAGAGGTGGGTTAGGATAATACACAAGCCTCTTTTAGGGGCAGACATAGACTTCTGCTGGGGGAACACTTTTTTACTGTCTCAAAAATCTACTGACAAAATAAGTTGCTAGCAGAACTTCTTTGCTGGCTAAGACGTTCTGGTAGTAAAGAACTAAAAAAGAATCAGATGAATGGAAGAGTTGGGTTTTTGGCTGGTTAGGACTACACTGACGTCAGTTGAAGTTCTAACTTCCCTGTTGAAGTTAGATAATATTTCAATACATTTTATTTTTTTAACCAGGTGGTTGTGGGGGGTGGGGTGTTGTATGAGATAAACAAGATACGGAATAAGCAATTCATCTTAACTGTTTGAATCACTGGAAAAGACGATAAAGCTACAAGAAGTTAAAGGCAGCAGGGGGAAAAAAAAGGGAAAACCAAATACAAAATGGATTGACTCAATAAAGGAAGCAAGGCCTTTCATTTGCAAGGGCTGAGCAGGGCTGTCAATTTAAGACCTTTTAGAGATCACTAATTCATTAGGCACATAAAAGACAACTCAATGGCATACGTATAACAGCAAAAGCAACTGTTTGAAGAGGGATCATCTAATTTTTTATAAGAAATTTAAATGTTTTTTTTATTATTTTACTCAAATCTCCTCCCCCATGATATTCCCCCACCCATATATGCTTATAAGCTATAATCAGAATTCTGTTTTTGAAAATGCACTCTTTTGAGCATAGTTCTGTGCAAAAACAGTATAATGTTTAAATTCGTATGTGTGTGTGTGTTTTTTTAAAGGAATTCTTCAGTGGGCGAGTATTAAGTCCCTGTGGAACTTGCTTTGTTTCCTCTCACTGAAATATTTTCTATCTTCAGTAAAATGCAGTCCCTTTGAAATACTGCAATACTGATTTTATTTTTCTGTTGCAGAAAATCAGGAGTGCAGGGGTCACTTTGAGAAAAAAAAAACATGAGATGGGTGAATTTGAAATACATAATTTACACTTGAAAATCCCAAGGCCAGATTCATCACTTTGTATGAGGGAGATGAAAATCTGACTGAATGAGTATAATATTATTTATTATGTCTGATTAAGGCCTTTGGACTGGAAGACACAAAAACCCTCCAAAAGCATTCTAAATAGCTGTCATTTCTAATAATTTCGTTGCAATCTAAATGCAAATACTGTACAGGCTGCAAATCCATAGAATTAAAGAGATGCATTATTAATTTTCTTTTGCCAGCAGAGGGCAGAATTTGCTGTGCAGAAATCAGTAAGGAGAAAATTCAAAACAGATCTTGGAAAAAACAGCAACGTGGGAGGGAGGAATGGCTGTTGGCAACAAGTGAATCATAGAAATCTTGTTTGAGAAGAGACCTGTGCCATTTTCTGGAATATCTTGCTAAACCACAGGCTCTACGTCAACATTGGAAATATATTCCTGTGGGAACAGAAGGAGGTGTGGGCATAAGGTTTGAAGCCTTAAAGGTTTTTCATCTTCAAGGAGTCTTAAATAATTATCTAACAGAAACAATTGGTATCTATATGATTAATAATGAACTGTTAATGGTTTACTGCTTTTTTTAAAATAAAAGATTGCATAGTCATTATTAGGCATTTTATCACCTATTTAATTCAGTACTGTTTTCTCTAATGGAGAGTTGGTTTCAAAGGTTTATTTATTTATTTATTTATTTATTTATTTATTTATTTATTTATTTATTTATTTATTTATATGCCGCCCACACTACCCAGAGGTTTGGGCCAACCTTGTTTCATGAGATAGTTTAACTGGAGATGTGTGCGGTTTTTATTAGACCTGCCATTTGGACTTTGTTTGGGATGTGAAGACATCTCAACAGCAGTTGATTTATGATTGATGCAGGCTGTCCTGAAACAGCCTGTAAAGGACTCTCCAAGTGCTATGAGAACTCTAGACTCAGGCAAGACAAGAAGTATTTTTCTTCCTGTTATGGCTTCTACACAAATGTCTCTTAACCTATTTTCTCTTTCTGAAGCTAAGCACAAAAGGTCAGGATGACTGGTCAACAGGGGGAGAGAAACAATCCATCTGTTACTTCTAATTTTTAAAAGTCTTTGGAACTCTTAAGGCAACAGTTATTGTAATTTTAGCTTTTGCAAAACAAACAAATATCACAATACATAAATTTCAACCAACATCCCGGCAGCATTTCTCACACCACCGTAAGAAAATTTTTATTTCTATTTTTTTTTTTTACATTTCCTAGTTGAATATGCAAGGATGAATCAAACCACGATTTGCGTCACTGAGGTATCGCCTCCTCCTATCATGGTCAATCCTAGCTAGATAGCTTGGTGGTTTAGATAACAGACGATGGAGCCAGAGATTGGTAATTTGATTCCCCACTGTGCCTCCTGGGAAAAGAGGCACCTTGTGTGGTATTGGGCAAACTGCAGAGTTCAGGGATGTCCCCAGAAGAAGGGGATGGTAAACCTGTATATTCTCTACCTGGAAAACCCCAGAAAAGGGTCACCATTAGTCAGAATTGACTTGATGACCAACAATCATAAAGTTATGTCATAGTCACTCTGAACGCTCAGCCTGAGCGTTCAGCCTGGAGGCAGGCGGGGCATCATGGCCTCTCCCAATTTGAAGAGACCCTTGTCCAGCAGGCCGAGGCAAAGAGGCAGACCCGAAACCAGCCAAATCAGGGAGCTGGACAGGGGACAGATTGTATTTTTCCTCAGTGTGGAAGGGATGGTCACTCTTGAATTGACCTTCTCAGCCACACTAGACACTGTTCTAAGTCCTCCATGCAGAGCACGATACCTTAGTCTCTCGAGACTGAAGGATGCCTACGATGATGAGTCACTCTGATATCCCAAGGAACGTTGTTGTTGTTGTTGTTGTTGTTGTTGTTGTTGTTGTTGTTGTTGTTGTTGTTGTTGTTTGTTTGTTTGTTTGTTGTTGTTGTTGTTATTATTATTAGTATTAGTATTAGTATTAGTATTAGTATTATTAGTATTATTATTTTGATTTATACCCCACCTATCTGGACTGCCAGACCACTCTAGGTGGCTTCCAATATAAAATAAAAATAAAATACAATAGAAATACAAAATGTGCATAAACATGGAATAACAATTACAATCACAGTAAAATAAGGAAATATTGTGTAAGGAAAATTAGAAAAAAAATTCAGGAATTGGCTGGAGGGAAGGCCTGGATGTACAGCCATGTTTTTAATTGGGTTTTAAAAAACACAGGAGAAAACAGAAGTGCCTTCTGCTTGAAACAGGACTACCTGTGCAGTAAATATTCCAATTGTAGTGACAGCCAGGCAGATATTCCACAAGCTACAGAAGTGAAAAGCTACTGCTGTTGAATAAAGGTGGCACCTGATCATGAAGTAGCATTGGATTGATCTTTCCTAGTAGGATTTCAAAGAACAGAAATGGGTGAAAACGATGGGTGCTTTACTATGTATGTTGCTGATTAAAAGTCATCTTCTAATTTTCTTTACACTCTTTTTTTTTAAACCATGTGATATTGAAGTATGTTTGATGACTTCTACATGAAGTTCTTTTTGAAACAAAACATTGTTTGATTGTCAGGGAAAGAAGAGCAGAGCAATAAACCTGTTTTGTTACAAGGACAAATTGCAAAAAGTGTTCAGCTTTGTTATCATTGCCTGTCCTGGCACATAAACTAACTGTTCAGCATCAGTTCACCCAAACTGACAAGTCGTACTTCTTTTTGATGGCTTCAATTATCTGTCAGCTATGTACGTATCTTTTAAAAATGTAAGTCATCCTGCTGGGTAAGCTACAGTATAAGCGACAGGTGGGCATCCTCTAGAGGCCTGGGAGCCATGCATCGCTGTCTTTAAACCACTTCCTTGTCCCTCCTTTCAATGGAAAAGACGCACTCTTTTGCCCCCTCTAGTGGCCACAAAATATTTCTTAAACATTCAGAAACGGAGCGAACACCACATTTTTATTGCTGGGGCGACTCTTAAAGTTTCCCATCCTCCCCCCCAATTTTTCTTTAATTTAGGGTATCTGGGACCCTTGGGGGCCTCATGCACACTCCATTTTACCCATCCCTGATATAAGGTTTCAGAACAGATTAGGCTTCTTACTGTGAGATAATTACAGTGCTCACCTTGCACCAGAAGAACAAGTAATTGCTCCACAAACAGACCTCCTGTCTTAGGGATGTAAATTTCTGCTTTACCTATGAAAACAAGATACTGCAATTTTTTTTTGTCCTCACCTTCGATGCAGCAAGCTGTTTCCAATAATTTGTGTGTGTGTGTCTGTGTGTTTGTGTGTGTGTGTGTCTCTGTGTGTGTGTGTTGTTCTTGTTGTTGTTTTGCTTGATTATACTATTATTGATGCTGCATGGATTTTTAAGTATAAGAAGCTTCAGATGGGTTTTTTGTATCTTTTTTTGTTATATATGGGCTCTTCGCTTCTCAAAGGGTAGAGGTACTAGTTTTGTGCAGAGATGGTTTGTGAGAATCATGAGAACTTGAGAAAGGGTTTGCTATCTTGTTCTTCTGTTTAAAGGTTTGTAAGAAATCTAGTGGAGTTTACCAACTCTCGACAGGCTGCCTTGACACATGGAGACAAAGGACCTAGTTGGGGATCAGTCACCCAATGAGATTTCCTTGTGCTTTTATTAGTTCCTCAGCTGATGAAGAGTAAAATACTGCCTGTGCTGCAGAAAGTTCAGGGCAGGAGAAGATGGAATGAGACAACCACTTAAAATGGTAATTGCTGATATTAGCCAGTGTAATTCTAATTGAGATAAGCTATCTAGTGTACTACTTAAATTAATTGCCGGCTTTGCTAATATTAAAAAAAATGTGTTTCTGATTACTACTGTTATTCAGCTAACAAGCAATATCTGTGTTTTGTTGAGGACTGAAAAATTTGATAAGTGCTGGATTTTTGCTAGGGGTGGGTCTGGGAGCTAGCCCTCATTTATATGTTTGCATCCCAGACCTATTCCTTACTCCATCATAAGATTATGACCTATTCAGATCTGAGGACTCTTAAGCCAGCTTCCCCTCTGCTTTAAATTGCTTAACATCAACCTGATGAAGAGTCGTCTGTGTTTTGTGACATTTTGGTTGGCTGTAATAAAAAGATACTGATTAACTGTGGATTGTGGATGTTTTCTTATAGAGCAACAAGGTTGTATTTGATTTGAATGTAACTATAATTGGAATATAATGTAATTTAATTATGTATAATTAGAAAACATGCAAGACAACATGAGTGATTTTCAGTGCTTCACTGTGAGAGGCAGGAATCTGTCCCCACAGGGAAAGCCACTAACATATAACATGTGTCAAATGTGATCTGTTGCCTTCACCTGCAACAATTATATTTCTCTGCAGCTGGTACACAGGTAGGTGGCCTGAAGTCTGACAGATTTTCTCAGTAGAATGCAACAAGAGCTAGGTATATTTAGCAAGCAATTCTTTTTAACTCTGTGACTGAAACCAGAAGTGCTTTGTTGGGTGGGTTGTGCTGTTTTTTTTTTTTTTTTTAACTTTTCTTGTTCTATTTGAGAAAAGAATCAGCAAAAGACCCTCAGTGAAAGCCAGGGGGAGCTATCTTTGTTTGTGTGATTAAAATGCTTCAGTTTTGAAACAGCGACCTTGTTTTTGATTTACAGAATATTTTTTTAAATCTTGATTTTTTTTTTTAAAGATGTAAAATCGATGTACATTCCTAACAGTGCACACACGCACAAAAAGTGTCATTCAATGACACATCCATGCATTCGCTTCACAGATTTGCTCAAAATATGCTCTTTTCCTGTAAAAAAAGAAAGGGAGGGGGGCATATCTTGGCCCTCCAGATGTTGTTTGACTACAACTCCCGTCAGTCCTTGCCACAGCAATAGACCGTAGTGAAGAATTGTGGGGATTAGAGTCCACCAAGGGTCCGGAGAGGCAAACTTTCCTCATTCTTGCTATAAAAGAACAAGTCTCTGTTTTGGAAAAGGAGGAAGGTTGCTGTCAGATCTTCCCACTCCTTCTGACATCACAGTGTGAGTTCTGTATGTATTTTGAGATGTTGCTTGGGGGTGGGCCAGGGAAGAGAAGGATGATACCCAGTATTTCTGTTTTCAGTATCATTCTCATGTTCCAGCCTAAAGGTGAAACTGAACTGGACATTTGTTAGTGGCATCCATGGTCACTGTGCAGGCCACTGAATATTTAAAGACATGTCAGAAAAGAAAATAAAGTTCTGTCTGGAGGTAGTATAAATTAGGTCGGTCTCTCTGTCTTTCTCCCTATGGACTGAAAAAGATATGTTGGGATGTGGATTTTTTAAAAAAGAAAATGGCTAGGCTACTATGGGAAAATAATGAGTAATTGCCATAGCAACCTTCTTTTCACATGCTGTTCACATATGGTGAACATAAAAAGAGAATGATATCAAAAAAAGGAATAAGACCTTAGCTTCTTATTTATGTTTTATTTTCACATGGCGCCTCCCTTGACCCTTTTGTTGGGGGGGCGAAATCAGAAATAATAATTTTGTTAGTTTCAGCAGTAATTGTTGTGCATTGCACACTTCCTTTGGAAACGGTTCTGTGCGGATCTCAACAAAAGAACGTGAACTTGTATTTCTTCCTTAGCTTCTCACGTTGAATAGAAGCAAGCACACTTCAAGTCTGCCAGTTGCTTCTTCATTAAAGTCTTTGAACCACAAATATCAGAAGTGTTACATTATCATGTAAAAGTTATGTGTCTACGTTGGCTGCCATTAAATAACTACAAATGGTTAGCAGTCATTTGCAAATTTGCTTATTTATTTATTTGTGTGTTTGTTTTTATTTCTATGCCATTTTTCTCCCACTGAAAACCCAAGGCCGCTCACAATAATTTTAAAAAGTTAGATTGAAAACACATTAAATTATAAAGTTATTAAATTCTATATATATATATATATACACACACACACCCCGTATTTTTCCATGTATAAGACACACCTATGTATAAGATGCCCCCACTTTTCTAATCCAAAATTAAGAAATCTAAGTGGGGCGTAGCAAGTGTAAAAGCAAAGCGTGCTGCTTATGTACTGCCCCATAGTGCTTCAAGCACCCTCTGGGCAGTATACAAGTTAATTATGCAGGCTACACATTGCCCCCCTCCCAGCGAGCTGGGTACTCATTTTACCGACCTCGGAAGGACAGAAGGCTGAGTCAACCTTGAGCCGGCTACCTGAGATTTGAGCCCCAGGTCGTGAGCACAGTTTTAGCTGCAGTACAGCAATTTAACCACTGCACAATTCCACGAGGCTCCTATAGGGGAAAGGGATCAAAATGCTGCAGAATTGCTTTGATCCCTGCTTTCTTCTCCACTTGTTTTTTTCTCTCCTCAGCTTACATCCATGTATAAGACGACCCTCAATTTTTAGTCTAAAGATTTTAGACAAAAGTATAGTTTTATACACGGAAAAATACGGTATATATTATCACAATAATTTGAAAGCTTAAGCATTAACATTTTTTTAAAAGCACACTTAAAAAAAACATGCCCATCGTCCAGGAGGGACCCAGACTTGCCCAGTTAGTTAGTAAAAACCTGCCTAAAGAGGCAGATCTCTTCGGTGCAGGTGGGTGGACTCTCCCTTTGAGTTGCCCCATCCTTCAGGATACACACAGACTTGGGGGACTTCTACTTTGCCTCTGCCTCTCTCTCTCTGTCTCTGTCTCTGTCTCTCTCTCTGTGAGCCTCTGTGTGCCTCCCCACATCTTGCAGCCTGGGTCTGTCCTGTACAGTTTCCCCTAAAAGAGTTGATAGTAAACCCAGGACAAGAAAACAAACTGCAGGTTTCAGAAAGACATCAAGTTAATAGTTACATTTTGTTCATTTAGTCCAGTGATTCCCAAACTTGTGTCTCCCTGGTCTGATTCCGTGGATTCTGTGTTGTCCCCAGCTAGATTTGGTAGTGTCATGGTGCACAATTTGGGAACCACTGACTTAGTCAATCCATTTTAAGGCAGCTTTTCTCATGTACAAAAGCAAAATGACTTGGTTACTTTATGCATAAGATGCCTACATTGCCAGCAAATGCGCTTTTTTAAAAAACAGCTTTTGTTGCTGAGCATCCAGTCTGAGGCAGGCAAAATTGGTTTCCTTCTGTGATCTGAGCAGGAGACATTAGTTGAGCTCTGGATTACACTGCTAGCATCCACTTAACATTCGGGTTTTGTGCCTTCGGGGCGAGATTTTCTACCATTGACAAAAAGTATCCTGGTCAATCCGGTGGGATCTCTGAAGTGACCCTGGCCTGTCTCGTGACACGGGATTGCACTTCTTCTCCTGTTTCCAATGGAACTCTGGCCTCTGCTATAAACACAAAGGCACAGCTATGCAACTGGGACTGCAGTTAAGGGCGTCTGATGCCGTATGCTCTCTCTCTGGAGTCCTGAACAGGTAATACATAAAGGCCTATTTTGACTTTGTCAGAGTTTGCATTTCAAGATAGATTCTTAATATACTTGTGTGTGGAGGTGTTCTTAAAGTAGTTTCCTTAGAAAATTCATGTTATGTTTTTCAAATTAAAAATATTAAACAGGAAGTGATGTTGCAGTAAATAATGAGCTATTAACAACAATAATCAATTGCCGTCAAGTCAGTTCTGACTTATGACAACCCTTTTCAGATTTTTTCGGTAGAAAGTACTCAAGTGGTTTCCCGTTCTCTTCTTCTGGAGAGGGATCCCTGGGACTGCTCAGCTTGGCCAAGGCCACCCAGGCTGGCCCTTGTCTCTAGAGGTACAATGCAGAATTGAACTCCCAGCCCAGTAACCTAATTCACTGAGCTATCCAGCCATCTTGAATGAGTGAGCTATTCGTTGTCATCGTTTAGTCGTGTCTGACTCTTCCTGACCCCATGGACCAGAGCACGCCAAGCCCTCCTGTCTTCCACTTTCCCACTCCTTGGGAAAAGGAGTGAGCTATTACAAATCACCAATTGAAAAATCAACAGCTAACTCTTCACAGATTTGTGATGACTCAAAAAGGGGCTCCAGGGTGGAAAGTTTGTCTTGCAAATGAAAAACTGGGAGAGCCAATATGGTGCATTACAAAAAAATTTTGGGGGTGTCCTGTGAGTAAAAACAGACATTACAATTTATATGTCATTAGGAGAGGAAATTCACTGCCTCTTGAAACCATCTGGGTTATATCTTAGAACTGCAGAGGTGGAAGGGACTCTGCAGCTCATTGAGTCCAACTCCTTGTCAAGGAGACACAGTGGGGGAATCAAACTCCTGACCTCTGGCTCCACAGCCAGATACCTAAAGCATTGTGCTATCCAGCAGTTCACAGCAGGCGCTTCGCACATGTTGCAAATTAGCTTGCTTTGTTTTGTGATTGGTCTTCGAGATGTGAGCATGAGAATCTCCTCGTTTGATTTCTCAGATGCAAAACTCTGCCTGAATTATATCTCTCTGACATTAACACATTTTCAGCTGTAAAAGGGGCTGCCTAAAATGTTTCCTTATGCCCTTAAAAGCAGAAAACTGGGTATGAATTGTGATCAATGGCAAATGTCACTATATGAGAACTCTTGCAGGTTGTGGAGGCAATGGTTAAAAATAAGAAGACTCATGCAACAGTTACGTTTTTTTAAAAATAGAAGTCCAAAAATTCCAGTAGCCATGCTGGTAGGGACTCAGAATATTATAATCCAGGAAGTTAATTTCCTTCTCTTTGGGCATGCCCCGTTTATCTCCTTGGGAAAAGGGTGAGATCCAGACATAACTGTAAGAAATAATAACTCCATGCAGCTTAAAAATACGTCATATCTGATTTTTAGCACTGAAGTATGTTGCCCTACCAAAGTAAAGTTTTTTTTTCTGTGAAGGTTAGTTTCTCTAACCAAAGAAACCTTCCTGCCACTTTAGTGTTTTGCCTGTCAAACCAGTCATCTGATGTAGGTACTATTTAATATTTAGAGCAAAAAAAAGGGCAACTCACAAAAGCAAAATTAATAGGTGAGGCTGAACTTGGTTTGAGCCTCTTATTAAAACTGCTCAGTCCTTCTCCATGTGCTGTTTAGTGTCATGCCAAGCTACTTGAGAAAATGTCATTTAATGCCAAATGCTAATTATTAGTGGGAATTAGCTTTTCAGTAACCCCAGTTTGCCGCACAGAGTGGCAGTTCTGGATGTTAACAAATAAAGGAAGATAGTATTTCTCCTGGGGCAATTTTTTTGCATACCACATATAACGAAAAAAAAAATTTAGAGTCATTTCATTGTAAATAATCCCTCTGGGTGCTTGGAAACCAAATTTATGTATTCATTTGCAATAGAAATATATATTTTCCCCTGACAAACACACCACAGTCATGAACTCTGCAATTCACTATGTGTGCGTCTGTGTGTACTTCCATGAACGTCTCCTATCAAATAATTTATCAACTCAGCATAAACAGACGTTGCAATCTGATTGATGAAATAAGGCACCTTCAGCTCTTATCATCAGAGTGCTCTTGCTCTTCTTTCTCCCTCTCTTTTAAAAATCAGTTCAGTTACCTTTACTCCCAACCTACAGGTGGCCAGTTTAGGCCTTGCAGAAGGTCAGATCTGGGGAGTGGGGGAAAGAAATGGAGAACATTTCTGTTGAGAACTTTGCATTCTTGGAAATATTTCCTACCTACGTATACATGATATAAAGCGTGAAAGACATCAATACCCCTTGCTGAACACAAGCATCCTCTCCTCATATTTGCTCAGCGTGTGGGCCTGGAAACTTCCAGGGCAGATAGAGCCACCTAGTTTTTCATAACCACGAATCTCTAGATGATACGTTTATTATGTTTCTAGAAGAAATGGTCCCTCAAGGGATCAGAGACAGCTATTTATTATGATTTTCCTTACCTGTGTATCTTGAATCTATTGTGTTTTGTATCAGCCTTGTGGATGAATCGGTCATTGTAAGATAAATATGGCTTTAATTTGGAAGTCTGATTGGTGAGGCATCTATCACTGAGGAAATCCAGTTGTAAGAGGGAAATGGGTTAATGATAGGGAAAACAAATCCATCTTGATGTATGATTTGATTCATGGAGAGATCTCCTGGGAAAGCAACTAAGGAAACTAGAGCGAGGAGCATTGGTAACCATGATCTCTCCTTTTTAAAAGTCTATGCTTAAGTAAAACTTACATTGCTGTCTTTTTAGTGCCCCAACTTATTCCTTCCAAAGTGGCAATGTAAATTTTTAAAATTCTATTCTATTTACACCATTCTTGTAACTCTTTTGATTTTTAAATTTTAAAGTGGTTCCCCATGACAAAATAAAATGAAGGGCTAGGGAGGGAAATCAAACAATAAAAATAATAAAATCCAGGAAAGCAGTTCATTTCACTATACTCTAAACATGATGGAATGTCCCATGTTGGATGCAGCCTCTTTGTAAATTGTTAATTTGTTGTTGTTTGGTCGTTTAGTCGTGTCCAACTCTTTGTGACCCCATGGATCAGAGCACGCCAGGCCCTCCTGTCTTCTACTGCCTCCCGTAGTTGGGCCAAATTCATGTTGGTTGCTTCGATGATACTGTCCAATCATCTCGTCCTCTGTCATCCCCTTCTCCTCTTGCCTTCACACTTTCCCAACATCAGGGTCTTTTCCAGGGAGCCTTCTCTTCTCATGAGATGGCCAAAGTACGGGAGCCTCAGCTTCAGGATCTGTCCTTCCAGGGAACACTCAGGGTTGATTTCCTTCCGAATGGATAAGTTTGTTCTCCTTGCAGTCCAGGGGACTCTCAAGAGTCTCCTCCAGCACCACAATTCAAAAGCATCCATCCTTCGGCGGTCAGCCTTCTTTATGGTCCAGCTCTCACTTCCATACATTATGACAGGAAAAACCATAGCTTTGACTATGCAGACTTTTTTTGGCAATGTGATATCTCTGCTTTTCAAGATGCTGTCTGGATTTGTCATCACTTTCCTCCCAAGAAGCAGGTGTCTTCTAATTTCCTGGCTGCTGTCTCCATCTGCAGTGATCATGGAGCCCAAGAAAGTAAAATCTGTCACTGCCTCCAGATCTTCCCCTTCTATTTGCCATTCTAAATAGGACTTGATAAAACCACTTCTTTCATCTGCTTTTGGTAATCCTAAATCATTCCTTTTGAATCTTGAGCCATGGATCTTCTTCCAGTCCTTCATCTTCAATGTTGTCGGTGTTGTGGTTACATAGCTGTAGAAACAGAGCAAAGAAACCCTTTGAGCACAACAGTCTTTGAAAATCCTTCACACTAATGAGCATTTTTAAAACCCAGTAGACAGCTGGCTTCTTGGGACTACTGCTGTCTCCCATGTACTTAATTTAAATAAATATTATATAATATGTACATGTGTACTCTTAGTGTGAAGAAGCTAGCGGTCCCACCATTGCAGTCTGTACAGCAGTGGTATTCTGACAATTTTTCCCGTTCTCATAACAGTGGTTGCTGTAGCCATGGAGGATTTCCTTGAAGAAGGAATGGCTCCTTTTGTGGACAGGGTAAGCAACACCATCTCGACCATCAGCATTGTTAGGGAACCTAAAGCAAGAGGGCCAAAGGGGAAAATGAGGAGAAACCTACAGTGTTGTCAGACTGTAGTTTTCTTAGGGGTCTTTCTTTCATTCTAGTATCACTCCTTTCCATCTTTTTTTTTTTTGAGACAAAGAAAAACAAAGAAAGAGAAAGTTGTATGCAGAAATCACATTTCAAGATTGTTCCTTTAACAATCATTTGCAAATGAATGTGAGAAGTCTAATGACTTATTAAAAACCCTTGTTTGAGTTACTGAATCTTCAACAGGCTTTCTGTGATGCACAATAAAAAATCTGTTGCATACAGCAAAATGCTATATTAAACCAAGTATAATGTGACACAATTTGAATGGAGCTAGTGCTGGTCTTTGCTCACCTTCAGTGACTCATTTGGGCTTAAAAGCACCTACTGGAAACTACAGATAATCTACACTTTGAGTTGAACTATTTTCTCTATTTCTGTCCCCTAGTTGAGGTCACGCATCGCTAGGGTAATCTCGCAGCCTAGCAGAATGGTTAAAACAGTATTGATATTTCCAAGGAGTGTGTTTCGAAAGTAATGGGATAAATATTAATAATGCATAAGTCTTCGTTTTTAAATAATAGATGCTTTTTTATATAAAAAAACTTTAGAGATTCCTTTCTACTGTATTGTTAATGTATGCAGAGTTTTGTTGATGCTTGAATAGTCCTTGAAAAAGCACCAGTGCAATTAGCGTAAAAAGGCTGTCATCTACTTACTTCCCCGGTGATTACTGTGCAGCCATACCATCAGAGCTGGAGTGGCTGAAATCTTGTGTCGCACCATTGATTCCAAAGTAGAACTGCACATTAGAGAAGCAAAGCAATGCAGATGGTGTTGGGTTTTTTTTGCGGGGGGGGGGGGGGAGAGTCACACTACCTTAACACATCAGAAAATCCTAGAGATATTTGCAAGGACTGGATCATATTCTCCTGTTACTTAAAAAGAAAGTGACATGGCTTATCCTGAATCCTCATTAGATTGCCTGACCCATTAGTGTTGACATGGACCAGCATCACTCTCCAAGCCTTCCGTTTCTCTGCCTGACCTGGAGGTTTCAGGGATTAAATCGGAACCTTCTTCCTCCTGAGCCAATTTTTCTAGAAACAATTTTGAAAGGGAGTTTTCAAAAGGGGGGGATTAATAATGGAAAGAATAACAAAAAGTTTGATTACTTACAGATGTGAACAGATCAACAATAAACAAAACAACACTGAAACAATTTTCCCAACAGACTGAGAGGGGGGGAGAAACACTCAGCAGAGAGGTGGGGCTGTCTTTGAATTCAGAGGAAGGAAGGAACAGTTGATTAGTGCTGGATAGATTGACCATCGCCCCGGCCCACAAAGGTCCCTCCCAGCCATACAAACCACAGATAGCATGCAAGGTTGTAAAAACTCTAATACAGCGGTGCCTCACTTAACGACGTCAATTCGTTTCAGCGAAATCGCTGTAGAGCTAAAACGTCGTAAAGCGAAAATAAAAAACCCATTGAAACACATTAAAACCCAGTTAATGCATTCCAATGGGCTAAAAACTCACCGTCCAGCGAAGATCCTCCATACGGCGGGCATTTTCGGTGCCTGTATAGCAAGGAATCCGTCCCTAAGCACAGTGGGGATCCATTTTGAGCACCCGGCGGTCATTTTGAAAACCCAAAGATCAGCTGTTTTGATTGTCGTAATGCGAAGAACTTTGCAAAGCGACAAAACCCCATTTAAAACATCATTTTGCGATCGCAAAAACATCGTCGTAAAGCAGATTCATTGTAATGCGGGGCAATCATTAAGCGGGGCACCACTGTAAACTCAGGTTAGACTAGTTCTACCTTAGCAATGTCTATGTTACTTAGATGGGCGTTGAATATCAGAAAAGAGTGTGAACAAAGAAAATGCCAGATCAGACAGATCAGTAATGAACTACAAATGTCTTTAAGCAGATTTATTTGTATGATTCAGATAATCTTGTAATTCACAACACAATGACAATCGTATACTCTGGATGATTTTCAGCCATGTTCATCTGTGCATGGCTGTACTGGCTGCTAAGCTGGACGAGACTTCCCTTTGGTGGAGGTATCTATCAGGAGAATAGAATTTTGAAACTGCAAAAGTACAGCTTCTTTGAAGAATTGCTTGCTTCTTACGTTAGGGCTCAGAGGTGCTACTGAGGAAAGAATTAATACATGGCTCCGCTTATCTCTTCTCTCCTCTGTCAGAGGCGAGATATAGAAGTGTAATAAACCGCTTCCTGGGAGAAGAAAAAAGAGAGAGAAAGTAGCAAAGATATTCTTGGGGATATTTTGGAGGGTTTGAAAAAATAATATATATAACTGGGGAATTCTCCCGTTCTGTTATGATAGCCAAACTGCAACTCATTCAGGAGATCCATGGCAGCAGTAGATTTTAGAGAATTGGATTTTAGCACTGGCACTGGACAGAAAGCTTTCTAACTCTTCCTCAGTCTATTATCCTGATCAACAGCCAGTATCCTATTGGGCTTCTGAGTCTGAGTTTTTACAACCTTGCATGCCACCTGTATTTTGTTTGACAGAGAGGCACCTTTCTGGGTTGAGGTGACTGTCAATCTATCCAGCATTAACCAATCATTCCTTCCTAGTTCAGAATTCAAAGAGAGCCCCGCCTCTCCACTGAGAGTTCTTTTCCTTCTTCTTTTTGTCTGTTGGAGTCAATTGGCTGTTTAGGTTTGCTGTTATTTGTTCATAATTGTAAGTAATGAAACATTTTTTAGAATTTTTAGCTAGTAATGTCTCAGAATGAGTTACTGAGAATGAAAGTGCCAATTAACGAGGAAGGGGTGGATTATTTGAGGAACCTAAAGCGATTCTCAGTGGATCCGTGTACTTCTGCTGCACAGCTAAAGGAATTTAACCATACATTCAGACTCTGGAACTCCTTCCCATAAAACTAGGCTGGCCCCATCTTTGCTTTCCTTCTGCAAGCAGACAAAGACCTTTCCCTTCAGGCAGGCTTTTCCTTAAGGACTGGTGGTCTGAGAGGGTTTTTTAAAATGGATTGCTGTCTTCTGTTGTTTTAAATGTGTTTCGATATTGATTTTATTTAGCATTTTAATATAATACTTATTTAATTCTTTTAAATATTTGTACATTTAATGTTTTTGGCTTTTAAATACTGTGTTTCTTTAAATTATGGGAGCTACCTTGAGTCCTTTTAAGGAGAAAGTTGGGATACAAATATTTTAAATAAATAATAAATAAAAAAAGAAACTCAGAACTATGCAACATTCTACTGGATGGGAAATCCTACCAGCCTAGTGATGCAGAATTGTACTGCTTGTTCTTGTCGTGGGGAAAACACAAGTACTGTATGTTACACTGGACCTGACTTTTTTTTTTTAAAAAAAAGTTTGTGTCTGGTTTTTTTAGCTGGAATGAAGAGTGGGAGAGATGAGGAGTTCCCCACTCCTTCTCTAGACCTGCTGCCCTGATTCAATTTGGGCAAGCTGTTCTTACACATTATTTCAAATGTCGGGAGAGCCAATTACGGCTTTCTCTCCCCATAATGTGTAATTTGACCCTAAGGCTCATCACATATGTTATAAACAATTTTCATGCAGTGCTTTGTAATCGTAATAGACATGAAAGACGATGTTTTCAAGGAGAAACTGATGGGTGAGAATCAAGCACTTCATAGACAGATTTGGACAAATCCTTCAGTCTAAGTGAAGCGTTATTGATGAGTGATTATTAGAGCTCATCAGAAAAGAATAAAAGCCATGTGGCTCTTGTATGGCATCAATAGTAGGTGACTAAAATCTTACACATAGAGACTAGCTTTTAACTCCACCTGTCTAGCTGTGCATTAGAGAACTGGAAGTATCACACACACACAAACAAACATAAATGTTCCAAAATCCATGGCCAGATGTGCAGGCCTGGTTCATTGTCTAAACTCTAAAGCAAAGCTCCAAAATCAGGGCTATTGGCAATGTGAATTAGAATGTGCCAAATACGTTAGACAAAGAGCAGCTGGCCACTAAATATCTTATACATGCACTGCCATGCGCAAAGCCTTCTCCCAAAATACACGTTTCCTTTTTGGCCGGGGGGTGGGGACATGGCCACACAAAAATGTGACAAAATTTGTGTCAGTGAAATTGGGGATAAATTTCATTTACACTATGATTTACAGTACACACCAGCCAAAATGGTCACAGCCATAAGTGGATCTCCTGACTTTACAAGAAGCATAGGGGGGAAAACAAGAGGATAATAGCTGCAGGGCTGGAGCGCTGGAGATGGGGTGAGGAATCTACCATTCCTCCCCACTGAGATAAGATTCATTCATTCATTCATTCATTCATTCAATTTGTATCCCACTCCCATTAGTGTTGAAGCATTACCCTGGGCAGGTAATATATAATAGAATGTAATAGAAAACAAAAATAATTATTTTACATGTAATAGAAAACAAAAATAAAAATAGAAACAGTAAAAGCAGCACAATAACCCTAAAAAACAGACAGCATTGGCTAATTATATAAACCCTAATCATATAACAGGCACCAGTTACTATTTTACCCTGCTGGGATTTCAGAAAATCAATATTCTAGGAGTTGTCAAAACAAACAAACAAACAAACAAACAAAACAGAACAGAACAGAACCTGATCTGTTCCCCTGTTTCTTGCAATTATAGCCAAGAAATTCCTTATTGCTGTTTGTTTAAAACATTTTTACTCTGCCTTTCTCCTTTAAAAGGACTCAAGGCAGCTTAAATCATTATATGACAATTATTAAACATAACAATACTGAGTATACAAACACTAAAAAGGATCAAACAGATGCCATACTAAAAAATAAGCGTGACACCAAAACACATTCAAAGCACCAAGGAACAACAACCTCTCTAAAAACCCCATTTAGGAAGCCAGTCACTCAGGGAAAGCTTGCCTGTAGAGAAAGGTCTTTGCCTGCTTGTGGAGGGACAGCAAAGATGGGGCCGGTCTGGCCTCCTGTGGGAGGGAGTTCCAAAGTCTGAGAGCAGCCACAGAGAAGACCCTCTCCTGTGTCCTCATTAGATGCACCTGTGTGAAGCCTAGTGATGCAGAATTCGATCACCTGTGAAGGTCACAGCCAAGAGAAAGGCATCTCCTGATGATCTTGACACTGAAGCACGCTCCCAAAGAGAGAGGTACCGTGTTTCCCCGAAAATAAGACAGGGTCTTATATTAATTTTTGCTCCCAAAAAAACATTAGGGCTTATTTTCAAGGGATGTTTTATTTTACAGTCATATCTTCTTCTGGTTGCTGCACAAGGGTGGAAGGTGGGGTTTCACTTAACTGGGGCTTTTTGGGGGGGCAGGGCCTATATGATGACCATCCTGAAAAATCATACTAGAGCTTATTTTCAGGCTAGGTCTTATTTTCGGGGAAACAAGATAGCTTGAGCCCAAGCTTTATTTTGAACCTATTCTACATTGTTGCTTCACAGGTACATGCTGGCAGTATATCATCGTGGACTAACAGTGCCGTCAAACTGGATAATTTATAGAGAGCTGGCCCTGTTAGTTTGTAGCCTGTTGCACCAGAAACAACATGCTTTTGAAGAGGAGGGCTGCAGTCCATAAAAGCATATGCCAGATGAAACGCATTAGTCTACAAACTCCCGCAAAGATGGACAATGTTTATCAACCTCTAGCCGCAGCCACACAGTCTGTGGAACTGGACCTCTCAAAGGAGCAAAGATCTGCTCCACAAACCTTGTGGTCCGATTTAGACTGGAACATCATCCTAACCTATAAGACAACAGATTTGATTAAGGCTTTACAGCAAATCAGGAAGCAGTACGGTATTTGGCAAAAGCAGTAGGGAGTTAATGAGTCTCTGTGTTCGGCTTCTCTTGCACCTTTGGAGAAATCTTTATCCGAGAAATCTAGGCATTTTTATGGAGCTGGTTTGTCAGTGGTTTGGAAATTGGACATTTTAGATTTATAGCTCTGGGAGACTAATGATCTCTTTCTTTGGTGCTTTGTCAAAGTCTGGTGGGCTGCCCACAAGCCAGTTCTTGCATTGGTAACGCTGGTTGGATGTGCTCTGGTGATTAATAAGTGAAAGCTGATTTTTTAAAATGATTATGCTCACTCAAGATATCAAGATGGGACGGTGCTCATAAATATTCAGTGTCTTCCTAGACTCTGTGAAGGACAATATATTTCTCTCTTCTTTTTTCTTGCTGTTGAAAATAATGGAAAATGATTTTTTTGACCTAAAAGTATTGGTTCCATCACTTTATTTTTGTAGAAACATACAGGATAAAGGATCGCTGTGTGTGAGTCATAGAGAAATGTCTTCATAGTCCCTTTTGTGGTGCTGGAGGAGACTCTTAAGAGTCCCCTGGACTGCAAGGAGAACAAACCTATCCATTCTGAAGGAGGTCAACCCTGAGTACTCACTGGAAGGGCAGATCCTGAAGCTGAGGCTCCAATCCTTTGGCCATCTCATGAGAAAAGAAGACTACCTAGAAAAGACCCTGATGTCAGGAAAGTGTGAAGGCAGGAGGAGAAGGGGACAACAGAAGACGAGATGGTTGGACAGAGTCATAGAAGCGACCAACATGAATTTGACCCAAATCCGAGAGGCAGTGGAAGACAGGAGGGCCTGGTGTGCTCTGGTCCCTGGGGCCACAAAGAGTCAGACATGACTTAATGACTAAACAGCAAACAACAAGTCATAAAAGTCTAATCTTTCAGCTTTTAACTCTATGAGGAGAAAATGCCTTATAGCAATTTACTCATCTATCAAAATAATTACTTTTGCAAGTTGACTGAATTGGATAGCATGTGGTTGACTCTGTTAGCCTTCTGCTTTAATGATGAGGAATTACAGGCTATTCTAATGAAGCATAATTCATGTCTTATTAGAAATAGGTTAGAAAGGATTTTAAAACTTTGCTGTTTTATTTCTTTTTGGCTTCTAATACTAGAAGTTACAGCAAAGGGAATGTGACCAAGGGGATTATATCCTGGAAGAGGAGCCATGCTATCTGGGAGATTATGGAAATTATAGTCCAGAAAAGTAGCTTCCAAGTTATCCCAGGTTAAGGAGCATGTAGGAAAGGAGCACTTTTGAAATCCTTAGCAAACTCAAACCATATGCTACTGATTTTTATTTAGAAGAGATAGGCTCAACCTAGAAACTGAAAAAAGAATCATACTTTAATACGGCTTGATAAACGTACTTAAAACCTCAGGGATGGTATCCAGACAATTTCTAGAACCTGAGGTGGTAAAGGTGCTCACTGTGTTATTCCACATAGCTTACCACAGACAGCACGTTCATCGAACATCATCATTTTCACTTAATGGGGCACTGAATCCTCTCTGTGTTTTCATCTGTGCTGAATTTATTTTGGGGATTAGCTCAGCACCTTGGATAGCTTCTGTAACACAGAGACGAAAACCTGGGGAGGATTCACTGCCCCATGGAACTGGAGGCGTCAACCTTCACGGTAAGTGAACTCAGTTCAGTCACCCCTTCAGTTATTGTCTCTCTCAATCACAGCTAAGACCAGCATGATAGAAGGACTGATAGGACCTCTGGCAGATAGTAGGCATTCTTGTATCCACTAAAAATGACGTTGCATCCAAGGAAGTAACCTACATTTGTATCTGGGAAGCCTCTGATTTTGTTGCAACCTGCCGGTTCTGTGCCACCTCCAAGGGTTGCCTCTGCTTCTTCACTTTGGCCAAGGGCAAGTGTTTTCCAATACAGAAGTGTACACCTGTACATCTGTGCTTTAATCAAGCAATGCTTAATGTATTCCTGGTATAATAAGGCACACTTTGGTTTAGGAAGTTTATTTGATGGCTGGAGATGCTGTGAACTGCAGTTCAAACAAGTAACTTTAAAAGCGCAGCATACATCTGTCTTTGTCAAAAACGTAGTTTTGTGTAAGGCAGCAACAAATAGACATGAGCAATAAGAGCTATTTGATTGTACCACTGCCGGTGTTTCAGAGTGCCTCCCCCAAAGAAGCCTGTCTGGCTTAATCTTTAATGTAAAAGAACACTTGCCTGTGACCAAGGAGCAACTTTTTATTTGAATGACCATTTGGTTCTTTTAATCTGTGCTGGCTTTTGCCAGGTGTTAATATGTTGTTGTTGTTTTTTACTTTAAATAAGTCTTATTTCACATTTTAGAAATGCTGTAGATGGCTTTGGTTTTGAACACAGCGGTGCAGTGGTTAAACTGCAAATGTTCTTCAGGCCTTTTGACTATTTCTTGACATGATTATTTCTTCCATGAGTTTTATCTAATTATCTCTTTTCATTGCTGAGACCGAAGAAATTAACCATTGCCTTCGCACAAAGGGTTTTGTTCATATAGTGAAATATATAATTATTCATTTGGGTAACTATTTCTGATGTTGAGCCTTGGAGGTAGTTGGTTCTGTACCATCAGGGTATGGACAGTCAGAGTGACTTTTCCACTGTCTCAAAGGAATGAGGCTTTTGGAGCCGGGCAGATGTTTGACACGATTCCATTCAATGTTATTCTGAACTTCTGCAAATAGCATTTTAAACAATATATCTCCTGTATAATAGTACTATTGAGGATTGGATTGCTGCCATGAGTTGGCATATTATGGGCTGCTGCTGTGCATTTGGAATTGGGGTTGACTTAATGAACTGTTGGCTTTTTAAAGTTGTCCAGAGCTTTAAAGGAAAAGGCTGCATTACTCAGTTTAGAAATGCTTTAGACACTGAAGATAACATGCAATTTATTCTCGAAGGTTTTCACAGCTGGGATCTGATGGTTGTTGTGGGTTTTTTGGGCTCTTTGGCCATGTTCTGAACAACCTTCAGAACATAGCCAAAGAGCCCGAAAAACCCACAATAACCATGGCATGCAATTGCTTAGCTCTACTGTTTTTATATCTATATAGTCCTGTTCTCTGACAATGTTTGGAGCTCTAGCTTGACTAATATGGCGCTTTCATACTGCCTATGCAGGTGATAGTCCTGCAAGACCTTTCCCTTGAATGCATAGGTTTTTTTTTAAATGATGTTATGTGATATGAGACTGACATTGCAGTGAAACAGTGTGGTTCTTGAAAACAATCAGATAGATGAGAGGTCTCATAGTTTTCTTCCATCAAAATAATCAAATAGGCTGAAATCCCATGAGTCATTCTTAGTGAGTCACAGGCTCTTGAGTTATGAATAACACAATTCAATTGAAACCTCGAGGGGAAATGGAGCATTACATGGGACGTGAGCTCCAATGGGCTGAATTGCCTTTAATAATTCTCTTTAAAGTCTATTATACTGGATCGAATAATTACTGGGATTAAATAATAATATTTTACTTTTTCTTTGGTTTGCTACAAGGAGCCACCTATGATTTTAAGTAGTCCTGTCTCTAACAAAGCAGCGCCCAGAGGAGGTATGGTAAAGGGGCTGCTGTGGAGTAAGCACCCCCCCCCCCAGAGGTGGCGAGACAATGAAGCACACAGATCAGCTGTCCGGCCAGGAAATGAACTGTGCCGAACCAGCAGACCAGGGGGTTCTGCCTACCTCTATTTGGCTCCCTCTTTCTTGGGTTTCAGCAACTTTTCAGGATGTGTTCTTTCCTTGACAGCAATATGGTCCATCTGTTTCTATGTGTGCAACCCTTTTTTCTTCTTCGATCATGGCTGATCGAAGAAACTGTAAAGGGACGTCCACATAGGAAATTTTGTTGTTGTTTAGTCGTTAAGTTGTTTCTGACTCTTTGTGTCCCCATGGACCAGAGCATGCCAGGGAAAGAGTGAAGGCAAGAGGAGAAGAGGATGACAGAGGACGAGATGGTTGGACAGTATCATTGAAGTGACCAACCTGAATTTGACCAAACTCCAGGAGGCAGTGGAAGACAGGAGGGCCTGGTGTGCTCTGGTCCATGGGGTCACGAAAAGTCAGACACAACTTAACGACTAAACAAGGCATGTCAACAAACTGGATTTTCAATTTTGGGCCTGTAGGTCCAGCCAGGCCCCCAAAACTCTATGCTAATTACAAGCTCCTGGGATTAGTAGTCCAAAATAACTTCTCCAGGCCCTTAAGAAGACAACACTTTTCTTCTAAATGGTTGTGTTTTTTTCCAGCACTGCATCTATCCTGCTGGTTTTCTGTAGTTCATCCTGAAGCATGGCTGTCATAGCTAAATCTAGCAGCTGCAGTCAGCTTGACTCCACCTAGACTGGAAAGACTCCACCTTAGCAGAGTGAACAAAGAGATCAAAAATAAAATGGGGAGGGGATGAGGGATGAAAGCAAAAGCATCTTTTCTTGGGTATAATATCAGAAATGTGGTGATGCTTGTAGCTGCAATGCAAATCTTCACCAATTAGGTTGCCCCTCGCTATTTTATATTCCCTTTAAATGCTCTTACATTTGACATTTACATGCCATTAAATTGCCAGCTGTAATAAATGACATAAAAATCTTATGCAAACTTGCAAGTGATAGCTCATTTATTGCTTTCTTTGTGGGTTTGGCTCATTGTGGCTCTGACTAACAAAAGTTTTGGCAACCATGCCATTGGGACCTTGTGGATTCTAATTGTATTTTAAAGCTATGGCATAGATATACTGTATTGGACATTTCTGATGATATTGGTCTTGGTGTCTGTTCTGCTACGCATAGGATAAACAGCTTATCCAAATAAATAGCATCCTTTTAACAACAGTAGGATACAAAAGCAGCATTTACAGGACTGATCTTTGACCAAATCTTTTTGAATTTGCCCCCTCCCCATTTTTATAGCAAATGTGGGAAGCACTGAGTTTTATTGGAACAGTTTCACTAGAGGAAGCCCCTTCCTTTTGTGTCCTTTCTTTATTTTAAATCTCATTACACCAGGAATAGGGATAAAAAAAAAGACCGACAGTCTGATTTTCCTCTGAGCCTTTACAAAAAGGACAGGGGCCAGTCGTTTCTATGGGTTTCTTTTGTTATATATTGTTTTGTTATCAACTATAAGTATGCTGTGAAATAGGTGGTTACATAGGACTTACGCTGCCAGACTGTGGTCCTGCTATTTTGGGATTGTCTGCACCAACAACTGGCAACTCTCTAAAGCAGTGGATCCCCACCTTCAGTTACCCAGGTGGTCTTGAACTGCAACTCCCAGAAACCTTGGGCAGCACAGTGAGTACTGAAGGCTTCTGGAAACTGCAGTCCAAGAACACCTGGATTGACTCAAGGTTGGGAACCACTGCTCTAGATGGAAGTCATTACTTGTGTCTTGCCTGGGATGTAACGTGGGGTTTTTTTTAATGGAAGGCATGTGTTTTTCCTTGGAGCTAAGGCCCTTCCATTACCTCGAAAAGGAATGGGAGCCACTGTATCTCCATAAGGCTAGTGCATACGAGCTCCTAGTAGCAAAGGGCTGATACAGTGGGGTCTTGACTTGAGAACTTAATCCGTATTGGAAGGCGGTTCTCAAGTCAAAAAGTTCTCAGGTCAAATCTGTATTTCCCATAGGAATGCATTGAAAACCATTTGTTCCGTATCTGCTCTTTTCCGTCCATAGAAACTAATGGGAAGATGCTATTCCGCCTTCGACCACTAGAGGGGGATATTTTGTTTCTTTTTTTCTTAGGTCAAGAAAGGTTCAGGGAAGGCAGGGAAAAGACAGTCCAGGCAGTCTGAAGGCTCCCAATCGACTCTTTAAACGCTGGGAGGAGTGAGGAAGCAGACAGGCACCCTTTTCACTGGCCAACAGTTAACTGAAAGTTCACATTTTGCACTTTCCCTGCCTCCCACGTGGTTTTTTTTAGTTCTTAACTCAAATCTAAGTATGTAAGTCAAGTCAATATTTTCCTATGAGAGTGGTTCTTAAGTCAAAATGTTCTTAACTCAAGCCGTTCTTAAGTCAAGACCCCACTGTACAGTGACTTCTTTGTTGACTAAGACACTGGTGGACACAGCAGATATAAGTGTTGTTTAGCCTTACGGGGTTCCCCTCTCACATGTGTGAGAGGTACGTTCAGCTTACAGATTATACCCAAAAGGTTTATTTGGCAACTCTGTTGAAGGACAGAAAAGTTTTGCATGAAACATTTAATTTTTCGGATTTCTCCTGAAATGCACATGATACCATGGGGGAAGAACAATGTTTCTATGGTCCATATAAAAAGTACTGGGTTCTTTACTTCTTTTCGTCTTGCATAGCTGTTGGTTTCCATTTGATTGAAGATCTTGTTTCTGCACTCTCCCTGTGTAAAGAGGAGGAAAAGACCCAGTTTTACTAATATTTAACAAAGTTGAGAGGGGTTCATGCGGCTCAAACATAACTCTTTATACCACCCTGAGTTCAACATGTTCTTGGTTAATGCATTTCTCAAGCAAGAACTGCTCTGTTTGATACTTGACAGATACTTAATTAAATGAAAAAGGAAGAATATATTTCACAAGCTGAGGGGGGAGAGACTTATAATTTATTAACTGTACAATTACTAGGAGAAATCCAAATATATTTAGCAAACTAGTTCTCTGGACCTTTGAGCACCCACAGATTCAACTTATTTATCTTTATAAGCTGCAAGTGTGAGCTATAGCCTGTGAATGCATACAAAGTGATACCTAACAGGCATAGCCAGAGAATCTTCAGCAGTGGGAGCAGAAAGCGTTCCCTGAATATGTACACTTATGTGTGTGCACGCACACAGACAGACAGACACACACACACACACACACATACACACAGTTCAAGCAGCCTTGCGACAAACATGGCAAGTTTTACTAATCTATTGCCTCCATATAGGTTTGTGAAACATTTGTACCACCTCATCATCTGAGCCACTGATGTGCTGCATCAACAGCTCTGTTTCAGGAAGGATTGTGCCTTCCTTTTATCCAAAAAGAAAATGAATGAAAAATTAAATCAATGCATTCCTATTTAGTTTACATTTGTTTCGATGTGAAACGAGTGTAAAAACAAATGTGGACAGGTTCGTTTGGATTGCTCACATTTGTTTTGATCAGCCCTGTTAAAAAAAATTACGAACACCGCTCCAGGGGACAGACAGCAGTATAATACCTGCCATATTTGTACTATTTTGTTGGGAAATATGTGGTAGAAGGCAGGACGAGTCTTTGGATGTAATGGGAAGAAGGATTTTGAATGTCATCCTCTGCATAGCAACAGGGAGTGGGGTGTTTAGCTGAATCTGCCTGGCATTTGTCAGGGGCCATTCTCTGATGGAGATGTGCATCACCCACATATATGTCATTTGGATGGGGAACATCAGTCTTACAGGGAGGAGAACAGATGGTGGGTCTTCCTTGAAAGCAGTGAGAAAGCCAAACACAGGTAAAATAAGAACAGATGAACCAACTGAACAAAGAGAAATTAAAAAAAGATGCTTTGAAAATGATAAATCAGGAGGAGGGTGTTCATTGCATGCAGTCCTTCTTCTTGACAGGTGGTTCCCAAACTTGGGCCCAAATGTTCTTGAACTGCCAACTGCCCTGCCCATTGGCTGTTCTGGATAGTGCTTCTAGGAGTTGCCATCCAAGAACATGAGAGGTTCTAAATTTGGGAGCTACAGTTCTAGATCAAGAGTCAGATAAATATTTTCAATCTGCAGAAGAGGATTTTCACATTATAGTTCATTACTGCTATTCCAACATGTACCTTTCAGTTTCAAAAAAATGAGATACTTTTCTTGCCAGCATTAATGGATGAACAAAAGAGCATCTTGTCCTTTTGCAAGTACAAGAGCCTTAGGGATGCACACTATTCTCTCCACAAGGAAATGTCAAGGGGATATCAATGCCAGCATGACTCTTTTTATACTATATTTTCCTAATTTTTTTGTACTTGTTGACTCAGGCAAAAATCAAGCAGTGTGACCTGAAGTCAATTTAATGTAAGAAAAGTCAATTGTAAGATGTTGCCTCAGGACAGATACAGAATATCCTCTAATTTCAAGAGCCCTGCCAATTCAAGGGACATGAGCAGAATCATGATAGGCATCCACTGGAATGGTATAGCTCTGTAAGTTATAAACAAGAAGCATAACCAACCTCACCATCAACTCTTATTTGTTTTAATTTTTATTAGGGTAGAACCAAATCTTATCCAATTCAGATAATTGCTTCAGGACTAAGACATTTCATGGAGCTGGACAAACTAATTAACACATCCAGTTTTAAAAATGTTGCCTTGCATCTTTGAGTTTTCTCAATGAGAATTGTGTCTCCCCAACGCCACTCCCCCCTCTTCCATTTCTCACTTTTTATTTATTTGAAATATTTTAACCCTACTTATCGCCCAAGAATGGGATCAAGTCAGCTTACATAATTACAAACACAGAAATAAAAGCTAAAAACAGTAAAGTGTTCAAATATCAAAGAATTAATAAGATTATATTTTACATGTTAGGTAAAAGCAATAGTAAAAATAGATTCAGAGGCAACAAAATAGAAATTATCCTGTTTAGAGTCTCCTAGGCAGGAGAAAGCTTGCTTGAAGTCCTTTGCCTGCTTGAGGAAGGACAGCAAAGATGGGGCCAGTCTGGTCTCCTGTGGGAGGGAATTCCAGAGTCTGGGAATGCGAAACTACAGACAAACAAATGTAGTTTAAGATAATTCCTTTGAAAGAGAGAAAGATAGAGGGAGAGTGCCTGGGGAGTGTGTATCTCACTAGTCTTGGTGGTAGTGAACAAAGATGCTTCCCCAGGGAGGAGGCCTATAGTTGTATCCATTTATATATTGCAAATGGTACAAAGTAGAGATGGGCATGAACTGGAACACCTGTGATTTGCAATGATTCGTGGTTCGTGGCTAACAACGAATCACAAACTCCCAGAAGAACGAACCGGTTCACAATTTGTTTTTCCAGTTCGTGCCTGGGGAGGTATCTGCTCCTGCCACCTCTGCCTCTGCTGCTACAGGCACATGCTGAGAGGCAGTGGCAGGCTCCCAACAGGAAAGCCAGGCCCATTGCCTCTGAGGATGGCACTGGTAGCAGAACAGGCAGTGGCGTAAGTGGCAGGAGCAGGTAGGCAGAGGTGATGGGGCAGGTGGGATGGGGCAGGTGGGCGCCCTTTTTTGCCAAAACAAACAAAACACCAAAAAGTTCAGTGTTTCATTTTGTGTTAGCACAATGGGATGCCTGAACTGGGTCATGAAATGAACCACAATTCATTGGGTTTTTTGTTTGTTGGCTTGTTTTTGTTGTTTTTTGTTTTTTTGGTTTGTGGTTCATTTCGTACTCACCTCTAGTACAAACATACCTTTGCTCTTTCTAGAAATACTGGCACTCCTCCACTGGCTATGCCTGTGTCCAGTTCTATTTTGTGAGCTGAAAAGCTGGCTCTTAGCAGAACGTCCTCAGAATCTAATGTAAGTCATGGAAATAATGCAAGAATTATTGTGCTAGCCTGTTCTTTGATTGAAGCTTTCTTGGAAGTGTAGAAGAATGCAACCAGTGTTTTTCCCCTTGTATGTTTTAATCAAGAATGATACTCTGGCCTTTTAAAGGAATGTTTCAAGAAGACAGATAATGAAAACAAACTTCTTTCCACGCTGTGTAATGCAGTAATTTAAGTAAAATGCTCCTTTTAAACGGATGAAGCTATGATAGTCACTAAACACTAAAAGCTGAAATGTACCAAAACTATATTTGGATGATTGAAAGCTATTAACATGCTCATGCCTTAACCAACACATTATTGCAATAATATGAAGCCCAGTTTCATACTTTATGCCTAGCATGAGTGGTTATCATGAATTATCTAATTTGAACCTCATTGTTAAAGCTTAGTTTTAATGAATCTATCGCATTTCCACTATAATAACCCATTTTTTTTTCTAATTCTTTTGTTTTGACAAATATTATAAACCATTGTAAAAGGGTGCTTTTTAAAAAAATGTAATGATTAAATGTCTATATTCAACTGGCAAATGTCCTGGCAGGGCTATTACAAGAACAATTAAAGCCACAGTCAACTGATAATATAACCACCAAAACCACAATAGAGGAGATTTCAATAATAAAACATTTAAAAGGCAGCAACAACACAACAACAGCAGCAGCAGCAACAACAACAACATAGACTAGAACAACAATAACAATGATGATGATGATGATGATGATGATGATGATGATGATGATGATGATGATGATGATGATGATGATGATGATGATTGTTTCCCAGGGGTTGGAACTGGGATGCCAACCTTCTGGAATTACCAACAAGGTAACAAGAGAAGCAGTAATAGCAAGGAGCTTCAGAAAGCTAGTGTGAATCCCATTCATTTCGGTGGTGGCATACATATGAAGTACAATAGTAGAGTGCTACTAATACACACATTGAGTTTTGTTTTGATTACTGATTGTTTTGTTTATTTTGCCCATTTTATGCAATTGTATAACTTCTTAGGGAGCCTGGTGCTTTTTTTTTTTTTTTTTTTTTTTGCAAACTATCCAAATTAAAGTAATGTTTAGTAACAAGAGCCAGAATTCTGTTAGTTACCCTTGCCAGCACGTTTCCATGGGTATAACTTCCAGGGGCAAATTGCCTCAAGTTTGTGAGTTGAGAGTAGGCATTTCTAATTACACACCGTTCTTGAGACTCAGTGTATAATAGGAAATGCCTGCACTGACAGCTTAAGTTATGGCAGTTTGTTGCTGAAAGTTATATGGATAGAGTTACGCTAGCACAAATATGTGGTAGGAATCTGGCCATTATTTTACAAATGCATTTTAACCTTTCCCTAACATATTTTGTCTTAGTCTTTTGTGCAGTGAAAGTTTATTTTAAAAGGGATTTGAGGAGACATACATCGTGCATTTCAATGTTCAGTGCCAATGCTAGGGAATCTTTATCAAATCCACACAAGCTGGTGAAGAAGGAGCAATTTCTGACTCATAGAATCGTAACAGAAGAACTTAGTCAGTTTTGGGTTATATCCAGCACAGGATTTGTCAAAAAAATGCTAAAGCTTTACAAGGTTTTGCATAATATATTTTGCTGTAGCCTATCTGCCTGCCCCAGATTTGTCTGAGATGATATTTATTTTGCTCTCTTACATATGAACAGTATAATGAATATTAGCTTTATACCATACAGATATGGAGAAATGGTGTGTCTTCTGAGTCCCTCCATAACATATTTAGAGTTTTTAAAAGGTGTTTGGTGCATATTAGATTGATCTAACGTTCCTTCCCCTTCATTTGGATGGACATTTGCAACCTATGATTTTTAACTACGGCCTTGCATTTTATATCATTGGGGGAGAGTGTTTGTGCAGATGTGGGATAGCTACCTTCGACTTCATCAAACCACTGACTAAACTAGGGCTTGATCAATGTCTCAACGGACTGACAATGGTGGTTCTCCAGAGTTCCAAACACGAGTCTTTTTCAGCTCCACCAGGAGATGCCGGGAATGTGGACTCCCTCCAGCACACATAAGATTGTGCTGCCAGACTGAAATGCTGTATTCAGTAACCTGGGAGCATGCGGGACTTACTTCTCAGGAGACAGTAACTGGATTGTGCTGCTAGGTGCTTGTTGTAGGTACAGTGGGGTCTTGACTTGAGAACTTAATCCGTATTGGAAGGCGGTTCTCAAGTCAAAAAGTTTGCAGGTCAAATCTGCATTTCCCATAGGAATGCATTGAAAACCATTTGATCCGTATGTGCTCTTTTCCGTCCATAGAAACTAATGGGAAGCTGCTATTCTGCCTTCGACCACTAGAGGGGGATATTTTGTTTCTTTTTTTCTTAGGTCAAGAAAGGTTCAGGGAAGGCAGGGAAAATACAGTCCAGGCAGTACAGGACCAGGCAGTCCGAAGACTGTCTCCCAATCCACTCTCTAAACGCTGGGAGGAGTGAGGAAGCAGACAGGCACCCTTTTCACTGGCCAACAGTTAACTGAAAGTTCAAATTTTGCACTTTCCCTGCCTCCCACGTGGGTTTTTTTCAGTTCTTAACTCAAATCTAAGTATGTAAGTCAAGTCAATATTTTCCTATGAGAGTCGTTCTTAAGTCAAAATGTTCTTAACTCAAGCCGTTCTTAAGTCAAGACCCCATTGCATGCAGAACTGCTGGCATTAAAGTGCTGGGAGAATCAGGTGTGCTGAAGCAATCAATCACAGCCCTTCATGATATACACACAGAGAGAGAAATTCATACACTGGCCATTGTGTTAAAAAAATAATAATAACCTGCCAGCATCCAAGAATCTGTGGGAACATCAGGTTGAGAAGGTGTGAGACAATGACAAGTTAAGATTTTGTGGGACTTGGAGATTCAAACAGACAGCATAATACACCAGATATAACAGTAATAGAATGAAGAAATGTCTAGACAATTGACATTGCAATTCCAAGGGATGCCAGAGTTGAAGATAAAGAATTGGAAAAATTAACAAAATACAGAAATCTGGCTGTAGAAATAACTCACTTGCGGATGAAATGCATTTCAGTGGTCCCCATAGTCATGGGGCATTGGGAACAATACCCTGAAATTATATAAAATATTATAATCTACTGCAGAAGAACACGAGCAGAGCTGCAAAAAACAGCGATATTAGAAACAGTATATACCTATATTACACCAAAATTTAACTGATATGTAGGTTTTTTTATTAAAGCTTGTATCTGTTATATATTACCAGTCAAAGACTGTCTCTGGTATTTCTGAATAATAATATAGTTGTTAGTGGTATTTATAGTGGAGGCATACATACAAGCATTCCATTTCTTGCTCCCAGAATAAATTGGTAAAACAGACCCATCAGTGACTCACTTTAAGTGCTTTAAATGGACGTCTTGCCAGTCTGGTTGTTCTCAAGACTTAGTTAAGCTACTGTACTGGGTTTTGTATCTGCCTTAATTAAAGATGAAAGGTTAAAGCGGTATACTTTGAGTATAAGCAAGCCATGTACCGATGGGGGATCATCTCACTCCCAAAGTAGGGGTGAATGGTTACCCCTAAGATTTTAAACATCCAACAGCTGCTTATTTCATTCATATTCTGACTTTCCTTCATGGAACTCTAAATAGAACACATAGTTCTTCTCAGTTTTGTCTGAGCCTATAGGGTAGGTAAACTAGAGAGAGAGGGAGACAGAGACAGTGACCTGACATCCACCAGAAAGCTTTGTTCAAAGCAGGAGGTTTGAACATGGGTCTCTGTGATCCTAAGGAGCTTATGCTGCTCCTAGCTGTTAGTAGAGGCTCCCAGTTGTATGTGACTTGCTCATGTGTATATATTTTGGTTCATTTTAAATGTCATTTTAGAACATCTGGCTATTCTAAAAGGCCCCACAGGCAGTTTATTTATTGAGTTCATATCCTGCCTCTCCTCAAATAAACTCGTGGCAAGCTGGCACTTCACTTTATCCTCACAGCAACCTTGAGGCTGACAAAGAGAGGACAGAGAGAGAAAGAGATTGACAGGTCCAGATCACTGGGTAAATTTTATGGCTCTGTAGAGGTGAGAGCAAAAAATGGTCTGAAGCTCAACATCAAAAAACTAAGATCATGGCCACTGGTCCCATCACCTCCTGGCAAATAGAAGGGGATGATATGACAGATTTTACTTTCTTGGGCTCCACTGCAGATGGTAACAGCAGCCACGAAATTAAAAGACGTCTGCTTCTTGGGAGGAAAAAGATGACAAACCTAGACAGCATCTTAAAAAGCAGAGACATCACCTTGCCGACAAAGGTCCTCATAGTCAAAGCTATGTTTTTTCCAGTTGTGATGTATGGAAGTGAGAGGTGGACCATAAAGAAGGCTGACCGCCGAAGAATTGATGCGTTTGAATTGTGGTGCCGGAGGAGACTCTTGAGAGTCCCCTGGACTGCAAGGAGAACAAACTTATCCATTTTGAAGGAAATCAACCTTAAGTGCTCACTGGAAGGACAGATCCTGAAGCTGAGGCTCCAATACTTTGGCCATCTCATGAGAAGAGAAGACTCCCTGAAAAAGCCCCTAATGTTGGGAAAGTGTGAAGGCAAGAGGAGAAAGGGACGGCAGAGGATGAGATGGTTGGACAGTGTCATCGAAGCGACCAACATGTGGAAGACAGGAAGGCCTGGCATGCTCTCGTCCATGGGGTTACAAAGAGTTGGACACCACTTAACAACTAAACAACAACAAAGAGGTGAGAACCTGGCTCTCCAAAGTCTAAGTACAGTCCTCATGTTCCTGTGTTCTGTTAATTGATTCACTGAGTGAGGGATGTTTTGGTTTTGTCTGGCTATGCTCCTTTTTGCAAGTTAGCTCTGTTTGAACACCTGTCTAATCCAGGCTTGATCTAAAACCAAAACAGGCTGAAGGAAGTAGAGTAGAGGCATAGAGGTTGCCCATACACAGCACACACATGTGGAGCAGACTTGTCAGCAGGTGCTAACTACAATCTTTCCCATCTAAGTATCATTAAAGTGTAGTTTATTACATTTTGTTTTTGTTTTTTAATCCCTAATTCTGAGTCTGTAAAATTTGCCTCTGCATTAATTATCAGGAGTGTTCAGGAGCTAACCACAGTGTTCTGGATAAATGTTTACATGTACCAGGAAAATAACATGGAGAGGGGACAGGGAAGGAATGCTCAGCCGTGGTGCATATTCAAAAATTCATAAACAATGATTTATGAAGGCTAAAATGATTATCTAATGTGGGCCTATACAGTGGTGCCTCGCTTAACGATTGCCTCGCTTAATGAGGAAATTGCTGTACGATTAGGTTTTTGCGATCACTTTTGCGATCGCAAAACGATGGTTTAAATGGGATTTTTCCGCTTTGCGATGATCAAAATGGCCACCAGGTGAAGAAAATGGCCCCCCACTGTTTTTAGGAAGGCTTTTTCGCTTAACAGACACCAGAAAATGGCTGCCGTATGGAGGATCTTCGCTGGACGAGCAGGTATTCAGCCCACTGGAACGCATTGAATGGTTTTCAATGTGTTTCAGTGGGTTTTTTATTTCGTTTGACGACATTTTGGCTCTACAGCGATTTCTCTGGAACGAATTAACGTCATCAAGCGAGGCACCACTGTATGTCATTAGATTTTTTTTTAACGGTTATAAGTCAATGTATTCTCGAAGACTTTCACAGCCGGGATCCGATGGTTGTTGTAGGTTTTTCGTCTGTTTGTCTGTACTCTGAAGGTTTTTCTTCCTAACGTTTCGCCAGTCTCTGTGGCCAGCATCTTCAGAGGACAGGAGTCAGAACTCTGTCTGTGCTCTGGTGTAGTTTGTAGGATAGTTGAGTATTCCCATAAGGTTATAAGTCAATTGCACAAATTCAAGCCCAAAAGCAAAGCATCAACTTGTTGAAATATAGTATTCAGACTTGTGTGAAAATGTTGGATTTAAATTGGCCTGAAGGATGCACTAAATGAGAACTGGAAAAGGGCTCACCTTTCTGTGTGAAAATTAGAAACACTGAAACTCTGAGTAAAGGACTATGTTGTTCTCCTGGAGAAATAATTAGCCTCACTTACTTCTTCCCTGCTCTTCTGATAGGTATTTAATGTGTTTTGCTTGCCTTTAGCAGGAGGCCAATTTCCTCCTTGATCAAAGCTTCAGCAACTCTAAAATAATAATGCCCCAGCTTGAAGCCTATTAACATTCACAACAAACCTTGCCTGCAAAGTGCAATAAACAAAGGTAGAAAACTAAAGGACATCAGATAAGAAACAAGCTACTTGACTCAGATCTGTAGGTGAACTTTCTCTTTTCTTTTCTTTTTTTTTTAAAGAGTAAGTTCTGCCAGGAAGCAGGAAGGGATAGGGCGCAGGGGAAAAAAAATAAGTTGAGCCTTCTTGCCAGTCTGAGATCTTTCAATAATAATCACTCGGAAAATTAAACACGTGGAAAGTGGAATAAAGGTAGGATATGAGAGTTTGCAGATCAGGACAAAGTATTTCATAAGGTGGAAGCCTACCAGGAGTTGTAATTGGTGACTAATTTGAATGAGAAAGCCCTGGACTGGAGTTTCTACTTCACAGCCCTGCCTTATTGCTTTCAGTAATGTTTGAACCCAGCTAGTGAAAGAGAGCTCAATCCAAGTGGGAAGGTGATGGATATTTGTATTAATTTCTCCCTTCATTCTTTCCAGCTTAACATGCTGCTTCTATGCCAGGGATTGGATTCCCTCTCCAGTGCTCTAAATAACCCTTAACAAGTAGGAGTCAAGTAGGCTAACTAGCTCTAACACTGATGCATTTAGCGGCTGCTCAATTTGCAAATCTCTTCATTTCAAACCAGGCACCATTGATTCTTGGGGAATCTGGCAGTCAAGAGTGAAGGTCTCCCTGTCCTTTTCTCATTTGTGTCGAGTGGATCTTAAACCTTCATCCTTCAGAACAAGTGAAGAACAAATACATGACACAAGGTCATTTTGCTGACAATAACAAAAGTAGGGAATACTTGAAGAGGAAGTGTTTGATTGAGAAACAGAAACCCATTTGAGAAGTTGGTTGTGCCCACACGGTCGGTCCCAGTGTCCTTACACATCTTATTTAAGAAGATTGTTATTTTAATGTTTTGGAAAGCAGAGTAGGGTATATAGAACAGAAAGGTGGGTCCAGAACAGTTTCTCTCTTCCAGAGAGGAAGAGAGAGAGAGAATGCCAGAGAGGAGGGGGAGAAAGAAAGAGAGAGTGGGGGCTACATTCACAGTTTTAAAAGTATTAGTATGTCCTCTAGCAGAAAGAAGCCATAGGCACCCAGTTAGTGGGTGACATGCCATCCACTTCACTTGGGCCACAAGCCACCTTAGGAGAAGTTAAGGCAACTCAGAGAATCTTGGTGATGCCCCATCATCTCCCCATAGCTATCAACAGCAGAATTGTCCCCAGCCATTCTAGTATGGTGTTGACCCCACTGAGTCCAATGGGGAGGCTCCAGCTCTCTTTCCTTCCCCATCTGACAGTTGCCAGGAAGGGTAACATTACAAGGAAAGTGATCCTCCCATCTGTATGAAACCTGGACAGCTTCTCAGTTTGGTTATTGCTTGAACAGAGATCAGGTAAACTAGAGTAGGGAATATTTGGCCCTCCAGATGTTTTGGATTGAAACCCTCCCTTACCATTGGTCAAGCTGGGTGGAGTTGATGGGAGGTATATGATGATGATGATTGTCATCATCATAATTGAACTGCCGAGCTGGAAGGGATCGTGTGGATGTTTGAGTCCTGCTCCTGTGAAGGAAGCACAATGAGGAACTCATATCTGATATCAGATATCTGAACCGTGATGAAACATTTGGTGGAAAATGGTTCCCAAGCCCAATATAAATGCTTCGGTACTCCCCAAAGGAAGGGCTGGTTGTAAATGCAGTGGGCATGGGCTTGATTAGTTAATTTGAAATTTCCTTTTTAAACATATCCAAAATGATGCATTTTATTGTGCACATTTAAGTTCTACCATATACCCAAGTATTGTGGGAAAATGTCTTCCAGATGTTTAGGTTTATCCAGTTCACTTCCACAACTAGATGTAGTTACAAGTAGAATAAATATAAAACAAGCTTACAGGCTTCATTGCCTGCTATCTGAAACTCATGTCTGCATATAATTGATGGGAAATTCAACTCTACCTGGTTTGTGTGATATGTGATAGCTTACTGCAGATATACTTAAATTATTCAGTAGCTTCACAGCAGAAGCATGAGAATGTTTATTCCTGAAACTGTGTCCTATTTAACTGTGCTAATTGAGTTGCTGTGTGCAGTAGTCTTGCATCTTAAGCAGAACTTGGAAATCTACTTTTAAAAAAAAAACAAAAACCAGTCTTTTTAGCAGTAAAACCTAGTTACAGATGATGTTCTGTGCTAGTATTACCTAAGAGTGGTTGTTGTTATATGTTCATGACTTATGGCAACCCTACGAATTAATAACTTCCAAAAGGTCTTATCAGTAATGACTCTGCTCAGAATTTTTATTGGATCAGTTGTCCCTGGCCATGCTAGTACGGTGTTGACTCCTTTAGGTCTTCTTCTTCTACTACTATTGTGTACAAATTCTCCTAGTGTTATTGTCTTTTCCAGAGAGTCTCATCTTCTCATAATAGGCCCATGCTTGTAGAATGAATTCAGGCTCGGTTTGATCTAGAACCCATTTATTTGTCTTTCTGGCAGTCCATAATCTCTTTAAAGCTCTCCTCCAACACCACCACTTTAAATGCGTCTTCTTCTCAACCTGTCAGCTTCCTTCATTGCCCAACTTTAGTGTGCAGTAATTAGGAATACCACAGTACGGATGATCTTGGCTTGGTCTCTAATGTCAAATCCTTATACTTCAACATTTCCTCTACTCTCTTCATAGCTACCCTTATAAGTCTCGGTCATCCTCTGATTTCTTGGTGGCAACCTCAATTTGTACTCCAAACTCCACTGCAAACAAGAGTGATGTTATCTCTTCTTAAGTTACAATGATAATGTAACTGAGCTATACCATATTTATTGAATAAATGAATTAATTACAAGTAAGTAGTTATATCCATACTCATAACTTTGGTACAACTATTGAAAGATATGACTCCATGAATTGTTGTATATTCTGTTTACCCAAGAGGAAAAGAATGTGAATGAGGCCACTCCCTCATTTTTTTAAATGAGATACAGTTGAATGACACCTTGTTCAATGCTGTCAAATGATATTTGGATCCCACTTTGAACATATTAGGTGGAATATTTCAGAACTCATTATTAATGTGGGATAAGGCATTTAATGAAATGTAATTCTTTTTCTCAGCCTCAGATGAGTGGAGAGCAGGTCTTTCAATATAAAACCAGAATCCTATTATAGCTATGGTTAATGAAACCCTTGCATACTCTTTAGGCACTTCAGAAATTTAGTTGTAGATAAAGTAATTTTTATAAAATATAATCCCTGTTCTATTCTGCTTGAATGTTGAAATTACAATTTAGCCTCAATATTTGCATAAGAGGACTACTTCCATATCAACAAACCGGGAAAAAAAAGAGTACACTCTCTTACATAAAATCATGTATTGTTATTTATGTTATAAGGTGAACAGGAAACTATTCAAAAAGAGTTACAGCAGATTTGCAGGTCATCTCACTCAAGAGGCTTTTTAATGCAGCGGTATCTGTTACTGTAGTTGAATAAAAACTTTTATTGAAAAACATCTTGAAATCAGACGTGGACTAGATAGTTTTTCAAATGGAAGATAACTTCAAAAAGAGGATTGTCCTCAGTGTGATGAAATGGATAACCACACTAAAATATTGCACTGCCGTAAACTGGGCTTGTATTCAAGTCCTCCCTTAGCCATGGAAACTTGCTGGGGGTGTAGAATTCGTAAAAGCCATTTCTTAAATATTTCACCTTTTTTGGGTCTCTGTGAGTTTATTCCTATTTGATGGAACATAACAACAAATGTCTGGGGGCACCTGTGTAATTACAGCTGCAAATCTTCATTGGTCTCATTCTTGTTGTCAGTAATGAGAATGAAAGTTCTGGCAAGAACCAGTTTTTTGCATCACTTGCACAAAAATTAGGATAGCTGCTGCCTTGAGGCATGGAGCGGGAGGCAGGGATTGCATCCTTTTGATGCATCAGCTGCTCCTTCTGCCTCTGCCCAGATTAAGGGCCCCTGCTCTCACTTTCTTCCTTCCTCAGATACTTTCATTTTTAAAGCAGGCTTGGATTGGATGTACAGTACCTTCCCGTAAACATTGTCTTTGAATGAAGGATTGTCCTCTAACAGCCCTTTTAGACAATGAGATTTCCTCTGTGAAGTACGTAGGCCATTTAGGGACCCAAAGAAGGTTCTTTATCTTTGGATATGGTTTTCAGTCATGAGACATGACGGATTGCAAGGAAATGGAAGTAAGAGGGTTCTGCTATAAGCTGTAATGACTGCTGGGCTATGTTGCCCTTTTCCTCACCACCTGGTGGATGTGTGAAGCCTTTCCTATGGCAGATTACCTTGAACCCTCGCCGGTCTACTTCAGCTTGTTGGGAGGATCAGCCACTGTTGCATAGTCTAGATGTCTGGCCTGTTAAAAGCTGGCATTTGGGTTTTGGATTTTCCCCCACCCACCCCAAATTTCTACACACATGGGCGCACACACATTCAATTTATAAAGCTCTTAATTCCTTCATTTGCCATTTGCTGAAATTAGGGCAAGGAACATTAGCAACATGTAAAATCCTAGAAGCTACTATATGAGGAACGTCTCCTTATCAGCACATTATTTCATTGCAGATTATTCCAGACGTTTTCTGCAATAGCGTGCCTTCAATTCCATGTGACTTGGGGCGGATTTATATTTTTTAAAAGCAGGATTAAGAGAGTCTGTAAGTAAATTTAGGAGTTCAGCTGTGAACTGTGTCTGAAAACTGCATTGCATTTCACGATTCTTCGTAAGGTTGAATGTCTAGCGAAAAGACAACTTTACTTCTGCTCTGACTGGCATCTAGCATCAGTCGGATGAAGTATGGTACCTTATTCTCTCTCTGGAGAGTTTCCCTCTGCTGATGCCACGTCCCGTTATTGGCTATTTTATGCTGAGCTTTGAACTACGCAGCTATTGGAAGGAGCACTAAAAGCTAAGGAGTGCCTTTTACTTTCAAGAACATATATAGTTGTCTACTTTTGTGTGCGTGCTTTTTCAGTCAGCCTTGCACTGTATAGGATATATACTGCAACCGAAGACTTTGGGAATGAACAGAGCAAAATTCTCGAGAGCCTGCAGAATTAAAAAAATTTGGAAGGTAAGTGAAATAACAACCTGGTTTTTTTCTCTTTTAAATGATAAGAAAGTTTGAGATTTTCTACTGCTGGTAGGAAATAACAAATGCAAGTTCATATATAACTTTAAGAAAATAATAACATCATTTTAATAAATAAATAAATAAATAAATAAATAAATAAATAAATAAATAAATAAATAAATAAATAAATCCTAGTTGGAAAAAAAAAGTATTTCTCTGTGTTTCCATTTTTATAAGTCCAGAAGCATGTTATTTGAAGAAGCTAAACAGATTTCTTCTGCAGTTGTTTTGCTTAAATGCAGCTGCTAAAATACGGTTTAAGAAGTCCGCAGCATAGCTGGTCTGTTTAAAAATCCCTGATTATTAAAATCTCTCCAGTACTTGTCATCAAAAAATGAGGGCAAAAAATGATTTTAGGAACAGGGAATTATGTTGGGGGAATTGTGTTTGGTTTCTGGTTTTACGAGCTAAAGGACAATTAAAGAAGTGAAATATACAGAGTTGTGAAAAGACTGGTGATATTTTGAGGGAACTGCTGTTCAACTGTAGTTTAGGCATCTGGCTGGAGATTCCCCACTGTGCCTCCTTGAGACAGGCTGGACTCGATGATCTATTGGATCCCTTCCAGCTCTGCAGATTATAAGATTGGAAGATATAAGGCACTGCCTCCATATGTAGGTTTATACTGTAATATGAATTGTTTGATAGTTCAGTGGTTTAGGCACCTGGAACAAGAGGCTGGGAGTTGGATTCCCCACTGTGCCTTCTTTATAGGGTCTGGACTCGTTGATCCATAGAGTCCCTTCCAGTTCTGTAGTTCTAAGATGATGATAGTGGTGTTGGTGATGATTTATGACAATTGCAGCTCAGTGGGGTTAAAAGAAGACCCGTTAGCTCTAGCTGCTCTATATCTTCATTCCTATGTTAATGAAAGAACAGCTATTCCTGTGACAGAAGTGCATTTTATGGGGTACATGCAACAAGTGATTTTTCTCCTGGTGTTTTTTATCTTTACATTGATTTCTTCCTATTTAGTCTGCAAGTGGGAAGTTTTACAACCCCGAAACATCAATAGAAATCAGTTACAAAGACTTGTAACAACGGAATACCTATGCCTCTTCCAATACCACCAAGCCACTGAATTTTAAAGACAAATAGCAATCGACCCCAAGCTTATATCTCATCCTGGTTTGAGAAGTGATTTATAGTATGTGCAGTGGTAAATTTAGAAGTGTAGGTACTTATCGTGATAGTCCTCATAACCATGTTCCCCCCACCTCCAATAAGGAGAGTGAAAAAATGAATAAGCCAGTACTGTCTGTATTGATAAATAAAGAACAGGGCTTTCGTGAAGTTAATGGCTCTTAATTTCCCAATAAAGATCACAGCACCCTCAAATGTCTGCATTACAACAGTGAAAGCCTGCAACATCACACTGTTTCCAGGAAAATCTAGTTTTCTCCCATAAGCTCAGAGAGACCAGAGAAGGGCTAAGGACTGAGTAGTTATTTCGTAGTTACTGGGACTCAGAAAGTCCCAGGGCTTGGACACTGTGAGTCCTGGCTCCTCTCTACACCGCTGCTCAGACAGTTGTCTAGCTTGGTATATTTTGCTGTGTTGTATCAGTTGAAGTTGTTCAAAATATAAAAGATGGCTGGAAAAAATATCAGCCTAAATCTGATTTGGGATTGACACAGGTTACTCAATTCGGTATACCACCGCTGAAATTGTGAAGCAGCAATGCAATCTGGCTAGGCTGCATATTTGAAACTGTGGGATTTTAGGAAGCAAGGCTATTAAAAACAGTTGGAATAAAACTCTGAAAAGTAGGCTGATGTCCACAGGAACACAGACATTGATATTATTTTACTGTAGAAATCATTGCTATATGATGATAATACTCTGTAAAGGTGGGACATGGGTGAGTATACTTCTATTGCAGCCTTACTTTCCCACTATAATGAGGAGCGAGGACATTCATGCTGAAATCCTGTTGCTTAGCATAGTAAGCTGAAACTAGAATAGGTTCATTGAATCAGTGGAATGTATGGAGAGGTTGACTCTCCAGATCTCCACTGAGTCCATGTACCTATTCTGATTGCAATTTACTATGCTAAGCAACAGGATTTTAGCCTTAATATGCTGGGGCAATATTAGTAACAGGATTCCTGTTGCTTCCATGGCCTAATAAATTAATCACACTTTTAAAATATGACACATTCAAGTTAAATAGGTTAACTTCTAGAGAATGAGGGAAGAGAAGTTTGGACAAAATACCATTTTTTCCTGTTTGAGGCCAAAAGGGAAAAAAATCTCACCAGAAGAGAATTTTGAGAGGTAGAGTTGAAATAAAATATACAGCCAGCCCATCATGGGAGGTGGCAATGTCTGGATTGGGCATTAAAACCTCATTATAGCACCTTGCAAATCAATATAATAACCATACAAATGAGCTTTTTCGGTTCCTTAAACCTTTGGGCTTAAGTTGCTTTGCAGTTATGCTTCAAAAAGTAGGCTATTTCTAACAACTGCATTTTAAAACTGTTTTTATTTTAAATAATATATGCTTCCTTTCAGAATAAAAAGGCTCTCAAGGTGGCCTAGATCACCGCAGCCAAATAAATCTGTTGCTTCTTCTTCTTCCTTCTCTGTGCCGATTTGGAGACAGGGAACGTTTGTTTTTCAACTGTTACCACCCAAAATCCCACAGACAGAATGGACCACGGCCCTACACTCTTTGGGATTCAGGGAACTGTATCTATTTAAATAAATATATGTAAAAAGCTCAAACCAGGCATTTACTGTTCAGATCCGTTCCATTCTACGGGGTTAAGATCTACTTCAAGAATCAGCAGGTTGTGACCTGGGGCTTTCCCAACCTTCTCTCCTTTCAGCAAAAACTGCCCCTCAAAGCATTCCGGATCAGCGATTTACCTTTTAAATAGGTTGCAGTTCTGCACCCTTTAGCGCTAAGAAATGTCCACCATCCAAAGCCACAACTGAAGTTGAAACCACTTCCATTTTTAGTTTTTTCCCCCTTAGGGGGTTAATTTGTGCAGTCTATATGGCCCCCCTGCAAGAAAACCACCGCCACCACTCCGACCTGTTGAAGGTGCCCTTCCTGCATTATGCGGCTAGCCTAAAACGTGTCTCTTACGCTGTCGCTGGCTGTCATATGCATCGAGAGCCTTCCTCCAGGCTCCTTTTTTTCTTTATCTTGGCCACCATCCTGCCATTCAGATCACCATTCATCTGAACCTGACAGATTGCTTCAGACATGTGGACATTCTGAGCTCTCCACTGTAAAGCCTTTTGATCAACATGTTTGCAGTGCTCCGAAGACTTAAGGATGCGACCACTGTCATTGTTCCTAATGGACAGTGGTTCAATGAAGTATCATTAGTGATCAACAGCAGAGTCATGAACCTCTATTGCCTCGGTTCTGAAAGGGTAGAGAAAATATTATGTGCTCTGCATAAAATCTTTGTTTAGAAAATGTGTAATTTACATCTCTGCATTAGGCAGCAGAGTGCCTACTGCGGTAAATCATACAGAGAAGTATTTAGGCACTATTTTAATGGATTGTTTTGCTCAATAGACTAAAATGACTTATTATAGTTACACATGTACGTAATAAGTTGTTCTCGCCTGCAGTGACAATTTTTGGAATGAATGCATGTGTTATAGAATAATTCTCCTTGAGTTTGGAATGAAAGAATGTTTCAGAGTTTAGGAAATAATTCTTTGGCTTCTGAGGAAAATGTAGCATCCCATATGTTTATTGTTTCAGGTTTATGATTTGCTTATTAAGGAACTGTGTTAGGATTATGGTATTTGCTCACAGATTCACTGACAGAGTGGAGCAGCCTTGTGACTTCTGAATAAAATAGCCACTCTGGACAGTGGTATGAGGCAAAAATGATGCTTCCTGTTTATTAGCAAGAATATCCATTTAAGGAAAGTGCAAAGGATAAAGAACCCTAAACTTAGATAGGGAAGCCCTAGAGTTGGCTTTCACATTTGCAGATATGCCGTTCTGTACTTAAAATGGAAGGGCAAAAAGAAACAGGGCATGATCAAAGATGAAGAAAGCCTGAGCATATTTATCTTTATGGAGATTTGGCAAACAGTGCAGGGAAATCGTCCCAGAAGGAGACCACAGCTGCGATACAAGGATATCTGCAAGTGGGATCTGAAGGCGTTAGGAATGGACCTCAACAGATGGGAAATCCTGACATCTGAGCATTCAGCCTGGAGGCAGGAGGTGCATCAGGGCCTCTCCCAATTTGAAGAGACCCTTGTCCAGCAGGCCGAGGCAAAGAGGAAGTCCCGAAACCAGCAAAATCAGGGAGCTGGATGGGGCACAGATTGTATTTGTCTTCAGTGTGGAAGGGATGGTCACTCTCGAATTGGCCTTCTCAGCCACACTAGACACTGTTCCAAGTCCTCCACACAGAGCACGTTACCATCGTCTCTTGAGACTGAAGGATGCCTAATCTAAAAATCTAGGCTACCTGCTCTATCTCTGTACTGACTACACCTCTCTACACTGGTGCAGATCCTTTGCTATTTGCATTGGTGTGTCAAACCCACAACACTACATTTTGATCTTTTAAAAATAACCAAGTATGCACTCTGAACACACGTTCCATTCTTACTTCCAGAAGCAAGAATCTTTAGAAAATACTGATATTAAATATTAAGGCAGAAATAAACATGTGGATCTTTTAATATTTTTTTTTCAATCTTGCATTTTGACTGTTATAAAGATATAGTTTAAGTCCATTCATAATAGGATGAAAAAATAACCAGTGAAATCTTAGTTGAAATGCAAAGCTACACAAGGGAGGAATCCTGTTCTCAGAATTGTTGGCAGGATAGTTCGTTGAGTTAGGTATCTAGGTGTGAACCCAGAGGTCAGGAGTTTGATTTCTCTCCTTTGCCTCCTAGGGGAAGAGCCAACCTATGTGGCCTTGAGCAAGCTGCACTGTGCCAAAATGCCCAGGAGGCAATGGTAAACCACTTCTGCATATTCTCTACCTGAGAAGGTTTGCCGTAAATCAGAATTGACTTGATGGCAACATGATTATTATTATTATTTTAGGTGCCCGGAGGAGGCTTTACTGGCCTGCCTCCTCTGGGCACTGCCTCTGAGTGGGCTGTTACTGGGGGAGGCGGGGTTGGAAACTGCCAAACACCTCTTTGGCTGAAAAATGAACTGATGCGAATCACCGAATCAGCAGTTCATGCCCATCTCTAATTATTGTTACCTGTATTCAGGTAAGGGGACCCAAAAAAAACCTGCAGAAAAAAGGAGGAAAATGTGGCAGTTCAGGTGTTGGCTTCGGGCTGTCTTCACCCAACTACTGCTATTTAGATGCTGTCCAACTCCCAGCATCTCCAGGCTGTCTAGGGAAGCAACAGGAAAAGACATTCCGTGCCTTGCTCTCCCCTTCGTCCAGAGTCCTTACCAGGTCAGCATTAATGTGTTGCCTTAAAAGTTTGCAGTTAACCCTGTGTGTTATTTAGAACAAATCTACTTAATTATGTAGCAACACCTTAAATAATATTTTTGAGATACTGATTTTATTTTATTTTTTTACTTCATGGGCTTCAGCTGTTCCTTTTGCCATCTATCTTGTGGTTATCTTTGTAGTTTTCAGTTTATTTCACTACCAAGGAATATTTTTGAAGTTGCGTTTCTAATTCCCTTTGGTTACCTTCAGTTGTCATAAGGAAGCAGGTTCAAGAACTTGGTACTGTAGAAGACTTCGCGGGTGGTTGGTCGCTTGCATTAACAGATGGCTTTATGTAATGCCATTTTTCAGCCTGTTGCTAAGATAGAGGGAACTCTGTCACAATTCTGCAGTGGAATTGGGGATGTTGTCCTGAAGTAGCTATTTGTAGACAATTCTATGTTTTAATGACTTGGGGGGAAAACATCCTGTAATTATTTGTCCATTTATTGTCAGTGGATTAATGCAAGCAATATTCTACATTTTACACCTAGAGACAGACATAGACTGCACCGTTTTGACGAAAGCTTGGCCTTCAGTGTCACTCTATGAGTCACAGCTCCATTGTAAGTCACTTTGATTGCAAACAAAGGTGATTCAGTGGGTTGATCTAGATGTAGTCATGTTTAGAGCAGATGCACCAAGGTTAACACAGGACTTACCACAGTAACGCTCTTAGCAACTGACTAACTTACAGCTTCTGCTTTTCAGAAGCTCTACACTAAATATGACTAAGCTCATCGTGTTGGCACACACACTGCAAGCTGGCTTTACATAGCTACTTTGTGTACTGTTTTTCCAAATCCATTGAGATGGCTGTTAGCACAGATTAATTCAATATATGCCATCATGGATGAGTTTTAACTGTACCTCCTCATCCACCGCAATACTGGCTGGCACTGTTTATCCTGGTAGAATTGTATGGATTGGACAGTTGCCATTTTTGAGGGGAGAAAGCCTGCCAAATGTCAAATGAATAAGTGCAGATGGTTCTGTGTAAGAACAGCCATTGCAGATTTAGACATTGCAGGCAGGAAGGAATACATGGAAATCTCTATTGGGTTTTGTGTGGCTTTTTTGCAGGAGCAAGGTGATTCATGCCTGCCGCAGGAAGTTGGTCTAGCTGAAGAATCTGCAACATTTCTGAAGGATGGCTGCAGTGGTTTTTATGGAAGTCTTCAAATTTGTGAAAGAAAAACTGTTTGCTTCCTTTTATCCTCCTCCTCCTCTCTCTCTCTCTCTGCTTTCATGTGTCCTTAGACAAGAAAGCAAACATTTTGTTAAGACAGATAGGTGTACGGGCTAAATAGGGAAATTTAATGAATGAAAAACAGTCCAAGACATTTCTATTTCCACCTAAAAGGTAAAGGTTCCCCTTGACAATTTGTCCAGTCGTGACCGACTCTAGGGGGCGGTGCTCATCCCCGTCTCCAAGCCGTAGAGTCAGCGTTTGTCCATAGACAGTTTCCATGGTCACGTGGCCAGCACGACTAGACACGGAATGCCATTACCTTCCCACCATGGTGGTACCTAATTATCTACTCACATTTTTACGTGCTTTCGAATGGCTAGGTTGGCAGGAGCTGGGACAGGTGGATGGGAGCTCACTCCATCACGTGGATTCAATCTTACGACTGCTGGTCTTCTGAGCTTTTCAGCACAGAAGCTTCTGTGGTTTAACCGGTAGTGCCACCACGTCCCCCTTCCACCTTACCTGACACCAAAGTCACTGAAAGTGCAATAGAAAGAGATTAAATGATGGACTAGAACATGCTGTTCTAGAGGCAGGAGGACTTGATCATTCAGCGTTTTCCGAGCCAGCATCAAACCATACATCTTCCTGAGTCTTACGGGTTCTGCAAAAACTCTTCTAATGTTCTTGCTGCTGGAAAAGAGAACTATCAAAGAGTACTGGACAATAGAACAACCTGCTTTACACCCTCCATGCTCCAGAGCACTAGGATCTGAGGAGCCTGACAGAACATCTACTAGGTTTTGAAGGAGAGCTGCTGGTCCCTCCTTTCTGCCCTGCTGTTCTCCTTCTGTAGTGAGCAGAGGGACCTGCTTTGTCAAATACGTCAAAGCTGCTTCTGAAGCTCTGAGCGAGTTCAGGTACAGATTCAGTCTGTTTTGAGAAACCCTGCTTTGATTGAAATATCTCCTGACTCTTACTAAATGAACTTCCTACAGTTCAAGATTAAAGCCAAAATGGGTCCGGGGGGGGGGATGGGTCTGACCTAGTCATTATGTAGTTTGTTTTATCATCTTGGTGATCCCCAGTGTCGTATAGAGTACAAACTGGACTTAGGAGATCTGGGTTCAAATGCCTACTCAACTATGGAAACCCACAGGGGGGTAAAACTGGTAAAACCATTCCTTTAATAGCACCCTTACCTTGAAATCCCTATTAGCCATATAAATTGATTCCCGCTTGATGGCAGTTATAACATAGGTTATCCTATAGGCGGGTGGCACTGGCCTTAGGATTTTGTGACTGGAGAATTTTCGTGTTACTGTTAGAGGGAGGCATGAAAGATCTTTGCTGGATTCTTGACTTTTCACACAGTGATCCAATTTGAAACTGTTTCTCTCCGGATGTTAGCGCCGAGTGAGCAGTCTGGGCATCTGTTCTATTTGCACATAATTAGATAGATCATTAGACAACATGATTGCATAACAGTCTTCAGATGAGAAGGAGCAAGCAGAAGAGTCAAGCTCCACTCTATTGTCTGCTTTTGAGCCACCAGAGAGAAGGGAAGAGTTAGTGAGTGTGAGAAACAAGACAGGTTGGATGACCTGTTGCCACCTATGGCTCTGAGCCACAGCATACGAAAGTTGACTTTATTGAATTACAAATCTCACATACCACCAGCCAGAATATGTGTGTGTGTGTGTGCTTCTATGGGAACTAGTTTGATTACCACTATCAAACTAGTTTCTGTAAGTTCTGCTCCCAACAGTTTACCCTTGAGGGAGCTTTAAAAAATATTAAATTTTAATTTTTAAAAAATCCCTGATGTGGTTTAGAGAGCACCAGAGGGTATCAAGATAAAGCAGGGAAGATGAATAAGATGTTGCTGCCTTGTTCAATTTCTCCCCTTTTGCATAAAGGCTAGAATTTCTGGCCCTGAATTATACATGAGCCATCACTCCTATCTATTTTGGTGCAGGTCAAGTGGTACGTTCAGCCTGCTTCAGCCACAAAAATTTACTAATCTAGCTAGATTTATTTTTAAGAAACTGTATTTAAGCCAGCCATTCCAGCTGCTTGCAATGTATATGTCTGAAATAAATAACTGTTGTACATATGTTATAGAAGGCAGCCATGCTCTGGTTAGGTGAACTTTGAAGAAGGAGCACTTCGCAAGAGGTATGAACTCTCTGGACTACAAAAACCTTCCTAAAGAGTGTGAAGCCTTTTGAAGATGAGGATTTTTCTCCTAGCATGGGGCATTGTTTGAAGTGTGAACTCTACTGCAGACCTTGGAACACTGGCAAAGGATTGACCCTGAGCATAGCAGAGGATTTGTGCATAAATTGCTGGTCATATTTGATACTGTTGGCTCTCTTTCTCCACAGGTTGAACTGAGCTGTGCTGTGCTGCACATGTGTACAGTTACAAAGTTCAACTCAAAAATTTGCTGTATTACTGTTTGTGTCCTAAACTGTTCAGCAGAATAGAGAGTTCATCAGTAATGACTTTCCTCTGTGCAATGAGTGGACTAGAGAGAAAATATCCTGGAGAACGAAGGGAATATAAAACTGCCGTAATGTGCATGTCTAAGATATAAGACAGATGGCAAGCACAGGTTTCATGCATAGGGCAGAACAGTCCCATAAAGCCGAATACTACTTGTGTGACAGTGTACGTTTTGGGCAGAGTCAGTGTGGTGTTGTGTATAATGTTGGACTAGGGTGCAGGAGGCCTTGATTAAAAAACCCATTTGGCTATGAAAACTCGTTAGTGACTGGTAATGGTAAGCTACTCAGTGAACATCTAATTTACCTTGAAAATCCTAATAACATCACCATAAATCAGAAACAACTTGATAACACTTAACCATGAGATTCGTTTGGGGCTTTGCAAATGGTTGCATAGCTGGGCTTAGTTATAAATATTGGTTTGCATTGTGAAAATGTTTTATACACATAGGTAAGGTAAAGGTAAAGGTTCCCCTTAACATTTAGTCCAGTCATGTCTGACTCTGGGGGGGGGATGCTCATCCCTGTCTCCAAGCCATAGAGCCAGCGTTTGTCCGTAGACAGTTTCCATGGTCATGTGGCCAGCACAACTAGACATGGAACGCCATTACCTTCCCACTGAGGTGGTAGCTATTTATCTACTTGCAATTTTACATGCTTTTGAACTGCTAGGTTGGCAGGAGCTGGGACAAGCGACGGGAGCTCACTCAGATTCAAACTGCTGATCTTTCAACCTTGCAGCCCAGAGGCTTTGCAGTTTAACCCACAGTGCCACCAGGTCCCAAATACACATAGGTACTCTGTGGTAAATATAATTCTGAGTGACAATTAGTAGATTAGCTGCACCAGAAAAGTATTTGATTTGATTCAAGATAATAAAAAATTAGGAGTTACGTTCATTACATTTCTATAAATCAACTTAAAATGGGCACTTATCTAATTCACCAACTTCTTTAATAATATCGAGGATCATGAGAATAGAAATTTTATTTTTTGTTCATTTTGCTTTTTAATAGTCATATTCAAAGGCTTGCATCAGAGCAGCTGGAATCGTAATCAGCTCAGTTTTTCAACCAGATTTAGAGAACCTGGACATTAGAGGATTTTGTGTTCTCTATTTGTCTAAAGAAATATATGAAAATGTGACCCTGCATTGTGCATAATTTCAAAGGTAGATAAACAGGGCAAAACAGTTATCCAGATGGGTCTCAAATAGAGGTGGATGTGAACCAGTTTGTCCCAGTTCATCCCAGTTCATAAAGGAGACAACACAGTTGCTGCTGCTCTCCTCCCCTCCCTCTCCTGGCTCAATCAACCACTCACCAGGTCCTGCACCTCCTCAACTGATCTTCTAGTCCTGGCAGCAGCTCAGGCTTCTCTGCCCCGCCCTCTTGGCTGATCTCCCAATCAGAGGAAAGGGTGGGGCCAGAGAAGTCTGGGCTCTTGCTCATGACTGGGAGATTAGCCGAGGAAAAAGCAAGCAAGTAGGGCCTGGCGTGGGGCTGATCGGCGGAGGAGGAACAGCAGCACCTGTTCTGCCACTTTACGAACTGGGATGAACTGAGACAAACAGGTGCATGCCATTTCTAGTCTCAATTAAAGGATAAGGAGCATACATTGGAAAAGTTACTTTCCTAGGCAATAGTTCCCAGCCTAGTGTGACCAGAGGTTTAGTTGGGTTTAAGTTTGTCTTTTGCCTTCTTGTTGAATTTGTATTCCAAATCTTAAGCAAGTACCTGAGAACAGAACATTAGTTATTCAATACCTACCAGAATTTTATATAGGATATTTACACCTGAGTAAATACTGTGGTGTAAATTGCAGCAATGAATTGGCACTAGTTAATGTGTTGCCTCTTACCTACCAATTGTCATGACTTTACACGTAGGATGAAGTGTGTAAGCAGTAATTTGTTAACAACTTGCTAACAAGTAGCAATGCACCTCTGGGCTTTACAGTGTCCTTATGCCAGCATAAGTAACCAACTGGACTCTGGCCATAGAGGCTAATCAGGAAACTATACAGCTGTTTTTTAAACAGAGTTTTGTTTTGTTTTTCAAAAAGAGAGAATTCCTTTTCAGTCCTGGCACCTGTGTTAAGCCTGGAACTGTTTATTTTAAATCATGAAGCAGGAGGATGAACAAGCCCAAATCCTGTTCAGTTAGCAGAGGAATTCTTGAGCGCTGTTGCTATAGGCGAGGTCATGGACATATGGAAGAGAGAAGCATCCCAAGAGGATGCTGTGCTAGCCATGGGTTTCCCAGCAGATAGAATGAAAACGTAGCAAGAGCAAACGTGGTGGAAAGAGGAATGGCTGTTGGAGCAGAGAGGAGAGTGGATGGAAGAGCAAGCACTTCTCAAATGACGGAATATTTTGTACAGGAAATAATTCTTTAATATGCTTCTAAACATGCCAACACAGAGAGAGATACATATATAAACACACACACACACACACACACACACACACACACACACACACACACACACACACACACACACACACACACACACACACACACACACACACACACACACACACACAGAATTAGATGACGAGTGGAGAATCATTCCATGGCATCAATAACTGATTTTTTTCCCATTAAAACATACATGTATTAAAAAGTGGTAAAATATGTGAAGAAGTAGAACAAATCGATGGATGGATGGATGGATGGATGGATGGATGGATGTTTATGGTTTTGTAGTAATGCAGATTTCTCCAACTTCGTGCCTTCTCAGCATACTATACTACAATTCCCATCATTCCCGCCATTGTCTTTGCAAGCTGGGGTGATGTGAATTGTAGTTCAAGAAATCTGGAAGATGCCACTTTCAGGATACTGGCACCAGTGCATTGTAAAAAGGTAAGGCTGAATGTTGACAATGATAGGTGTGACAAACCCAGACCTACTGGGATCTATCACACAGTTACTAAGCTGCCACCAACCATTCCCTATAATAAGTCACACAGACCAGGGATGGATTTTTAAACAACAAAAAGAATAAAGTTTATTTTAAATACACACAGGGAAAAATAAGCAATCAGGTGAATAAAATAAAGTAACGTGGCTTATTTTCACACACACCAGCATACAGTTTGGTTCACCTAGAACCTTTAACTTAAAGCACAGACCCTGAACCCATCAGTTCTGGCTAACCCACAGACACCTGAACTTATCAGGTTGGTACTCTGACACACAGTAGTACCCTGTCAGACACCCAGACTCCCACAACAGCTTCTTCTTCCCCAGCTGCTGCTTCGTCCCAACCCAGTGTCTCACAGTTTGTCTCAGCATCTACTCTTCACCACACAGGCATCACATATTTATACAGTACAGCCCCTCCTCCTGATGTCCCGCCTTCCACTCCCCATAGGATGGAACTTTCCCTCCAAACCCATGACAGACAGGTAACATCAGTGCTGTTATGTAACACCTCCCCTCTTTATAAGTTGTTTTGTAGGGGGAAAGCTAAGGTGCTTTTCACCAAAAAAACAACCTGTATAAAACATACAACAACAGTTATACATACCCTATAATACTTACATATACTTACACTCCAAGTTAAACATAGCAAATAGGCATTTCAAACATTTACCATATGCATTACATCAATTTTACCTTTATTAATACAAACCAATTTAAAACCAGGTACATTTTAACTTTTTGTCTTCATTATATACATATAGTCCATGTTCTTTCGCCGTCTTCAGTCTTCAGGTCTTCTTGATAAGGCGTCAGCAACACAGTTCACTGACCCTCTGACCACCTTCACTTCAAAGTCATAGTCCTGTAAGTTCAAAGCCCACCTCATAAGTTTGCTATTGTGGGTTTTCATTGTCTTTAACCATTGCAATGGTGAATGGTCAGTACACAGAATAAAATGTCTTCCCCAGATGTAAGGCTTGGCCTTCTGGATCGCGTAGACTATGGCCAAACACTCCTTCTCCACGGTTGCCAAATGTCTCTCACCTTTTTGGAGTTTCCTACTCAGGTAGGACACTGGATGCTGGTCACCATTCTCATCCTCCTGGCACAGAACTGCTCCTACCCCGCTGTTAGACGCATCGGTGTAGATTATGAACTCCCGGTCGAAGTCTGGAGCACGCAGGACAGGATAGTTGATTAACGCCTCCTTCAACCTCTGGAACGCCGCCTCACAGTCGCTGGTCCACGGGATGCGGTCATCAGCCTTCTTCCTCGTCAGATCGGTCAGCGGAGCCGCAATCTCGCTAAACCTCGGGATGAACTTTCTGTAGTAGCCCACCAACCCAAGAAATGATTTGACTTTTTTCTTGGTGTTGGGTCTAGGCCAATCACGAACAGCTGCTATTTTGGCCTCCAGGGGTTTTATCATTCCTCCCCCTACCATGTGACCCAAGTATTTTATTTCTGGGCTACCCAGCTGACACTTGCTGGCCTTTACTGTTAGCCCTGCTGCACTTAACCTCTGCAGCACTAACTCCAGGTGTATCAGGTGATCTTCCCAGGTATTACTGAAGATCCCTATGTCGTCAATGTAGGCCACTGTAAAGTCACTGAGCCCTGCCAAGGTCTGGTCCATCAGCCTTTGGAACGTGGCTGGTGCATTTCTGAGACCAAAGCTCAGGACTCGAAACTCATAGAGACCAAAAGGGCTGCAAAAGGCAGTCTTTTCTTGATCCCTGGGATCAATTCTTAATTGCCAATATCCCTTTACCAGGTCCAATGATGAGATGAACCGACAACCCCCTATGGTTTCAATCAGGTTGTCTAGCCTGGGCATTGGGTAGGCATCAGGAGTGGTTACACGGTTTAACTTCCTGTAATCAACACAAAACCTAATGCTCCCATCAGGCTTGTCCACAAGGACTATTGGAGAGGACCAAGGGCTAGAAGAGGGGACGATTATGTTCTCCCTCAGCATTTCGTCCAGCTCCTTCCGCACCTTGTCCCTATAGGGTCCCGTTACTCGGTATGGGGATACTGCCTGCGGGGGTGCATCCCCTGTGTGGATCCGATGCATCACTCCCTTCACTATCCCCGGCTTGTTGGAAAATACCTGTTGATATTTGCTAAGCAGCATTTTTAGTTCTTGCTGCTGGTCTTGGGTGAGTGCAGGACTGATCTTTACCTCCTCTGGGTTGTATTTTACTTCCCCTCTACCCTCCCAGAAGGGTAATTCAGCTTCCTCACTCTCAGCTGCTTTTATAGCAAATAGAACCCTCTGTTCCCCTCTGTAGTAGGGTTTTAGGGCATTCACATGAACCACCCTCCTTGCTTGGTTCTCCTCCTGCTCTATTAGGTAGTTCAGGTCTGACATCTTGGAAATGACCCTATATGGTCCTGCCCATTTGAGCTGCAGTTTATTCCCTCTGCAGGGCCTAAGCCAAAGCACTTCCTCCCCTGGGTCAAAGTGCCTCTCTCTAGCTTTGTGGTCATACCATGTTTTCTGTCTGACCTTCGGAGCTTGCAGGTTTTCTGCTGCCAGCTCTAGATTTCTCCTTAGGTCATTCATCAAGGTGTCTATGTAAGTCACAACGTCTTGTGGGTCATCCTGGGTGATCTGCTCCCAAATTTGTTTGATCAAATCAAGGGGCCCTTTCACCCCTAAGTGTACAGCAAACATGTCAGAGTGACCCCTTTTTAAGATCATAGGGCGATACTTTTCAGGTACCACCAGCTGACTTCGGATCCCATCTCCCCCTTTTGAGATATTCCTCAGGGTTTCTCTATATAAAATCCCCTTTTTCTCCAGAAATCTCACTGGGGTTTCAGGTGTTAGCTGGGCGTTAGTCACCTGTTCAAAACACTTTTGGAGAGTGGCATCTGCCTTTTGCTCCTGTCCAAATCTGCTGTCTGTGGTTAAGGTTTCCACCACAGCTTCTGAACTCCCCTCTGCTTCCGTCTCTGGCTCATCATTACCCCCCTGAACTGTCCCTGTGGTGGCTTGTGAGCATGTAATCACTAGCACCCGTTTCACATGTTCAGCCAGGTCATTTCCCACGAGCACGGCTGCTGGCAGAGTCGATGAAATCGCTAGCCGCCAATCTCCCCTCCAGCCTTGAAAGTTGACAGGTACCTCTGCGACTGGGAGTGAGATTATCTGCCCCTCAATCCCTGCTACCTTTATGCTCTCATTTGGGATTATAAACTCCCTAGGGATGATATCTGGATGGCACAGGGTTACCTGGGAACAAGTGTCCCGCAGCCCCCTATACTGACGGTCAAGTATTCCTACGTCCACCCCTGCTGTCTCAAACAACTGAGAATCTGTTTTTATCAGCAAGCAGCGCTTTACCTCCACCAGAGGACCATTTTCCTCAGCCTGATCAGCAGAGGTAGCTGTTCCAGACTGAGTAGCTATGGCAACAGGCTCCCTCTGTGACACTGAGCCTTGCTCTTTCTGGACACAGAACACAGCTTTTGGCTTGGTCCCACTAGAATTCTGAGGCACCATTCCTTTTAGCTGCTTCAATTTCTCACACTCTGAGATCAGATGACCCTTTCCCTGACAGAAATAGCATTTTCTGGTGTATTTTGATTCTCTCTCCTCTTGTTTGGGTTTTCCCTCCAAATTCTGAGGGCTTGGTTTCATGCCTGAGGGCTTCCCTTCACCATGGGCCCCTCCCCCTTGCTGGCTTTTCCCTGGTCCCTGAGAGTACTTGCTGTAGGTTTCTTTGGGTTTACCTACAGATTTCCCCTCACCCAAGGGCTTTCTTATTTGGGAGATAAAATCCGCGATCTCTGCGGCTGCTGCCACAGATTTCGGTTTCCTTTCCCTCACCTGGAATTTCAATTCCCCATGCAGGACTGAATAGAACTGTTCCAGGGCTATCAAGTCTTTAAGCTGTTCATAGGTCTCTGTTCCCTCCTGCGACAGCCATTTCTCAAGCAGCCTCACCAATTGGGCCCCCACTTGGGTAAAAGTCTGTTCTGGCTTCTTGGTGAGGGACCTGAACCTTTGTCTCAGCTGCTCTGCATTTATCCCATGTCTTGCGAACACCAGTTTTTTAAACTCTGCAAAATCTTTCATCCGTTCCTCAGGCATCTCGGCATAAACCTCAGCCAGGCTACCACTGATTAAAGAACGCATGATGGTCATCTTCTCAGTTTCCCTCACTGAGAAGTCCACAAACGCTCTTTCCACTAAGGAAAAGAACACCTCAGGACAATCTCCCTTGTGGTACACAGGGAATTTCTTCAGGTCAGCTTTAGACAGTTGGCCTCCCTCAGAATCCCTATTGTTATTATTGTTCTGGTTCATCAGTTCCAGTTTTCTTAATTCAAACGCCATTTTCTCTCTCTCCAATCTTTCTTCTCTTTCCAATCTCTCTATTTCAAATTGCCTTTGTTTCTCTCTTTCCCTTTGCTCCATTTCAAATTGCCTTTCCCTTTCCTCCCTTCTTTCTCTCTCTAATCTTTCCTCCATTTCCCTCACCCTCAGCTCATGCTGTTGGGCTAGGAGTATTTTTCTGAGTTCTGGGTCCTGCTCTCCTGTGCTGTCACCTTGCACTGAGCCAAATTCCTCCTCAGAACCTTGGTCAATCTGGGGGTCTTTCACTTCACTCATTTCTGCTACTTGGCTTCGAGTCAAGGGCATAACCCCCCCCTCAGAACAGGCTGCTTTAAAAAGTCAAGCCTCAAAATAAAACGACCACTTTTTTCCTTTTTGCCTCAGAACCAGCTCTCCCCAGAGATTGCTGCTGTTCTTCAGCACTAAATTTGCAACAGTATCGAGTCAGAGCCTACCCCCCTCTGCTGGGCCTCTCAGCTGGCAAGCTAGCTCACTGTTGCTACGCAGTTTTGCCTCAGCGTTTTCCCGCCAAAATCAGGCTGCCTCAGAGCACCTTAATCTAAGTCTCCCCAGTTGGCACGTTCTTCTACTAGTGCACCTCCCCGTGAGGTACACCTAGAAGATTACCTACGCGCCTCAGACTGTCCCTGACTAGACCCCCCTTGCTCTGGGCACACTTGCCAAGGCTTTGCTGGACCGCTGGACAACTGGACCAGTCGTATCCCACACGCTGGACACCAATCAATGTGACAAACCCAGACCTACTGGGATCTATCACACAGTTACTAAGCTGCCACCAACCATTCCCTATAATAAGTCACACAGACCAGGGATGGATTTTTAAACAACAAAAAGAATAAAGTTTATTTTAAATACACACAGGGAAAAATAAGCAATCAGGTGAATAAAATAAAGTAACGTGGCTTATTTTCACACACACCAGCATACAGTTTGGTTCACCTAGAACCTTTAACTTAAAGCACAGACCCTGAACCCATCAGTTCTGGCTAACCCACAGACACCTGAACTTATCAGGTTGGTACTCTGACACACAGTAGTACCCTGTCAGACACCCAGACTCCCACAACAGCTTCTTCTTCCCCAGCTGCTGCTTCGTCCCAACCCAGTGTCTCACAGTTTGTCTCAGCATCTACTCTTCACCACACAGGCATCACATATTTATACAGTACAGCCCCTCCTCCTGATGTCCCGCCTTCCACTCCCCATAGGATGGAACTTTCCCTCCAAACCCATGACAGACAGGTAACATCAGTGCTGTTATGTAACAATAGGTTTTATACATCTTCATAGCATGTCTCTAGAAATGTCTTCCTTTCTCTATAGTATTATATTATAATACAATAAAGTTTAAAAACATACTGCCTGACAACGAAGGTGATATAACCAGTGTAATTTTTGGTCCTCTGGAAGTTAGTAGAGTAGAAGAATGCATCCGTTTTGATCCATCGGGATCTGGTGGCATCAGTTTCTACAGAATGTTTCTTTGGTACAGGATGGGATGGTAATTAAGCATTCTTCCAATTAATCTGTGAGGTAAACTCAGCCATCACTCATTATTGTGTTGTCTGTCATGCTTGGCATTTGATTGAAAGCCGTGTGGAATGGTTTAATTGATCCAACCTTTTATTTTTGCAGTAATTAGCCATCCACAGTTTTGAAGGAAGAACACATCTGAAAATAATGAGCATACTGTATTATGATTGCAGAGACCATGTGTACCAAATTCCAGGGGAGGAACCCTGTTGTCAAAAATAAAATGAAGCAGGAAAAAAAACAACAACAGGAAAGTGTCCTGGGGCACCGTAAAGATGTACAAGTTATTATGGCATAAACAAATTCACTTGCATTGATCTCCTAAAGGAAGTTAAGTCCTTGCGGAAAGCAAAGCAGAAATGTGTAGCTGTTTGTAAAAGGCACAGCGACTTGAGTTGTGAACCTGTCTCTTCTAGATATGCTTGCCAAGCCTTCTTAGCTGATTCTGGAAAGAATCCTATCCATGTTCACATAGGGTTTGTGCAACTTGCTGTGGCTAATTGCATCTACTTGACAAGGTGCTGGAGAAGATCTTGGTTATGCAGTTGGGTTCACGACCAGCAACATGGATAACATGTGTCCTCCCGACATGTAATTAATTAGCCCCAGTTAGCCATGGCAAGCTGTGCATTCAGTAGGACACCAATAGCATTCAGGCCTTTGTGTTACAGCTGTAACCAGATGGTGAATTCCTGCCCATTGAGAACACTGAGCCCTCAACAAATGCCCAACATAGTGTTCTAGAAGTGTTATGCTGAACAGCTGCCAAGTGGGATTTATCCAGGAAAACTAGGCTCCTTGGAGTTCAAGTTCACCATACAGTGGGGTCTTGACTTGAGAACTTAAGCCGTATTGGAAGGTGGTTCTCAAGTCAAAAAGTCTATAAGTCAAGTCTCCATTGACCTACAGTGCATTGAAAACCGATTAATCCCGTAACAGGCCGTTTTTGTTCTATTTTGGTTTTTTTCTGGTCTGTAAGTCAAATCTCAGTCTGCAAGTCAAACCTAAATTTTGCGGCCAGAGAAGTCTGTAACTCAAAAAGTCTGTAAGTCAAGCCATCTGTAAGTCAAGGGTCCACTGTACTTAAATTCTTGTGTCTCCATATAGCAGTGGCAGGGGGCAAATCAGCTCTTGGAAGTACAGTACATGGTCTGCACATCCCAGAATCTCCAGTCAGCATGGAATTTGTTCCAAAAAGGAACTTTTCTAAACTATCAGAAAACTTTTCCAAACGACCATGCTGGAATTAGATGTATCAGTAGCAGATATTGTGATTTATTTATTTTTTTTTAAAAAAATCAGATTGAAGTCAACTCCAATTTAAAAATAATTAAATCTGAGACAGCAGACTTGTGTCTAGGCAGTATCTTAGAACTCTCATACAGTGTGGTACCTTGTTCCTAGTTCCTGTCAGGCTAACAGAAAATGAAATAGAACAAATGGACAGTAGTATGTAAACCTGCCTTTCTGGCTAGAATTCGGCCAGTAGTTCCCACCAACGCCAGCTAGAGTGATAATAAACAGGTCTGGCTAGAGCTGTAGGAAGACAATATCTCAGAGTCTCTAGGTTCCCTGCCCTGGTGCAGATGACATCCGTTGTAATTAGGGGCAAGCTTAGGACCCAGTGTCAGTCATTCACTTAGTTTCCAAGTAATGTGGAACAATGGGCAGGTTTAGTGGTGCTTCAGTGATTCCAGGTGATTTCACATGTGCCCCTTTATTTTTTATTATAAAGGCAACATTCATCCCTATGTAGGAAAAATAAAGCAGTGGTTGTATCCCGGCCACACACACATCCAATCCACCCTGATAGGTACAGTACTATTGATAAAGTTGTGGAAAAGAGCATTAAAACAAGGGAACCCAAATATAGCATTTCCCCTTGCTTTAGCCAATAATTTCTTTGGACCTTGATAATTTCTTGGCAGCAGCTCAGAGCCCACAAAACAAGCCCTGGTGTCCTCTATATACCAAATGGTGATGTATGTGGAGGTATTTTTACACCAGGAGTAGCCAGTTGCATCTAAATGTGAGTGTGTTTAAATATTTAGGCGATGAACAAAGGGATCAATTAAGTCTTGCAGAGGCTTCTTCATTTCTGTAGGATAGACAGGGTGAGTTGGACTAGAAAAAGACATAAAGTGCATTTAAATGATCGCAAGCAAGTAGTAGCTTGTCACCTCCCTTCTTGTTTCCAACTGCAAACTGTGCATTTTATTCGGAGCTTGAGAAAAATTTATTGCTTTGGATAATAGATCCCAGAATCCCCAATGCTACCTAGGAGATTCTGGAATATGTGATGCAAAATGCACCACTTCCAAGTTCTTACCACATTCTGCAAGGCTGTTTCCCCACTGCTCCTGATGCCAACTTGACTGAAACAACTGTATGCCAATTACTGTCAGCACAAATGGAGCAAGCTTTCAAATTGACTTCAGAATTATCCAGGAAAACCAACTTTATTTCTTCTGAGTAACTGAGATATTATGTTGATACTATATACAATTATTCTGGTAATTTATCATGTTTTTTTTTCTCCAGGACAAGTTAAGTGCACTTGATGTCTTTCTAGCAAGATGATTTTTAATGCACGGAATCTTGAATTATTCATAAGTTGCTTGTTGGTTTTCCTGGAGTTCTTTATATAGATTTGGTTTCCTAATGCATTGGATTGACTGTTTTGTGCACAAAAGCATTTCTGCAGGTGATGCCAGCAGTAATATAAACGCTAAATGATACATTTGGGGGGGGGGGGAGTTATATTAAGAGAGAGGATATTATTCATCTTTTTGCCTTCCTATTCATAAAGAAACACATCGCTCCACACTGCAAAAGCATCAGTCAGTTCATCTCATGTGCTTCCTGGCTGGTGCAGTGTAGCTGTCTGCGAGATTATGTTGGTCAGCTGTTTTTTCCATTCATTTCAAAGTTGCAACAAAGGGCAGTTTGGAACATCGAGTTCTCAACAGCCCATTGTTTTAAAAGCATATAGACCTGTCATAATTCTTAGGCTGAGAATATTGTTTATGCGGATCCGTCACAGTATTTAGCACCCGTCAAGAAGAGATATTTATATGACAGAGGTGGAGTAACATGGACGTTCTGTTGAAAAATTGTGGAATTTGATGTTGGGAAAGACTGATGTTTTCCTTTTTAATTATCTCCTACTTGATCTCAAACCTCCTCTTCTATACACTGGTATTTCTCTTGCCACATGATCTATCAGTTCAGTTATATATATATAAGTGAACTGACAGATCAAACAACCTCTGTTTGCCAGCCATCATGTGTCAAGAAAAAGAGTACAGGCAGATAGTCTGGTCAAAGGGTGGCATCTTTTCTACAGTTATGTGAATAGCCTGGGTGTGTAAGATCATTTCATTGGAACTTCTACAGCCATCAATGAAACTGTACTGTAGATCCGTGCATTGGATACAGAGATGCCTCTCGAGAAGCAGAAATTTCCAGCTATCTAACAAAATATGTGTGAGGGCTAAACTGGTCAACATTGCTGTTGTTGGAAGCCTGCTGGTGTTGTCAGTGTGAAATGCATGCCACATGGCTACCGCTGAGCATCAGAAGTCTGCCAGTGTTGCCTGACCCTTGCCCCCCTGCTGACAAGGGGTTTGGTGTTTCAGAGAGTAAATGTGAAGTCAGCAAGCTCCATGCTGTGATAGTCAAACCATTTCTGGAGCTGGAAAAGTCCCCCTTTTAATGATGGATTTTCTGTAGCGATTGTCTTGGCCCTGAATCTCCAAGATTTTTCCCAAGAGGTTCTTTGAATGCCCCTTAAAGTTTATTGACTAATACATCCTGTTGCTTTTGTATTCACGGTGTTCGTCCTCCTGTAGCAGCCCCTGCCTGGACATTTTGAAGTGCAGTACTGTGAGAAGTCTTCCATGAGCTTACATGAAAGAGCACAGAACGTTGCCGGTACATTTCCTACCCCCTGCCAAGGCTTCTTTGGAACCAAAATCAGCTTTGTTTTAAAAGCTGTTACAGTGTGCATGCGTACTCCTTGTTCAAGCTTGGGGAGTTCAGCTTTTTCAGAAACAGCAGCTTTTGAACAGAATAATGTTTCTTTATCAGTTCAGCTGCTTGAAGAGTTTTCCCCAAGGAAAAATGAAGTCCAATGCACTCCAGAAATCAGATTGCCTTTAAATCACACCCTAGCTTTTTCGATCTTGTATGTTGCTCTGTATAGTCTGCCTTTTGTTATTTGGCTTCATTGCATGTTAGCAACAGAGTGTGTCGTCTGATGTTCGTATTCCCATGAAGCCACATAGAGGGAATCCCCTGGTCCTCGGTTTCAGTCGTTACATTAAGTTCCAAGATTCTGGTGTCTAGCTGTAACAGGGTTGATTCTGCCGTGCTGGAGTCTGGATGAAACAGGCCAGGCTGTGGCCTCAAATAGGTGGCCTTAAGACTACCTGTTCAAAGACCAAAAATGTGAAATGGAAATAGAATGTCCAGAAGCAGCTCCTTCCAAATCTAAAACAGGTCCCAGAGAAGAGATGTCTTGTTTTAACAAGTGCCAGATGCTGACGGATCCCTCATAACAGGGGACGTAACTTAAGCACATCCCGGAGCCAAACTCCACTAATCCTGTCATGTCCCAGCATTGCCACGCTATGAAATCCAAACAAGCAGAAAATGGATAGTAGTTTGACATTGTATTAAATGTCCCTTTTGTTGCCTCGTCAGAGAATAACATGCTGCAGGTCTTCCTTCAAATCCTCTACCTTATTCATAACCCACCACAGTTTTCCTTTTTGTGCAGGACAAGAAAAACAGAAAGGTAGACGTGGCTGCCTTTCTGTAAAGCAATAAGAAGTGCTATGCTGCATTTCATCTGTTTCCTTGTAATGGGCACAACATTTGGTTTCTTGAAAAAAAAATCTCCTTATGGTGATTGCTTGTTTTATTACAGCTTGCTTCGGCAGGAAGGGCATGAAGAATCAGTTAGCGGCACATCCTATGAAATAAATATCAGAAAATCCAGAGGGGAAGGGGACGGGTAATGTGAGGAAAAGCACAATCTGCTGTTCCACTTCCACGGCATGACTGCTTATAAGACGATTCTTTCAACAAGGCCCGGCTCAAAAGCATTATTGAGTGAAAGGCTGGGAATCAGATCAGCTTGTGGCGGTGGTGCAGATCAGCAAGCACTGTAAAGGGGGCCTGGTGGCTCTGCCACTCATGCCCTGAGGTGCTGTTCCTTGCTGTTCGTGATGGGTTCATCTCTGGTAACCTAAACCACTCTCGTGAACTTGCCTTTTCACATACATACTGAAGCTCGCTTGGTGTCCTCAGGTCCTTTCATTTAGTTTGTTCTCCAGAGATGGGGACTTGACTCGTGGGACTTGCTGTCAAGTCGGACTTAAGTCACATCGGTGACTTGACTTAACCTCAACTCGGGGTTGTTGTTTTTCATGACTTGGAACCCACCCACCTGTCTCTCATCTTGCCTTAGTGGCATGAGGACAGATCCATGGGAAAGGCACCCAGGGGCGGAGCCAAGTTCAGGAAGAACCTACCTCTGGGGGTGGGGCTAAGTCCAGGTGTACACCAAGCTCAGGGGATGTTGCGCAATCCCACCACCCCTGGTGATTGTGACAGTGGTACATGCCCAGGTGTCCTACCTCCAGTTCTGTTATCTGGGTTATATCAGTCGGCAATGGGTGATTGGTCTTCATCCTAGCACCGGGGTTATTCGGCAGCTGTAACCAATAAAGCTGTGGTAAGTTTGTTCCAAATAAAGTCGGGTCGAGTGTGATTTGTTACAGTTCTCCCTCCACCCAACCCTCTTCACTGACAGGAACCATTATACTAAAAGCAGCAAGTAACTTGCCCTTGTAACAGCCATGAAGAATATTAATGAAACATAGATATAAGAATGTTAATCTATCTGTATTTGGTCTGATTTCACTGTTATGAGAGTGGGAAGGAAGAAAGATTGCATCTTTCCATATTCATTATTGAATTAGTTTGTCAGAACTTTATTAGACCTTTAAAAACATGTTCATTATATAGTGTTTCAATGATCAGAGTAGGATTAGAATGTCTAAACCCTCCTTTTTTATCAGTTACTCCGGTGCGAAATAAATATCAGTTCTTTCGCTTTTGTTTTGCATTTTTTAAAAAGCTCTGCTATGCCTATGAAGTTCTGAAGCTAAGTAAGAACTCATTTTTAAAAAAGTATATTTAATTGCTGTCGTTGTTACCAACGACTCACTGGAAAAGTCCAGGCCCTGTCAGGGAGGCCCGGGGGGGGGGGAATCAAACCCCCAACCAGCACCCAGAGACCTAAACCACTAAGCTATCCAGCAGTTCTTCGTTTTAGTTATTATTTTCTTTCTATCCTGCTCTATTTGCACAGATCTCAGGATAGCATCCCACAAACAAACACAACTTAAGGTTGACAAGCTGTTTAAAAAAACCTCAAAACAATTCAGCATAATTAAGGCAGAAAAAAAAAAGAAACAAAATTCACAAACTGGCGAGAACCAAATTATGGCCATAGGACCCAAATGCTTGCATGAACAGGCATGTTTTAATTTGGTGCCAAGAAGCATTCAAAGGAAGGAATATGAGGACAGCCTGTTAACAGTTCACACATTATGAACAGAAATTTAAAGAATTTCTCCCGCCTGCCAGTAACACTTACAGTACTTCAATGTTACTTAAAAATTTAATGTGTAAGGTTTTTATTGGCTTTTTCTTTAAACATGTATCGTGAAGGCTAACAGTCTGGATTAACACAATAATAGAAAAGTGGGTTGTGCCAATCTAAATAGAGGCAGAAAGCATAATGCTATCTTATGTGCTAACCATGATATGGCGAACCTTTAAAATGGAGCATTAAAAAGTACCATTATCAATAAGTTTAGATTTTGCAATATATTAATAAAGGAGAGTTTGTATTGTTACAAAAACCCACAGATACGTTTTTTTTCCCAGAACCAACAGTGACAGTGAAATAAAACAGTGTCTCACCAGTGAGGCAAAAATTACCTCAGGACAGGATGCTTCTGTTAAACTGCTTTCAGCTCCCTCAGAATTGCTTGCTGGTCTTCATCCTTAGTTTTCTCCATTGGATAGATCCTAGAGCATGTAAGGGCATATCTTAAGTTCCACTAGTCATAATTAGAAATGACTATAGCAACTTCTCTGAACACCAACAGAAAAAAGCAACCTCTGTGACACACTATTCAATAACTCATTTATTGACTGGAATTTTCTTGATACTCATGTAAGTTTGTGTACCTTGTCATGGCTAATTGTACACAACTGACAAGGCAATGGAACGCATCTCAGCTTCACAGTTGGGTACATGACTAATTAAGTGACTGATGCATGTCCTGGCAGTTTTTCAATTAGCTGCAGTTAGTCACAAGTTACACAGTCGTTATACAAAGACAGGTAGGATTCTGGCCATTATGACCACATGTACAGCAGTTGTGATGTCCCACCTGTCTGATTTGCTCATCATGCTAAGCTATGATTTGTTGCTGTAGATGTGAATGTTATCATAGATGTATTCGTGAAGGCTTTCGCGACTGGGATCTAATGGTTGTTGTGGGTTTTTCGGGCTGGCAAAACGTTAGGAAGAACACGGCCAAAGAGCCTGAAAAGCCCACAACAACCGTTATCATAGATGACTACAGAAAATGCACTTTCTCTTTTTTTGGCCTGTTTCTCTCCCATTTCTTAGTGAGCTCTGGTTTAAGGGTGGGGAGCTGGAGAAACTGAGAACAAATCACGGTTCTGAGTTTCAATGGAAAGAAAAGCCATGAATTAACCAAGCCAGAGTCTGTAAGGCAACAAAAAAACTATAAATTTTAACGACGTTTTGGGTCTAGTCAACAAACAATGGCTAGAATCCTACTGATTCTTAATGCTGCCATTAAGTCCAGTGGTTTATATTTCAGTGGGGGAATGCAGCTAGTTAAGACATCAGCATTGTATTTCTTCTTGTAGGACAAGCCATAGGAGTACGCAGCAAGAAACACGACAACCAATTTATTAACCAGTGGCAATTTGCCACTGAGATTTATACCACTGGAATTATGCTGGTGGGTATAAATAATAGGACTTTGGTCAACGGCTAGAGATGGATTCAGATTCAACAGAAGTCGGAATTCATTGTAAAATCATTACTGGGTGGCATTTTTCATACTGTTCTCTAGGCGTAATGTATCTTAATTTCCCTAATGGTACCCTGTTAATGTGGTTTCTAGGTAGTTTTGCAAAGCATTGTTCATAATGGTAAAGTCTGGAAGAGGTGCTAGTCGCTAGTTTGCAAGCCAAAGAAATCTGAGTGAGAGTTCGATACACACAGAGCTATGAATTAAATTCTGCAGTTGACAGTGATAAGAAAATTTGCCTTCAAATAGAAGGGAATAGCTGCAAGAGGGAATTGTACTAAAACAAATGTACAAACAAAAAATACTACACAGTACATGAAAACCTCTGCATACCACACTTTGTAACTTTCTTTGGTGAGATAATGAGGATAGAGAATAAACAATTTTTTTAAAAAAACATAAGCACATTTTTAACAGTGAAGTGCAATGGGAAGAACTAGATTTATTGGGAGTTTGAGAGGAGCCCTGATTTTCACTGGCAGAGTTTGCCATCGGTAACAGCATTTGGATTAAATTTTGCTAGATTTCCTGCATATGTCAAAAAATAAGTAATTGCCAATTACTTTGCTTGGAAAGCTAGGTAGGATACAATCATTTCACTTAGAAAAGCATAAAGGCAACAGTGTCAGAAAGAAGCCGGGGCAGCTTCGTGTGTGTGGGAGATTGAGAGTGTCAAGGAACAGGTGCGGAAGAAATCGAGACAGAATGAACTAAGGCAAAGACTTGTCATTTGCATAAGCTTGGAATGTAGATGCTGGATTTGAGATGTCATGCAAGAGATGCAGAAAAAATACAAAGAGGCAAACAATCGACATTCAGGCTCTGAGGGAAAAAAAATCACATGATTTTAGAGCATTTTGTTTGTAAGGCGTGCCTGTGTTGGATGTGCCAAAAGTCTGGTTGTGTACCTTACAGAATGCTAGGCATCTACAAATCTAAAATTACATATTTATTATATCACCTGCAGTCTTTTCTTCACATATTGCAATACAGATCTGAATAACTTGCTTAACTGTAGATTGATATTCATTCATTCATTCATTCATTCATTCATTCATTCATTCATTCATTCATTCATTCATTCATTAGAAGGCATCTAATATGCTACTGAGGAAGAGCAGAAGACAAGGACTAGTAGCTCCAGAGCTAATTAAGTGGTTGTGCCAAAGCTGAAAGGACGCTCAGCTGTGGACATGCCTGGAAGTAAAAGGAAAGTCCGATGCTGTAAAGAAAAATACTGCATAGAAACCTGGAATGTAAGATTTATGAACATTGGGAAGCTGGATGTGGTCAAACAGGACATGGCAAAAATAAACTTTGACATCCTGGGTGTCAGTCAACTAAAATGGACTGAGAATGGCATCATAAAATCCAGAGAAGCACAAAAAAGTGAAGTGTTCCAATCAGCACATTAGTCTGGTAGGCATAAAGCCAGTCATTTTAATTCATTTCATTCACAAACGCCAGAGTACCCTTGGAGATTTATGCTGACTTAAATTGCATAAATTGCAGTAGTGAATTCTGGATAATTAATGAATGGCTAATTCATTAATTTCCTCATTGCATGCCAGTCCTGTGAGTTGATATGTGATAAGGAATGTGAAAGGCAACTCATTAATTAGTAGCAATTTGCTACTGTGATTTATGTTATAATGTCCATTAGGATTCTTATCAAAGATTAAACTTTTCAAGCATCCCTGTGTAAATCCTTTCCACATTCTAACATTTTTGTAGTTGTTGGAAGTTATAAGCTACATTCATTTCACATAAAGTGGGATATGATTGCCCACCTCATTGTTTTGTCAACTTTCCTTCTTTTATTGCATCGCTCTGCTCTCCCAGAAGCCCCAAATGCAAATTTTATGAGGATAAGACATAGCCTTTCCCCCCCTGCAGAAAATATAGGTTGCTTGGCATTTTTTAATAACACCATCTGTCACTGGCACATGTGCCAAACTGCAATATTGATCTTGTCACTTTAGGGAATTGTATGATATTTAGGACCATAATTAACACTTTTCAGTACTATGTTCATGTTTTCAGTTTTATAGCTGGAGACTGAATGCCAGAAAATAGAACCTCATTGCTATATGGTGGACCCTGGTGATTTTATTTAGAAAATCAATATCTAGGGTCTTGAGATAAATAATATATCTTTAAATAATTACTGTAAGAAAAATCTTGATAGAAAAGCTTGTCTGGAAGTATAACAATCAACCCCCAAATCACCCGGTTTGTTGAAGCTGTAGGGTCTGGATTGAAATGGAAGTTCCAAGTTGGAGATTGTGAACTTCAAGAATCGATTAGATAAAAGGCTTAACTTGGGGGATGAGGAATCAATAGTTCTGTAGACAGTAGAATCAACCATCTTTAGACAAAAAAGATGCAAGTCACCCAACCTGAACTCTTTACTGGGTTTTCTTGAACTGCAGGGCTCCAGTGTTGACCGAAAGTGGAACTGCTTAGAAGCATCTCCATATCGGAAGAGCTGGAGATGAAATTTATTGAATTTGCTGAGTAAAAATCGTTGCCACACTCAGACTTCATGATTTGCAGTTTTCATCTTGGAATCTTATTTTTAACACTAGAGCATGTAGCCTCATCATCTAAGGAGGAAACTCTAGTGCTGTGGTGCTGATGAAGAGATTTGATGAAAGTCTGAAAAGTTCTAATTTCCCATTAGTTATTTTAAAAAGGTGTTATCCAACCATGGTTTTGGATTTTACTTACAGACTTCACGGTTGAGATTTTTCCCCTCTTGTATCTTATCAAACATCCTAAATTCCCACAGTCTGCCACTGCCTTTCCTCCATTGCAACTACACAACCACATACAGTGGTGCCTTGCATGACGACGTTAATTTGTTCCGTGAAAATCGCTGTAAAATGAAAACATCATCATGCGATTTTAAAAAGCCCATAGAAATGCATTAAAACCCCATTAATGCGTTCCTAGGGGCTTCAAACTCACCGTCCAGCGAAGATCCTCCATAGCGCGGCCATTTTCTCTGCCCGTGCAGCGAGGAATCCATGCCAGAAAACAGTGGGTGGCCATTTTTTTTACCCGGTGGGCATTTTGAAACTGCCGATCAGCTGTTACCAAAACAGGGGACCGATCATCGCAAAGCGAAATTCTCCCATAGGGAACATCGTTTTGCGATCACAAAAACATCGATGTAAAGCGATTTCGTCGTCAAACAGAGCACTCGTAATGCGAGGCACCACTGTAGTTGTGGAAGGTAGTTTTGAATAGTACTGTTATCACCAGTTTCTTAAACGTAACAAGGACAAGGAGCCTGGTGTACCTCCATGGGTCATGTATTACAAAAACTGGGAATCACCAACAAAAAGACCCAGTTACTTTTTGTTTCCTTTTTAGCCTCCCTTGAACTGGGCAGTTTTAGCAACATAGACAGAGAGGAGCAGGTGAAACAGGTAGCTAGCTGATTTCTGAGAGACATGCAACAAGTATCAAGGTCTTAAACTATTACATATCCAGATCTGAATACATTTACTGTCAATTCCATTTGAGGCAAAATGTTTCTCTTGGTACGGTGCAGAAGCCAAAGCAAAGGTAGCTGCCATTCAAGCAACAGTTCTGTAACTGTTAGCATGTTAACACAAAGAATTTTCAAATTTTGTTAATATAATTATCAACCTTTAAAATGAAGCACATTTGGCAAAACCAGAGGCTTTTCAGCTGCAGTGCAAGACTTCTGGAATATGTTCCCAAGGGAGCCCCACTAGCCTAAATCTTGGTTTCTCCTTTGGAATGGACTCAATTTAAACTTTATTTAATTTTGTACCTGGTCCCATGAACAATATTATTGCTGTAGATTTGCTGTAGGTTGCTACTGGTGCAGTTTCATCTTTTGTATGAAGTTCTGATCAATGTTATTTGTTTTAATGAGGAATTGTTACATACCTTGGTTTTTCTCTGAAAAAAAGATGAGCAGAGGCAAACGTTCTTAAAATAAACAGCAAGAAAAACAAAACATATAAAGTATGATATATTCTATCTCGTAGAATAGCTTATAAGCAGCACACTTTCTTTAAAAGGCACATTTCGATATATCCCACCAAATGTTGTAGATATTATTTGCAAATTAACCTGGATATGACAGTAAAATAATGTTCCAAATATTTATGAAATGCTGAGGAAGGCCAGTATACCTTCAGCATTACTCATTAAGATTAAATCATATTTAATAAAGATATATATCCTCCTGGTATGAAATTTTAGTTTATCAACTTATGTTCTTGTTTGTAACAATTATTTGTGGAAAGGAATATATGTGAGAATCTCTTGGATTATTTCCTAGGCTCAAGTGGACTTTTGGCGTAGGGATTTAATCAAGCTAACTTAATGCATTGTCAATATTTTTCCTATTTAGTTTGTCTTGCCATACTAAATCAGGATTTCCTGTCTCTTTCTCTGTCTTTTTCATTCCCTGCCACCATTTTGGTTGATCAGAACAAGATAAAAACTTAAGAGTTATAAATTAGAGTGGAGTGATTTTTTAAGCTCTTCCCAAAGTATATTGCACGTTAGTAGTTCAGTTTTGTTCACAAATTGAAGATCTGGTAGCTTGCAAGTATTATATGTTAATAGATTCACAGTTGTTGTCGTAAAACATCTTTCTTGAAAAAGCATTTATACAAACAGCCAACACTGGTGATAAAAATAATCTTTTATGACTCCATTGCTCATCTCTGATGGGTTTTGAAAATTGATTTCACAAGTAGCAGACACTGTGATCATGATATTTCTTGCCTTTGAATTTTTAAAGGTCCCCACCCTCTGTTTACTCTGGTCCTCACTGTAGAGATTTTGTTTCTCTCTCTCTCATTATGCAGCACTGATGGAAAGATGAGGATTAGTAAATAGATTTCCAATTGCTGCATCTGGTTGTGGAACAGACCCCGATGGATTTTAGACCATTTATAAGGATCGAGACATATTCTGTGCACATATTGAACAGATAAGGGGATAAAATGCAGCCTTATCTGACACATTTCTCTATAGGAAGCCATTCTGTCTCTCCATATTCCCTCCTAATAGTAGCTCCTTGTCCACAATGCAAGTCACTCATCAGAACAACCCACAGTTTCTCATGATCTACGCAGTTAAAGGTTTCTATTATAACCTTTGGTTATCGCTTGAAGGTATATGGATGACCCATCTGGAGAGCTGGTGCAGTTGTATCCAAATCAAGATAAGAAAGAGCCTGCTGCTCTGTTGCCCATTAAATGTTTAATTTACAGAATTCAGAATTTCCACCAGCTTTTTGGAGGATTTTCAAGAGCATCTTGAGAGAACTTGGTGCAAGCCCACAGCTCCCTGTCTGCTAGGGAAGGTAGAGAGTCAGGGTGTGAGGCTGTGCTTAAGGGACAGTGCATACATGTGCCTCTTTGGTTTTGTAAATCTTCATCTAGAACCCTAGAAGGGATATTGTAATGCTCAGAGGTGATTTTTGAGTAGGCAAAATGATTTATCAGGAAAGATCTAAGTCAGCTTGTTCCACTAAAAGTCACTCTTACAATCCTGGTGGTCCTTCATTACATGCATTTATGTGGAATGCCTAGGTTATTTTTTCCATCAGACCATGAGGAGTTTCAGATACCCAAGTATTTTCTGTTTAGAGACAATCTGCATATTCTTATGGGAGAGAACTGCATTTCAGCTCTCATTTTTGCCTATTAAATAGACTCTGGTTATGAATAACCTTTTCTTTCAAGTAGTATAGCAGCTGCCACGTACAGGCTGCTGCTAGAGAAATAATCTAAGAGAGGCAAAGAATACCATGAAGTGAATCAATGTGATCTTATGGATAGAGGCCTTTTGTGTAATAATAGAACTAGTGCAGCAGAAATATAGATAATAAAATACATGACTTGGATAATTCCCAGTAATAAGAAAGGATTGTAGTTAGACTTTAGGGGAATCTGGTGACTTTTTTTCCAATGAATAGAACCCCCCCCCCCTGCTATGGCCACGGGTAAGACGGCTCCGTGTGCCACCACCTAATTAACCACTGTGCCCCAGAATATATGTGAATAGAGGAATAATAAGAATGCGCTGAATGGCTTGCCTTTGTTTGGCGTGTGGAGCAATACAAGATATGTAGGGAAAGTGGAAACATCAGTAACCAACCAATGTCAAATAGAAGCATGTTCACCCACAGTGAATGTTGCTTCTGTAACCATTTTGGTCTGAGTAAGAAAGGAACTTTGATAAAATTGTAGCAGCAGGATTGGTTGCCTAAGGCTGCGGGTAGAATGCAGTTCCTCTATAGCTGATTTATTGGTGTGCTGTGAAGCTAGAGGCTTAGAGCAAAAGGTGCATGGAGAAAGAGATGTCAACGAAGGTGGGAGCTGAAGTCATTTTTCTCTACTCTGTGATCCAGGCTAATCCCGCCTTGGGTTAGCTGTGATCAGTGCAGTTCCCAATGTGATTTTCAAGTGTCAGGCGCACTGATTCACACTTGGAAAACTCTGTCAGGAAGGACCCAAGATAAATATTGGAAGGCCCTCAGCCATGAGGTAGAGGGACCGAGGGTAACGAAAAGATCTGGGGAATCGCCTGCCTTTAAATATTAGCAGAAGAGAAAGAAAACCTGAAGGTCACATCTGCAAGACGAAGATACATTTTCCTCTGGCGGCTGAAAATGTTAAAAAGATTTTACAGTGATACAGCAGCAGATAGTGAGGCAATTAGGACTGTTAGAAGTTGACACGGCACCAAGTCCAGATGAATTACATCTCGGAAATGATGAGTTGGAAGGAGAAAGTGAAATTGAACTCCCTTGGCAGAGATTCCTAACTGCTCTCCAAGTATGGCACAGCTGGGAAGAACTAGGAGAGAAGAAATGGCAAAAGGACGACACGAGATTTGCTTAAGAAGAGGGTTCATTCTCTTCCAGAGCTTGTGTGTCAGCCTGATGAATTCTGAGTAACAGCTTGGAGATAATTGATTGAGAGAAATGAAAAGTACATTCAGTTGCTTTTGATTGATTCCTAAAGAACCATCTTAGGTATGATGAAGATGCTATTGTTTGAAAAATGCAGTCCTTTCCTACCCAGTCAACAGCACAGTGATGCCTCGCAAGATGAATGCCTCATGCAACGAAAAACTTGCAAGACGAAAGCGTTTTACGATTTTTGGTGATCCACAAGACAATTTTTTCTATGGCTGTGCTTCACAAGATGAATAGGAACGCATTAATTAAATTTCAATGCATTCCTATGGGAAACCACGCTTCGCAAGACAAAATTTTCGCAATACGAAATGACTTGTGGAACAAATTATTTTCGTCTTGCGAGGCATCACTGCATTTGTTTATAAGTAATAGGATTCCAACCATTGCTTTATAGGATGTCTTCATCATCATCATCAAGTCAATTCTGACTTAATGGCAATCCTTTCCAGGGTTCTCTGGGTAGAGAAAACACAGGTCATTCTGCAATTGTGCAGCTTGCCCAAGGCCACCCAGGCTGGCTCTTTCCCTGGGATGCACAGTGAGGAATTGAGCTTCAACCTCTGGTTCTGCAGCCAGATACCTAACTCACTCTAGAGGATGTTTTAATGGAAGTTAAAATGGTAGTTAGGCACAGCTCAGAGTAGTGAGGCAATAGCTTGTGACCCATAGTGAGGCTGGCTGGATAATTCTAGGAGTTATGGTCCAAAAAATCAAATAAAAGGTGGAGGAGGGCCTTGAGCCACTTTAGTAGGCTTTGCCCATGAGTGGCAGCAACAACGGGCTTTGCCAGGACATGAGAGTCATTACAAAAGGCAAAGGTAACAGGTGCTGGTTGCAGTTGCAATTAAAAGTATTTCTGACACATTTTCAGTTGATGTGTAGGAAGTCTTACCCTTCATCAAGACAGTGAGTTACAAAACAAAGGATATGCACTCTGTAGGCTGCAGATGTAACAGACCAGCAGGCTAGATGTTCTTAATACGGGTTATAATAAAGTGATTGTGCAGAAAGAAAGAAAGAAAGAAAGAAAGAAAGAAAGAAAGAAAGAAAGAAAGAAAGAAAGAAAGAAAGAAAGAAAGAAAGAAAGAAAGAAAGAAAGAAAGAAAGAAAAGGAGTGTGTATTATAAAAAAACTGAAATAGGAATAGGCACCCAAAGTAATGCCTAAAGATTATATATCTCGTAGTCACTGACCATGACTAATGCACCTCTTCATACACCTAGTATTTCTAGGTATTGGCACATAACAACCTGTGTCATGATGCAACTGCACAGCAAAGGAAATGCCAGTTCACTTGCATTCTCCGTCTCTGTGAAGTTGCACTTCTGAACTGGGTTTTCTTCAATTTCAGTGGCCACACAGGCAGAGGAGTAAAAGCCTTCTAATTGCAGTTCCTTTGAAGCTCCCGTAGGTGATGGACAAGCTCTTGAACTGTAGGTAAATAAAGAAATAAACAGGAGCACTGTCCACCTAGGAAAAGGTATTAAAAGAAGTAGTCGTAGTATCTCGGGAAAGAGGCTTTGTTGAGAAAGGTGAATGCTGGCACTACTTGTGTGTGTGTGTGTGTGTGTGTGTGTGTGTGTGTGTGTGTGTGTGTGTGTGTGTGTGTGTGTGTGAGAGAGAGAGAGAGAGAGAGAGAGAGAGAGAGAGAGAGAGAGAAGCAGGAGGTGAGGTGGAAGGTGTTTTTCCAAAGCACTGCTTAGAGTTTGTTTATCCGTGAATCCTGTTCGTCTTTTCTTTCCGCATTGTTTCAAGTGATCACATGCTTTGAACCAAAGCAAAAGGATTCAACCTTTTAAAAAGTAGAAGGGCTGTATTGTGGGGAAGGATAATTATGGATTGGGGGTGTGGAACTCTGGAATGATTCACATTTCTATGTTGCATCGTGTAGTCAATGGGAAAATGCAGAGTGACCCACATGAACCGGTATTATTTCTCTCCCCTTTCCCCCCCCCCCCTTTGTAGCCAGGGTCTCAATTTTGTCTTTCATCATACATTGAGGAACCTTACAATTTGGGTTTCTTAATGTGAATTTCAAGTTTTTCAGAGTAATATTGTGCAAGGAAACTTTTTCTGTGCATACTTTAATCTGAATTAAAAAGATATAATGAGCAACAAAGAAGCTACTTGTGCAAACCTTGCTTTCAGCACAACTGGCACTGAATTATCTTTCCTTTCCCACTAAAATTATTAGCATGAAAAATATGACAAGGTGAGAAGAGTTTAACCTCACTGGGATTGTCTGGATAAAAGAACTCATTTTGTCAGGTTAAGAAACTTAACTGGGGAAGAGCACCTTGTCAATGTACCGTATCATCGTGCAAAAGCTTGCACGCCCACACAACACACACATGCGTGCAAATTACCAGCTTTCCATAGCGTTCTTTGTATGATAAAGAATAAATACAGAGGTTCACAGGGTTGAATGTCAAGGTCTCTTGTGAAAAGCAGTGGGCAAAAGGAAAAGTGATCTGATGTGTTTATAAATAATTTGAAATGAGAGCAGGGGTTTGTTTTGATTTTTGTTTTTTGCTGCAGAGACAGTGTTGAAACAACTGCTCTTCAGTGCTTAGATTTGTGTATGTAAACAACTCAAAAGCAAAATAAATTAAGATAATTAGGCAGCAATTATGCAAAGCAAACATTTGGTCTGTAAGTTAGGGGGTCCTCGGATGATACACTGTTGCCTACCCCTACCTTTGCATGTCCCAGCAGTAAATTCTTGAGCCGACAGGGAGAAGTCATGGGCAGTTTTGTAATGTTTTCCAACCATTTAGAGCAAGGGTCTCCAAACTTTTAAGAGTGAGGGCCACATAATATATTTTCCATATTTTTGAGAGCTGAAGGAACATGCACGCACACACTCCTGCCCGTCCACACGCATGCACTCCTGCCTGGACAGGCCAAATAAAAAGGCAAGCCAGGCCAGATGTGGCCCGCGGACTGTACGTTGGAGACCCTTGTTTTAGAGGATTAAAACTGAACGCATGTAAAGCCTTTCAGATCTAGTTTTGGAACACTTGCAAAATCTCCCGAGTGATCAGTGGCCTGGTTGTCTATTTCTCCGAGCAATTTGTGCTAACAATGATATAACAGAGAACCCACCAAGGTTAAAACCAAAAGCATCAATTAGGCTGGAACTGGGACACTGGAAGCTGAGCACTTGCCGAAACATGATGTGCTGCTTAGGGTTTCCCTCGTGACCCTGGCTATTAACTGATAAGATCCAAACTTGAAAGCTTGGACTCCCCTAGTCTCCAGGAAATCCTGTGCATACCGGACTTGCTCGTATCAAACTTGATTCCCGTGTTCCTAGCAATTTGCCTTTCAGCTGCGGTGTATTCCTTTATTTATTCAGGATGTCTCTGCACAGTATAGTTGATGTGTTGGCATGGCTTAAATTCAAGTAGTTTTATCGTTGCATCAGGAAGGTTTACACATCCACAGAATATGGCCTTTCTGCCTGCAGCCAAACCTCTTTAAAGCATTTTAAAAGAGAAGAAAAGCAATTTTACATTGTAAAATAGTTTGTTCATTGGAAAACAAGTTTAACATTACTGTGGCAAGAAGCCTAACTTCCTTAGACAGCAGAGAAATATATTTCATTCCATTCAACTATACTAAATCATGTGCCCTGTTGCTTGTTCTCTGCAAGTTCCCTGCCAATCAGGGGAGCTAGAAATCAAAATGTTTCCTCTCTTCTGTTGTTAGATTTTAAGGTAGCTTTTTTTTTTTTAAAAAAAAAATCTAGATGAATTGTGAGTTTTGGGCTCTTCTAGTTCTGGAGCAAAGTTTCCTCCAAACATCATTTGCAGTTATATCAGGGGTTTTGCTCAGATTCAAATACGCTTTCTATGTTCTTTCTGTGACCGAACTTCAAATGAAAAGGCACCCAAGACATTCAGGAGAATTACATGGTACCACACTCAAGGACCTGTACTAGTTGTTACTCAGGTGTGTTTGTGTGTGTGTTTCTCAAGGAGGTGTCACCAAATGAACCCTTGCCCCAGGGGAGAACAAACAAACACCTTCGTGCTTGCAGAACGCTGATCTGTGCCAATGAGTTTTTTGGCACACTTTTTAAAAAATTTTATATCCTAGGAGGGCTCTTTCTTTTTAAATCTTCTGCTTGAGGCAGCATTTCTATGAACCTCTGGAGCACTACAGTCCTAGGGAAAAAAATTTTCTGGTTGTGAAGCTGGCCTTTGCAAAATTACTATGACTAGACCTCTAGCATCTGTCTTATAGAATGGGCTGTGATGTTGCATTGTAGTCAAGAGACTATGCATGAAAGAGTCAGCGGTTTCTAGTTTTTCATCTCCCATGAAAAGCTACAGTCCTTGTCCATGTTCCCTCAGACCTGCTCTGGCCATGTGCAGATATAGTAATACTGATGGAATTGGAGGGATTACCTTGAACATCCCTAAATATGACGGTTCAAGGTGGGATTACCTTGAACGTCCCTAAATATGACGGTTCAAGGTGGGATTACCTTGAACGTCCCTTCTGCTCTCATGGCCGTATTCAGAGCCTTACCTGCTTGATAAAACCTTCCGGTGTTTTTGTGCCACTGGTATAACTTTTGAGGACTCCTAGGTGCCTCCATATCATGAGGAAGAAACAGAATACAGATGGATGGATGCTTGGATGGACTGCAACAACATGAAGTATGTGTAGCAATTTCAACAAGTGATAGTACTATCTAAATGCCAAGTATTGGTTTGAGGTAACTTTAAGTAGCAGTAAGCCACTAGGCGATGGGTTATACTGGTCTTGCTGCTGCTACTGCTGCTGCTGGTAACGATGATGATTCTAAAAGTTTGTAAAGTTTTGCACAAAACATAGATGTGACACTGCTCTCTGCCGACTACTAAAGTGTTGATGGGGCAGGATATCTTGAGGTACTCCATCTCCCCTTTCACCACAAAAATTGTTTAAAGATTGAGGAAAACAATGTACCGTACACGTCAGTATTGCTTACCGATTCCTTGTGGCTTGGAGAAACTGAAGATAATGTGTGGATGCTATACAGGATCGAACATGCACAGTTGTTCTGATTTGGAAGCTAAGCAAGCTGGGCCAGGCTAATGCTTGAACAGGGAACAACCAGTTGCTGAACTGGGAAGGGCAAGTAAGTACAGTAATGTAGCACATGGTGTTGCATGCAAAAGGTTGCACATTCAGTCCCCTGAATCTCCGTATAATGCTAGGGAACAATTCCACCCCAAACCCTGGAAAGCTGCTGCCGGTTAGAGACGGCAATACTAGGCTAGATGCACTAACAGTCCGACTGAGTGCGAGGCAGCTGCTCAATGTGTTCCTATGGGGAAGGGCCAGAAACTTTCAGAAGACCAATGTTCTTGTCCCTTGCTCCATCTACACTATGCAGGTGTGCATGGAAGAGAAAAAGATGGAGGAACTTTAAAACTCCCCCTTGGTCTTTTCACCATCCCATTTCTGACATGCATAACAGGTCTATATAAAAAATGGGATATTGGCACAGCAGAGATATATATATATATTTGATTTCTCCATGCAAAGAGTCCAAGCTTGGCTGGAAACCCTTTGTAGTCTTTGAAGAATAGAGGGAACTTTGATGGGTAGAATTGTCCTGGAACCAAAATGCACATCACAAACTTGGAATGCTCTAGTCTCAGCCCCTGGTAGCTCAGCATAGACAAGAGTTGCTGGGAAATGTGCCATTTGCCGGTTCTTGCCCCAAAGAGCTCTTGATACCAGACTAGCTTCGCCATTTGGGAAAAATGATTTTGGAGTGTATGGTGGCGGCATATACTGTAGATAATAATAATAATCGTGTTCTGTCAAGTCAATTCTGACTCACGGCAACCCTTTCCAGGGTTTACTAGGTAGGGAAATGCAGAGGTAGTTTAGCATTCCCTTCTTCTAGGACTGTGCAGCTTGAGCTTGGCTGCAGAGGCTGGCTCTTCTCCCAGGAGGCCCAGTGGGGAACTGAACTCCCAACCTCCAGCTTCACAGCCAGCTACCTAAACCACTGAGCTATCCAGCTGGTGGCATATAGAGCTACGCAAAAAGAATGAAACTCACCATTCTTCCCTCTTTCCTCTTTTTTATTAAAATGGATGTGCCTTTATGTAATGTAATCGTATACAGTAGGAGTGAGAGCTGCTGAAACAATAAAGACTTGCAAAGAGAAAATTGGCATTTAAACCTAGCTCCTCTCAAAAGATCACAACAGCTGGTCACACACACCCCAAAAAAACCCACATGTTTCCTTTTCTGTCTGCCCCCTTCCCTCGTCTCCTGGCTGACATTCCAGCATATTTGAATAGTGTTCCTCAGCCACATGACATTATGGTGAATTACTGCAGCTTCAAAGGTAGCTTGCAGCTTTGTGCAGAAGGTGAAAATCATTTTTTTCCTCCTTCCTCCCCTTTTCTTCTTCTTCTTTTTAACTCATTGTGTTTTTTTAATGGAAGAATGGCCTTAAAGAGGGAGGAAGGAGAGAGAATGGATGTCTTCCAAATTAGTTCGTAAACCTTCGTTTTGTTTAGTCGTTTAGTCGTGTCCGACTCTTCATGACCCCATGGACCAGAGCACGCCAGGCCCCCCTATCTTCCACTGCCTCCCGGAGTTGTGTCAAATTCATGTTGGTTACTTCGCAGACACTGTCCAGCCATCTCATCCTCGGTCGTCCCCTTCTCCCTCTGCCTAACATCAAGGCCTTTTCCAGGGAGTCTTCTCTTCTCATGAGATGGCCAAAGTACTGGAGCCTCAGCTTCAGGATCTGTCCCTCCAGTGAGCACTCAGGGTTGATTTCCTTTAGAACTGATAGGTTTGTTCTCCTTGCAGTCCAGGGGATTCTCAAGAGCCTCCTCCAGCACCACAATTCAAAGGCATCAATTCTTCGGCGGTCTGCTTTCTTTATCACTTCCATACATCACGACAGGAAAAACCATAGCTTTGACTATTCGGACTTTTGTTGGCAAGGTGATGTCTCTGCTTTTTAAGATGCTGTCAAGATTTGTCATCGCTTTCCTCCCAAGAAGCAGGCGTCTTTTAATTTCGTGGCTGCTGTCTCCATCTGCAGTGATCATGGAGCCCAGGAAAATAAAATCTGTCACTTCCTCCATGTCTTCCCCTTCTAAACCTTAGGTTAGCAAATGCCATGTCGGCATCAGAGCAGGTAAACTAAGACCAGTGCAAACACCTGGCCCAATTGCAAAAGCACCTGATCTATAGCGGGGGAGGGGGGATCAATTAAGGTAAAAAAAAATCAGCATCACTGCTGTCGTTTCAGCCCTCTTTGTTGGCAGGTGTTTTGGAATGTCTGGTTTTGTTTATGAAATCTCATATCTGCAACCTCATCGGTCATTTTGTTGTTGTTGATGACGACTTGTAGTAAGTCGGCTTGGTTTTTTCTGTTGGCTGTGTTGTGACGGAGGTTAATGAGGGGCATGGTCCTTGACTGATGAACGAATACATTTGGTGCTTTCCTTTCCCCACCCCCTTCAGATCAGTTCACAGGGCTATAATCTAGCCAGAGAGGAAGGCCATTTTAAATCATATTTAAAATAAAATTAAATAGCTATACTTAGGCAGTGATTAGGTTCCCAAAGCCCATTGCATTACAACAACAATACTGTTGACAATAGTCCCAAACTCATTCACTGTTGCTGCATCTAGTCATTTTTAAACATTGATCCAAAAAATGATGTCTAGTGATCCTTAATTGTCTGGAGCACCAAAGAAAAACTTCAATAACTACGATAGACTCAGGTTTAAAACACTGCAATTTTGAAGCAGGGTGAGAGTTTCAGCTTTCATGTACGACAAGGCAGTTATTCATTTTTATAAAGATAATTGATAATGGTCAGCTAGATTACTTTCCCAGTGTATATAGAAGGAAATAAGGTTTCATTGTAGAGAAACAGATACAGCCTAAGGAGTGCCAGACCATTATGATGACAGGGATTCCGTTTTCCTGGCCAGTAAAAGTTGGCTGACTTCAATTGTCTGTTTATTGTTTTTCTTAGTTCCTTCTAAATGAGCACTATAAATGCAGGAAAGTTTGTCAATATTTGGAATTTTAAATAAAACAACAACACCCAAACTCAGCTACTGCATAGTACAGGTTGATAACCATGACTTTTGTGCACTTGCAAAACACCAGAATGGAATCTATAGCAAATAGTCCTAAAATGTCTCTTTAATATAAATGTGAGATAATACAGATCTTAAAACGGCTCTTTCTTTCTACCTTCGCCTTGTACAACAATCCAGAGAAGGGAGTTCTGGGGACAACATTGTCAAGGCTGTGGAATAAAATACTGTATAAGAACTGGTACAAATGCAGACATGGATTTCCCTTCCATTGCCCCTCTTGAACACAGGTTTTGACATTTTGTTATTGAAATCAAAATGTTAAGGGCTTACTTTTTGCTCCAAGGGCATCAAAGCTCCTGTGTACATTTATTCGTGTTCTCTCTCTCTCTCTCTCTCTCTCTCTCTCTCTCTCTCTCTCTCTCTCTCAACTTAAACTTTACAGTCATGGTTCTGCAGTGAATGGCACACAACCCTTCTCACGCTCCTCCCACCTTCGCTCAGATATTATTCTGTAAAATGGGAAGGAGGTAAAGATGTGTAAGGTGATGATGTGCCATTTAGAGAAGTGCTCATTAGTCTGCCCTGGAGTGTCTTGAAAGATCAATTAGGCTATGATCTCACCTTTGCTGTCATTAAGTTGAAGAGAAAGAGAGAGAGAGAGAACGAGCATTTATGAGCATTTATAATCTGCTCCAGAATTTTCTCTGGGAGCGACTGGTCCGGGTTGACTGGTCTGTAGTTCCCCAGTTTTGTCCTTTCTGAAGATTAGGACAACATTAATGCTCCTCCACTCATTCTGGCACTTCACCCATCCTCCATGATTTCAAGAAAATTCTAGGCAGTTGTTCTAAGAATTCTTCAGCCAGTTCCTTTGTCACCTAGAGAGAAGGCAAATTTTGATCAATAAAGGAAAACGAGTACAGTAGAGACGTTTCCCGTCATATTAATCAGACCGAAAACACCATCCCTCTAAGACAGCTGACAGCACAGATCATCTTGTTCCTTATAACACTAAGAAATGGGACAGCTGCATTTTCAGTTATCCATAATAACACAGATTATCTGCATGCAAGATGATGAGTGATTCTTACTGTAAATGCTGCAAAAATATAACCATATATCCCACTTGGCCGGGGGGGGGGGGCAAAGGTTTATTTCCTCATTTTCTGCTGTAATGTATTCAGCTTATTACAAGGATTTGTTTATTTTTCTGAATATTTTTCCCACTCCCTTTTTATGGATGCTGAGGAAGTATCCCTATATCAAATGATCTATGACTATGTGTATATGTGTATGTCCACACACAAACAGATAGTAAGAGCTGAACAACAATCTAGTCTAGATTTTTCTTGATCCCTGAAGGATAGAATTAAACACTGAAAACTTACTTAGAAGATAACTAAAAAACAAAAGTATTTTAGCTTTGCGTGTGTCTGTGTTAGATTTTTTTGATTTTAAAGAGTGTTTTTTAAGAAACTTAGAGGTGACCAGCAATTCGATATCTGGAGTGACTAACAAACAGGTGTAGTTTTAGCAAAATGTTTGGCTTCTGCCTTCCTCAGTTCCTCTGCTAAAAGTAGGCTGTTTCCAAGCCAACGGTTATAGAAATTGGCAGTTCAAAGCAGGTGAATGATGTCATATATTGTCTTTGAGGTTCAGGCCATGAGGTGCTAAGACCGACAGCCTTGTAAATCCAGACGTCTTCCCTCTTCTAATGTGTTTGGATTTGATAGTATCTTTCTCCTAACCAAGAGAAACAAATCAGATAGGCTATGATTTTCGAAGTGTCTAGACTTGAGATGTGGGTATTTGTATTTGATTCTGAATACCCCTGCACAGGTGGAGATAACGAGGGTTTGGCCCCATGGTGCTGGACGGTCCACTCACCAATCCATTGCTGCTGTGGGCTGTACGATCCCATCCTATCACTCCAGGGCTCACAATGAACAAACCACTCTTTGACCTGGCAGAGAGGCTTGTTGTCCCACCTCCTACCAGGAGTGGCTCGCTGATCACAAACTCCAGAATGATAGGACCAGATCGTGCAGCCCGCAGCAGCCTCGGATTGGTGAATGGACCGTCCGGCACCATAGGGTATTCGTAGTTGTACACGAATACCCCCATCTCTAGTCTAGACACGGGTCACCTTTTATGTGTTGTACCCTTGTCAAATAATTTATTCCTTGACCTTTGCGGACAGAATATCCCCCTTTGGGGGGATAAAGAAGCCTATAATTTCTGAGAAGTGATGACTTAACCCTCATGAAAATGCCTTTTTTTAAAGCAAATATGGCAGTTTACTTGGCCATTATAAAAGGGAATTCTGACTCAAAGCAGGTCGTGAACCAAGGGTCTAGACAGTGGTTGTTCCAACTTCTTCGTCAGGATAGCTAACCTACATGAACCTCATATAATATATTCCATTTTTCTGACATCTTAAATAGCTCCAAGTACTGTACTGTTCTTTTAACGCTTGTACATCACTGCTAGATGTCACTATGGTGTTGTTTGTATAGCTAGTGGTACCGATTGTCAAAATCAAGCATTAGTACAAAGGAGACACCTGGGAGAGCTGTCTGTCATTCTTTTAATATAGAAGAAAGAAGGAACTGCTGCAATTTAATGTGACCTTTTTAATTGAACCGCCCAACCAGGTTCTTTATCCATCTCCTTATCTTCTATCATTACTTTATCTCCTGTCATTGGAATGGGGAGAGTTTTTTTTAAAAAAAAAGACTGAAATCTTTCAAAGAAACAGTGGTGCTAGGATTTCCTTCCATGAGAGTTTCCTTTCATGTTCAACATTCGGTGGAGATAAAGGTTTTCATAAGTCAGAATGGAGTTGTTGGCACATGGTTATTTAAAATTAAAGCCCAACTCATTGTCCACACAGCAGAGTAGCAGCATTCGGGCCCCATCCTGTTTCCCAGGGGTCAGGTTTTATATTGCACCAGCAGAAGTACCATTTTCACCTGGATTAGTCCCATTTGTTTCTCAGTGGCCTTTACCTCTGCTGTTCAGCAGTGATGGAGACTCGTGACTCACAGTCAAGTCTGCAAATCAACTCTGACTCAACTCCATTTGTTTTGAAAAGACTCGGACCCATTTTTTAAAGTCATGTTGTTGAGTCCCTAGCCCACGCACCCACCCACCTTCCGCCTCCCTCCTTCCTGGTGATCAGGAAGCAATACCTGTGGGGGAGGAAGTGGGGAGAACATGGAGGAATGCACTCCCACAGTCGCCCTCCCTACTCCAGAGCTCCTGTGCCCAGGAGCATGCACACGGGAGGCCTCTACAGCAGCTGAGAAGGTTCACACTAGTCCAAGATGGAGACTGCTGGGACTACAACTCCCAGAATTCCCAGGTAGGGACTTGTGAGTTGGAGACCCGGGACTCAGAGACTCAGACTCCAGGACTCAGACTCAGGCTTGGGACTTGGACTCAAAGACTTGCCAAGATTCCTGCTTTTCCACTTGTATCATCTATTCATGGATCTGCCTTTTTCCCTCTTCTCACCTCTCCCCCAGTCCTTTTATCCCTGATGTTCTTTCTTTCTTTCTTTCTTTCCGTCTCTCTTCATCCTGCTTACAAGGCCCCGGCAGTTTCTCTCTCACTGTTGAACCAGTTTAGGGGAGGGGCTGAATTAAAGCAGTGAAAATGAAAAACATAAATATCCCTGGAATACACACTCCTAGGACCCCAGGTATCCCAACACCTGTGTTATATTCCATGGTACTGAAGCTATGCTGGAGGTAGACAGGTGGATGTACACTTACTGTAGGGAGTAGCCTGGCACGGCATTGAAACTTTGATCACCTCGTTTTCCCAGCTCATGAGGTTCCCTCCTTATGCAGAGCTTCTTCCCTGTCACCATCACTGAGTCAATGCACAGTACAATATATACAGGATACATGGTGGTAGCTTCTATACTTTACCTGTCCGTACCAGGTGCCTAGTTGGAGTTGGTTGCCGTACTGTGCCAGCAATGTGATGTTGTCTGTACTGGGTTTCAAATAAGGGGATGTGCTAGGATCAGTGGGATCATCTTGCTTGATAAAGAATGAGAAGAGCAGATATGAACACAAGTGAAATTATTGCAGCCTACAATTCTGTAACCAGCATGCTTGAAATACCTTTTCAAAAAAATTGATGAATACTGTTTGATTTTATAGGACCAAAGGGAGAACAGCTGTCGCTTCTGTGTCTCAGGAGCACTTGCTTTTGCATCTACCTAGCATGTTGTCATCTAAACATTGTATGCCCTCCACTCCATCTTATCATTAATATAGGTATTGCCAGGCAAAGACCTTCATCTTCAGGCAGGCTTTTAAGCAATAAAGTGCGGGATGGGGTTTTCCTAGGCCAGTGAATGCTGTATTTATGAAATGTAGATATTTTAAATTTTAAATTAAAATTTGTTTTAGCTCAGTTTTAATTTGAGTAATGTTGCCTAGCAAAGAGGCAGTTCCCAAACCAGCAAAATCAGGGAGCTGGATGGAGCACAGATTGTATTTGTCTTCAGTGTGGAAGGGATGGTCACTCTCAAATTGGCCTTCTCAGCCACACGAGACGCTGTTCCAAGACCTCTATTCAGAGCACATTACCATAGTCACTCAAGACTGAAGGATGCCAAAAAAATCTAATCTAATTATGTTTTAATATAGTTTAGCAACCTGTTATCATTGTACAGTATACATTGTACAAGAGCCTCACGGCACAGTGGTTAAACTGCATTACTGCCACCGAAACGTCTGCTCACAACTGGGGTCATAGGACACTGGAGGAAATCCACCAGCTTGGCTTAAGCTACCACCAGCATCAGGAATGTTTCATGCCAAGTGAATATGGGGGATCCCTATATGGGTACACTTCTCCTTTCAACAACGATGAGGTTAGAGGCGCCAGATCCCCATGTAGTTTAAAATCCGTGCATAAATATTATGTCCCTAAAAACACAACTGAAAAGCATAAACAATTGATTTGTGCATGCATGTATGCGCACGTGTGTGCGTGTGCATACACACACACACATACAAACACACACACACAACACCTTCTCTGACCTGAATCAGCCTCCCAGAATGCCCCAACACCCTCCTCGGCCACCACATGGAGGTGACAGGAGAAGGGCCCAATCAGACTACCACCCTCCAACCAGAGGCCACCATGCTGCCAACAACAGGGCACCACTAGGTAAGCTCAAGACCCATCCTTTTCAGGCCACTTCCTGATGAAGAGCAGCACAATATTCGCGAATACATTTATTCAATATTGACTGACTGATTGATTGATTGAAAAGAAACCCTATGTATAATCAAAACTGTGCTGCTGTAATTCAAGGGAGAAGTGTCTTTGTGGCTCTAACATTGAAAGAGGGTTTGGAAGTCATTGGTTGAAAACAGTCTCATTGAAATTAAGAGGAATTCCATTTAGGTCCTTTACTTTCTCAGTGGGTCCCTTCTAAGTATGCCAAATCTAGATTCAACCAGTGTGACTCATTTAGCCAGCAGCTTTTGTTAGGAGACCATGTATTTGGCTAATCAAAATCATGGAAATCAAATTTTGTCTGAATGCTTATGATAAATCTAATTCAATATTAGCGAGACTGTTTATTAATACATCAAAGAGCTTTGTCGCGCCTCAAAGGCTAGTGAGTTTGTTTGGCATTGGATTTTGTGGATGGCAGCCACTTCTTCTGATGTGTCATATTAATACTTCATTTATTTTGGGCCCGTCCCTTGCCAAGATGCTTTGCAAAACACTCAGGTTGCATATGGCCCCTGCCCGGTGGGGTTGTTAATGAGCTCACGGGGAAGAAGGGGAAAAAAAAGAGGAACCGTTCTGACTGAGTTTAAAGAGTCGGGAGAAATACACCAAGCCCGCTGCAGCAGGCGACACAGAATGAGTGAATCAATCTTGGTCAAAGCAAGGCTTTGCAGAAGAACTGGATGCTTATAGGAGTCTTAAAGGGTGACACTGCAAACACAGTCTTGGTCAGTGGACAGAAGGGCTCAGAAAACATGAAGTTACTAGTGGAAGAAATAAAACAGAAATGTGAGTGGATTTAATTTCTGGACCAGATGGTGTTTGATTCTATGATGCTGTACAGTGGACAGAATAATGGATGTATAGAAAGAGGACAAGACTAATCTTATTAACACAATTTATGAAGTTTTCTTACCCCCCTCTCCACCTTAGCTCCTTTCGAACAAAACACACTCGTAGAAACAGAAGCCCTTAAAATAGCCATACATGTTGAAGGATGAGTATGACTTTGTAAGCCCAGATAAATGTTTATTAGATGTCTGCTTCACCAGCATGAGCAAGATTTATAGGCTAGCAAGCTGGGTAGGCGTCGGTAACTAGGCAATTGCTATAAATACTTGCTGCCCTTCTCAGGCGTGTAGATGTGTGTTCGCTAAGCTTAAAACATTAAATATTCCTGGTCTCACCTAAGACAGGGTTTTCCTCGATCCACTTGATAGCTGTGGGTGTGACTGGCAGGGAGGGGTCTCAAGTCATGGGACTCTCTGACATAAGGTGGGCTGTTGGCTCTACCTGGACTTGGATTTGTTTGTTTTTTAGACTTGACTCACAACTCAGAGCTCACCCACCCCCTCTCTTTTTTTTCTGGTTGAAAAAAAGTTTGTTTTTAATAGGAACTCAACTTGGAACCTGATACCAAAGACTCAGGCGTGGTACTTGGTACCAAAGATTCAGACTCGGGCTTGGACCTCAAGGATTTGCCAACATCCTTGGTGTCTGGTCCGGTATTTTCCCTGCCATTCCGACCTGGCTTTTTAGGAGATTCCTTCTTGTTGTTTGATGACACTTTCCTGAAACTCTGTATGGTTTCTAGGAGGGGTGAGTAGTAGCCTGTGATGGTGGTCTTCTAATGTCAGCGTTGGATTGGTGCCCCATTTTGGGGAAATATGCACACTATTTGGATAGAATCATATGCAAGCTCTTTGTTGTCTTCTTCATCTGTGGTCAGGTGGTTGACATTTGGTGAGGGCGCCCAGAAGTAAGTTGGAAGGTGTCCCAAGTTTCAAACATTTAAGCATTAATATTGTAGAACGTGGGGACGTGGTGGCGCTGTGGGTTAAACCGCAGAAGCCTCTGTGCTGCAAGGTTGGAAGACCAGCAGTTGTAGGATCGAATCCACGTGATGGAGTGAGCGCCCGTCGTTTGTCCCAGCTCCTGCCAACCTAGGAGTTCAAAGGCATGTAAAAATGCAACTAGATAAATAGATACTCACCACGGTGGGAAGGTAACGAGGTTCCGTGCCTAGTTGCGTTGGCCACGTGACCACAGAAACTGTCTACGGACAAACGCTGGCTCTACGGCTTGGAGACGGGGATGAGCACCGCGCCCTAGAGTCGGACACGACTGGACTAAATGTCAAGGGGAACCTTTACCTTTTACTGTAGAAAACTGCAGCGATAATACTGTAATTTCAAAAAAAGGAGAATTGTTTCTTTATTATTTCCTTGAGAAAAGAAATAGAGCACACACACAAAAAAGTGTTGCTGTAGAATAAATGAAAAACCAATGTAATGGAAAACAATCATGGAATTGTTTGTCTGTCTCCTGCCTCCACCATGACGTCAAAACCATTTAAAGCGCTGAATGCAGGAACTGTAGGACCTAAGTTATAATAATAGGGGCCTCACTGTTAGACTATAATACACTCTAAGACTGAAATCACCATGACAGTTAAAGAGCAGCCTTTTGTTTCGAAAGTTATCTGGGGCTTCATTCAACTTTGCAAATAAGGAGGTGAAAGCAGCTAGCCATGACAACTGTTCCTGTCCGCTATATTCAAGTGTACTTGTTTTGGTGGTTTGCGGCCTGCAGATAGCAAAAAGACAGACAGAAGTAATCTGTTCTCACCCCACTGACGCAACTGCCTTTGCCTAGCTGCCCAGAGGCAATTATTTCTTGAACTGGAAGACAGTGCTAAATCAGAATGGTTGCATCTGAGATAATGAACAAGCCAAATCAATGGACAACTGGGGGGGGGGGCACACTGGTAGCATGTATTAAATTCAAAATCTGCATATATATTTTTCCTGGAGGAAAAAAAAACCATCGCCTGTATCTTTCTGAGGGAAAAATGGGACAGGCAACTCTCTTTGTGACACACCAAGAACTTTCACTTAATTCAGTGTCTTAGTTCCCCATCAGTGCCTCGTTTCTTTTGACAGGTATTAACTATACAGGATGAGTAGCCGCTTTTTGACACAGGTGGGACACTAGGCTGTGAAGTGGCAGCAGATGCTCAAACGGCAGGAAAGGAGCAGAGGCTAACTTGACAGACAAAGAGGTACAAATCATCACGTTGATGTCGGCCACATGGCTGTGAATGAGTCTGTGGCCGCAAAGCAAGATGTCACAGCCCTGCAGCTTGAGAAGGCTTTACAAGTGGCAGGAGCCACCATTTTCTTTTTCTGTTGCTTTCTGCCAGAGATTTTTGGTTTATTTGAGAGTAGATTCACACTGTAGGTTACTATGCTCTGTGTGAAAGAAAATGATTCTTGGAAATAAGAGCCAAGCTACAGAACCTTTGTGTAACATGTCACGTCTTGTCTGAGGAAGTGGACTTGACCCACAAAAGGTCTTGCTAAAATATAGCAGTTAGTCTTCAAGGTGCCATAATGTTTTTGTCTTCTTTTGTTATTCGTTTTGTTATTTTTTTTTCAATCCGATGTATCTCATCTTGGGCTATTGCTAGTTCAAACAAGGCTGTGGTGTTTTTTAAAAAAATGAAAGAAAATGGAAGTTATTGGGCCTACCGGTTCTCTGCTGTTGACCCTACAATTATATTGAACTTCACGTCTCACTGTCTGTGGCTGATGGGTTTGCTGGCTGGGGCATCTCTGGTAGCTGAAGTCTTGAGAACTGAATTTGCCCAGCGTGCACCCTTCCCCCTTCAAGGTTAAAGATCTTTAAAGACCTTCAAAGATTAAAGACTTACTTTAGAAATATTGAAAAATGTGGAAATATTTTTGTTTCACATAGACTGAAGTCCTATTCCTTAGACTAGTATGCCACAATTAGAGTAGATCCATTGAACCAGTGGGTATTTTGGTGACTCAGCTCCTTCGTAATTTTCATTGATTCAACAGGCCTACTTTAGACGTGATTCACTATGCTAAGCAACAGGATTTCAGCCCATGAGTCAACTTTTCACCATTTTTCTGCATCGCTGATCTATCAGCAGCTGGGAAGCATTGCTTTAGCTGATATATATGTAATCTAAGAATGATCCAAGAATAATCCCACCTTCAAATATGACATAGTGATTAAATTTGGGACTGAAAATTGGGGGATCTGGGTTGTAGTCCCCGACGAACAGGTTTTGTTTCTTGTCTATCATTATGTACTGTGTGTAATGTCATACATTGAATTGTAATATATTTTGCCTTGTAACAAGTCTGATTATTAAATTTTTAAATCATTTAAAAAAAAACCTCAATGGATGATATAAAACCAGTCAAGGTAAAGACAGAAGGGGAACCCTGTACCTGCCCTCCTTCCTTGAGATCATTGGTAGAAGGTTAGGATAGGATATAAATGTACAGATAGAGGGACAGAATGAAGCATAAATCTAATGCTTCAGTAAAGAAGTGTTGTCATCATGTGTGGTAACATTGCTTTGATTTACGACAACCTTAATTGGGTTTGTTTGGGTTTTTGTTGTTGTTGTTGTTGTTTTTGAGCATGTGAGATTTCTATTTGCCATCCCTCAGTGAGTTTCCATGGCTGGGTTGTAATTTGAACCCAGGTTTCCTGAGTCCTAGTCTGAAACTCTATCTACTACACCAACTGTTCTTCAGTGGCTAAACTCTTGTACCTGTCCATCCACTGCTTCAAGGCTTCCTTTCGCGATTTTGGTTAATGTACAAAATGGAACAAAGTTGCATGCATCCTGAAATTGCAAAAATAAGCCCTGAATCAGCATCAATCTGCTGCTGCTAAAGTCATTCCCATTATGCAGGCCATTGTGCCCAACAGGATTTTGGCCCATGTAGGCAGAATGGCTAATTTCAGTCCGGTGCCAGAAACTTCAGCTGAGGAATGGGAAACTAAATTTCTGCTCACCATGATGAGCTGGAATTCCTTTCCTTGCTTGCCAGTCGCTGGATGAAGCCGGGCTTCTGGGACATGTTGAGAGCATCCGTGGAAGCACATGGAAGGGCAATAGATGATATCCTATCACAAGAAAAGAGTGGTGTGCCAGGTTGGAAGTACTGTAGTTAGTAGCAGTTGTGCCAAAATTGGAAAACACTGACCTCACAATGTGAAAATTACTCACCCTGCAATTTTTACAGATACTTCAAAATGAGTTCTGTTGACCCCTGAAAATAGTCTTCTCCTTATAATGTAAAATCAAAAATCAAGAGTATGGCAGATTTCAGCAAACCTATTTTTGTGGCAGTGTAATCTGCTTGCATGGTCAAAAAGATTGAAAAGAGAGAGAAAGGGGGGGGCATTGAGTCCAACTTCTTGCTCAATGCAGGAACACAAATCAAAGGATAACTGCAGGTGGTTCTCTAAATTTCTGTGCAATGCCTCCAGTGTTGGAGCACTCACCACATCTCGAGGTCATTGGTTCCATTGCCGTACTGCTCTAACAGTTAGGAAGTTTTTTCCTGATATTCAACCAAAATCTGGCTTCCTGTATCTTGAACCCATTGTTGCATGTCGTGCACTCTGGAATGATCGAGAACAGATCCTGCTCCTCCTCTGAATGACAGCCTTTCAAGTGTTTGAAAAGTGCGGTCATATCTCCCCCCCCAGTCTTCTTTTCTCAAGGCTAAATATTCCCAGTTCTTTCAGTCTTTCCTCCTAGGGCTTGGTTTCCATTCCCATGCTCATCCTTGTTGCCTTCCTCTGAACTTGTTTTGATCTGTCAGCATCCTTCTTGATGTGCAGTGTCCGAAACTGGACACAGTACTGAAGAAGAGGCTTAACCACTGCTGAATAGAGGAGAATGGTCTCATTGTGTTGAGCAACCCCTGTGGAAACTGTAACATACTCTACCATGTGAATCTTCCAAACTTTTTTTTTTTTTTACCAAGAAAAGATGAACAGAGATGTGGAATGTCAAAAACCACTCATGTCACGGGGGAAGCCTCCCCGGGGCTGCTTTGGAAGGAGCCCCAATGCAACTGTGTATTTGCTGTGATTAAGCCTAAATGAGTGAGCATAACAGAAGGACAGTTTGTGGGAGGTGCCCCTCAGCATTCATTCCCTATTGATTCCTTATTGCAAATGCCAGCAGTTTAAATAGGCTGATGAACTCTACTCTGTACGCTCTGCTACAAGGTTGATTGGGAGCATGCGCAGCTCTAGTTCTCAACTGGCAGTGGAGATGGAGCGAGGGGAGAGAGAGAGAGAGAGGGGGGGGGGAGTACCACATCACAGTCTTTCAGCTCTGAGCCGCTAGTTCCTGGTTGCCAAGCAGTTATTGTTTCTGTGATGGTTGAGGAGGCTGTTGCTAATTGAAGGAGCCCTTTCAGCATCTTTCTTTCTGTTCTTTCACTCTCCTCATTTAAATTGACAAAGCAGAAAGAAAAGGGAAGAGAGAGTGACAGAGAGACGGAGAAAGAGAGAGAGAGATTGGGGGTGGGATGTATCTTGGTGGCACTAAATTTTAATTGGGAAGGGGGGAGTGCAAAAGGAACTGCTATCAGCTGGTGATTGAGTCCGGGGGGCTAGTTAACCATCCCTCATCCTTTAGCTTTGGTGGCTGAAAACATTTGCACAGTTGAATGCTCTCTCTCTCTCTCTCTCTCTCTCTCTCTAGCTCTCTTGCTCTCTCTCTCTCTCTCTCTCTCTCTCTCTCTCGCATGCACGGGCATACAATCAAACACATCCACACAGACTTGTGAGATCCCGTTTCCCACTGCAGTGGGCACAAGTAGGTGACCATGACTACAGCTAAGGAACAAAATGCTTCAGGAAAATCAGTCCAACAACAGGAACAGGTAATGCTGTTGACTTTTCTTGTGTAGAGAAGAGATACAGATTTTTATGCCTTGAATGTCTGTCAGTTTGCTTGCTGGTGTGCCTTTCCTTTCTGGTCGCATGTGGCAGATGTTTCCAAAAAAAAAAAAAAGTCACCAAGCTAGCACTGTTATCTCTGAGCTGTATGTAGTTGACTGCAAATACATGTGTATCAATTTGCTGCTTCTAATGTGTGGGTGTTCATCTTTCAAGTCCCACCACGTTGATGTATAGAACAGGACCATCTTGTTCAGGAGCTTGCTGGTGTGCGAGGTTGTGTCTGAGCATTTATGCATGCATGTGTGTGTCGGTAGGTTGGATGCCAGGTGGGACGGGAGTCCAGGTGGCGTAGAGGGCAGGGGGAGAGTCTGCTCATGTTAGAAGGAATGCATTTTGACATTTGCTAATTGTTTACAAGGGCCAGCCATCCTAGGACCGTCTTTTTACCCCGTTGCACCTAAAATGACAAAAGGAGATTTGATTGGTCTGCCTTGGGCTTGTGAAGCACAGCATTGTTGTCTGTGTGCATGAACCTATTATAGTGAGCAGTAGGGCAGTTAGATAATTTTGGCCTTATGGGAGTCCCCTCCTCTGTAGATGGCCATGTGTGTATACCACTTTGCGTCCTTCAAAATGTGCCGTCCTGCATTTGCCCACTCTTCCCACTCCTTATGCTGGATGAGGCCCTGGACTTTTGCCCCAAACACTTATCCTCATTGCAGCACTGTCTGCAAGCAGCTGTAGGACCGCAAAGCTCCACGCAGGAGCCGAGATTCCAATCAAGATTCTTGTGTGGGGAGATGGCTGCATGTTAAATCTATTGGAGATACTGTGTACGACCGCTCTGCCTTTTTCATCGTACATATAACAGGTTTGCCACTCATCCTTCCCGCCTCCCACATCCCTCTACCCTTGGCCTTGCTCCAGAAAAAAAAATGTAGCAAGTGGATTCTTTTCTTACCATCTATCTCCATGTCAAGAAAATCTTTGTCAACTTAATTTCTGTATGCCAGATTCTTGTTAGACCTACAGGAGCAATACGAGTTGAAAAGAAAGGGGAGGGGGCAAACAGAAATACCAGTCCTAAATACAGAGCCACCTCCATACATTTTACGTGCAGATGGATGATTGCTCTTCTGGTCCAGTTCATAAAATGAGTATTTCTCAGCTGGACTTCATCCTCAATTGAAATAACTTTCCCTGCTGGTAAAGCAATAGCCGCTTCGTCAGTCCTGAGTAATAGGCACAGATAAGAAGAGGTGACATATAGGAAAGTCTGGAAAAGACAACTGAAATGTAGCTGAAAGCTGCAAAAATTTCAAAGGTAATTTGCAGCTGAAAGCTGCAAAAATTTCTTTCTCCTCACCCAGCAAGCTCTCCCTTCTCTCCCTGTATCCACACTTGCCAACGTATCCACTGGGGGTTGGAGATTAAATATATTTACTCCATCATTGTCTGGACTTAGCCAATATGCTAGATCATGTTAGCATAATGGTAAATAGTGCTGTATTGCCTTTCCTTTCCTCCCTACATTCACATACTGACCCTTCCTCTCTCTCTTATTTTCTTACTGTGCTGTCACAGAAAGGAGATCAAAAACCTCAACTTCTATTTTAGCTTTGCTATAGTTTAGAATGTTGTTTGAATTTTAAACTGTGTTTACTGTTACTTTTCTTTTGTTGCAACAGGACAGCTTCATAAACTATGGTTTGATGTTGGCTTGTTTTAGCTAACTATCATTGTTTAGATTAGCTACAGTTTGTCTGGGTTCAAATGATGCTGTAAGTTGTGGGTAAATCTAAAATGGAAGTGAGTGTTTTTTAATTCTTCTTTGTGGGAGCACTAAGGGAGCAAGGAGTGTGTAAGTCCAAAGTTCATTGCCATTCATTATTGTAATACTAAACTGTGGTTTAGTGTTAAGATTCAAATCAATCATTTGTCAGTTAAAAAGACAGTAACTTTGGTTCTGTCAGTGTGGAGGACTAATTAAAAGAGATCTTCCAAAATGCAAATTATTTCTTCAAATAGCTTTCCTCTGGCTTATTGTACTGAGAGTAGCAATCCTTTCCTCCCTCCTGTCTCTTTGCATATGCATTTATTTAAAAGGTAGGCGGGAAAAGCAGATGGCCAATTCCTCCTTAAATGCAGTGTAGTCACAAATAGCACGAAAGGAGCTGCTTTTTCAGGGTGACATTTTATGAGAGCAAAAGGCTTGATCAGCTTTTCTGCTCAAATGGCAAACAACTCCCTCGGGCCCCCAACACACACCTCTGATTCACAGGGGACAAATCCTTATCATAAAAACTTTCTTCAACTTTTCCACCCTATGTTCTCTTATGAAAGATTGTTTACTTATGGGTCAGGAGTAGAGATGTGCACTTCGTATTCCTATCCAGGGGATATAAATATAAAGTGTGCCAGCACAGGTGCCCCGTTGGTCCATTCCCATCCCCCAGAACCAGCCCAGTCCACTTACCAGGCTCTGTAAGTGGTCCATGCATCCGTCAACACCAATGTCATGCCAATCATGGCCATAGTCCTGCTGGTGCTTCCTCGTCTGACCTCACAGCAGACCACTCCAGTGAGGAGGTGGGAATATGAATCTCCCCACCCAGCTGCTGAGCAGTCAGCTGTGGACAGAGGTGGGGAAATGCCAGCCATGATTGGCACAATGCCGATGTTGACGGATGCATATGCCATACAGAGCCCGGCTAGTGAACCATGCTGCTTCCAGGCAGGGACAGGAATGGACCACCGGGACATATTTTGCTGGCACACTTTGTATTCGTTTTCCCTGGATATGAATACGAAGCGTCCATCTTTAGTCAGGAGTGATGTTTCTATAGATGAAGCTTGCATGAGATGTGAATTCAAAATAATTACTACTTGTTGTAGACATCACCTCCCCCTTCAGTGTGTTTGGCGTCCAGCTGTTTAATGAGCCCTGTGTCTTGCTACTACAAGCTTTGTGAATAAGCTGTCAGCCCAAGTGGCTGGAAAAACATTTGCATCTTCAATTATCTGAGCCCATATTTCCTCCACACTCCATTCTGTTCAGCTTACTAAAGAATACTTTATCAAGGAGCCTCGTGGCGTAGTGGTTAAACTGCTGTACTGCAGCTAAAACTGTGCTCACGACCCGTGGGTTCAATCCCAGGTAACAGGCTCAAGGTTGACTCAGCCTTCTATCCTTCCGAGATTGGTAAAATGAGTACCCAGCTCACTGGGGGGCGGGAGGCAATGTGTAGCCTGCATAATTAACTTGTAAACTGCCCAGAGAGTGCTTTGAGCACTATGGAGCAGTATATAAGCAGCACACTTTGCTTTTTTGCTTTGCATAGTAAAACTTCCTTATATTGATGAGAAACATCAGTGATCGCCTTTCCTGCTTCTTGTCAGGTGGGCAAAATAGTGGGTAGGCTTCCTTGTAAGAGTTCTGATTTCCTAAGCTAGGGATAGGGAATGCTTTCTCTAAGTTATGGCTGTTACATAAAGAAGCCTCCCTCTGTTTTTAAAATCTGCACTGTTGCAGCCAAAGTTCGCCCTGGAGGCTGCAGTCCTATGCATGCTGACTTTGGAAGCAAGTCATGTTGAAATGCATTTGTGTAAGCATGAGTAAGACATAAGACATAAGACATAAGAAATTTATTTGTCATTGCGCTCACAAGTGGGTAAGATGATGGTCTAGGAGAGATACAGTTAAATTGGGGAGCGGGGGAGTGTTTTGTAAGTAACTGAGAAGAACATGTGCCTACATGTCCCAAGCAGCAGCTTTGAACTGCTTCAGCTACTATATTATTGTAATTGAGATCTAACCATACATGCACATAAACAAAGCATTCACCTTAGGAATGCTAGTTGAAAGCTCTTTTCTCCTATTTTCTGAATATAGTTGTTCATGGATATTTTTTTCCAATGAAACAAAATATTTTAAAAATTGACATGGTCGTATAGACCAGATGGGCGGGATACAAATCAAATCAAATCAAATCAAATCAATCAATCAATCAAATCAATCAATCAATCAATCAATCAATCAATCAATCAATCAATCAATCAATCAATCAATCAATCAATCAATCAATCAATCAACCAATCAAGAAAGAAAGAAAGAAAGAAAGAAAGAAAGAAAGAAAGAAAGAAAGAAAGAAAGAAAGAAAGACATTATTTTGGATGACCCTATAGAGGCTGGCTCCCCCATTGCAGCCCACAACACATTATCTATTTTGAGATAGTTTGTAGAGGTCTCCAGTTTGGGGGGGGTGCTTTGGGGGGAGGGCAGGGAAGGTGTCATCTCTGAATAACATTGCTGCCTTACATTAAAATCAATTTACCTGTCATATAGTAGAAGTGCTTCTTTAGCAGCGTTGAGGATTTGTCTCTGTTGAATCTGTAACTGCAGCTATAAACTGCCATAGAAGAAGCTGAATGTTCTCTTTTTTCATTCCTCATGACATTGCTGCGCGTCAGAGGCATTCTGGATAACTGAACTATGATTATCCTTTCTACCCTACCACTTAAGACTAAAGTTTTCCAAAAGCATTTTCATTACAACCCTTGAGTTCTTAATAATTAAAAAAGAATGTTATGCACTAAACTATAAAGATAGGAAGTTTCCAATCCAATTGACTTCAATGGTTAGTTAAATGGGAACATTCAGGTTTGGGGACACCATGTTTTTTCACTGCAGAAGGTACGTTGGTAGCCTCTCCCTTTCTCCCAAGTCCAGAACCATTTGTGTTAACATGCAAAAATAGTTCTTGGCTCACACATTAATGTGTCAGTGTAGTCACATAAAAAATGGAGGAGGATGCTCTGCTCTCCTTGTTGCTTTGGAAGAGGAAAATGGACTCATGAGCCTGGATCTCAAACATGCAACACTAAACTGTTGTTTCGTGTAACATATAAATCAAGGCATGGATTAAAAGGCACAGACACACATCAAACAATTTGCACTCCCCCCCCCCCAAAAAACAAAAAAATAAAATAAGAGAAAGACCTGGTGGCTACTTTGCATATGCAGGGTTTTCAGTTTGTAATATATCACAATAAGCATTCTTTTGTAAGCAGTGGATAGTGCATGTGCTCAGATACTCTAAGGAAACACCCCGCACCATATATCTTTCCAAAGCCACAGATTGCAGTGCCACAGACAATAGGCAGCAAGTCTGCAGTCACAGCTGAAATGTATCGCTTATGTCAAGATGCCTCTCTTATCCCAACTAGGCTAACTGAGGCGTAGGAAAGCCTAGGAAAAACCTTTTCAAAATTTTGTTGTTTTTCCTACCTCCTAAGTGGCATTCTCAGTAGTGGTTAAAATATTCAGAAGGTTGGCTATCCCTTCCTTCTTCCCTGTTTGGCAGAAGGAGTCAAATTTCAGCCTCTGTCCTTAACAAAGGTCATTTCTTAGTTACAGAAAGAAGCCTTTTGGAATGACACCCACACAAACACATACTCCATGCATTATGCCCTAGCATTCTACATGAACAGAGTTACACAACTTAAAGTTTAAAAAAAACATGGCTAAAACTGTACAAGAAAAATCATAGAATCATAAAATAATTATGTTGGAAGGTGCCTATAAGGCCATCGAGTCCAACCTCCTGCTCAGTGTAAGAATCTAAATCAAAGCAGATTTGACAAGATGGTTCCTCAATTTTCTCTTGAATGTCCCCAGTGTTGCTCACCACCTCCCGAGGACATTGGTTCCATTGTCATACTGCTCTAACAGTTAAGACGTTTTTCCTGATATTCAGCCTAAATCTGGCTTACTGTAGCTTGAGCCCATTATTATGAGTCCTGCACTCTGGTATGATTGAGAACAGATTTTGCCCCTCCTCTGTATGCCTAGCTTTCAACTATTTGAAAAGTGCTCTCCCATCTCCCCTTAGTCTTCTTTTCTCTAGGCTAAACATGCCCAGTTCTTTCAGTCTTTCCTCCTCGGACTTGGTTTCCGGTGCCCTGCTCATCCTTGTTGCCCTTCTCTGAACTTGTTCCAGTTCGTGACTTCCCTGACTGCAGTCTGAAGGGGGACATTTGCCCTATAGTTTTGCTGAGTCACTAAGCTGAGGCTAGGGTGGTTGAGGTGGGCGAGGTCACCCCAGGAGATTGCTGAATCAGCATCTCTCTGCCTGGCCGCTGTGGGTTTCTGTTGAAGTTTTGGCTGAAGCATTCCCCTTCAAGAGGTCAACGCATGCTTGTGAGTGCCAGTTTTCTTAGCCAGACCCTCATCTGGATCTGTTTTAAGGTTGTTAAGGAACAGGGAGATGAGCCTCCTTTCAGAACAATATTGCCATTTGGTAAGAAAGGAGAGGGAGGAAAAAGTAGTACTGCAAACTCACCCATAACGTTTGCCAGAGATTGGAAATACTAATTGTTATGGACTGTGACTCCTGGAATCTCACAGATATAACAGCTAATAGCTAATGCTGGTGGGATGATTCTGGGGGCTGAGTCCTCACAAAGCCATGTTTCCCGGCTCTGAGGCTTGCCACATTCGCAGAAGAAAATATGAGAAGAACAGCCCCCAAAGGGTGAGAGCAGAAGCAAAGGGGCCAACTTTGCTATCACTTCAAGGTTTGTGGTTCTGACTGAAGAGACTCCATGCCAGGACCCTTGACAGATCCAGAGGCCATCCTGGAAGGAATGGAATGTAGCCTCATTAGGCACCAGCACTTTTCATGAGAGGAGCAGGGTTAAGAAAACTTGATCGCAAAGCAATTCATTTTCCCGTTCTCTTTGGAGGTGTTTTTTTCCCCCACTTCAATTTTGCCCTCTCTTATTTAAAGCTGCCTATAACTTTTTTCCCCTTTCTGAGCCCACACTCTTGTTTCCCCTGCTCCTGCTTGTAGATCAAAGCTTAGAGAAGTTAATTTGTTTTGTACGACATCTCACAAAATGCCCCAGCCAATTATCATGATGGCTGTGAGATTCTGAGAGTTAGAATCCATTCAGTTAATTTTTTTTCAAAGCTCTACGTTTAACTGCCCCCTGGAACAACAAGATTCTCTCCAGTCTGAAATGTCCCCTCCTAGATAGGTTTGGAGCTATCCTTGGTGCTGTTTCACTAGCCAAATACATTTTGCTGCTGGCTCATTCAGCACAGGTGCTACCAGAGAGCTGAGCTGGCCATCCCAAATGCATAGACTGGAAGTCTCTTAATACAGGGATAGACCTTTGTCTTACAATGCATAAAGCCACACGGGCCCAATACAGCAACAAAATTGTTTATCGGTGCAATTGTTAGCATTATCTAGCCTGTGGCTCAGAATATTATATTCTTATAATGAACATTGTCCCTTAGGGAGAGGGAACTGTAATATGTAGATCTTTTCACCAGAAATACTGTTTTCTTCAAATATCTTCTCTTCTGTTCTCACAGCTATCCTCTGCAATTCTGTGCAGGCACACTGCAGGTTCACGTCCCTCTGGCCTGTTTCCTTGCTCCTGAAGAGCCAAGGCAGTATAGCATGATAGCCTCATTTCAAACTCAAGAATATAACAACACTGACTCTGGATGGTCCCAAGATAGTTGACCAACAGATACTGGTGCAAGGTAGAATCATGTTTCCCTTATGACTCTTGTGAGCTGTGCTCCAAAAAAAGTAATGTATCCAAGGTCTGCTTCTTTCTCTGTCACTTTGAACTATTCAAAAATGTCTTCCTTTATTATAAACCTACTGATTTCCCCTTGCTTCTCCTTGCATTATACATTCATTAAAGGCAGATACCTGCATTTTGCTTATAATGTTCTATGCACAGATGGACTATATAAGAAGAAATGAGAAATGAGTTCCGACCAATCCCAGTAGTATTCAGTCAAAATACATCTGCTCCTGTGGTTGGGCCATAAGATACTTATTCCCATTGTATTACATGATGAAAGTACAAATGGTTTACTGGGATTGTGATTCTGCAGGGATACCAGAATAAATGCAGAGGTCACTGTTGCTGAATAGACGCTGTTCTTATTATATACAGTCCACAGTGTAGGTTTAAGGTAAAGGTAAAGGTTCCTCTTGACAATTTTTGTCCAGTCGTGTTCGACTCTAGGGGGCGGTGCTCATCCCCGTTTCCAAGCCATAGAGCCAGCGTTTTTGTCCGAAGACAATCTTCCGTGGTCACATGGCCAGTGCGACTTAGACACGGAACGCTGTTACCTTCCCACCAAGGTGGTCCCTATTAATCTACTTGCATTTGCATGCTTTCGAACCACTAGGTTGGCGGGAGCTGGGACAAGTGACGGGCGCTCACTCCGTCGTGTGGATTCGATCTTACGACTGCTTGGTCTTCTGACCCTGCAGCATAGGCTTCTGCGGTTTAGCCTGCAGCGCCACCATGCCCCCAGTGTAGGTTTCGTTTACTATAACTGGGAACTGTAACCAATTTATCATCTTTTATAGTGAGAAGTCCTGTTATCTCTATGTCATTGTTTGGCTCAATGAGCATATATTATATAGAATAATTCAATGGGACTGTATTGACTAATAGGGACGTGGTGGCATTGCGGGTTAAACCACAGAAGCCTCTGTGCTGCAAGGTCAGAAGACCAACCGTTATAAGATCGAATCCACGCGATGGAGTGAGCTCCCGTCGCTTGTCCCAGCTCCTGTCAACCCAGCAGTTCGAAAGCATGTAAAAATGCAAGTAGATAAATAGATACCACCTCAGTGGGAGGGTCACGGTGTTCCATGTCTAGTAGCCCTGGCCACATGACCACAGAAACTGTCCACAGACAAACGCTGGCTCTGTGGCTTGGAAACGGGGATGAGCACCGCACCCTAGAGTCAGAGACGACTGGACTAAATGTTGAGGGGAACTTTTACCTATATTGACGATTAAAGCTTGCACTTGGCCATTTTGGTAACTGTCATACTATAAGATATGCATGTGGTGTTTTATGTGCTGAAGCAGAGGACGTTGTGGTCTTCTGATGGTGATGATATACTACCTTTTGTTTATTAAAAGGGCTAGTTGGAAGTGAAGATCTCATTCATTTCAGGTTCATACAAGCCAAAATATATTATGTTTCCATTGGAAGCTCAGCTGTTGCTTCAATCAGCTGTATGTGGGTTGTGCTTATCCTGGGCAACAAGGAAATAAAGTTCAGATTGCAGCTGAACCCACTTCTTAGCTGCCTCTGCTGGAGGATCAAATTAGGATCCTGACTTGGACCCAATCCCATGAATGCTATCACAATGAGCTGAAAGAATTGATCTCTTCAAACACTTTTTCCCTATCTGCTTGAGGTCACAAGACAAGCTTATTCCAATAACTACGCATGGATTTCTTTGATCCACAGTGCTTTAAAGCAGTTACGTAGATTATCATCTGGATACCCGACCATAATAAATAAATTCATTCAGATACATAGGTTTAGTTCATTACAGGAAGAGAAAGCATCTACAGAAGGATTAGAAGAGATCTGAGTACCCTCATGATTTCCTTTAGCGTTAGAGTGGCTCAGTGGGAATTGTTAAAATGCCAACCTTTGGCTGCAGAGACAGAGGCTGGGAGTTCTGTTTCCTACTGTCTTCCAAGAGAAAGAACCAACCTGTGTAGCCTCAGCCAGGCTACATAATCCCAAGGTGCCCACAGAAGAAGGGAACGGTAAACCACTTCTGTGTATTCTATTCCTAGAAAAACCTATAAAGCAGTGGTCCCCAACTTTGGGCCTCCAGATGTTCTTGAACTACAACTCCCAGAAGCCTTCACCACTACCTCTGCTGGCCAGGATTTCTGGGAGTTGAAGTCCAAGAACATCTGGAGGCCCAAGGTTGAGGACCACTGCTATAAAGGATTGGATTGAGAGCACATAACAACAACAACTCAAAAATACAAGGCACAGTCAATCAAAATTATAAAAAGATTGACATGTATTATATAACAGATACAAGTTCTAACCAAAACCTAAGCATCTCTTAAATATCAATGTCGTATATATGCTATTTTTGTAGCTCTGATGATGCTATTTCTGAAATAACATTATTATTATTATTAGTAGTAGCAGCAGCAGCAGCAGCAGCAGCAGTAGTAGTAGTAGTAGAGTGGGTTTGCTGAGCCTTCATGCCAGCCATTGCTTATTAAATTTTAGATTTGAAACAAGGCATTGGGTTTGACTCAGATCTTCTCATGCAAAGAGATTACCTCTTGTACAGATTCACGGTTTACTTCTCCCCTGTAACTACCTGATTGTTCCCTGCATCTGCACTCAAGCCCCTTCCCTCCCTAGTCCTCCTGAACAGATTTTTTTGAATACACCATAAAAGAGTAAAGTAGAGAAGGGACCATCACTTTTGCTACCAATTTACCTTCCACTGGTAGACAGCTTGCCCTGGATACAATCTTGAACAGTAGTGTTATTGCTGAATATAAAATTGCTGTCTATAGAGATGAACTTGGTTTTGCCTATCGGTTCAGACAAAATATCCATTTAAAATATTGGTCAGTACCTCCAGTAGCTTCCAGGAAGCACGTATGGGACTTAAACTTTCTACAGCTTTTTACAGCACAGTTCAGTTTACATAGGAGCATGTACAGTGTCTCTTAATTCAGTGGGATTTAGTGCTAAGTAGGCATGTATTATATGTATTATACAGCTGTAAGAATCTTTGGGTAAATGTAGAAAACCAAATTGCATCAATAGATACAGTGGAAATATTGCTACTCATTATTGCCGGAACTATTTGCTTCTCTCCAGGGGCTGAATTTTGCTTGGTCCCCAACTTCTGTCTCCATAGGATTCACACTGCAGTAAAACTATTCAGGTATTAAAAAATGGGGGTGGGAGGGTTGCCTTCCTTTTCTCTAGACTTGTTAATGAAAATATTCAACATGCTGCCATTTCTTAGAATGACGATCTTCTGAAAGTAAAGGCTTAAAGATTAATCTTGACAAAGCTTAATCAGGACAAGATTTGAGAGTATTACGTTTGATTCTTTTCTGTGGTCTTTTCTTCTGAATGTATAACGCAAGGTTTTACATGCTTGTCATGATGATATCCGTTACTGCTGCATGTCTTCACTGCTTTGAGTTTATTTTTATTTATTTTTTAATGTCCACACATGCGCAGCGAAGGCACCTGGGTAAAATAGTAAATTTACAAGGCAGCAAAATCCAAAAAGGAATTGATTGAAATGTTCCCTGAAAGTACTTAGCACATAAGACTTGTCCATTAGTGAAATGTTTATTGATTTGTGAACCTTTGTGACTTTCATTGTAGGGAATGTTGAATATCTTTTAGTTGGTCTTTGTTATTTAAAATGCCCAACAGTAGCACTGGCTGTCACTAAAAACACAGTGCTTGTTTAACAATCTTATACCAGTATATAAGCATATGAACTGCAAGAAGAATAAGAATAATGAATTAAGTGCCATGAAGTTGATTCTGACTTACAGTGATGCCTCCTCACCAGTCTTTTCCAGGCATATGGTACTGAGACGTGGATCATTGTTAACTTCTTCTGGGGGCATTCTGGAGCTCTGTAGGTTGCCTAAGGGTATATACAGGGTGGCTGTTCTCTCTGGAGGCTCAGTGGAGAATTGAATGCCCAACCCCTGGCTCCACAGGCAGGTACACAACTCAATGAGCTGAAAAAATTAGATAACCACCTGGCTGTGCTTATCTTATGAAGTCTGAAATCAAGCAAGAGATGAAGGTGTCTGCAGGAAGTATCAGGAATAAAGCCTGAGAATTGTTTTAGTTCAGCTTACAGAGGTTTCCAGGTAACAGGAAATGCTTTTCAGGTGGAAAGGGCTGTAGCTTCTGTGTTCTTTTAACACTGTGATCAAAAGAAACACAGTGTTTTTCAAGCTGTGTTCATGTTTTCTCAGAGGTAGAGATGTAAATCTGCACTATGTCATTTATCCAAGTGAGAATGCACATTTTCAAAATAGTTCTCTCTGGTCAATATTACAAGAGCGTCTCTGAATGTTTTTGTATTTTGAGATTTGGGGGAAATTCATACAATTGTTGGTTGTGGTTGGTGCTGCTGTTGGCAGAAATGATGTTTGCTTGCTAAAGTCACTGCTGAGGGTTCGAAACAAAACAACCCACCCAAATCCTAACCTTCCCTTTCATGCAGGAGTGGAAAATCTATTTTCTTTGCTTTTGGATGGGGGTATCTCATTGTAGGGACATAGTGGTGCTGGGAGTTAAACCACAGAAGCCTCTGTGCTGCAAGGTCAGAAGACCAGCAGTCGTAAGATAGAATCCACGTGATGGAGTGAGCTCCCGTCGCTTGTCCCAGCTCCTGCCAACCTAGCAGTTCGAAAGCATGTAAAACTGTGAGTAGATAAATAGGTACCACCACGATGGGAAGGTAACAGTGTTCCATGCATAGTTGCGCTGGCCATGTGACCACAGAAATGGTCTACAGACAAGCACTGGCTTGGAAACGGGGATGAGCACCGCCCCGTAGAGTTGGACACAACTGGACTAAATGTCAAGGGGGACCTTTACCTTTACTTATCTCATTGCATCTAGTTATTTTATTGAGCATGACAACACTTGCAAATAGTCTATAGTCAGGAAAATGTGAACCCTCTGTGGGAGGGTAAGTATGGATAGAATCACTTTAGCAAAATGGATGTCATTGCAATGTCCAGTTTAAATTGAGTTCCTGACTGGAAGATCACTAAATTCAAAGACACTTTGCTCACCAGTTACATCTAGAAAGGGTCCCTTGAGGATGAAGGGCGTGATGGTAAATAAAGCACTGGTGTTATACCCCTAAATTCAGTGGCATATTTTCAGCTCCAATATATTTCAAATTGCAGGAGTGAATTCTCTTATCTAAGACATGTGAAATTGGTTCAGGATGCAAAGCCAGGTTTCTTGTATTGGCAAGAAATCTAGAACAGTACTTGAAATAAAAAGCACAGATAGACTGTGGCTGAATGCAGGCTGAATTTTATTGCTATTACTCTTTTAATCTTTACTATGCAACGTCAGATTTCCAAACACAAAGGACAACTTGTCCAAGAGAGAAAAACCTAAGATGTAAAAGCATCTCTGGAGGACAAAGTGACCACCAAATTAATTGTTGGTTGTTAACAAATTAAGTGCAATAACTTTTCTTCCGCTCCCGATGGTTGCATAATTATCTTTGTTCACACAGAACTGAAAATATAATTCACCCCAAGCTTTCCTCATCCCTTTCTTTCCTTCTTTGGTTCAGGAGGGCTTGAGCAGTGTGAAGTGAGGAGGGCAAGGATTCAAAGCTAGAGCTACAAACCAATTCAAGATTGCTGTCTGATTTGGTGGATGGGAGTGCAAAATATATCTCTTGCATTCTGCAGTTCTGTAAAGAGAACTGTCATGGATGAATGAAGTTTCCTCTTAAGGAATGCATGTGCTTAACGCTTGTTGAGCTTCCACTTTGATTCTTTCCTCAAGGAGTGAGAAGGAATCATGCCAGAATCTAAGTGGAAATATGGATATGAGGTATGGTTGGAAGCACACATGACACGCTCACTGATCTGCACCTAAGGATGAGTCTTCTTGACCAGTACAATTAGAGGGTATACTAATCAAAATCGTTGTAAGTGCAGGCTTTACACTGAAGTAGAAACAGTATACAGAACTTTCCTTAACCTGATGCCTTCTAGATGGATCATATTGTATCTACCAACATTTCCCCAAACCATGCTGTTACAGGAATATGGACCTTACAGCCAATCCCTTCTGGAGGATACCAGGCTGAGGTACATTGGCCTAATGGGATCTAGGGTCTACATACTAATTCAGTGGATGATTCTTGAGGAAAAGGGTTTTTCCTTCATACTTGCAAGTGCAGGAATACAATGGGTGTTAAGTCCTCTTGAAGTGGGCAGGCAAGAATCTAGTTCAACTTTCTACTTTGAGACACAATGACTGCACCCGACCTGAATAACTCAGAAGAATGAAATCTGTTGGCTCTCTTGCTGCCTTCTGAAATTTCTTTCAGCAGGGAAGTCACTGAACTACGTATCAGATATTCAACTGGAAGTTTCAATGTGGGTGACTCAGAGACGCATAAAAGTGGCTGCTCTTCCGCATTCTTGTTAGCATACTAATCCTGTTTTAAAACAACATGCCCCTCCATCTCCTCTGTGTGCCTCTTTCAGCTGTCATTATTTCATACATTAAAGGAGTAGCTGTTGCATGAGAACGCTGGTAGCAGCTGGTGTTCTAATGACCTTGCTACTTTGCCTTACATGCATCCTTCTTTTGGAGTAAATTTTCATGGAAGAAAGACCTTAGACTGTATTCCCATTTTCTGAATTTCCCTCCAGAAAATGTCTTGTATCCAACCCAGATTTAGCCACAATTTGACGAGGCCGCCTTATTAAAATTAATGGTGCAAATTACTCACAAGGAACCCAGACACCCTTAATTTTAGTGGCTCTTCTCCAAGAAGGATCAAATTAGGATTCCATCTCGGACCCGGTCCCTTGAATGCTACCACAACGAGCTGAGTGAACTGATCTCTTCAAACACTTTTTTTTCTATTTGCTTGAGGTGACAGGGCCGGCTTATTCCAATAACTAAGCATGGATTTCTTCGATCCACGGTGCTTTAAAGCAGATACATAGGTTTAGTTCATTACAGGAAGGGGAAGCATTTACAGAATGTAATGTGGGATTTAAATTTTTGAAAGCCAAATCCACCTCTTGTGCCACCTGCACCATGCAATGCTAAAACTGTCTTTTCCTTAATCCATCTGGCTGACAGGGCATGCTTTGTAAAAAAAAAAAGAGAGAGATTTGAGTTCTGGGGCTGGGGAGGTGGGTTTGGGTTGTGGTTTTCCTCAGATTATTTAGAGACATTTTCTTCTCTGTATGTTCCAGGGTTCTGTTTTCATACTACGAACAAGTCCTAAAGCTGCATGGGTATGCTTTGACCTTTGAACGAATATCTGTTATTCCAACAAGCATCCGTAAACATTCCCTTAAATAACTTGGTTTTATAGACTACCAGAATCCACAGTCACTGGCTGCCTGAGTGGGATTTTTTAAATGGATGGTTGTGCCTTAATGCTTTGAATGTGTTTCAGTGTTGCTTTTGTTTACCATTTTTTAAGTGTGGTGTTTGTTTGACCCTTTTTAGTATTTGTATACTCAGTGTTGTTAGTTTTAAATACTGTCTTTTAATGATGTAAGCTGCCTTGTGTCCTTCTTAAGAAGAAAGGCGGGATAGAAATGTTCTATCTATCTATCTATCTATCTATCTATCTATCTATCTATCTATCTATCTATCTATCTATCTATCTATCTATCTATCTATCTATCTATCTATCTATCTATCTATCTGTCTGTCTGTCTGTCTGTCTGTCTGTCTGTCTGTCTGTCTGTCTGTCTGTCTGTCTGTCTGTCTGTCTATCTATCTATCTGTCTATCTACAGTATCTATCTATCTATCTATCTATCTATCTATCTATCTATCTATCTATCTATCTATCTATCTATCTATCTATCTATCTATCTGTCTGTCTGTCTGTCTGTCTGTCTGTCTGTCTGTCTATCTATCTATCTATCTATCTATCTATCTATCTATCTATCTATCTATCTATCTATCTAATCAATCCAATCAATCAATCAATCAATCAACTATCTAAAGTATGCCTAAATCATATCAGGGACAGGACAAACAGCCTAAATTTCTTTGTCTCTTAATTCCAGAAATTGTTTGCAGGAACTGGAGTCCTGTACCTGTCATGCCATATTATATCATGTATGTAGAAAACAACCCTGACTAATATAGTTGGAGATGCTTCACCAAGGATATTTCTTTTTGTAATGTACCAGCTCGGAGGGTTTATATTGTTTAACCATGTAGAGATGAGCAGGATGTGTGTGGAAGCCAATGTAGAACACAGGCAGCTATCGGATAAAACTAACAGCTGGATGGGCAACACACCAGAGAGTTAGGCTACTCTTCCGCTTCCAGCTCAAACAAACAGGGGTTGTAAATATTTCATACACGAGAAGGGCACAGGCAAAGCGTTCCAGTTTATTAGCTGTGAAGTGCCATGCCTGCCATCCTGATTGGGGAAACATGGCTGGATGGAGACGCTTGTTCCTTTTACCTATGATTGCTGGCTACCAGCATGGAGTATTTTATTTTGATAGCACAAAAGCAGGGTGGTGACCAGAGAGCGAATTTGAGTGATGTTATTGTTTGTATGTTTGTTTGTTTTCCTTGCTGTGTAAAATTCTTGTTGAAATGGCTGGCTGGTAAATCAACAGCAGACTGATTCAATACTTGCTCATTCAACAATAGAGGCTAAACCATTGCTTCTGATTGCTCTGAGGCCCCGTAAATAAACAAACAAGAATTAGTGCGTGGCTTCAAGCCTTCTGAGTACTGGACTAAATTTTCTTGTTTCTTTTTAAAGTATTCAACAACTTGGTTTGTTACCACTAATTCAAGAATTGGTGCAGTCCTCTTGGCAAGGCAACTTGACATATCCTTGAATGTTGAGAGATGGATGTCCGCTATAGAAAGAAGATTTAGCTTTGCAAAGTTCTTTTAATAATTTGTTCTGATTTTCCCATATATTTGCCCATGTAGGTTTGGTATCTATGGAGACATTCAGATTTGAATGGCATTTCCCTGCAAGTTATAGGACGCTTTGTTCCTGCGGCTAAGTGCCAACTAGGTAATTGTGAGAACAAGGCCTGCCCTACAAGAAGCCAAGGTGAGCCACATGGTTCAGCTGGCAGATTGGGGGGGGGAGCAGCGACTCGCCTAGCCCATGTGCCACTCTGAAAGCTATTCACTGCTCCCATTCTCATCCCCAGTGCCACTAAGAGCTACTGCTATTGTTGATTATATTAAACATTACAACTAACAGAAAATACAGAGGTATAGAATTTGTGATAACGTGTGCCTGGACTGTAATGTATAAATGAAGATCTGGGGATTTGTTGCAGAGTAGATGAATCAACAGCCCATATTCAAGTCTTTGACAGCAGTATTGGGAAACTGCTATGTTCAATGCTGTGTGGAATAATTCATCACAGTGCACCAATATAGCCCAAGATAGCTCTGTTGGGAATGGCTGTGGCAGGCTGCAGAATGGCTCTCCACCTTCTCTCCTCTGCCCCTCGGTGTCTCTGCAGCGTCCAAGCTAAGATGGCTATGGGTGGTTGCACCAGACAGTGTCTCTCAAGAAGGAATGAGCTGCAGCTGTATCAATGGGCGAGGATAGGGAAGGCAGGTCTGGTCAATGCCTGGGCCCCCCTTTGAATTGGACCAAAATAACAGAGGCAGGAAGAGAGAAGAAAGGAGGATTAAGAGGAAGACAAGGAGAATGCAAAAGGAAATGAAAGGGAAAAATTCAGAGGAGCAAGAGAGAAAGAGACAGAAGGAGTACAATCTAACACTGTATGTACAGTACGCAGAGATATTTGTTCAATACCACTTCATCATGGTTTGTGTGGAAAGGAACTGTAGTTGACCCTGGTTAATAGCAGACTTAGCCGTATCCCACTAAAGGGCAACACAGTAGAACTCATATTTGTTTGGGGTGCCGTTTGCGAATAAACAGTCCGAATCGGTGAAGTAACCGGAAAAGCTTTCAATAAATGTGAAGACCTGTGGACAGAGGATGGTTTTGATCTCTCTTTGATCAGAGATCAGAATCACAGATATCTTGCTTTAGAGTAGGCAAAGCTACATTTTCTTTTAACAAAAATATTTTTCTTTTTCTTTTTTTCTTTTTCTTTTTTTGCATTGCTTTGTCTTAGTCCCAGTTTGGTACTGTATGAGAGATGCTCCTGCCCCATTCCCAGAGACAATAGGAAATTGTTAGAGATCTCAGTCTTTCACAACAAACACTTTGTGTATACAGGTTACAGGTTTCCAGTCATGTCAGTTCATATTTATTGTTAAAATAGGGAATGAGGGTATCCCAACATCAGAAATATTATCTGTAGTTGCATGCCTAGCCCAAGAAATTCCAGTTAAAGGAGAGGAAATATTTGATTGAGAACCAATCTTTGCATTGAAGATAAATCCCTTCTAGATAGCTGTGATATGGAGCAAATATTGTGGCTATTGGGCTTCCAATCTTTGATCATCTCTTTTAAGTAGCATTTTGTAGTGCTTCTAAAGGCTACAGGATTGGTTTGAAAAGAGACTGCAGTGGGCAAAAGAAATGTATGTGTACAGCATACAACAATACTTAATTTGTGCAACCTTCAGCTCCCTGCTTAACTAGACTCTGCAGTCCATGTTCTGTAATCAACATCATTTCAAAACTGCAGAGCCTATGGAACGTCAGATCCAGCCCCTGTCAAGAAACCACAGTTGGAAAATTAATTCCCTCTGCAGCCATTGAGCTATCCAGCAATTCTTCTGTATTTCTGGAGAACTCAGTGCAATTCAGCCCTTGCAAATATCTTTCCATTTCTTTAACTAATGCTTGTCAAATCCTCCCAACCAGCAGTGGACAGTAATGTCTGGGAGTTAAAATCCAGGAAACTAAGATTTACAAGGTCTGGTGCAACTCTGTGTAAATAACTGAACATCAGATATTGATAGCAAGCCACTACAGGTTAACCGCCAGTAACAACAACACTGCAATTCCAGGAGATGCCAGAATTGAAAATAAAGAACTGGGAAAACTAACAAAATACAGAGATCTGACAGTTGAAACATTTCACTTGTGGATGAAACACACTTCAGTGGTCCCCATCATCATCAGGGTTTGAGAACAATATCAAGAAATTTAACACAGTATTATAAGCAGTTACAAATCTCAGAAATCATAACATCAGAGCTACAAAAAAAAAACCCCGGCAATATTACGAACAGCATACATACTGCACCGATATTTAACATATACAAGCTATAACATAAAACCTACTGTAAGTATCCATTTTATATAAATACCAGTCAATGTTTTCACAGTTTTGCTTGACTGTGCCTAGTAGTTTTGAATAACAACAATCCCCCTAAACATTCTAGTGGCACCTGCAACACTAGCAGGTGTTATGTGGCACAAGCTTTTGGGGGCTATAGCTGTCTGGATAGTTCAGTAAGTTGGAGTATTAGGAGTTCAAGTCTCCACTGTGCCCCCCAGGAGAAGATTCGGCATGTGCAGTCTTAGGCAAGCTACATTGTCCCAGAGTGCTTCCAGAAGAAGGGAAGAAGAAGTAAACCACTGTACAAATACTCTTAGACCTAGAACAGTGGTTCTTAACCTTTGTTACTCAGATGTTTTTGAACCGCAACTCCCAGAAACCCCAGTCAGTACAGCTGGTGGTGAAGGCTTCTGGGAGTTGCAGTCCAAAACTCCTGAGTAACCCAAGGTTAGGAACCAGTGACCTAGAACACCATGGGGACGATTGCCATAAGTCGGAATCAACTTGACAGTGTGCAATTATCATTATTAGTGGTCTACAGCACACTCCATCAGATGTGTTAGTGTTTCTGCAGCCACAATATTCTCTCTCTCTCTCTCTCTCTCTCTCTCTGTGTGTGTGTATGCACGCATGTGTGTCACTGTAATGAATTAACATGGCTTCTTCTACTGCCAAACAAATCAATTTTTAGAAAGTGCAACATTCTTGAAAACCTAGACCTATCTTCCTGTATCGATTTGCAAAATATTAATGCTGGCTTCCCTCTTATAATTCTCCATAAGCAAAAGAAGAATGTATTTAAATCCAACAGAAGCTTCTTTGGGCATTTGAAGTTTGGTCCTAGCTGACCAATTACTTTCAAAAGCTGGGCGGGGGACACTAACAAATAACTATGGGAACTGTTGAAGGTAACAGATGGGAGAAAGTTGCTGACAGACTCTTGATTCATAATTTGTAGTCGTCCAGCTGTCTCATTTTTGAGGCTGGAGAGCTGGAAGCATGGTGTAGTTGGGCTTGGTAGGTCATCTACTATCTCTTATTGACAGCCAAGAACAATCCAAAGGGGGGGGGGAACACTAATTAATCATTGCTTCCTTTAACCTTTTCCATAGACTTATTGATTTGACATTTGAAACTCATAACGCAGTTTTAATTTAAATAAACCATATATAATAGGAGAAAGGCTACCTGAGAGTTGGACTGGTAGCCTAGAATTCTATCAATATTACTAAAAGGAGTACTTCCTAGACCTAAGCTCTTTTCTCCTTCCTCCTTTCCAGAAATGAGAGTCCAGGGAACTCTACTGAAGTTATCTTTGTCCGCAAGTGGTCAAGTGGCACCCAAGGGTTTAGAAGCTATAATTCAGTCCTAGGGTATTTGGGGGAGGGGGAGGAGGCAGGGCAAAGTGATGCTGTACCCATAAAAAAGCTGTTTTGAGCTAAGAAGCTGAGTCGAAGCCCATGGAGTTATTGCTGGGGGACCCTGGGCCTGCAAACTTGGTAAGAAGGGGTGCCAGCAGAGTGCTCAGACATTTGCCTACATCCATCACTGCTGAGCTTAGAAAAAATACATTTTGGACTACAACTCAGAAATTCCTCAACCAGCATGACCAAGGGGATGTGGTGGCGCTGCGGGTTAAACCACAGAAGCCTCTGTGCTGCAAGGTCAGAAGACCAGCAGTCGTAAGATCGAATCCACGTGACGGAGTGAACTCCTGACGCTTGTTCCTGCTCCTGCCAACCTAGCAGTTTGAAAGCATGTAAAAATGCAAGTAGATAAATAGGTACCACTTTGGTGGGAAGGTAACAGTGTTCTGTGTTTAGTCGCTCTGGCCACATGACCACGGAAGCTGTCTACGGACAAATACTGGCTCTACGGCTTGGAGATGGGGATGAGCACCCTAGAGTCGGACACGACTGGACTAAATGTCAAGGGGAACCTTTACCTTTACTAGCATTTCCAGGGTCCAAAGAAAGTAACTTTTCCAAGATTAGCACATGTAGTATTGACCGCTGAGGCTCATGTTTATAACTCTTAACTAGTGGGAACCTCTTTATGTAGCATATGATTTTTTTAGCCCTTCAGGAGTCACTGTCATGGTCATTTCAAGCCAATGCATTTGGAGCTGGCTTTTCTGTTTACTCTTGAACAGTTTGCCAGTTTTGGTTTCTTCCAGCTGTGAAGTTGGGCATGAATACAGTGTCCCTCTTGTGTTGAGATCTGCCATTATCCATGCTTCTTGAAACTGTAAAGAATTATCAGTGTGTCTCCCGTCTTCAAATTCATTATGTATATTTTCAGTGAGGGCTGTGCTTTGCTTTGTTTCACTTTCCTTGGTGTGGGGGACACTCAAAACGCATGATTTTTTTCCCCAGGTAATCACCAGTCTTGTTACTCTTAGACCTGGCACATCACTGGCCCAACAGTAAAATAGCCTATTATAAGTCAAACTGCTGCTCTTGGAAGACAAGATAATATCTCTTTCTGTCATGTGTGTATCTGCTGGGTAATTATAAACCTTGATTGCCACATTAATGGCAAAGTGTGCATGCATTAATTTTCAAATCATAGTCTGCGGAAAGCTGAGAAGTTGTACAATGGGAAAAATAATGAGCACTTTATTATTGTAATAATGATCCTACTTTTTATTGTTGCCATAGGGCTTTTTATTGTTGCCATATTATCTCTTTGGATTACGTGATGTTCATGATTATGCTTCAACAGGCAGTTACTTAGTGGGGTTACCATGTTTTTGCAGACAGTTTAGAAGAAAGCGGAAGAGGATGGTGGGGAAAGGTAATTTGGTTGCCTGTAACTACTTATTTGGGGGTTGATAAGGAATGTAACTTGTAGTTTCAGTTCAAACTACTAATTACATTACTTTTCACCCACCCCAAAATAAATTCACTTTTCACGTATTATGTCTAGCAAATGTTATTTACATGCAACAAATAAAACTTCATTACTTTCAACATATTTAGCGGTATTTTGACATGATTCTTTCACGGTGCACGCTATTCCATTATTTATCCTATGGGGCAATGGAAATATTCTTTAGCTTTGTCTCCTTATTTTTATAAAGGTTCCAGGATACAGTATCAAAATTAGCCACTAAAGGGAACCAGAGAGTATTTCACTGTATTTTTCTGGTCTGTTGGCAATACATTAATAACATATAAGGGAATGGATTACTTGCATGCTGGGAGCAACATGGTTATTGAGGAGTAATGAGACATGCAAAGAGCTCTCTTTAAAATGAAATATCGGCTGCAACTACTTTAGTGGCAGGAAGTGGCCAGTGTCGGCCATGTAGAAATGGTTTCACATGGAAATCACTCCTGCAGTCCATCTTTGCCTTCTCTTAAAGGGCTGGCTGAGTAATGCCTACAGCTAAAATGAGGCAAAGAAAATATTTTTAAAAAATTATTTTTGTAACTAATGCAATGTATTAGCGATAGTTCATTTCACAGTCTTTAAAAAAATTCACTTCCTCTGCCCCTTTTCTGAGGAGCAGAGGAAGTGAGTAATTCAACAGTATCCTGAAGTGGCTAGTTTATTAAGTAGAAGCCCCTGATGGGCTAAGAAAGATAGAGATAGGACTGTTCTGGATGCTGACTGATTTGCTCCAACAAATATATCATTTGCTCACCATCTTTAAGAGCAAACGAGCTAATTCCTGCAGCAAACAAATATGCAGGTTAAACACCTGTTTAGTCAACCTCATCATGACCTTTGCCTTTGGCCAAGTGATTTTGGAAATTGCAATCTCTGTAGGGTTCAAGATTACCTAGCCAACTGAAGATCCAACTATATATTACAACTGGAGGATGGAATTCTTTAAGGGCTGGTAGTGTGTGATTGTCACAACAGAAGCTTTTATCATCTCCTGAAACTTTCAACTTCACTTGTTTTGTGATTACTCTTCTGGTCATAAACACAGACCTCCTTTGCAAGTCTGAGTTTTCAGACACAGAAAACTGCCTTAATCATGTGTGTTGAACATTAATGTGGTTACAGATCTAATGATGGGTTATCTGTGATGTATGCTTCAGTTCGGAGTGGGCTGCTGGAGCCTGATTGAGAGAATGCAGCTCCTAAGAACTGAAGAGCTAGAACAATGCAGAGCAACTTTCTTAAAGGCTTTGTGCACAGGGATTGTATGCAGTATTTCTGCTTGCTGCTACAGAATGACCTTCAACAGATCTATAGTGAGTGTGCTCATGCTTTCCCCGGTGCTCTGTTTCCTCCTTCAAATGTTAGTTCTGATCTCAGAGTCCCACTATGAGAAAATTACTCAAGTTCAGGACTCAGTTTCCTCCTCTTTATAGAAACTGACAAGCAGCATAATTCTGATGCTCACAGGCTTTACACTGCCACATTTAGTGTGAGCTTGAAGATAACTTTGTGTGGTTCGCTAATCCTTGGGGGCTACTACTTCTTTACCATTCCTTTATTATTCTGGGCTTACTCTTTTAAAAAATTCACTTCCCCTGCCACTTCCCCAAGGAAGATGCATGGGTAGATTAGGGACACAGAAATATATTTAGTCCATTTTTTGAAATATATTCTTTGTCAGTAGTATTGCTCCAAGATCTCTGCCAAGCATTTCCCCCTTTCCTTCCTCCCTCCGTTCCTCCGTTCCTCCGTTCCTCCGTTCCTCCCTCCCTCCCTCCCTTCCTTCCTTCCTTCCTTCCTTCCTTCCTTCCTTCCTTCCTTCCTTCCTTCCTTCCTTCCTTCCTTCCTTCCTTCCCATGTCAAGCTTTTTGTTTGCTGGTGTATTTTCCCCAACCCTCTCAGCCATGGAGCACTATGCAAAAATAACAGATTTTCACTTCTTCAAACAGATCAGACTGATTGCAATTACTGTTAGATCTCCCATCTCCTAATAGATAATTTCCATCTATCCCTCTCATTGGGAACCTTTGAATAATTGGTCATCAGAGAGTAATCAAGTATGATCACTTGAAAGGTCAGAGTAACGAAAACAGAGAATTTCATGACATTGTTTCTGTAATGATGTCATGTAAAACAAAACAAAAATGGCACTAAGGAATGCGCTTCTCTGAATTCTTGATTATATGTGGCAGAACAAAGGAGAATTGCTTTCTCACTGCCAAGTTTTCCCTCATGCAGTGGTCCCTGGAAAAAGGAAAAAGACTGCAATAAAGTTCTCTCTGTGGTTCTGTTTGCGCTCTTAAGAATATGGATCACTTTTCCATCTCTAAAACCCTGATCCATTTAGTGTCAGGATTCTCAATATCACTCTTAGGCTGAAGACTACAAAGTAAATTTATTATTTTGAAGTGAACAGTAATTTGTTACTTCTGAGAACTGAGAAAGCGAAACTTCCCTTAAGGGTAGCGCAGTGAATATTTTAGTTCCTTGAGTGTATTTTGTACAAAATGTACACATTTTATCTTATAAGAAGTAGCTCCAAAAGGTAATATTTTGAAGCTCTGGACATTGTGTGATGCTGTTCTTCAAGCTGCATCTGCAGATAGGTTTGAAGAACAAGTCAGCATGATACAAATCCCCACAAGTGAGGGCAGAGAACAGCTAGACAATCATCTTCTCTACTCCCAGCACTGTCTGCACCCTTGCTGTACACCCTCGGTGATGGGATGACTGTTGATGTCTTTATCTGGCAGAATAAGAAATGTCTCATTGGTTTTGAGGAGAGCATCTATCCCAATGCGGTGAAGAAATTCATCCTTGCTAGGCTAGTCACAGTTTATTTTGGCAAACTTTTCTCTATGGTTATGCAGTACCATATGCCGTGAACATTGCTCCAGCTGTGATTCAGTCATTTTATTATTTTTTTTAAAAAAATATTCGTTTGTGCCCATTTGTACTTTATTTAGAGTTTTCTGAAATATAATTCAAATACAGTGGTGCCTTGCTTAGCGAGTGCACCGTATAGCGATGTTTCCATATAGCGATCCCTTTTTCGGGATCGCTATACGGAAACATACCCGATCTTCGCAATGGGGAAAACCCGCATTGCGAAGATCGGGTATTGCGGCGGCCATTTTGGAGCCGCCGAACAGCTGTTCGGCGGCTCCAAAATGGCCGCTGGAAGCCCGGAAATGGCTGCCGGCAGCCGTTTTCACGCCCTGCCCTCGCTTAGCGAGGGCGCGAAAATGGCTGCCGGCAAGGGGAATCCTCACTGAACGGGTAAGTAAGCAAGGTATTGGAACGCATTAAACTAAGTTTAATGCGTTTCGATACCTTTTCCCTACCCGTTTAGCGACGATTCCGCATAGCGAGGGTTAATCCGGAACGGATTAACCTCGCTATGCGGGGCACCAGTGTATAGTGTTGAAAATAATCTGCACCTGAATATATAGTGTGTACAGAGGCTCCAATACTTTGGCCATCTCATGAGAAGAGAAGACTCCGTGGAAAAGACCCTGAGGTTGGGAAAGTGTGAAGGCAAGAGGAGAAGGGGACGAGAGAGGACGAGCTTCAGGATCCGTCCTTCCAGTGACAATTGCTTCCAGGCAATTTCTTTACTCCAGATCAAAGAGAGACAAGGGATGCTGTTTTTTTCTGCTCAGAGTCTCCATCATTTGCACAGACTCTTCATTTGCACAAAATTACTGGTGTTCTTTCCCTTGAAGAACCAAAATGAACATACACCAAGTGCAAAAGGACTGGCTGGTTATTTAAGAGGAGGTATGCAAGCCATTCAGTCCTTCTAATCCTTAAAAGTTCATGCAACAAAGCAGCAGCCACCACCGTCTTCCACACCTTGCACACTTTGAAGCACTGCTTGTGTGGTTTTGCTCAATTTGCACCCCAAATCATCATTCTCAATTCTCTTCTCTTGTCCAAAACGCAACAAAATATCTCACTCTCGCAGATACAGTAATAAAGTGGCACTTCCTCATCTTCAACGGAGGATTTATATCCTAATCTGTCACTGCAAAAATTCATTAGGTGCTTTGCCAAGCATTTCAATCATTTTGGTGACTGTCAAAAGGAGCTCTTTTCATCTACCACTGTTTGATTTGATTCCTGGGACTGGGAGATCAGCCTGGGACAGGTGGCTGAAGATGTCGTCCTTGGCATGCTTAACTGCGCCAAATGGCAGGAGGAGAAGAGGTGACGAGGTGGCAAGGCTGAGCGTTGGCTTGCCTCTCTTTTAGCGCTGAGGATTTGTTTGAAGATATTCTCTGCTCTCTCTGGGGTGCTTCAGGCTGGAGAGCCACCTTCTTTTCTCTGTAGAGGTGCTCTTGGCTGTAGCTGTCGCCACCATTGCTTAAAATCCATCCTCCCACCAGCTGGATCTCCTTTCTTATCCCTACAGGGGTTCCTCCGAATTAGACTGGTTCTTTTCTTTCAGCATCGGTGACAATATTCTCCTGGAAGATCAGCTGCAAGATTGAGGAAGACGCAAAGTCTTCTGGATATAAAGTTTTATTTACATGCATGAGCAGAGGAACAAGTGAAATACAGACAAATGTTTGGCTCATTGCCTTTATGTATGTGGAATCTCTCAGCTGGCACCTGGGCACCCATCAGGTGCCCTTGTGCCATCCTCCCTCTTTTCCCAGCTGTCTTAAGCTTCGTTTACTGCCATATCTTACTCCTTCTTGCCATCAACATGCACAACTTCTTACAGTGGCCACCATATCTTTTAAGTAGGAGCTGGCAGGACTGATTCTTTTTTTACAGGGCAGGAATGAGGATTGAGGAGGAAGAGGACAGCCAGGGGCAGGAAGAGTTAGATCCTAGTGGAAACATTGCAATAATCATGGAGGTAGAGTTAGAAAGGGCCACAAGAACCATCTAGTTTACAAGTGGTTCAACAGCCCACCTGTCGCCTCATTCGAGAACAAGGAGGACTCTCTGGTTAACTCTTTGGCTACAGTTGGTCAGCCAGCTCTGATTTGTCTCCATTTTCTAATCCAGATCTTACCAACATGTCCCCAAGAATCTCATGAGAGATCTTGTTGGAAGCCTTGCTAAAACCAAGAGACTTGACAACCGCAGCATGCTCTTCATTGCCAAGAACTGCTGGACAGCCCAGCAGTTTAGATATCTAGCTTTGTAGCCAGAAGTTTGGGAGTTCAATTCCCTACTATGCCTTGACAGGTCTGCACTCAACGATCCATAAGGTGGATTAGCACTCTTGCCAATTCTCAGTACTAGAGATGGGCACTTATCTTGGTTCGGCAGTTTGGTACAGTTTGCCGGATCAGGCCCACAGGTGTTGTGTGGATGCCCCAGATTCTGTGCCATGCATCCTCCCATAGGTTCCCACTCAGAGGAGGTGGTGGGGCAGGAAAACCCACAGTACTGCTTCTGACGTGGGATCCACAGGAGGAACGGGCATGGAATCTGGGTTACCCATGCAACACTTATGGACCGGATCTAGCAAACACTGCCTAACAGTGGTAAGTGCCAATCTCTACTCACTACAATACCACCTATCTGGAAAGATGAGGGTTTGTGGATAGAATTCACTTATTAAAATGTGAGTTAAAAACTCCAGGGCTCTTGTCTGGTTGGATCTCACTCAGCCTGGATAACATTGTAATGAAGAGAGTAGTTGCGTTTCCAATTATCTTTGTGTGAGTTGATTAAATTGCCAAAATTAATATTGATATGAATGGACGAACATGGTTGTGAACATCTAGGTTGGATTTAGGAAACTGGAGAAGAGATCATTTCTTCTCTCCTTTTTGAAACACCAGCTGTAACTACCATGAAACTGCCGTGAGTCCCTACATCTATGGGTTAAAAGCTCATTATTCCCTCCCACCTTGGATTGCATTCCTGTGCAATTTCCCAAAAACCAATGCTACTGATAACTCATAATAGCTGCATCCCGTTTGAGTAAGCCAAGGGTATGTTTGGCTAGCAATAATTTCTTTGTTTTCTCTGTTTCGTTTGAAAACAGCCAAGAGTCCTGTGCAGAGCTTGGAAACTACGAAGGCCAGAATCCCTCCGGCAGACAATGGGCATTCTGATAAACTAACACTGTCAAGCCCTGTTACAATATCTTAAAGATTAACATCTTAAGGGACACATTTTTAGTTTCGCAGGCTAGACTCTACCTCGTCCAATGAGTTGTTATGCTCCACTGGCAGGTATTCCTGTGTACTGGCCAAGAAGCATTTATGAAAAAATGAGTGCCTATGCATGTGAAATCGAAATATTGCTACAAAATCATCTCGCAGGTATATGCTTAAGTCCAACTGTATACAAAATAGGAAGAGATAAGCCTCATCATAGCAGCAGTGTGTACTGTGAGCATCCTGGCTGATGCGCGCAAGGGACCTGCATATCTCATTACCCTGCTTCAGATGTCCATGCTCAGCTCATGAATGTTGAGTGGGAGGGAAATCGTAAGGGTGCAACACTGGGGGACAGCTGAATGGCCACATTCCTCCTTTATTCACATTAGCCCTACGCAGAAGGGCTAAAAGACACAAAAAGAACTTGTTGAGCCCTCTTTGACCAGATGCTTCATCTCTGAAACAATGGTTAGTTTTTAAATATTTACAGTATAGTGCACAGTCTTTCAGTCTGTTTCCTTGATGCTGAAATAAAGTCTTTAATTGCAAGATTACTCCAGTAAACCATCCTAATCTCTTTCCAAAGATGAGTACTCGTATAGCATTTATTATTATTTTTTACTTAATGCAGTTCTTCCTTGTTCTTCCTCCTGGGACACTTGAGCATCTCCCATCTGGTTCCCAAATTCCCTCTAATTGAGAAAAACTAAAAAGCTGTCCCTCAGTTCCATTTCTACAGCGTGTTCTCTTCATTCATATTCTGTGTTTATATTTCTGTTTTCTACTGTTGTCCCTTAGAACTTCTCTACTGCTGTTTCCTCTGTTTCTCAGATGAAAACCTGAAATGGATAATCAGAGAAATCCAAACTGTGGCCATAGCTTCTGTTACTTAAATTGCAATATTTCCAAAAAGCTTGGGATGAGAGGAGAGAATCTTTTTCACTACAATTCTCCAACCACATTTTCCAAGCTCTGAAGATTCTGACTCTGGAATTGATTCTTCACAGGCTCTTCATGTTATTTTATAAACTTATATCTGCATTTCTCTTGACAGGATGGACAAATTTACTCTCCTTGTCAAACCAAGAAAAATAACTTAATTCTCTCTCTCTCTGTCTCTTGATATTTCCTTGTAGCCAACATAATGTGCTTAGCAAAAACATTTTCATGGGAAAAACCTATAAACAGAATGACGCTTAGATTAACTACCGCTAATTACTTGCAATGCCTTATTATGGGTGAAAATGAAATTTAACTGCAATATTTACATTGTTGTCTTCTTCTTCTTCTTCAACTTCTTCTTCTTCTTCTTCTTCTTCTTCTTATTCTTATTCTTCTTATTCTTCTTCTTATTATTATTATTATTAATCACTGCTAGTACATACCCTTCCCCATCGCTTCTGATTTCTAGTTTGCTGTGCTTCTTGCTTTGTGAAAGTTTCATGTCCATTATTCAAAAGCTGTTGAAGGACAAAATTAGAATAATGAATGTATGTTTGTTATAACAAGAAAACAGTGCACAGATATTCCACAGACCTCCACATTATGACAGTGCCAGAGAAACATAATATTTCCCAACATATTAGCATAGAAATAGCCTTGTTTCCTATTACTTGGAATAGTTTCCTCGCTCCTTCTTTGTCTTTCAGCTGTCAGAAGTAAGGCAACAGCTTTCGGAGGGAATTGACCCCCATGGAAAGGCATGACAAATATGTCTTAAAATATGTATGTACCTAATCAAATCCTCAGAGCTCACAGATTTCTGCTAACCAGGGTTGGGGGTGGGGGTTAAAGACAGTAAAGGGGGGTGGTGGGAGTAAAAGGAAAGGTCTCAATAGGCCATATTCTTTTCCTTTTAAAAAAATGAAGAAAAAAAGCAATGGCATGGTTGAAATAACACACTGTTTATAGACACACACACACATTTGTCACATGTATAGTCCACCTGTCTTCTGCTGAGCTCAAGGCTCTAACGTAGGGCCAGGTTCCTAGCCTGTGGCTGGCCCAAGGTCACCCGAGGAGTTGCGTGGCCCAGTGGGGAGTTCTGTCAGGGCCTCTCGATTCCTTCTCCAACACTAACCACAGCATTCCACCGGGCTCTTCATTCTCAATTCGGCTCCTCCCATGTCGATCCCAGGCATTTGTTTATAGGCTGGATCCCCTGATGTCATAACTGGTGCCATCTTGCCAGGCCTTTGCCAATACCTAGCAGGCAAGCTGCCATTTTAGTCTCTGTATATTATATTTTTAATTGTGATTCCCATTACTAGAAGATCAGACTTCAAGACCACAGAATCTGGGCTCACAGAATGATGGAACATTTTGAGTTTTAGAGGGGAAGGATAACATTTTCTACCTCTGTCAAGCCAAATGTTTTTTTTAAGGGTAGCTACAATTTTCCCTTCCATTTTTCTGGAAGGAAAAATGTATTCTTCATAGGATGTGTCTCTGACCTGTGGGTTAACAATGGTAAGGATGTCATTGGTGTGGAAACCCCATATTTTTCCCCTATTTCCAGACAAGGATCTTTTATTTAGGCAGATATTTGACAGACAAGATGGGTTGAACAGAAGGCCTGTGTACTTCAACAGGGATTGAAGTACAATTCAATGCCTGCTCATGCTGTGTTGTGTACCTCCTCGCCTGATATGTTTTTTAAATGATTGGTGTCTCATACTTTAATTAATTTGTCTTAGATTCTGAACTATACTGGCTTTCCTTTGTACTGTTTTTAGTTGTCTTTTTAGATGTCTTCTGCATGATCTGCTGATTCTCCAGCAAAGGACAGTTCTTACAGAGAATTAAAAGTCCGGGCGCATAACTCTTCATTGGAGAAAAACAGATTTTACAGCATTTCTATCACTACATTTAGCATAACAGTCAGGTACAATAATAATGGCTTTGCTAGCCTGTAAACCAGTGTTTGCCTCATGCTGCTTTTGTATCTCTGGAGTTTCCCCATGCTGAGCAGTAATGACAGTAAGTTTCTTCTCCCAGAGAAAAATTCTTGCTGGGAGCCGCTGACGGTTGAGATCAGAACAAACCTTTTCACTTTTGTCTTCCTTTAAAAATGTAAAAAAACAGAGGACAAAAAGAAAAGAAAAAAAGGGAGGGGGGAAGGCAAAGGCCTATAAACAATTTTCCAGAAACAGCACGAGGAAATCTTGAAACATCCGAAACTCGGCCATATTGAAACATAGGCCTGGAAGGAATTGTGTACTTGTGACATACGGACTGCGAAACGCACAAAAGCAAGGTCAGGTTTTACCAATGTGGCATCTACAGAGGTTTTGGACTATGTAACTCCTCAACTCCCACAACAAACTATGGGGGAAAGTCGCTTGAGGAGATTACATTTCAAATAACTATTTATTAGTAAAGGTAAAGGTTCCCCCTGACAATTTGACCAGTCGTATCTGACTCTAGGGGGTGGTGCTCATCTCCGTTTCCAACCCATAGAGCTATCGTTTGTCCGCAGACAATCTTCCGTGGTCACATGGCCAGCGCGACTAGACACGGAATGCTATTTACGTTCCCACCAAGGTGGTACCTATTTATTCGCATTTCGCATTTTGCATGTTTTCAAACCGCTAGGTTGGCAGGAGCTGGAACAAGCAATGGGGGCTCACTCCGTCGCGTGGATTCGATCTTACGACTGCAGATCTTCTGACCTTGCAGCACAGAGGCTTCTGTGGTTTAACCCACCACGTCCCATTTATTATTATTTATTATTATTAGTTACATTTTATTATGCCTTCCCCCCAATGATTTCAAGGCAGAATGCTTTGTTCTCTTTCTCCCCATTTTATCCTGGGAAGTAGGCCACATGTTGGACTCCTCAAATGTCATCCTTTAAGAGAACAATTCTCCGTGTGGAGGAGTACAATACATAATATAGTGTGCCATCACAACTATATTATATATTCAAGTCAATTCCAACTTAGGTTGACCCTTTCTCGTGTTTCCTCATTAGATAATACACAGAAGTGGTTTACCATCCCCTTCTTCTACAGATGCTCTGGGACTGTGCAGCTTGCCCAAGGTTGCAAATGCTGGCTGCACTCCCAGAAAACACAGTGGAGAATCAATGTCTGGTTCTATAGCTAGATACCTAAACCACAGAACTATTCAGCCAGTTATGGGGAAGAGTACCAGAAAACAATCCTTCTTTTTGGACATGTGGTTTCCTCTGTTTCTATCTAGTCCGTGTCTGATTTAAAGAATGGCAAGACTTGCGCAATTGAGCACTTTGAAATTGCCCTTGTACGACTCGGTGGGCACAAAGGTCGCTTGGTCACTCTCTTTCTCGTTCAGCTCAAATGCACTCCAATTCAGAATCATTTCTAACTGTGTATTTGGGCAAATACCTTCGCATATGCAATTTTATGCAGATCACAACCTTCTTTTGTCCTCTCTTCTGGTGATGTTTAGCGGCTACTCTACTGACTTGCTGAAGGTCACCAAATAGGTTTATGGCTTATGATGTCCCTCTTGCTACCCTGATACTCATAACAGCTACAGTGGACCCTCGACTTACAGACGGCTTGACTTACAGACTTTTTGAGTTACAGACTTCTCTGGCTGCAAAATTTAGATTCGACTTGCAGCCAGAGAATCGACTTACAGACCAGAAAAAAACCAAAATGGAATAAAAATAGAATAAAAACCGCTGGTTATGGGATTAATCGGTTTTCAGTGCATTGTAGGTCAATGGAGATTCGACTTACTGACTTTTCGACTTGCAGCCACCATTCCAATATGGATTAATTCCTTAAGTAGAGGGTCCACTGTATACTGCATTGCCATTTTACATTCCCCTCTTCCCCCCCAGCCAACACAGTGTAAGCACAAAGATTTTGTACAGCAGACAGAACTGGTAGCAGACCTTTCTGTTGTCTCATAAATATTAAGAGTCCATATAGATCTCTAATAATGCAAATAGGAGAAACATTTATTAGTAAGATTTGTAACTTGTTTTTCTGTTTGAACATACCCAAGGCAGCATACAGCCCCAATTTAAACCAGGAATTCAGCATTGATTCTCACTGTAAATGGCAAAGCAAGGTCATGGATATTAAACACAAGTTCTGAATCCAAATGGACTGCATTTCAGTTGATTCTTTATTCTGCACAACATTGGATTTTGCTGTATATCATTATAACAGGTTGATGTATATCTGTGTTCAAGTAATTTGTTTCACTCTGGACATTTCCCTGGTATCCAAATTACACATTTGTTTGCACGGTCTGTACACTGAAATGAACCCATGACAATAGCATTAAAATACACCTTTGTCAAAACAAAACAAAACAAAATACCATATGTCACCATTTTAATAAAAAAAGCTAACAACCTAGAAAGTTGGCCCAAGCAAGGAAAGCATGCTAGCCACAAATCTATGCAAAAACGCCCTGAAATCTTTCATATCTTAATTAATGTATACAAAATTAATGAGCATCTAAGGAGCCATGTTCCCTTCAATGGGAATCTGTTCTAAAGTGTGGGTGCTACTTGGCTACCTGGATGTGCCCATTTCTGTACATTTAAACAAATAAAGGATTTGAGGGCATCATCCCCTCTCTTCCTCCCCCCCCCACATGGTTCCATAGCTAGATAACCCAGGGGCTGCATTTCTGAGAAGGGAGAAGACTGTGCCGTTGTGTAAAAAAATATGTTCCAGGTGTGTATGTTCAACTATCGGCTTGAACTATGCCCCAAGTAAGTTTCCTCTTTAACTATGCAGTCACTCCAGACCTGCACTTAAAAAGAAAAAGCTGAATACCCATTTCATATTGATGTGCAATGTGTGGCATTATTAGGGTCTCAAACCTAAATTACAGTGCTCCACAACCTTGGCCTTCTAGAGGTTCCTGGACTACAACTCCCAGAAGCCTTCACCGTCACCCTCTGCTGGCCAGGATTTCTGGGAGTTGAAGTCCAAGAACATCTAGAAGTCCAAGGTCGGGGACCACTGCTCTATACAGTTCAGTTTATTTCTGGTCTTGGCCTTTGACACTTAGGGTACACTACACAACTCTAACAACTGTGACTCCCAACCCCCCCCAAGGTGGGCTTCCTTACCTTCATTAAAATAGGGGAACGGGGTACACCGTGAGGTTTGGTGCCTTGTACCTCCAACCCCAACCATCCATGGGAGGGTTCATTAGCCCCCTCTTGTTCACAGCTGAGTCCCGATTGCTTGCAGAAATTCATCAGAGCCTCTAGTCCAGGGCTGGGGTCAGGTTCACAGGACTGACCCCAGTCAGCCAACACCCTTTAAAGAGGGCTAGTAATGCCAGGCCACTGGAGGTCCCTGAGCCCCAGCAGCTCATCCCGCTCCCAAAGTATCTGACACAAATGCTGGCTGTGCCTATTCCTCCCTCTTCTGGGTGGCCATGGGAGCCGCTGAGGTGTGGCTTAGCTGGGTGTTAAAGTCACCTTGGTGGGGGCTCATGTGGGGAACAACAGATGCTCCACTTCCGCTGTTGAGATTGAAACGGACCCACATCCTGGTCTACAGATCCTGCAGCAGCAAGGACTGGTCCTTACCAAGGGCGCAGAAGATGGGAGGGAGGTCTCCACAGGTCTCTGCTCACCCCTCCCTATAATGGTCATATATTGCTTTGCCCTCATCCTCTTTCAAGCTAGGCACTCTCTATCTTGCTCCTGCCCTGGCCCCATTCCCCAGGTATGACCAGTCCCCCTCTGGATTTCCACCTGGGGGCCCTTTCCTGCCTTCTGCAGCCTCACATTACTCCACCACCAAGCTTTCCTGGTAGCCCCTTGATGGGTCCAAGGCAGACTGCCTGCTAGCAATAGCTGTAATAACTCACCCCTCCACCTCACAGCTACCCTACTCTGGAAAGTAAACTAGATTTAAGAGGCATACTCAGCCTCTCCACTACGGTTGCCAGGTCAGCATCTGTAGATATGCTCATGGTTCATGGCCCACACATTTCTGGATCTTATCCTATAGAGCAATGCATTCTCTCTGGATCCTGTTCTATAGAGCAGATATCAACTGTGTTAAAAGTAAAAGTAACAGGTATAAGTTGTGTTAATTCTAAGGGGTGTGCTAAAGTGCAATGCCCCACGATGGACCACTTGCTTGGCTGACTGGATCTAAGTAGCTGGGTGACTGAGAGATAAAATACACCAGGCTGTCAATATTAGTTAGCCTCTTGCCCAATAGTCCCTCTCAGTAATATAGTAATGGTAATAACAATAAGCGGACACTCTGCAACTATACTGTGTAATTAAGCTGGAATAGACTTTCATTTCCCTTGGTAAGTGGCAATAATGTAATTTCCACCCTCATCTCATTAGGAAAAAAATGAATTCAAAACAGAGGGTGTCATTTCCATTAGAAATCTGTCAAAACATTTGGAAATTGCAATGAATGCCCAGCTATCCTTCGTGGCTATTCTTTTGTTTTAGTGTAACATAAATATGTGCCACTATTGTGTGCAGTATCTGTGCCTGTGGATTTTACAGTGGATGGCCTATAAAATGGCAATTATCTCTTCTGAATAGTTCGATCAAGCCAACCTAAGTTGTGCCATCATCCTGCCAAATGCAGCACTAACACTACTTGGAGCTTGACAACTCCCTAGTTTTGCAGTTGCTGGTAGGCAGCAGAACCTGGAAGTTGATCAAAGTCTTGACAGTCTTCTAGGTATTCCTGGACTCATGTGGAAGTGTCCACCAGATAGGAAGCCTTCTCCTGGTGCCTTGTGGCAGTATTTCCATCCACTGTAGGAGTGTTAATAGAGTCTCCTTTCCCCGCCAGCCAGCCCCTGCTTCACAAAATGGGTGCAGCTGTTTTGAGACCTAGGGAGGTTCAAAGGGTTGCTGAAATTAGATCTAGAGTATTGGAGCACCTATGAAGTTTTTGCCCATCCTATCCAATTCTACAACTCTTTTTGAGGGCCCTATAAATTCTATTTCCACCCACATTTCAAAGGAACCATGCTGGGGCAATCCACCACTTTAATGCCACCTTGTATGGCTATACAATGTCAATTTGGTACATTTTGAAACTGATAATGGTAATGCTTGTGTGCAAAATAATATCAGGATGGAGGTACAACAGTTCCTCAACCATTAATGGTGAAAAAACAGAGCATAACTCCATACAGGTTTGCTGGGAAATAACTGCCATTGCATTCATATGGGGTTGCTCTAATGTCAGCATCATAGTCCTGTGTCTAGCAATGCCAATGTAATTCTAAGGTTAAGGTAAAGGTTCCCCTTGACAGTTTTTGTCCAGTCGTGTTTGACTCTAGGGGGCGGTGCTCATCCCCGTTTCCAAGTCATACAGCCAGTGTTTTTGTCCGAAGACAATCTTCCGTGGTCACATGGCCAGTGTGACTTAGACACAGAACGCTGTTTACCTTCCCACCGAGGTGGTCCCTATTTATCTACTTGCATTTGCATGCTTTCGAACCGCTCGGTTGGCGGAAGCTGGGACAAGCGACAGGTGCTCACTCCATCACGTAGATTTGATCTTACGACTGCTTGGTCTTCTGACCTTGCAGCACAGGCTTCTGCGGTTTAGCCCGCAGCGCCACCACGTCCCTTTTAGGGGGTGGAAATCCCTATTTGTGCAGTTGTGCAAGATTTCATAATTGTGCAAGATTGTGAAAAGAGTTGAACAAGTTGTTGTGCCCTTGCACAACCAAAACTGAGTTGCATATGCTAATAATATGACACCACCAATGCAACAGTTTTGTGTCAGCACATTTTTTTTCTACATGAATTTTTTTTGTGTGGTCGTGGTGGTGGGGACACAGTTTAGTTTGGTGGTAGTTTAGCAGTAACCCTCCTCTGAAAGACGTGTAGAGAGATCCCTTTCAGGGCTGTGACAAAATCTCATAGAGACTCTTCAGAAAGTTCTGGATTCATTGCAGAACCACTGCCAGATTGTCCTATATATGAAGATACTGTTGTACCTGCTTCTAAACCATGAGAAATTTCAGGAGTCCTAGTGTATTCTGGGATTTGGTTTCATTTAAAATGAGACCCTCTTTAGACGTGTGGCTAGTATTTTGGTTGCTTAAGCAATACAGAACATGTGTTTGGAAATGTTACGTATTGGACTACACTTCCCATAATCCTCCAGCTACCAAAACCATGGTTGTAGTACAGAAAAGAATATCTGAACCAATAGTGCTCTCATCTGAACTCCAAAAAAGAGAGAGAATGAGTAAAATGCAAAAAGAAAATGATAGATTTCTCTTGTTGGCGCAAAATGAAGTAACAAAAATATTGCAGAATAGAATTCTTCACTTTGGCCAGCTAGGCTGAAAAGGCCGTCGCTCTGGCGGCCACCTGCCGGAGTTGTGTGACTCGGCATGCAGCTGCTAATGTCTACAGTAGTTTCTCAACTTGGGGAAATGTGCCTCTAAATTTATGCTATTTGCATAGCCATGCAAGAGTATTTTGGCCAATGAGTTCAGCAGAAGCGACCTAAAGGCTGGTGCTGCTTCCCCCGGCCAATAAGTGCCAACTTGCCATGCTCTTGTTTTATGATGGGGCTGATCTTGGTCCTTTATATGAGGAAAGGTCCCACATGCTCTTCCATGCCCTGGGATGTTGCCATCTTGCCAGACCATCTGATACCATTCCAGCTACTTGACTAGAAAGGAGTTGGATGATGAGCACTAAACATGATTTACTTAGCTGCTACTTTCCTATTCCACTGTCTCAGAAACAAGGGATTTTTGAAATGGTTTTGGAAAGTTTGCTCGCACAAAAGCAATTCACCGCTGTGCGAGGTAAGTAGGCAGATGACTGTACAATCAAAGCATCTAAGTATGAATAATTTAGCTATTCTTCGGATGAACATTTGTTTAAACATTTGAGCACATTGAGCGATTTTTCTTCATGCCGTTTTATGCTGGCTGCTAACAGTGAGGAATTGTTATGGGTCTCCAATGGAGCTGCTGCTCTACTGGAGATAAGCTGGCTGTTTAGTCAAACGGAGTGGCATTTTTAGAAGCAATAGCATTTATCTGTAGCAAATACGCTCAGTATTCATATTGTTCTTTTGAGAATCAACTGGTAATGGGCAATTAGCTAGACATGCTAAGCTTTGTGGTGAAGGGTGGACTGGCATTGCCTGTAAGCAGATGGCTCTTGATGCTAACGTATGACTGACTGTTTAACAGCAAAGGTAACCCTGGGATGCATTATTTCATGTGGCTGTTTACAAAATGAAAAAGAGGAAATAGAAAATAATAACTGGTTAAACAACCTAGGAAGTACTGAAAGCAACAGTCCAGGTTTGCAGTAAATTAATTTTAATCTCATTGATATTTGGAAACAATTTTTTAACTCTAGGGAAGCAGTGTTTTTTTAAAAAGACATTCACGTAGGTTATTCGTAGTTAAGGTGTTTAGCTATTAGTAATGTTATCATGAGAAAGAACAGTAAGCCTAAAGCAGTAACTGAATAAGTTTTAAGGTACATTATGATTTGAAAAAAAAAAGATGTGTGGCACCAGAATTAACACTAGACCATGCCCCAAAACAATAAGAAAAGTTTCAAAGGAATTATTCCACACCAGCTAATTTGACACATGAATCTTCCTCCAAACCACTGCATGGTGAAGAACATACAGTATTGAGATGTGTTTGTCTTTAAAATGTATTGACGGCTGTTATGAGTAGAAAAGCTGGCAAGCAACAAAATAAGAATGTAGTAAAATTGCAGTACAGTATTGCATTATACTTAAACGTTAACACTTCAAAGAATAATGAAAGCCGTCAGCAGAACCTAAAAATACAATTCGGCCAGTAGAACATTTTTACAGCAGTGTGCTTGGTAAATTTATGTTGCTGGTCTATGTTTATTTGATCTTTGATTTTGAATGCTGTTGTGTTTATTGATTCATATTATCACTTATCTGTTTTTAATTGGAAATCACCCAGAGAGGCCCTGGTATAATAGAGATAGATAGATAGATAGATAGATAGATAGATAGATAGATAGAGAGAGAGAGAGAGAGAGAGAGAGAGAGAGAGAGAGAGAGAGAGAGAGAGAGAGAGAGTTATGTCTGTTCTGAGCAATCTGAGAGGTTTTTAAAGCTGTTTGAATGCTACATCTCAGGGGCCGATGGTACAACCCTTGGAAAGTATACCAGAGTCGGGGCCACTACAAAAAAGGCAGTGTTCGTAGTGCTTAAGAAAGCCAGTGTTCGTAGTGCTTGCTTGTCTAAGCAGTCATAAATGCAGGCCACTGGCCACCTGCCCAGGTATCAGCAGGTTCATATGGCTACAGGCAGTTCTCCAAATAACCTGGCCTCAAACATGCTTCCATGCAGAGTGAGTTTACAGACAGGTTAGGTTTTTCCATTGTTCTATGCAAACGTGGTGTATTCGAGGAACATTTTGCAGCTACTGCATAATGCAGGACATCATCAGTCATGGAGAGCAAGGTGGCTTTCAACAACACTTGCCTGCCATTTAGATGGCCCCCTTGAAGAACCCCAGGGCATTTCTGAATACCCTCCAGGGGGCTCCATTACGTCTACTAAAAAGCCGTCCACCTTGTGACTCTCCGTTTGGCTGATGGAAGATCAGGAGGAGTTACCGCACTGCATGTAGCTCCCTTGTGTATGTGGCATTTGTTCATAGCAGCCTTGCTGTCCCCGACAAGTCTTCTGCACAGAGTCTCCCAGCCCAGGCTGACCACTGGGTCCTTCAGGGCAGGAAACAGCACAAAGAGCTTCATACCCCAGTGGAGATTTGCTTAAACAGCCAAGGTCTTCCTGAGCAATGCTCTCTTCCACCATCCTTCCGGCTTGCTTAATCTACCACCTTCAGTTCTGGTTTGTTCCTTGATTCTGACTTCTGGGTTATGCTTTGATTCCAATGTAACCTCCCCCCCCCCCGCAACTTGTCTTCTGATCCTCTCTTCCACTTTTCTCCTTCCTTCCTTCTTCCTTCTACTTCCTGGGTTCTCCTTTGTTCCTTTGTTCCTACCTCCAGCTTTCCTTCACTGTTGACTACTCATTTGTCCAGTGATTTCAGATTTCTGATTCCTGGCTCCCCTCAAACTATTGCCAGGGATCCAGCCATGACTTAGGTGGCTGACAGGAGTTGCCCATTTTTCTCTTAGCTAAGCAAGGGTGACTGCATGGTGTTTGGATTGTTTCTCCAGGCTTGAGTGGCAAAATCAGCAAGACATTTTGCTGTGTAAGGGTATGTAGTGTGCGTATCATTAAAATATAGGTCAAATTACACAGTACATGCTTAAGCATCTGAAGCAGAAAACCCCCTTCTGGTAATAAACAGCGATAACAAACAATAACAGTACAGTAATAACAATTATTAGTAATCATGACAGCTAAAATCTGCTACCTAAATCAGTCACATCACTGCTCTAATGTTAGGACCTTGCACAATGTTCTGATAGATTCCTCATCTCATCTTGGGAGCTACCTTGACTGACGAATTTATGACCAAGAGAGTGATAGGTCATTAGTTGCTGCTGCTTTTCTAAAAAGTGGAAATGCTGATGTGTGCACTAGTTGGCATCTGCTGAACAAGTTATGCAGGTTTTTGTGTTTCTTCAAATGCTTCTTTGTTCGTATATTACAGTGTGGGAGAAGAAGCTTGTACCCTACTGGAAGGAGGAATCCTTCCAAATTACATTCAAGGTGACCTATAAAACAAATGCATGGAGAAAACAAAACAAGACATCCAGTTCTTGAAATGCCATTGTTTGTCAATAGCCAAAAATGTGTTCACATTGCCAGAGGGAAATCATTGGGGGGCGGCGGCGATAGAACAAGAGTCCAATACAAAAACCTTACAGGTTATTTTAGTTCTTAAGAACCAAGTGTTTCTTTCTTTTTTTAACTTTTTGTTAGTGATTGGATTAGGAACAGCCCTTTAGAATATTATAATCCATTCTCTTAGGAAAGTTTACAAAAATCAAATTAAAAACAAATCCTCCCATGATCCTAATTGTGTTCACAAGTTTATATTTCCTCAGTTGCCTTTCATGCCATTCTAAATTCCCTTTCCCATACCTGCATGTGTTAACATAAGTGGTATTTTTATCAGCAATAAAAACAGGATGAACTAAGTCCAGTCCTCCACTCCAATAGGAATGAATTGGACTTGTTATTCAAGACTAATATAAATCACATTTATTTCAGGGGGTCTGCTCCGGTTGGGATTAAAATGGGTTTAAAAGTCTAGATTTTCTACATTTATAATTGGGCAAATAGTTAAGATGCTTTTTGGCTGCTATGAAAGATCATCGTGAGAGGTAGAGCATATACAACATGTGAAGATTCCAGGTATAAGGCTGTAGCAAATACTAGCAAATTTTCTTGGCCCCAATGAATAGAGTGGCATTTTTTGCCAACAACCGTATTCACATAAAGCTGTTGTGTATGTGTAAAGTGTTTGTGTGTGTGTGTGTGTGTGTGTGTGTGTGTATTTACGCACACATCTATCTATCTATCTATCTATCTATCTATCTATCTATCTATCTATCTATCTATCTATCTATCTATCTATCTATCTATCTATCTATCTATCTATCTATCTATCTATCTATCTATCTAAAACATTTCTACCCCACCTTTCTCCTTAAGAAGGACACAAGACGGCTTACATCATTAAAACACAGTATTTTAAGCTAACAACACTGAGTATACAAATACTAAAAAGGATGAATTTTTCACCCAAAATGCTGAAATGGAAAAAAAGGGGGAGGGGTATGGTGTTGCCTGCAAGAATGGACTGAGTAAAGATACATACCTCTAATCAGGTGCAGTGTCTGGCATTCTCTAGATCTCAAGTTTAATGCCTGGACTGCAAAAGACTCAGGTATAAAACTGCAGGGACCTGCCGGTCAGCATTGAAAATTCTGGGATAAATGGACAAAGATAGTTTTATGTTGGTTGTTTCTCTTAAAAAGAAACATAGCATGGGATCTCCACCAGTTTATAGTTGACTTTTTTTTCATTCTGGACTTTATAATATAATAATCTCAAAACTGCAGAGCTGGAAGGGAGCCTATAGATCATCAAGTACAAGGCTCTGTCAAGGAGCCACAGTGGGGAATCCAACGCCTAACCTCTGGTGCCACAGCTTTATGTTTATGACCTTTATCTCCATCAGAGCTTATAAAGGTAACCGTGGCTTTGAAATTATAGCACTGAAATATTTGTCAACCATAATTCCTAGTCCACACCAGATCCAACCCCACCAATGTAAATGTGAAGTGTGAGATTTCCTCCTCCTCCTGTTCCATCCTTATGATTCATACATACATTGAACATTATTTGTTTTTTTCCCTTTCCTATACATTACCTTGTTGCCAATATAATGCAGTCCCAATAATTCCCGAGCTGTTTCCCGGGAGGAAACATTGGTGGAGATTAAACCGACTTGTAAACTTGTCCGCCCTGGTGATGGATGGTGCAGACCCTGTAACTAGCACATGGTCTGTCACAAGGTTCATGGCCTCTTCACCCCGAGCATCTAATTTACACAGAGATGTCAATAAATTATTTAGGACAGCACTTTTGCTGGTGTTAGCAGTTCTCGGGTGACTCTGAAAATCCTTGGAAATCTTGGCAGATTTTCAGCAGTTCTTACAAGATGCCTGCAATTAAGTGTCCGAAAATGGAAGGAAATGTTAAAACCCTGTTTCTTCCTGGCATTTTTGTGCTGGTATCTTTAGAAGAGAAAGTCATGGTGAGTTTGTTGGGTTTCTAAAGGAAATGGAAATCTTCGCATAACATTGTGGGTGAAGAGACCTCTTTCAGCATCCCGTTTCCCATTGTTTTCGACCAGATACCCCCTCTCCTACTGGAAGCCAAGCCCTATGAGGAAAGACTGAAAAATATACTATAATAATCTCAAAACTGCAGAGCTAGAAGGGAGCCTATAGATCATCAAGTACAAGGCTCTGTCAAGGAGCCACAGCGGGGAATCAAACTCCCAACCTCTGGCGCCACCGCTTTATGCTGAGCATATTTATCCTTGAGAAAAGGAGACTGACGGGAGATAGGATAGCACTTTTCAAGCACTTGAAAGATTGTCAAACAGAGGAGGGGGAAAGATCTGTTCTTGATCATCCCAGAGTGCAGGACAAGTTAGTGGTAGGCTCAGGTTACAGGAAACCAGATTTCAGCTGAATATTAGGAAAAACCTCTTTACCGTTAGAGCAGTATGACAATGGAACCAATTATCTCGGGAGGTATTCAAGAGAAAATTGGACAACCATCTGTCAGATCTCCGTTGATTTGAATTCCTGCACTTTTCAAGGGGGTTGAACTCAATGGTTGCATAGGTCCCTTCGAGCTCAATTCTTCTATGACTCCATGATTCTGTTTCTCTGCAATGACTGGTCTTCCAACATCCCAGAGGAGTAGTCTTTCTGTATTAATACACACATTTTTCTTTGCAAAGGAAACTAGACTGATTTATTGTTCAGGGAATCAATATTCCTTTCGGGCACATTCTGAACACCAAATTCTGCAGGAATTGAGGCATTTATGTACTCTGCCTCCATATTTTGTGTTGCAAATCCCTAAATCCCTATCCATTGAATATTCTGAATGAGGCTTCTCTGAAGTCTACAACATCTGGATAATCCAAAAGGAGAACCACTGGACCTGATAATCATATAAATATATGCTACAAAACAAAAGAAAAAAACAAATATTTTTTTAAAAAACCCAGTGTATGCAGTAGCTGTCACTAATCACAATATTGCAATGTGATATGAGATTCTGATTTTTTTGCCACTTTATGTTCTGCAAATCTGCTTGAAGCTATTATGTAATTTTATTTCTACCCACAATCCATTTGTATAAAACATTTATGATTAATTTTTGTAAAGCCTAATTGAATTTCATAAAAGGGATTAAATCTTTTAGGCTTTGAAGTGTAACATGGTAATGATTAGGACAGGCTCACTAAAGTAATTTGCCCTAATTCTTGACTAAACAGCAGTGCAAAACATTCATTAATAGCATCATTTTGAATCCTTCTCTCCTCTTTCTTATTTAGCATTTACTGTTTTTATTTTTCCTTATCTGACAGTAGCATACGATTTGAAGATATTTTGCAAAAACCTAGGTATGTGTTATCCTAGAATTATTAATCATATATTTAGCTGTTTTAGCAGATAGAATGTACAGAGATGGGAAATGTGAGTATTGGACTATAATAACGCTTAGATAAGATGGAGCAATTACTTAAATAGGTCAAGGTAGAAGGGAACAGAATAAGAAAAGTTTACTTATGATGAGCTTACTATTTGAATATATAAGGGATAAAAGCTGGAATAATAAATTAGAGTTGGATGGTCAGTGGAATAGGAGGGGAAAGATATAAAGGTGGAAGTTTGGGAGGCTATGGACAGCTGCCGGCTTGGGGAGAGTGGACAGTTCCCCCCTCCCCAAGAGTTTGGGATCAAACAATAATCAAGGTTCTGGAATCCCAGTGGATTAAGGGGAAAGAAATACATATGTATTGGGGTGATGAGTTAGAGAGGGGGGGTTAGTTAATTTGTTAGGGTTTGGAGTGTTAATGATGTTATGGGTGTTTGGAGGGAATATTACAATAGGAAGCCAGAAGGGAGAAATTGTGATAGATAAAATATGGTTAAAAGATTAAGAATATCAACTTTAATTGTAAAAGGCTTCGGGAGTGTTACAGAGAGGAAAAGAATGGAGGCATGATTAAATAAGGATACAGCTGATATGTTTTTTTTCAAGACTCATTAAACAAAAGAAGGTGTAGATAAACTTAAATTGAGTTGATCTGATATTTATGAAGAAAGCCTACAGAAATTCGAGATCAAGAGGGGTTGCAACCCTTATTTATATGAAATGTGATTTTAACATGAATAGAATGAAAAAAGATAAGGTAGATATAATGTTACAAGGAGTATTGGGAGGAGGAGAATACACAGTACTTGAATGTTTACTCTATGAATGGAAATCAGGTTAGTGTTTTAAAGGAAGTGTTTAATAAACTGGAAGAAATAATGAAGGGGAATTTAATATGGTTATGGATAAGAAGAATGACAAATCAAACCCTACCAAAGCTGAGAAAAAATAATAATGTTTTGGTTTCCAATTGAACGATAAAGAGAACTGATTTGAGAGATGTTTGGAGAATGATGAAAGGAGATGAAAATTTATTTGCTTTTTATTCTTCATTTTATAAAAGTTACTCTAGAATAGATTATGTATTTGTATCTAAAATCTTGATTTTGAGAGTGACCAGTGCAGATGTTGGCATTATAAAAATAACTGATTATGCTTTATTGAATATGGATATTAAATTAAATATGATTATAGAGAAGTCAAAAGATGGAGAATAAATATGAGTACGTTTCAGCAAAGAGAATTTAATGGATAAAATAGAAAAAGAAATGATGGAAATATGGGAAATTAATGACCAAGAAATCTGCAGGGAGGGTAATATAAAGGATACTATGAATATGAGTCTGAGAGGAATTAGTATCAGGGAATCATATTTCAAAAAGCCAATATATAATATAATAATATAATATACTCTTGGAACTGCAGGTTTGTGGAAGGAACAAGGTTGTTGCAGAGGAAATATTTGATGGCTAATGATAAAAAACTAGAAATACAGGCAAAACAGAATATTATATTACCATTTTTGAAGAAAACTGCTAATCTCTAAATTAATGTGTCTTTTAAATAAAATTATGGAAGGAGAAAAGATTCCATCATCTTGGAAACATTTTTTCCAAACTAAATAAGGATCTAACTGATTTTGGAGCCTATTTCCTTAATAAATAAACATGCTAAGATATTTGTAGCAATATTACAAGGAAAATGAATAATTTCATTACTATATATTAAAGAAGATCAAAGTGATCTTCTGATAGTTTGTTGTTGTTTAGTCGTTAAATCATGTCCAACTCTTCGTGACCCCATGGATCAGAGCATGCCAGGCTCTCCTGTCTTCCACTGTTTCCTGGAGTTTGGTCAAATTCATGGTGGTAGCTTCGATGACAATGTCCAACCATCTCGTCCTCTGTCATCCCCTTCTCCTCTTGCCTTCACACTTTCCTAACATCAGGGTCTTTTCCGGGGAGTCTTCTCTTCTCATGAGATGGCCAAAGTATTGGAGCCTCAGCTTCAGGATCTGTCCTTCCAGTGAGCACTCAGGGTTGACCTCCTTCAGAATGGATAGTTTTGTTCTCCTTGCAGTCCAGGGGACTCTCGATCTTTTTGTACTACAAGTCCCATAATTCTCCTTCCTGGGAGCTCAGCTGTGTGAAAGGCCTAAACTGAAAGTCTTTCAGGCCTAGTTTCCTGTTCAGAAAGAAATATTGTAGCTAATATTGAGACAGGAAGAGGACATTTTGGGCGCAACTTGGCCTTGCTAAGACACAAAACCTTTCAATTTTAGTCTTTGCTCCGAGCTGAGCCACATTCAAGTGTGTGTAAGTCAGAATAGAGAATTGTGGGCTTTGTAGTCCAAGAATTTTTTAAAAAATCCAGTCCATTTAAGCCAAATTAAGTTGCTGAATTGACAGAAAGGCAAGGTGTAAATGAAATTAATCAGTTGATCAGTTATTGAATACTTCCAAACTCTGGTTTTGGAAACTATTTCACATCAACAAATTAATTTTATTTTTGCACTAAAGGGTTGTTATATCACACATTAATATTGCTGTAATTTCTGCAGAATAGATTAGAATGGTGACTCTCGTAATAAATCATATACACAAGGGTATAAAGTTAATATAAAAATTAATTATCTGCCGATTGACAAGTCATTACAATATGGGCTACAGGACTGAAGTTTAATTTTCCCCCCTGTTGTAATAAGATGAAGGATTTTGACATAGTTGTTTAACTATTTATAACCACTCGTTAGAGCCAAGCTGATGCAAAGCAGGCAAAAGATATTAAAAATTCATCTTTCTGCACTGCTTTGCCGACTGGCCAGTCCATGCAGGCAATGATTTATAGGATCTAGATTATGTTGTTGGATTTCCTCCAGAAACCATTATTTATACCCAAAATTGTGTCTGATATGCAATTTGAGCCTTTGCCTTTATGGCTGGTCCTCTTTCGCTAGTGACCTGGATGCCACATTAGTGACTCAGGAAGATGCAGGATGTTGTGGTAGAGCTTCCATTAGGCTGTTGTTGTTGTTTAGTTGTTCAGTCGTGTCCGACTCTTCGTGACCCCATGGACCAAAGCATGCCAGGCCATCCTGTCTTCCACTGCCTCCCAGAGTTGGGTCAAATTCATTCTGGTAGCTTCGATGACATTGTCCAACCATCTCGTCCTCTGTCGTCCCCTTCTCCTCTTGCCTTCACACTTTCCCAACATCAGGGTCTTTTCCAGGGAGTCTTCTCTTCTCATGAGATGGCCAAAGTATTGGAGCCTCAGCTTCAGGACCTGTCCTTCCGCTAGGCTAGCCTTCCCTAACCTGGTGTTGTCCACCTGTTTTGGATGCTGGCTCCAGTTACCCATGAACATTAGTTCTGCTACTCAAGGCTGATGGGAGATGTAGTCAAAAACCTGTGGAACCCACCATGTACACCAGCATGAAGGGCTACCCTGAATTAGAGAGAATCTAACCTTCCTACTCTATTTTTGTCAAGAGAATAGTGAAATGGGTGTATTATGCATCAGCCCAATTACTAAAGATGTCTTGGATCTTATTCAGAAATGGAGAGGGTACACTTCTTTGTCAGACTGCTCCACTGCTGGTTGTCGGGCTCCGTTGAATTAATAACACCTTCGTACAATGGCCAGAATTCTATGAGTAGTCTAAGCTAGAGAAGACCTTGTAAAATGGAAAGTACAGACATGTTGACTCATTACTAATAATTGATTCAGTAGGTCAATGCTAGGTGGACTTACTAATAGGATTTTGGTCTACATATGGTTACATTTCCAGCTTTGATTTCTATTCTGCCTTCCAACTAATGACTTGAGTCTTGCAAACAAGCCAGTTTTAATGGTCCAAGCTTTAGATATTTGTTGTTCAAAGACACTACTGACCATATGGCTTGGGAAAGCTCTCTGTTCTCTGCCCCATCTGCATAATCCTGCCTGAAAAGCATAGCAGAGTAGTATCGTTACATGTGATTTATTTTAGAGGATTAAGTAAAGTAGTAAAGCCTAATTTTGTATTGATTTTGGCAACTTGATGTGATAAAGTTTTATGAGATGTTAATACGCTGGTTGCAGGGGGAGTCTTAATTTGTGTTCCTGCGCATATTACATGCTAAAAAAAATTGCATTATTTATTTTTGTTGCAATTGACAAAACATGGTGAACCATTTTCAGGGACAGCATTTATTTTTTTCTTCTTTCTTTTTCTTTTTGGTGAGTAAGCGTTTAAGGCACCATAGATTTAACATCTCTGTAAACTAAGTATGGGAAGAAAGAAGACTTGGTGCACAGCTCTTGTGTGTAATCATGATTGGATTGAGTATCAGTGGCATTTGGCCTCTTGACCTCAGGAGCCCATTGGCTACAGGTTCTGGTGAGCTAAAGCAAAGCTTTTTCAGTTTCCTCCTTGGGGCATCTTTCCACTGAACAGGGAACATGCCCCACCTGCTAGACATGGAATTTGGGGATTTTTATTGAACTGCAGATCTTGTAATTCTCCATTATGGGATTTCCACTTGGCATAAACAGACACCTAAATGTGGCTCACCTGGGAGAAATGGCTAAACTATCTGTTGGGTAGTTTCCCTTCTGTCAGGAGGCAAGGCCTAGCTAGGTGACAAAGCCTTTTCAGGCTAGGGCTTTTTCCAAGGAGAACCACTTGTTGAGTGCCTGTATGTCAAGTAAAGGTAAAGGTTCCCCTTGACATTTAGTACAGTCGTGTCTGACTCTAGGGGATGGTGCTCATCTCCGTTTCCAACCTATAGAGCTAGCGTTTGTCCGCAGACATCCTCTGTGGTCACGTGGCCAGCATGACTAGACACGGAACGCCGTGACCTTCCTACCGAGGTGATACCTATTTATCTACTTGCATTTTACATGCTTTCAAACGGCTAGGTTGCCAAGGAGCTGGGACAAGCGATGGGAGCTCACTCCGTCACATGGATTCAATCTTACAACTGCTGGCCTTCTGACCCTGCAGCACAGAGGCTTCTGCGGTTTAACCCGCAGCGCCACCACGTCCCATGTCAAGTAGAATTCCCCAAATGGAGAGTTACAGGATTTGAAGTCCCAATATGGAGCAACTCTATGCCCATCGAATTTCAACCTTGTGGCATATGACCGCATTTGCTCAGCTGCCTGCATTCGTGAACTGTATCAATTGGCCGAGGTGGTATGTTATTCCCCTTTTTTGACTATAGCTCCCAGAATATTCTAGCTAGCACTATTTTGTTATGTATGAGAATGGACTCCTTGTCCATTCATTTCTTGTCTCTTGTAGCCAAGGCACTTGTAAACATGGCACCCCAGATAGGAAAAAAAAAATCCTGGAGAAACTGTGATCCTTTTTACATCTTCAAAGCCCGAAAGGGAATGTTGAAATTCTGCTTCTAGCTTGGGGAAATGTTGCACCAGTTGAAAGGTAGGCAAAGCTACTGCACTTACCCGAGTACCTTGCAGAGCTGTAACTAGGGCACAGCAATTGGGAATCAGCCTCAGGGCATTAAAATATAGAAAGCAGAATTTCTTACACATTCAGCTGCTATTTGCCCCAAGAGTTCTCTCTCGTGAGTACAAAGGGGAAGAGCCAAAGCCATGCATTGCATCTAGAAATATGTCTGGCTTTTGCATGCATGCTTTATATCACCAGACACAATAGCAGCACCATAAGCACATCGAAAGAGTTAGCTCTGGATGGGACAAGTACAGGCCCAGTTTCCAATAATGTATCCAGTAGATTCAAACAATCTCCTGGAGAGATGTAGGAAAATACAGTGGGGTCTCGACTTACGAACGGCTCGACATACGAACGTTTCAACTTACGAACCACTCTCATAGGAATATATGGACTAGACTTACGAACTTAGATTTGAGTTACGAACTCTTTTTTTTAAGCTAAGTCATCTTAGGTTAAAAGGAAAAAAAAGAAAAAATATCCCCCTCTAGTGGCAGAAGGCGGAATAGCAGCTTCCCATTAGTTTTATGGACGAAAAGAGCAGATACGGATTAAATGGTTTTCAGTGCATTCCTATGGGAAATGCAGATTCGACTTAAGAACTTTTCGACCTGAGAACTGCCTTCCAATATGGATTAAGTTCGTAAGTCGAGACCCCACTGTAAATGACAACACCTCCCAGTCCTATTTGCTTTTCTGTTTTTGTCAGTGAAGCAAAGGCAAAGTGTGCTGCTTATATACCACCCCATAATGCTTAAAGCAATCTCTGGACAATTTACAATTTAATTATGCAGGCCACATATTCCCCCCTTCTCAGCAAGCTGGGTACATAATTTACTGACCTTGGAAGGATGGAAGGCTGAGTGAATCTCAAGCTGGCTACCTGGCATTGAACCTCAGGTTGTGAGCAGAGTTTTGGCCGCAGTGCTGCTGTTTAACCCCTGCACTACAAGGTACCTCAGCATGGACTTTCTCTTTCTTTTTTGGGGTGATACCCTTTTCTCTTCCCCCATTTTCTTATAGGAGTTCATATGAGGATGTGTAGAAGAAAGGTGTTCCTTGCCCTGGGTGCCAGAATTGCTAGTTATTCCTTGGCATTTTGTAAATACCCAAGACCAGGGAAGCAAGCATGTCCGTTTGCACACAATGTTATGTGTTGCTCAAAAAAACATTGCCCTGTTGGTCTACAACAGTGGTCCCCAACCTTGGGCCTCCAGATGTTCTTGCACTACAACTCCCAGAAGCCTTCACCACCACTTCTGCTGGCCAGGATTTCTGGGAGTTAAGTCCAAGAACATCTGGAGGCCCAAGGTTGGGGACCACTGTTGTAGACCAACAAGGCAATGTTTTTTTGAGCAACACATAATATTGTGTGCAAACGGACATGCTTGCTTCCCTGGTCTTGGGTATTTACAAAATACCACTGGTCTACAACACACAGAAATCCCCAGCCAATGCAGCCAGTGGAATTCTCTAGAGGGGAATTCTTGGGATTATAAGACGAAAGATTTCCTTTCTGACTTTTGCTCTCGATGTCTCAGCTTTATCCTTTACCCAAGAATGCATAGGCATGGGGTGCCGAGTAAATGGGAAAGGTTGAGTCTAAAGTGAGTTCTGGAACGTCTCTGGCTCAAAATGACCAACTTTGTTGTGTAGTCGTTAAGTCATGTCCGACTCTTCGTGACCCCATGGACCAAAGCACAGCAGGCCCTCCTGTCTTCCACTGCCTCCCAGAGTTGGGTCAAATTCATGTTGGTCACTTCGGTGACCATGTCCATCCGTCTCCTCTTCTGTTGTCCCCTTCTCCTCTTGCCTTCACATTTTCCCAACATCAGGGTCTTTTCCAGGGAGTCTTCTCTTCTCATGAGATGGCCCATGCCAGCCTTCCTTTTGCCATGGGCCACCTTCCAGCTGCAATAGCTGCAGATTTGGTATAACATCTGAAAAATGAAACCTAGGCATGTGTAAATGTGTGTGTGTGATACCAGCTGACCAACAACTACTACTGAACGTTCTGTTCTGCTGCCAGGACCCCTGCAGCACCAGGCTTTCTCCCGAGACAAGTGTTTTTAATAATTGATAGCATAGGTATTAAGCTGAAACCAAACATGGGATTCATTCATGTGGCACAAAAGGAACTAATAAAATATAAAAAAGGTTGGGTCTACTTCTGCAAGATAATAGGAAAAGGAACAGTAATACCCGATAGTATTCTATGAGTGGAGTTCATTTGTTCCATCCTCTCTTTGCAAAGCTTATGAAAAAGTGCTGATTGTCTGCCCTAGTGACAGATGATTAAGAGGAACTGCCAGGTTGCATTATTTGTAACTGGGCCTTTATTTCTCCCATCCCAAGCTGTCTTTGTAGATGTGCTGCTGCTGCTGCAGTAGCAGCTGGTATTCCAAGCTATGCATGCAAAAGCCAGACATACTTCTAGCCACAATGCATGGCTTGGATTCTTCCCATTCGTACTCAGAAGAGAGAACTCTTGGGGGCAAACAGCAGCAGTTGAATGTGCAACAAAATATTCTGCTTCAGGTCTTACCTGTTCTAAGAGGCTTCTTTGCATCACTGCATTTAATTTGATACCAGCTGACTTCCTTTGATTCTTTGAATAGGTAAAGGCAAAAGGTTCCCCTTGACAATTTGTCCAGTCGTGTCCGACTCTAGGCGGCGGTGCTCATCTCTGTTTCCAACCCATAAAGCTAGCATTTGTCCGAAGACAATCCTCCGTGGTCACGTGGCCAGCATGAGTAGACACGGAACGCCATTTACCTTTCCACTGAGGTGGTACCTATTTATCTACTTGCATTTACATGGTTTCGAACCGCTAGGTTGGCAGGAGCTGGGACAAGTGATGGGGGCTCACTCCATCGCATGGATTTGATCTTACAACTGCAGGTCTTCTGACCTTGCAGCACAGAGGCTTCTGCGGTTTAACCCGCAGCTGTTTTGTCCTATTCTTGACAGTAACCAGTGCCTTTACATAGAACAGGCCTTAGAACATCAGGTAGACTCAAGCAAGAGAACCCTGCACTCAGGGGTCCTTGTTGCATTCAGTCAACACTAGCAACCTCTGCAACTCGTCTTCCAATGTGTCAGACAAAGCTCCAGTAATCTCCCAGTGGGCTGGGAATTATGGGAAGGGGAGTCCAGAATATCTAAAAGGAACCCGGTTGGGGGCAGCTGGTCTTCACATCACCTGGGAGGGCTGACGACCGAGAAGGAAAGGAAAGATGATCCTGATGAACTATGATGGATGAATTGATACCGCACCTGTTTATGGAAGTATACAAGCATTTCTAGCAGAGTACAAAATAAGTGAATCTAAACTTTGAAAAACAAAGAAAGAAAGAAAATCAGCATCACAGAAACATGTAGCAGTTTGTAAACGCAGCTGGTCAAACAATAAACTCAAGGGTTCGTAGGTAATGGTATGCCAATACTCTCCCAGTTCTCGTGGCCAGTCTTGGCCCATACCAGCCTTCCTTTTGCCATGGGCCACCTTCCAGCTGCAGTAGCTGCAGATTTGGGGTAACATCTGAAAAATGGAACCTAGGTATGTACCTGTAAGTGTGTGTGTGTGTGTGTGGGTCCTCTCTACACATTCTCAAACTCTGATCTATGGAAACCGTCTGCACCAGGAATGAGGGGACATGAGATGCTTTAGACTTGCAATTTGTTTTGTTAAAGGATCATTCATTGTCCGTGCTGGCTAAAATTCTGTTGGCATTGGTGTAAGGTTGGCACAACTTGCTACCTCTAGGGTATGCAGTTTGGTGGCATAGTTCAGTACGTAAGGAGGAATGGGTGCCCCACCACCTTGTCAGTTGGCTGCTATTAATTGCAGCATGCTAAGCAAACCTTAGTTAGATGCTAATAGAATTCTAGCCATTTTGGAATAGAATTATCACGGTTAATTCACACCGACCTCCCAAATTTCAGAAACATTGAGGAGTTTGTTTATTAGATGTTCCACTGTTTCAATTGTTTTGTTTCATTCAATTTAATTATGTGTTGTACATTTGTAAGTGTTACTTGAATGTATGCATTCTGCTTTGTCATATTTCATGCGCAAATAATTAGTGCTGTTCAAACATTTAATTGCATGTTTACCAATTTCATCTGAATGAATTAATTTAGATACAAAATGGAACCTTGCATGATTTGTACTAGACTTTAAGAGAAGTAGCTCCATTGAGTTACACCTGCCCGCCACATACACACCCTTTTGAAGATACTGTGCCAAATGTATGGATATCAGCTGAAAGGGTATACGAAGTCGAACGAAGGAGCCAGTGGCTGGAACCTTGCTTTGCCATTTATATATATACTAAACGTATTGAAGCAAGTATGCGAACAGCCTCAGGTGGCTACAAGATCTAGCCAGTTCTATATTTTACTTAGAGCTGACTTCGTAAGTTACCCAGCAAACCCCATAAGGATTTTCCCCAGTAGAGGGTCCTTAAGAGGGCTTTGTGGCCACCCCATGCAAGAATTTTGTCACAGTCCAGGAGAAGGCTAAGGTAGTACTCTTCTTCCTTATAGAATATTCTGCGAAAGTTTGCTAGAAACTGGTCTTGCAAAATTTCTGGCTTCAGCATAACATTATGTCCCCCATGGGACATAATGTTTCTCTGTGGAAACCTTTTGGGGGAAACAGATTACTTTTGCTTTTTTATTTGGTTTTAAGATCTGCTATTCTTGCTTCCAGTGTTTAAATGCATTTAATCCTCTTTGTGTCCACCTTAAACATCTCACCTTAAACATTAAGCTGCTGCATTAAGAAGAACAAACATCACAACACTTTTTATTGTACAGGAAATAACTGCATGTATTACTTGTAAGCTGAACATGTAAAACTGCTATAGTCAATTATCACAGTCTGAGTCTTCACAAATCAATGCTTTTGATTACCAACTCCTAAAATTGCCTGGAAGATCTAGCCAAGCCAAGCCAAATTTTAAAAAGTAAATCGCAGCATGTGTTCGATATTACCTTTTGGATAGTAGATATTTCACAGTTACAAAACGCAAATACAGATTTGACAAAAATGGAGAGGACGTCATAATTTGACCAAATCAAGCAAAGTTTCTTAATCTGCTCCTTAAGGAAATAGTTTTTCTGCTGATAAATCCTTGAATTGTTGGTGCAGAAATAAGGAAAGTGGCTCATTAAGAGAGGATTAGCAGCACCTATTAGAAAATTAATCTGTCCTGTTCTCTAAAGTAGAATGATTTATTGTATAATTCTGGTCTGATTTAATTGCCACAAGAATGATTAGCAACCAAATGCTGTCTGACTGCCGTTTCCATCATCACTCACTACTGGTCATTCTGGCTGGAGCTGATGAAGGTTGGAGTCCAGGAACCTCTGGAGATCTCCACTCCTCTCCTGTGATACATTATGGGTGAAGATAAGAATATATTTGTTGATACCCTTGTCCCATACAAAAGATGACTGTGCAGTCCCTACCTCTGGTCATTGCGTTGACTTTCATGCTCTTGACGTGGTGGCACTCTGGGTTAAACTACAGAAGCCTCTGTGCTGCAGGGTCAGAAGATCTGCAGTTGTAAGATCGAATCCACACGATGGAGGGAGCTCCCATCACTTGTCCCAGCTCCTGCCAACCTAGCGGTTTGAAAGTATGCAAAATGCAAAAATGCGAGTAGATAAATAGGTACCACCACAGTGGGAAGGTCACGGCGTTCCGTGTCTAGTCGCGCTGGCCATGTGACCACAGAAGATTGTCTTCGGACAAACGCTGGCAATATGGCTTGGAAACAGGGATGAGCACCGCCCCCTAGAGTTGGACACGACTGGACAAATTGTCAAGGGGAACCTTTACCTTTACCTTCATGCTCTTATGTGTTGCTGGTTGCTCATTTCTATCATGTGTGCAATCATTGTCATTTAAATTGATGCAAGGCAGGCTGTTTCACTGTGATTCTCATTCATTTTGAGTGAAATAGCCTTCTTCTGCCTTGAGTTAAATGCCAGGTTGAAGATGACTCTTGGTTCAAGATACGATTGTCCCTCAATAACAGGCATACAGTTTGGTCTCAACAACTGTTCTGAAGATAGCTTAGGAGCAGCCAGAGTGAAATAGCAGACTGTACCTGGCATGATATTATAATAGCTGTGTATGCATTTGTCTTCATGGGCACTAGAATCAAGAAGCGTTCACCCACTGACTTAAAAGACTTTCTTAACAATTCATAATGTTAACTGCATTGCAAGAAATCCTGGGGGGGGGGGGGAGGAAGAGAGGGGATGGTCAATCACCATAGAATGGCACCAGATTCACTCAGTTCCAGTAAGTCCAGTGCAACTTTCTCCCAAAAAATTGATCAGAGGTCTATAACTGTAGAGCTATTAGTTGCTCTCAGGAGTTGCTCTTTCCTACGTATTTGATACATAGCCTTTATCTGGTGTTGGTAAATGCTTGAATTGCAAGCTGACCTTTTTCTCCTATTGAATTCAGTAATGGAGGGAAGGACCTTGGAAGTTGTCCTAGATTGTCTAGCACGCAAGACATGGAAGTCTTTGTGTTCCTTGCACTACCTGTCTTGCATGACCCAATCTTGTTTGCTCTGATGTTGGAGAGTTCCGGTAAGGAAAGCATGGAACAGAGTTCGCTGGGACTAAGTCCGATGCAGAAGGAAATAGCTTCATGGCCTCCAGGTGGAATGGAGTCCCTTTCGGCCATGTGGCTATGCCAGGAGTACCCTTCAAAAAAGAGCAGATGTGACAAGGCTTCAAGGAGGGAACTGTCACTGCTGCTTAGGTGTGAATGACAGCCCTGTAATGATAGCAGCCTGCTCAGGACATGAATCAACGTCTTGATGGTTGGGGCCTTTACAGCACTGTCATCAGTATCGGTAGCTACTGCAGCTTTGGCAAGAATGGATCTCTGGTGAGGAAGCTTTCCTTACCCCAGGGGCCGGCTGCTTCCCTTGATTGGATGGGTGATTTTAGCCTGCTAAAAGAATTGCTGCTTAGTTACTGGTTATGTCCCCCTAAAAAGTACAGAGAATTTGATTTTGAGCCTGTGTCGTCCTATTGCATGTGGTGCATGTGAAGTATTTTTCAGCAATTTGCCCATGGGGGGCAATCAATAATGTGGCAGTTTTCTGAGACCACAGAAGATTGTTTATTTTTTACTTGGCATCTTTAGTGTGGAAACAGCTTTGCCGAGTGACACTGTAAATTTATGCAGCTACATATAGGTCAGTTCAGAAGGGCACCTTGGAGGGTTCACATTGTGAGCGTCCCCATAACTACACCTCCCCAAAGAGAGTCCAAAAATGCAGGCAGCTAGGTGAGTCATTATCTCCAATGGATGAGCAAGTCTTTTGTAAAGTTAATGGCTCTTTATCAAGTCACCAAGAACAAACTATCCCCGAATACTTTGCATTAGAGGAAGTACAGCTTATCATGTACTGTTTTTGGGAAAATCGATTTATCTTCCGGCTACTGTGAGGAATGATTCTAAACTTTGTGGGAACAAAGAAGGGGATGAAGGGGATGACAGGTAGTCATAGACCCTGCAGCTCAGAAAGTTGCTGGACTTCAACCTTATGAACTCCTCAGTTCGACTACCACACTGAATGTATTATGTACAGCATGAAACTTGTTATCTTCATACCAAAAATCCTGAGAATTCCATTATTGACTCCCAAAAGAGAAATGTAGAATATTTCCCTTTGCTGCTATTCTTTGGAAATGGCCAGAACTAGGAAATTAGAGAACATGATGTGGTCAGTTTTGCTCTTGTTTGCTGGGAAAAATGGAATTAGAAAGTCAACTAAATGACACCTCCTTTTAAAAAAAAGAAGCAAAAAACCCACAATGGGAATTTAAATGACACATCCTTTTAAAATAAGCAAAAAAACCCATGATGGGACATTTTAGTTCTCCAAAGTCATCAGGGCTACGCTATTCCACCAACAGAGACACACCTGCCAGCCCTGGGAACTGAATGTGCAAAGAGTTACTAGATGCCTCCTGGTATAAGCTTTAAAGGCGAAAAGAAACTGTGGGTTGCATGAGCATAGTGAACCTGCAGGACCTTGCCATTAACTCCTTCTATCTAGTGATCTCTGAGTGATTGTTTGGGATCATCCTCCATCGTAAAGGATTTATGAAAGAAAGAGTGCAAGGCTGACCCTACAGGGAAGGGACACTGGTACACCGGAGGTCTTTCTTTCCCTCTCCGTTGAAAATACTTCTTCCACAAGTCATTTCTTTTGCCAAAAACCATACCAGTACCTGACTGCTAAGCCAGGTGTCAGGACTTCCCCTTGTGACTAATGGGAGAAGAGTTAGCCTGTGTAGCCTTGGGAACGCTGCCCAGTCCTAGAACACTAGGGAGGGACAGTAGACCACTTCTGTGTACGCAATACCTAGAAAACCCTGAAAACTGTTGTCATCCATCAGAATTAGAGATTGGGGGGGGGGGATTCGTATACAAATACAAATATTAGTATATGAATACGAATATTAGTATACGAATACGAATATTTGTATATGAATACGAAAATCCCTGCACAGGTGGCATTAGGACCGTCCACTCACCGATCCACCGCGGACATGGACGGCATGATTCTATGAATGGCTCTGCAGCACGCCATCCGCTCGCCACTCTTCGACTTTGCAGCAAGGCTTGTCCTCCCACCTCCTGCCAAGAGTGACTAGCGGGTTGCGCGCTGCAGAGCCACTGGTAGAATCATGCAGTCCGCATCTGTGCATATTGGTGAGTGGACCATCTGGCCCCATGGGACTGGACCCTCATTAACGCCACTCGTACGGGGATATTCGTATACGAATACAAATACCCGCATCTCTAATCAGAATCAATTTGATGGCACTTGATTATAGGAGTTTGCAAACACATTTGCAGCGGACGTTTAGAAAGAAATGGGTACTTCGGTCTCTTTCCAGATGATATGTTAACAAGACAGTGCTTCAGGCTTAGAATAAATCGAACAGTGTGCAACAATTTCCTTTTGGCTACCTTCTAACCCAATTTAGTTAAATGATAGGCAAATACTAGAATTTTTAAAGAAAAATTGGAAATAATGCCTTCCCAGTCTTCGCAGACAGGAGTTGGCGCCTGCAGCGTAAGATTCTATTTCGTCATAACTATTGGGAATAAAACAGAATTGACTTCTGTTTTATTTTATAGCCACCTCAATCTTGCCTATTGCTCAGCATTTTTAAGTACTCGGTAGAAGAAGAGCTGTATTTGATCGCTGGAGTGAGAAACACTCCGTACACCAGACAAGGGATCAGATTTTCAGAATTTAAGGAAGATCATTAGGCTGAATTATGGGACCAGGAGCCCTCAAACTGGCAGAAGGTGGATCAGCATCCTCACCTCCATATCGTTTCTACACGGCTTCTTTGAATCATTAGAAAAGTGCCCCTCTGCATGGCGAGAATTGTGCGTATCCCCTGCAACTCATAAGGAGGCATGAGGGCGACATGTTCCCACAGAGGCTGCCACTGTAGAGAGGGGGAAGACCAAGAGAGAGAGTTCTAATTATGACCCAACATAATTCTTCACATATAATAGACTTTCTTTTCTGTCAGTGAATGTCAAAAATCACATGTGTGTTTGCCCTACTAATGCTTTCTCTGTTTGCATGCCCCAGTGAGCGTTGCAATTTTCTCTTAATTTTCAAGTAAATTCTTTTGTTCCCTTTTGTTAAATTAAGTTTGAAACTTCCTCCCATGGTGCAGGAAGCCAATTTCTCGTTGATTTGATTGTTTTAAATGCACACTCCCACAAGAACTGCATTCACCGTTTCAGTTAGCAGTGACATTTATGGGGGGGGGGACAACCCAGCAACCAGCCTGCCTCCCCCATAACACATTGTATTCAGGTACTACTGTTACATCTGTTTTGTTTCTCTGTGTCCTGAAGGCCTACCCCGTTTTTACATAATACTAATAATGCATGTTATCGTTGTTGTTTTGCTATGGACAGAGATATTATAGCCAGTGTAATCAACCCCTCCCATGGCTGCCAGCGGCAAGTAAGAATCACAACAGTTTGTCTTATTTTAGATGAGAGCTGGGGTAATGTTGCTGCAGTGCTTATGAAACTGTATTGGAAACCAGTAAGTTCCAGTCTACCCCACCCTGGCTTTAACCTTGAGGGCCCTCACCAAATTGGCCTTGGTAGATCTGACAGCTTCCTTGTGTCCTCATACCTGCTTCCCTGCCTTTGGTGGAGACAGGGACCTTGAAATAATTTCTACTTGTATTTTACATGTTTTTTTCAAATTAGTAGTTGTTCCAGTAATTTTACATCTGGGATGAAATCCTGTTCCAGATGTTTACACCCGTGCAAGCTGATGCTACAGGTTTTTGTCCCTAATTGAAAGCTTCCTATTCTACACACCCCTGGTCAGGTTCCAAGGCGCCCTTGGAGTTATGTTTGCCTGGGGAGCCTCAGGCCAGATGGAGGGGAGCCCTTAATATCAGAGAATAGCTGCTGCCAGTCGTGGCACCAGGACAGGGATTGGTGGTGGCAGCAATTTGTGGATATTAAAGGCTCCCTCACCTTGTACTGAGGCTCCCAAAGGCTTCTGCAAGGCAAACGGAGCCTTGAAAGCTGACTGGGGGTGGGGGTGGAGGTGGAGTAGGACAGGAAGCTTTAAATTAGGAATGGAAGCCTATAGCTGATAGCATATCACATGTTTGCAGATCCTCCAATTGAATTATAGCCATTGTTTTGGATCAGCAGTTCGTGCTGGTTCGTCCTTCAAATAACAAGTGTTTGGCGCTTCCCAACCCCATGTTCTCTAGTGGGCGCTAGTGGGAGATGCAGTCCAAAAAGCTCATGCCATATTCATAGCTCTGGGTTTGCAAGCACATTCCACTCTGTTTCCATGGCCTGATAATATTTCACAATTTTAAAGATTTGAAAAGCATAACTCACTCATGAAACAACAGGTGTCAATGAATTATTGTGCTACTGATGATAAGTTGTGGTCAAAATTATCATAAAGCTCTCCCGGGGGAAATGATTTGTTTTCTACATAATGTTGTCCAAAAAGGATGCTCTCCGGAAAAAAAAATGAACAGCAAGCCAATTAAAAAGAAATCCAGTGAAAGATATGTAAACAGTCAAAGCCCTTCTGACTGTGAAGACTCAGCAAGCTGCTGCATCTGCTAAAAGATGCTTAATTGCTCTCAAATATTGGAATTCTATAAGGGGTCATGGTGGCGCTGCAAGTTAAACCGCAGAAGCCTCTGTGCTGCAAGGTCAGAAGACCTGCAGTCGTAAGATCGAATCCATGTGATGGAGTGATCCCCCGTCACTTGTCCCAGCTCCTGCCAACCTAGTGGTTCGAAAGCATGCAAAATACAAAAATGCGAGTAGATAAATAGGTAACCACTTTGGTGGGAAGGTAATGGCGTTCCGCGTCTAGTTGCGCTGGCCACGTGACCACGGAAGATTGTCTTTGGACAATTGCTAGCTCTATGGGTTGGAAACAGAGATGAGCACTGCCCCCATGACTGGACAAATTGTCAAGAGGAACCTTTACCTTCACCTTATAAGGGGTCTGGCCAACTGAAAGTTGAAGACAGTGCCCAAGGCCTCTCCCATATGACCTGCCTTGATTCTGTGATTCATAGCTGTTTGTTAGGAAAGGGTTGAGCTGCTGGATTCCAGGATAAATAGGGGACTGGCAGACAAAGAAATGCAATAATGCGTTTCATAATTATGGATTTGACCTTACTCATTGCTGGCCTCTGTCCTTGACTGAACACCTGTGATGCAGTGTGAAACTTACAATTACTAAGATGAATGACAACAACGATGATGATAATGATGGTGATAAGTCTTTTTTTTTTTTATTGGAGGGGGAAGAATCTAGGTGTCTGCAGCTAGTGTTCTATCACAAAGGTAGCTTTGGTGCTGTCCATTTCTTGTGCTGATAATGCAGTTCAGCTTTGCTGTCTTTTAGGGCAAAAGAAGAGCAAACACTAACAACAGCACTGATTTACTGCCCTGTGGTGTGGACTCAACGTGAGATGGAGGCAGAGCTAAAGTCCCATTTGAGTCAGCACAGAACTTTTTGTAGGTGTTCCTCACGGTTAACTTCTAATTAGCACATGGGGTGGGAGGAGGTGGTTTAGGGCAGTGGTCCCCAACCTTGGGCCTCCAGATGTTCTTGGACTTCAACTCCCAGAAATCTTGGCCAGCAGAGGTGGGGGTGAAGGCTTCTGGGAGTTGTAGTCCAAGAACATCTGGAGGCCCAAGGTTGGGGACTGCTGATTTAGGGCATAAACCAACAAGCAGGGCTAGGAAAAGTTTCACTCTGTTGTTTTTTGGATTTTAACTCCAAGACATCTTTAGCAACCACAGCCTATGTGGGATTCTGAGAGTGATAATTTTTCTAAAAAATGTAACTTTCCCAAGCTATGTAATTGAGCACAGTTTGCCTTTAGGCTGTTGCTGAAATTGCAGCTCCGAACTCTATGTCCTGCTTCTGCTGCATAGTAGAGATAACAGCCAAGCTGCTTGTTATCATAAAGGCAGGTGATTGTATTTCCTAAATCAAGATTTTTGCTGCAATGTCATTTGGGAAAAGCCACCCTCTTAGATTTTTTTCCTTTTCTTCTTGTTTGCAGAATCACCTGTAGAGGCTTCTCTCTGGGGATAATGTGAGGAATAGTGGAGATCTTAAGGTTATTATTCCTCCTTGTTTGTGAGAAGGAAAAGATAGCAGTCAAGTGGCTAGATTTAGGTATACCAGCAATCAGATGTGTCCTTTATTTTTTCCTGATCTATATCAATATATCTAAGGTTGCATACAAATATATCTTCACATATAATATTTCCAATGTTTGCATATTCTCAGAAATGTGTGAATGATCTGTGGTTATTTACTGCCATGCTCCCTCCCCATTTTACCTATAGATTTCTCCCATTTGCAGTGGATTTAGCTGCTAAAATGCAGCTTTGAGGTTTCAAAGCTGGAATAATGGCATCCAATTCAGTAGTGTTCAGGCAGGTCCGTATTCTTAAGGCTACAGCCCAAAGTACACATATAAGGCTTATTATATTTATATATAAAGTGTTTTATATACAATTGTGTGTGTGTGTGTATACACACACACAATTATATATAATACACTTTATATATAAATATTATACACAATTATATATATACAATCTGTCTACTACACCCCCTACACAGCAGTATACACACACACACACACACACACACACACACACACACTGCTGTGTAGGGGGGTGTAGTAGGCAGTTTGTCAGACAGACTCAAGAGATCCAGACTGAATTTTCTACTAAGATACGGAAACCTACTGTAAGGAGAACCAATGGTAAAACACTCCTCATGTGTTTTGAAAACCCTGTTAGTGTTGCTGCTAAGCAGAAATAACTTATGGCCTGTAACACTGTCTATTTATCATTGTTTACTTATTTAATTTATTATCACTGTTCTGCCCCCAAAGATTCTCAAGGCAGCCAGCAATTCAAAATTGAGGTTTATTTATTTATTCATTCCTTTTTATAAACATAAACCTACACAGAGCGACACAATTAAAAACACTACATTGACCACATGTGCATCATGCACATAAAGGTTAGATAAAAGCTGATACGTTTCCAAAATATCTAGGCAATTTTATCTTTTTTAATCCAATTGGTACATATATCTGTATCCCTGGAAAGACAATAGAGAATGCCCCATTCAGGCAGTTGTCCTTCCAAAACCTGCCAACAGAAGATCTCTAAAACACAACAGTTTGTGGCTGAGAAAAGGAGATCATAAATCTAGGCTACTTCAACAGATGCAGCATGACCTGATCAAATAAAGAAAGGTACCATTCTGTTCTGCTGCAGTGGGATTTTACCCAGAGCATTGTGTCTGTTTCTGGACTCTTTTGATAAAGAGATCAACAAACTTGGGTAGTCCCAGGGGAGTGTGGCAAAGACGGTGAAGTCCCTGGACCAAATCTATGAAGCAAAGCTGGTTATATTTACCCTAGACATGATTAAAACACTATGGCTGAAATCCTGTTGCTTTGAGTAGTAAGCACAACTGCTTCTTTTAGTGTAGCAAGTCTTATCTAGAGTAGGACGTCTTGAATCAGTAGAACTTGTGGAGCAGCGGACTCACCAAATCACTGCAGATTTAATGGCCCTCCCCTGGTGCAACTCGCTATGCTAAGCAATAGGATTTGAGCCAATGTTTCTCAAAGAATTAGAATTAGAGATGGGGGTATTTGTATTTGTGTACGAATACGAATATTTCCCCACGGGTAGAAATAACAAGGGTTAAATGGATTAGCCGCTGTGCAACCTGGCAGAGAGGCTTGTCGTCCTGCCTCCAGCCAGGAGTGGCTCATCCATCCATTGGGGAGCACATCACAATAAGAAGATGCTGCTGAGCCGGTGGCAGCAGCCGAATAGTGAGTGGACGGTCCAGCTCCATGGGGCCAGACCCTCATTATTTCCACCTGCAGGGAGATATTCGTATTTGTCTACAGATGCGAATACCCACATCTTTAGTCAGAATGTTTGAATGACTCAAGTGAAACATGGACTGCTCATGGAAAGAGGTATTTGGAAAAAGATCCCTAGAATGACTGCAGCTTATTGTTTACTTATTAACGTTACACACGTGCATTCCTGAACTAGAGTAGGCTTATTTGAATCAATGGAACTTATGAAGGAATTGACTCAACAAATCACCACTAATTCAGTGGGCCTACTCTAATGTGATTTCCTATGCTTATGCCACCGCCATTGATTGGGAAGCCAGCCTCGTATTCAAAGAGCGGTACCCGCACATTGTATTATCCAGAAAAGAGATGCAAATATGTATATTTATATATTTTTAAAAAAACAAATGAAAAAGATCAATATCAACTGACTGTTGCATTTTACCCTTTTGGTTTACTTATTTTAAGAAACGATTTAAAGGACATATTGAAGCTATGACTGGTGAGCATTTATTTGAAAGCTGGAGATATAAACTATGGCCATCTAGATGACAGATTTTTGGCAGGTTGAAGATAAACATGGTAGTAATGGTTTCGCTGAAAGCTCATGCACTGGACAGTTTCCACTTACCTCCTGTTCCATGCTGGTTCATCCTTTTCACATTTAGGAAACTATGCCATTTTGGATCCGATTAATAGGCACAGCAATATTAAAATATAGCCACTACGTTCGGTAGTACAAAGGGCTACTGTAATTCAGCCTGGTGGGTTATATGGCCGTTTCACAAAGAGTATTAGAAGTGCAGATCTGTTTGTTTGTCTGTTGCCCATGTAAAGATGAAATCCCCCAGCTTTAGAGCTGGCTGTTGACATCTCCAGTTCCAGGCCAGTTGGAAGTCAATTATATAAGCAGGACAGAGTGAATGTGAAGAAAGTGGAAGTTTGTGGTGCAACAAGATTGAAAGCAGTTTTGATTGATTTGCAAAGGCCATTTGGGCTTTGCTTTAATTCTTTGACATTACACGAAGCAAAGAGCTGGTATTATCTGAGGACTTCCATTGCTCATCATGTATGTTTTGTTAATGCTTCGTTAAGAGCAGACGCTTCGTGCACCCAGTTTTGGAAATGGACTCCAGTGCTATTAATATTCAAAGCAAAGTGTCTTCTTTAGGATTAGAAGATCATGATTATTTTCTTAAGCATTTCTTTCTTTTGTTTTTGCAAAGTTGGACGGAGTCCATAAAGGGCAATAATTCTCTCCAGTAATTACTCTTATAGCATTTAAGCCCCCCCCCCCCGTTGCAAAAGCTAATCCAGGTTTATGAGGAGGCTGGGAACTGACAAGGAAGTTGCTATTAGCATAAGAATTTAAGACCAGGTTCAGTAAAAGTCTTACGTAGTTCAGTATCCTGTTTGCCAGTTGTCAATCAGATTCTGCTGTAGCAAAACAAAAAACACTGCTAAATTTCTCATTCTCGTAAGTTTTAGAACCCAGTGTGGTGTGTAAGGGATAGAGTGGTGGGCAAAGGACTCAGGACACCTGACTTCCAATCCCCATTGGACCATGGAAACTCACTGAGTTTGGGTATAGGGTGCAGTTAGTAAAAACACTCTTTAAATATCTCAGTTACCTTGAAAGCCATGTTAGGGCCATTGTGGGTTCCCACTTGAAAATACATCATACCCACAAATCTGAGCGTCCTGGGGTGACTTCCTTCTAGCTCAGGAAGTAAAGGTAAAGGTTGCCGTTGCCATTTAGCCCAGTCGTGTCCGACTCTACGGCGCGGTGCTCGTCCTGTTTCCAAGCCATAGAGCCAGCATTTGTCCGTAGACAGTTTCCATGGTCACGTGGCCAGCATGACTAGACATGGAACGCCATTACCTGCCCACCAAGGTGGTATGTATTTATCTACTCGCATTTACATGCTTTCGAACTGCTAGGTTGGCAGGAGTTGGGACAAGCGACGGGAGCTCACTGCGTTGCGTGAATTCGATCTTATGATGGCTGGTCTTCTGACATTGCAGCACAAAGGCTTTTGCGGTTTAACCTGCAGCGCCACCACCTCAGGAAGTAAACATTTTTGAAATATAACTTCATTACACCCTTGTTATCCCCCAAAGTAACTTATTATGGGTCACTCTATTAATTGACACTCCAGACTCTGAAGCTATGTAGATGCTTACGAGAATCGACATATCACATTACTTGCTTCAAATGTACAAAGTTCCATCAACCTGGCAGGCTTGCTAGTTGGAGTAAAGGCATTGCTAGGAATTCTGGGAAATGTTTATAACAGGCATTATAAAAGAAGTGGGGTTCCCATAGCAGTTCCATCATTACAGCATAGCTTCCCTGAAACTGCTGGAAAGCTCAGTGGTTTAGGTCTCTGGCTGTGGAGCCAGAGGTTGGGAGTTCAATTCTGCAGTTCGAAGGTTATTATTGTTATTTTTATTAAGTTTTATGAAACACCATATTTTAATTATTACTGTACATGTCTAACCCAGAGCAAAGATTCCTAATGAGGGAGGGGCAGCAGTGTTCTTTAGATTAGAAGATGAAGAGTGGACAAAGGCATGATTTAATGAATTAATCAGTGGTAATCATGAAATTGAGATGGAAGGCATAAATCTTGTAAAGGATACTTGAGTCCTGGAAATGATTTTAAGCTCCTCTTCTGGCCTTTTAATCTCTTCCTACAGGAAACAGAAATGATTAAACATCAGCTTCATGTGCCCAAAATATAGGCATTGTTGGTTTTATAATTTGTTGTTACCCTCTCTACCCATGGCAAATGGCCCATGCAACATAAAAAAGGGAATTTATAGTGCATCTTTTCAGCATTCACACAGGGTGGATGAGAAAATAATTTGAACTCTGCAGTTTAACACAGCTTGGCCAGATATTTATTTCTCAGCAGAACTTGGTCATAATCTTTTCCCCAATATTTTATATTTTATTTATTAAACATACTAGTGAGCAGAGTCTGGATTCTGTAAATCTGCATTATAAATAAGAGCATGGTTTGCTGGATTTACATGCAAAGCCATATTTTTTAAAAAAGATCATTTTATTCACGCAGATATTTCTCTCTTATATAAAAACAATATGAACATCTGTCTAGGCTGCATGTTTTTAATTATAGAATTATAGCTACAGTGTTATAACATCTTAAACTGCTGATGTTTCTTCCACCAATTTTCACTCCATCATTGATGCTTATTCCAATGAATATTGGTGGAAGAAGCATCAATAATTTAAGATATGCCGATGACACCCTCTTACGGGCAGACAGCAGCAATGACTTCAAATGACTTTTAGTGAAAGGAAGAAAAGGGCCAAAGCAGGCCTGCAGTGGAAGATTCAGAAGGCAAAAATCATGACTACAGAAGAACTACAACATCTTTAATGCTGACCATGAATAAATCAAAACAGTGAAGGATTCATCAATCCAAATAGAGTCTGCACTCAAGACATCAGAAGTCCCAGCTCAATACTGGGAAGATTAGAGTTGCAATTCTACCCCTGCCCCACCCCAGCAATATCAATGGGAGTTTAAAGATCAGATCTCTTCCTCTAAGGGGAAATGTAGTGGCACTGCAGGTTAAACCGCAGAAGCCTCTGTGCTGCAAGGTCAGAAGACCAAGCAGTCGCAAGATCGAATCCACGTGACAGAGTGAGCTCCTGTCGCTTGTCTCAGCTCCTGCCAACCTAGCCGTTCAAAAGCATGTAAAAATGCAAGTAGATAAATAGGTACCACCATGGTGGGAAGGTCACAGCATTCCATGTCTAGTCACGCTGGCCACGTGGCCACAGAAACTGTCTTCAGACAAACGCTAGCTCTACGGCTTGGAGACGGGGATGAGCACCGCTCCCTAGAGTCAGACACGATTGGACTAAATGTCAAGGGCAACCTTTTACCTTTACCTTCCTCTAAGACCAGCATTCTTGGCTTCAGGCCCAGATGTAGATTGGACGTCCTGTCTTGTAGCATTCACAGAGTGAGGAGCAGCCATCAAAGGCTCAGGAGCTTTTCCTCCTCCACTTTCACACACCCCGGGACCTTGACAGGCTGTACTTTCTTCCTTCTTTAATTACAGAAGTGACTACAGGATCATTTCCACTTATGTACTTTTAAGAGATCTTAAAAATAAAATAGCCTTAACCATGATGCCCTGGCAGTTTCGGGCATGTCACTGGCCAGTTTGGGCTGGGGAGAGGGGGAATGGCATCAGGAGTCCAGGGTGGAGTAGTCCCTGGAGGTCACAGTGGGGGGGGGTGTTGAGAGGGCATGGGAGGGGTGCTGATCCCGTTGTTTCTGCCTCTGCACTAACCTGTCTTCCATAAAGTCTGATCCTGCAGAAAAAACAAATTGTGTATTCACTGCTAAAAAAAGAATACAGGTGACCCAATTTTGCTGACATCCTGTCATAGCTGTTGACGAGAATTTGTCTGAAGATGACTTGGTTCTTATATTTTACTTCTGTTTGTTGTGAAAGTCACCTCTACTACCCGGTCCTCAATATCTCAGTAAGAGGGTACCCCATCACTTGAGCTGAGCCCAAGGACATGCCCTCTCTAAATCCCAGGCAGCAAATGCCAAAGAGGGCACTTCTGAAAGGACAACAGGAGAAAGGATGGGTGGAAGCAAGAGCTAATATTAGAAGTTGCCTTTGTTCCTGACTGGTGGGAGTTGCCCACCTTAAGGGTTTGGGCCATGTTGTCTCTTGTGGCTCAGCTGCTCTGTTTGAAGAGAAACTAGCAAGTGCAGGATCTCATGCTTTCTGTTCGAACAGTTCTGTTAGCCTTTGGCCTCCTGGTAGGGTTGGCACTAGCTTGCTCTCCAGTCTCCCTCCCCAGTCTCTCCTTTTCTCCTCTTTCTGGCTTTTTGATGTGCAAGGAAGGGTTGGCTGTGAACCGAGATAATAGGACCTGGATTGTTTTCCTGACTCTCTTGCTATAACATTGGCCTGACATTGGGAAAAATCACATAATCTCCATGCTTTTTTTTTTAGATGGAAATACTGATTATTCTCAGCTTCTCAAGGGTATATTCACCGTACAAAAATGTCTTGACCTTAATGTGCAGGGAAAAAAATGCACACTTTTTAATATCCCTCCCCCTGTATTGCACTGCTTTTAGGGCTTCCTGTTTCATTTAGCCTTTTCCTGCTCAGATTTCTTGCTTCCTTTTTGTTGTTCTTATTCTACATCTGACCAAATATTGTTTTCTGTTTCAAAATCTTTATCACAAGACAAATGAGGCAACAGAACAGAGTTCTAAAATGTAAGCATGATTGGATATGATAAATAAAAAATGTGTGGCTCCAGATGTTATTGGGTTATAAATCAATCATCCTTCCCATTGACCATACTGGCTAGGCCTGATTACAACTGCCACTAACAATATTTGGAAATACGCACATCCCCCACTATGATATAATATAAATCATAAGTAAATCTGTGAAGCCAACCCTCTCTTTTGCTAGAATGAAAACAGTAATGAATGGGTTCTCCAAATAGCAAAGATGTAACTAGCTTTTGTAAGTAAACTTTATAAACTAAAGAGGACCTACCTAGCTAAGTCAGGAGTAGCCAACTATTTTGGTATGTAGACCACCTTTCAAACCAAAGTAAGCAACTGTGTTGCCGTAGTGTGCCTTGTTTGCAGGAACTGAGCAGGGCTGTTAATGAACTGGCATTTTGGAGGTCACTCATTCATAGGCAACTTGACAGCACAAAGTGACAAGCATTCCTTTCAATATATATGTATTGCACCACTGGTGCTACTATGCTGACTTGCTCACCTGGGTCATGGAAGCGTCACACTTTCAGAATAAGTGGGAGAGAGTACAAATGGGAATGTCACACAGCTACACAAGTATTCCATGGTGAAGTCCAAATAGGTACGAGGTGGACTCCATCCTTTGCTGCCAGAAAATTCAGGTTCTCTAAATCCAAGGGATGAGTCAACATCCAGGGCAAGAGGCTGGAAGCTGCAGGCACACAAAACTCCATCCTCTAACTCGGAATGATGCATGTCCCTGTTCTTCATCCCAGGGACCAAGAGAAGGGATTCACTGGGAAATTTCAGAAGGTGACACCGCCCCCACTCCAATACAAATCACCTAGGCTCCCACCACTGGCTAATACTCTGCAGCCCTCAGCAAATGCCACTTGAGACAGCTGCCAAATACAGTAGTAAGGCTGACCTTAAATGCCATCAGTTCCCACTAACTGCCTTTAAACTTGTACCTCTTTTTGATCTACGTTTATCTGCATATGTTTTAAATTTATCATAAGCTGCCTTACAGGTTTAGGAGAAAGGAAGATATACACGAGTTAGTTAACCCGTTAATAAATCCTGGACTCAGTTTGCACATCAGTTTGTTCCAATTTGCTCCAAGATTTCTGCATTTTGGAAGGCTAGCATTTCCAAGCTGGTGAAGGTAGTTTTCGTTACTGCAGTGGTTAAGCAATGTACTGAGTTCAGGACGCTCCAGATCTCCTGCAAATGACTCAGGATCTACATTTTGCCCACCCCTGAGGAAGACAAATCTGTCTGTATCTAGTCAAGATGTCGCTGCACCATCGAGCTGCAGCCGTGCCTATTGAAGCCACTGCTAATTAACTCTACTCAGCTAATTGCTGTTTAGATTTGGCCATTGCTCTTCACCTTTGTTTAATGTTCTTTCCCTTTTCTTCTTTTTTTCCCCCTCTAGGAGCTGGTGGGGAGCAACCCTCCACAGAGAAACTGGAAAGGAATTGCAATCGCATTACTTGTTATTCTGGTTATCTGCTCCCTGATTGTCACTTCGGTTATCTTGCTGACACCAGGTATTTATAGAACCTTTCGCTTTAGTTGCTGCTGCTGCTGGTGTTGTCATTTAAATGTCTTTTGGGAATGCACTTTTTTAAAAAATAGGCAGAGGCCTTATCCAACTGAGCTTGACTGCTGGATCAACTAGGAGGAGAAAGCCTCTCCCCTGTTCTTTAAAAGTGCCTTAATCTCAAGAGCAGAAATACGTGGGGTTTTTGTTTTGTTTTGTTTTGTTTGCAAAATGATGCTGAATAGGCATGCACATGCGTAGGAGAGGGGAGCAGCTCTCTGCTACTGTGCAGATGAGTGTGTTGTCCCAATAAGCATGGCTACTGTTCATGCTGTGGGGGGTGGAATTTGGAGTCCAGAAACAGAACTCTGCCAAACTTCAAGTGGAATGAAGCAGACCTAAAACAATGGGCTTGATCCTAACATTAGCTGGCTGGTTTAGGTCTCTGGTTGGGGAGCCAGAGGTTGGAGGTTTCATTTCCCATTGTGCTTCCTGTGAGTAGAGCTGGCCTATGTAGCCTTGGGCAAGCTGCACAGTCTCACTAGCTAATGCCAGTACATTACTAACGCGCACAATCAGAGCAATGTAATTTCATGGCTGCCATGAAGCAATAAGTAATGCAGCAAGTTCCTTTTAAAATGTAACATTCCAAGCTCTAGCTGCAATAACGTGCTTTCCTTGGCTTTGTTTTCTCCTTTCCATTGCTTTGTTCTCTCCTGAGCACCACTTGTGCATAGACACAATCAGTCTTAGGACTAAGCCATTAGAATATAGTACCAAGTGGAAGCCCGTGTGCCTATTAATGAAAGAAAACAGAATCTTAACTGTCTAAAGTATCTTGGGACCAGTGAAGTAAAAAGTCATTTTCATTAATTGGCTTGTTGGAGTCTGTTTATGGCTTCTCTAAACAGGGATGTGTGTTGTTCACAGAGCAAGTTAACACTAAGCAGTGGGAAAGGCACTTAGTGCCATAATGCCTCTCTGATCTTTAGACATGAATAAGCTGATTTTTTAAAATACGGATCTGAGAGATTGCCCCCTCCGTTTCCATAAAGCTTATTTTCGAGAAGATGCATTTTGGGTGAGCAGAGTGTACACGGCCTCTAACAGTGGCTCTCAGTTTGTAGACTGAGACCCACAACACCCAGATCTTGCAAGATTTACTTCTCTGTGGACTACAGCTTCTGGATGACCACCGCTCATGTTTCTGGGAGATTCCTTGAGTTGCTATTAGAAATGTGACTTTTTATTTTTGATGTGGCATTCTTTCATTCTGGTGCAGTGGTTGTTATTATAGGATATCAACCTCTGATATTTGGAAAAGTTCCTTGCTTGAAATACAAATCCCAGATTTATGGGAATTCTGGTGGTGATCTGGTGGATTTTTTTTTACAAAAGAACTACTAAAGGCTCTCTTGCACCACTCCCCCATCCTGACCCTCCCAAAGTTTTCCTTGGGACAAAAGGGAACCTTAGAGAGCTTTGGGAACCAAAAAGCAGAGAGAAAAGGAAAGTTTCCTTGAGTTTAAATTAAATGTTTCCAGTGCCTGATCTGGGTTTTGCCAGCGTAGAGTTATACAACTGGATCTTGCCCTCGGAATAGTTTAACCCTGTGTCTCTCACTGAAAAGCTGCTGTCCTTAGGTGGTGAACAATATCTAAACCTCATTTACTTTCAGATCAGGACTGTAGTGAATTCTTTGGCCTGATGCCTAAAATGGTATTGTAGCCACGGGGGGGGGGGGGGGGGAGACCATAAGAAGCTGTGCAAGAAGCAATCTGGAGCAGAGGCAGCCAAACTAGCAGCCTCAGAGAAATCAGAGTGTAAGCTGTCATTCTGCCTGTTGTCTTGGCATGGAAACCTCTGGACCCTTCGAGATTCTGGGCACGTAAACAGGGCTTGATAGCCAAAGTGTTAATTGATTCCCTTCCCCCCCACACACACACACACTCCAGACCTGCCCTTGACAAATGTCAGTGTTTGTTAGAACTCATCCATCATGCCATTTTTGTTTTGAGAATGCATATGCATTGGAAATAAAGACAAGAATGCAAAATATACAGTTGGTTCGTGCCCCCATAAAAATAATAATTGTCATTGCTGTGGCTAACCAATTTTTAATCAAAAAAATATGTGTCTGGGGGAGCAGAAGCGTAATACTCTCATATTACAGAATAAAACGTAAGCTTCTGGAAGCACCAAGAGCAGGCATTTGCCCATAATGAAAATGATTATTAATATTTATAACTCATTATGTCCTAATTCATAAATGCAATCTGTTGCTCGGCTGCTGCTTAAAATGAATGGGCCCCTCATCAGCATGCTGTAGAAACTTCAAAGAAACCGCTGGCACTGACTGTATCTTTTCCTACAAAATGCTCTCCATCTTCCTGAAAAACTTTGAACCACTGTTGAATTCAGGAATAGGGAGGCTTCATTCTTGTGGGATTCATCTGGTACTGGAGGTGATGGTTCCTGTTGTTGGTGCATTAGAACTCCAAGGCCCATCCTTTGGTCATAAGTTTAAAAAAAGCAAGTGAGGGAGCCGTTGCATCAAAGATTAAAGGGAATGCAATATTCCCTGTAATTAAGCTGTTTTCCAATCCACAGTGGGATTTCTGCTGAGATACATGCCTCAGCCATCAACCCTGAAAATTAGACCCTGGCTTACCAGTGACCAGTTACAAAATATGCTCACACAAAATGCCTACATGTTTACATGCTAAATGCAAGATATGCTGGTAAGAAAAATGACATGCTGTGCTAAGCAGATGGCTCTCATCACTTAAAGGAGCACTTGTTCCAGAAATGTGCTAAAGAGATTCTCTAGATCAGTGGTTCCCAACCTTGGGTCCCCCAGATGTTTGGACTAAAACTCACAGAAGCCTTCTTGCTAGCTGTGTTGGCCAGGATTTCTGGGAGTTGCAGTCCAAGAACAGCTGGAGACCCAAGACTGGGGATCACTGGTCTAAAGTGAGCCTAAGATTCAAGAACAGGACTGTCACAAGATACTTTGCTGCTTAAGTCAAATGACAAAAAGGTATCTCTCCCATTCGACATGCAGAAGCCAACTGGATTAGCAGGTAAATTTTACTTCTAACACTGGAAACTGGGCAGAACTTTCACAGCAGTTGAGGAACGTAGGAAAGTCTTACAACGACTCACATCCAGTCCAATATTATCAACACAGATTTGTAGCAGCTCCCTAGGATGCCAAATGGGATTCTTCCCCCCCCCACACACACACACCAGTTCTACCTGGAGTTAACGGGGATTGGACCAGCAAACGTTCTCTGTCCAAAACATGAGCAATTACAGGATAGCAGTGTAGTCTGGAGTATAAAGCAGGCTGGCTGAACACATCTCTCTATCCTCCCATATAGAGAAATCGCTAGATGGCTTAGAAGGTGGGATTAGGCCCTGCATCTGCTGCCTGAGGTGGTTTTCTCACTCTGCCTAGCTGGGATATCATTGATCCAACCTCTCACATAGGCCCTGGTGAGAAATTTCTTTCCAGTAATAGAACTGAGGGAAAGAGATGGAAAAAAATTTTTGCTGGCATTTTGAAGGGTCAAATAATTGCTAATCTATTGCAAGGCTTGGTTGATCACCCAGAGACGCTGAACGCAAGACAACTTTAGAATATGGTGGTTTGTTGACATTTGTTTTTTTTTTTTTGCTGTTTTATGGATGATTACACCCAAGGGAGCTTTGTGAAGAGGGGATAGATCACGGCACTGTGCTTTTTCATGTTTTCACAAGGGTTTCCCATCCTCCCTTACAAAAATCTCATGTGTTGTTGGATGCACAGCAGAACTTCCACATTTGTGCAGATTAAAGCCACCGTTGTTGTTTTGTAGAGACTGTTCTCTCAGGATTTGGTTCTCCCCAAGAGCAAAACAAAAGCAAAAGGCAGGTCATTCATATGGTAAAGAAAGTCTGACTGGGCCTTAAAAATATAACTTTCTGGGACTATATCTCCCTCTTGGCCATGCTGTCTCAGAGATTCTGGGCATTTTAGTCCACAAAATATAATTTCCAAACCCTGAATGTGCCACGTGTCTCATACACATCTTCCTACACGTATGGGTCAGATGAAAATGAAAAATAATAACCTCCCTTATTTGCAGAATTGGAAGGTAAAATTGTACATTAGGGATAATGGATAGTTACCCATCTTCTGCATGTTTTTTTTATAGTGGAAGATAATAGCCTGTCCCAGAAGAAGAAGATTACAGTGGAAGATCTGTTCAGTGATGATTTCAAAGTTCATGATCCAGAGGCTAAATGGATAAGTGGTGAGTCTTGGAAGCCTATGGGAACATAATAACATCCTGTCTCATTTCTGTTTGAAGTTCTCTCTCCCTCTCTCTCTCCACCCAACACGTACTGTATTTTATTTTATTTTCACCTAAGCAAGTTTTCCTCAAGCGAAGCTGGTTTCTGCTGAGTCAGATTTTTAGTGTGTCTAGCACAGTTCTGGATACACCAATCAGTAGGTGCCTTCCGAGTCTGAAGTTTGTTCTAACTGAAAATTGATTGATTGATTGATTGATTGATTGATTGATTGATTGATTGATTGATTGATTGATTGATTGATTGATTGATTGATTTGATTTGATTTGATTTGGTTTGGTTTGGTTTGATTTGATTTATACCCCACCTGTCTGGTCTACTCGACCACTGTAGGCGGCTTCCAGTATAGGATAAAACAATAAACACAAGAAAATGCCATGTTATTGAACCTCGTTGGTTGGTTGAACGGTGTCGGTAGGTGTTTAGTTAGTTGATTTGTTTGTTGGATGCCTCTGTCCAAAATCCCTTCTTGGGATTCTGAAATCTAAAAGTGGAGTTCTGGGAAGTATAAGTAGTAGTCAAATATTCAGTGCAAAAAAAAAAAAGTCATACAATCCCAATCTTAGGCAAAATTGAGATGTGTAAGAAAATCAGCTACAAAATGCAAAGACAAATTTAAAATACCAGGATAAATAAAGACATTTTAACCAGACATGAGGAAGAGTACAATGTTGCTGCCAGGCGGATCTTCTACAAGAAGTGAATCCATAATTGTGGTGCCATTAAAAAGAAGGCCCTTGTTTTTACCCATCTACCAGGGCTTCCTTCAGTAGACATGCCCATAAGATAAATTAAGATGAAAAACAATGGTTTTATTGAGGCCAGTCAATGAGCAAGAGTCCAAACCGGGTTTGCCATATCCCAGGCCAACTCTCTCTCTTGCTCAAAATTTTCTTAAAATATCGAGGCTCTCTTAACATACTTATACAATAAACCAGAGGTGGGCAACATGAGGTCCACGGGGGTCCTAGTGGTCTAAGCATGTCCCCTTTCCTCCTCTTTGTTTGCAGTATTCATTTAAAAAATGGCTCTAATGGTTTCCTTGTAACTTGTAGGAGGAGTGATTTCTGCAAAAATGGCTTTCTTCAATTTTAAAAACTCTACGTTTTTATAAGAAACGTTTTGGGGAGTTTCCAGGAAGATTGCTTGCTTCTCTAATAGATTCGTGTAATTTCAAGTGTACATCAATTTCAATTGATAAGTGTACATAGAATTTATAGTTACGGAAAAGACTGTTGCAACAACATATCTCACTTTCTGCACACACATACACAGCATGTGATTTAGGCTGCATTTAAACATTATAAATATCTTTGCCGAGCATTTTCCTGTGTTAAGAATCACAGGCTCTGGAACCCTTCCATAATGCCCAGTTTTATATACTTTGTCCAGATGGGCTCAAGCTTGTGATAATTGCTATGGTGCTGGTTTTTTACATCCATAAAAATAGCAAAGAAACTGTTAGTGGTATTGAAAGAACCAGTTTGGCTTCCAAGGTATAATATTTCTATATGAAGTGCCCCTTAACTTGAACAAATTCCAGAATCTCAGCTCTGATTTCCCCTTTAGTAGTAATCAGTTTAAATCTTACATGCTTTCTGCTTAATTGGAAGGCCAAGATCTTCAGTAAACTAATTCATCAGAACATTAGAAACACAGCATCCTAATGCAACATACAGTATGTGGCTTTTTCCCGGTCAAATGCTTAACTAAGGCCAATTCTCATGATACAACTCATATCATGGGATGCATACTGTGCTACAAAATGCATGAGTGCCCTGTCATATCAACCCATGTTTCTTAATCTCTGAAGCAATTAGCAGGTAAAGATAACATGTAGTGGATTCTCAAACACTTTAGAATCCATATTTTAAGGGGTTTTTTTATACCTGCTTATTCTCTTCACACAAAGAATCGGCATGGTATTTTTTTGCTTAATATTAATTTAGCAATGAAATTTCATAATCAAGAAAGTGTGTGTACAGCTGTCCTATTACAACTTCAGAACAAGAACTGTGGAGTAGGAGCAGAGGCTTTGGTTACTGAAGGCATGCTGATACTTTAAAACACACACACACACACACACACACACACACACACACACACACACACACACACACCATGCGTGGTATCATTTAGCAGTTCTTATCTTCTAAAGGGCATCCATCATGTTGGGAATGCTCGCATTTCTTGCCACCACTGATAGAAGCAATAATGCACACAATGGGAAAGCTGCCTCTCTAAGCCAAGAGCTGCTGAACGTCACTCGGGCGGTGGAGCGGTTGAATTCAGCAGTGCTGGAAATTGTTATAGCGCCTTCTCTGGTTTTAAGCAGGCATTTTTCAGACAGTTCAAGGCAGAGTTTACTGGTAATAGTGGCTCCCAAAGAGACCAGCAAAGAGTTTTAGGCGTAGACCAATTGTTAGTCCTTGCTTAATATGAACAAGATACACAGTCATTAACCTAACTCATTTGGTGGAACTTCCCTAATCGGGTTGCATTTGATCCTTGTACATGAACTTTCTTTGCATGCATCGGAGGCTCATAGTTTAATCCTATATAGGTCTATTTTGAAGCAAGCTCAACCGAAGTCAGTAAAACGTACTCCCAATACATGGTACATAGATTCCAGTGTACTCTTTCTTCTATTTTTTAAAAACACATATGAAATTCAGACTGTGGAATTTACAGGCCATAATAGAAAAGGGGTGCCCTTCTCAAACTTTCCCTTCAACCTGCTCTACTTTACGTGGGGGAAAAGATGACTGCCATGCCCCATCCCCTCCTTAACAGGTACTAAAAGAGCCTTGGTCTTACACTTCTTGAGTGACAGAAGGATTAAGAAATTTCCTGATACTACTACCCTGAAAGATACCATCCGTGGACAGGTGGGGGAATCGTGGATTGATGCAGGTGGCCTAGTCCTAGCATCAGACCTTTCAGGGGGATCCCTGGGACCCTCAGGAGCAGACCCAACTGTATATCAAAGTTTCAGTGCCTGTTTGGCAGCATTAAACAGCCCTGAGCCTTGAGTAAGGGGCAGGGGAAGGGGGGCAGATTTGCCACATGTTCTCATGGACCTGATCTAGAATGAGGCACTCAAGGAAGATGTAGAGGAACAAAGGCAGCTATAGTGCTACTCAGTTTGTGGCTAGATGTTATGTGTTGTTAATGTGACATCTCTGCCAACCTTTTTTTTTTTCAGCAATGCTTTGGTTGGACAGCTCCCCCTGTGTCTTAAGCGCCTTGACTTTCTGATCTGAGCCTGACAACAGTTGTAGGGGGCATAAGACAGATAATTCCCCTGTGTTTTTTTCTCCCTAGAAAATTAAAAAAGGAACATGTGGGGTAGTTTAAAGACAAAAAATATAGCCAACAGGAGTAGATATTGACTTACCACTTGCCCTTTCTTTGTCCTTGATTATAAACCCAAGTCGCTGATTTTCATTAAGAAAAGGGTAGAAGAGACCCAGGTTTGCTCTCAAAAAAAGAGCAGAGAAGTGTGTCCACTGAGGTGAGTTGGAAGGACACTCATTGACTTTTCAGGTTGAAAAGACCGGAGGTTGATCATGCATTGAAAAACATCTACAGCAAACTGTCACTAAGAAAGCCATTAAAGAAATGTCAAATGGCTGTTTGAACTGAATGGCTTGGCCTTTTGCTGCTGCTTTGTATTGTGATGTGTCAAATTCTGATTCCAGTTACTTTTAGCATAAAAGCTGGGAGGGTCTCCGCGGGATAGCATAGCACTCTTTCTGATTTACATATGAGTTCTGCATTACAAGACCCTGGAAAGTATTAAAATGCCATCCTTTTCATCAGAGGTCGTCAGAACAATTCACCAGCCTTAATTAGTTCTTCCATCACCCCTGTGGGGCAGGCAAATATTATCATTGCTCTCATTTTACAGCTGGATAAACAACAAAACAGTGATGAATCCTTAAGGTCACGAGCAAGACAGCAGATGATTTGGGAATACAATATGGTGTGCTAGTCTCCTAGGCTGTGGCATAATCTAGCACACTCTTCAGCTTACAACATATTGTCTTTCCATCCTTCAGGAGTCTTGATTTCTTTTTTACAGATTATGTGGGGAAAAACCTATATTACACAAGAATTGAATTTAACAGAAAACAGTGCTGGGGAGTGAAAACATATGTTGACCTTGAACTGAAACGCTTTTTCTGAGAATCCAAGAAAATAAATTGAAATGGGGTGACCTTTTTCAAATCTCCCTTGCCTTAAGGGCATCATATCTTCCATGAAGTTAAATTGTAGTCTGTCTTTTAAATAGCCATATAGGCTCTACATTCTGAAATAATGTGTACATTTAAACATCTCAAGAAAGTAGCATACAAGGTTAAAACAAAAGGAAGAAAATAATGCTGAAATTTAAGATACTCACATATACTCCAACAGATAGTATGGTGCATAACTAGAGTATGATCTTATAGGCTGGACATCCAAATGGCTAGCATAGCTTGCAAATCTTACTTTTTGGATTGCCTTCCCCAGAATCCACTGCTGGCCTTTGGTCATTGTAAAATTTAGTTATTTCTTTGAATTTATGTGCCATTTCCTTTGGTTAAAACTCTTTGGTGCCCTGTTTCGGATTACAAAAATAAATAAATGATAAGAATAAAACAAACTATCAAGATGAAGTTGAAACAACAAGGATACAAGTGCATTACCACTGGACCTGCTACTGTTGTTTTAAAAGGCCTTGATATTAATTTGTTGATAGGTTAGTACTAAGAGAAGTCATAAGGGTCAGTACCAGGCAAGTTACCTGGGACAGGAAATATTCCAGAACAGAAAGTCTAACTGGGGACCCTATGACGAATCTTGGAAGACAGTGAACCTCTGAAAACAGGCATTTGACTTTTGTGTCAGAACATAGGCAGGTACCTGTGGGGGAAAAGACATCACTTCTTGTACCTGGGAGGGAGAATGTAATGCAACTTAACAAATTATTTCCTGATTTAAATGTTTAATGCTTCCTTTTTGTCCATTGCTGTAGATAAAAAGGGAAGCACACCATTATGTTAATACCATTGTCGTTGTTGTTGCTGCTGCTGTTATTTCAACGTCTGTTCATCTCTAGTTCAGTCATAAAGTACAAATAGCTACAAACTACTTTTACTGTAATAATAATTGCTTTTCTGGCCCAGTTGCGGAAGCCTTGGGGATAATCTATTAACCAGAGGCCATAACAATGAAGGCTAGATGGTGTCATGTTCAGGGTTGGTGGAACTTTTCATTTTGGGTCTCTGGTCTCTAAACAAAGCACTCCAGACTGCAAGCTGTACAAGTTCCTTTTGGTGTATTGCTGACTAATGAAATTATGCGAGAACTCTGGAGAGTCTTTTATAGATCAATACAGAACTTAATGGACAAGAGATCTCAGCTGTGCGTTCTCACTCTCTGCGAGTTAGTTCTCAACATTTGAAGTGGGGGGAGGAATACCCTGAAGGCAGTGTACAGGATAGGACCATCATTCACTGTGGAAAAGTCAGGATTTTAGGACTACGGTTTTAAGAATCCCCCAGCTAGCGTGAACAAATGGGAGACTGGGGGGCTGTAGTCAGAAATATTGACCTTTCCAAATTGTTCAGTATCGCAGTGGGAGAGCACTGACTTAGCTTGTGAAAGGTGCAGACTGCGTCCCTCACATCTCCACTTGAAGAGGTTCTGGTTGTGGCTGATGGCCAATCAGAATAGGATGTTGTGTGTGCTAGATGGACATAAATGGGAGAGGTAGGCGATTCTAGTTTTGTGGGGACACGGCATCCGCTCTAGGTTTTTGTTCACTATTTAAAGGGGGTATCCAAGATACTAAACCTATTCTGGGGGTAGAACTCAGCACCTTGGATACTTCTGTAAAGTTCAGATTAAAACCTGGAGCAAACATTTCAGACTGTTTTCATTCCCTTTGGAATATATATGTCTTCATCCTGAAAACACACTAGGAGATACTTGTAGCCTGCATTTATCCAAAGGTAGCTTTCTTGGCACTGAGGAACACAGCACAAGCATTTGCTGAGTATGGAAATGATCATCATCATCCTCTTAGGTCCTCAGAACTGGAAGGGACCTTGTGGATCATTGAATCCATCTCCTGTCAAGGAGACACAGTGGAGAATCAAACTCCCAACCTCTGTCTCTGGAGCAAGATACCTAAATCACTGACACAAATCCCATCCTCCCCTCTATGAAATCAGAGTCAAGTTCTGAAAATCTCCCAGACCAGCTAAGCTTCATATGATTTGTGAAGGAAAAAAAAGGAGGGAATTCATGGCTCACGTTTCCTCTCTGATAATGTGAAAGCAAAAGAGTTCTGCACACCATTGCTAACAGTTCTGCAGACCACAAAGTATATGAATTCAGTTAGCATGAATTTATTTTCCAATCCTAGAAGTATGAAACAATGTTCTATTTCACATTAAGAAAGTATATGTGAATAGAAGGGTGTATTTGATTCTTAATTAATTGAGTCAGGAGCAAGAATTATTTTTATTTTATATGGTGTGTATATCTTTGTAAGCGAGGAAGGTTTGAATAGTTCACTTGTTCTTTCGTAATAAATAAGATGATTTATTTTGCATTCCCTTATGTAACAGTGTCCTGAGATTGACAGGGTATGTTTCAGATTTATTGCATTTTACTGATAAAGCCCCTGAATCTTTTCAAATGAAACTCATACACATGGGTGAGACATGAATTATTTATGGATTACCCTGCCTAATACTTAAGAGCCTTTGGAAAAAAAGCACTAATACCTTCAAATTTTCAAACAGTTGATAAAAATAGCCTAAATTGAAGAGGCCAACAGATAAGTTTTATTTTCTTCCTTTTCCTTTTTTAAAAGGGGCATTGTTTATTAGGTCTGCTTTTGGAAGAAAGCCAGGATAGAAACAAATAAATTGACTGAATAAGCAAACAAATAAATAAATAACTGGAATCAGTGGGGATTTGGTGAATCAACTTCTCCATGAGTTCCATTGATCCTAGTTGGGAGTCATTAATAAAAGATTTCAGCTGATACATTCCAAAGATGAAGTATAGACTTGATGTGTCAGTCAATCAGTTCCCAATACCATCAGTTGGAAAATACTTGTTTGCTTCGGTTAGTTAGTTCATTCATTTATAGCCCATGGTTATTCTGCCATGGAATTCAAGGTAATAGACTTCCTAATGGTACTGACAATGCCTTCAATAAACTACCATGGATTCTGCAGTGAAACATGTGGGAGACTAAAAGATCACATCTCATGAGTAGACTCCTTGGAAAAGACCTTGATGTTGGGGAAGTGTGAAGGCAAGAAGAGGAGGGGACGACAGAGGATGAGATGGTTAGACAGGGTCATCCAAGCAACCAACATGACTTTGACCCTACTCTGGGAGGCAGTAGACGACAGGAGGGCCTGGCGTGCTCTGGTCCATGGGGTCACGAAGAGTCAGACATGACTTAGCAACAACAACAACAAAAGATCACATCTTGGTACCAGAGATTTAGTGAAAGTAATGTGGATGTCTTGCATGGGCAAGACATTCTCTGGCAACAGTAACACTACACAACCTAGACAGCCCATTAATTAGACGTAAGTCACCTGTATTTCCTCAAGTGATTGGACTGAAAAACATTGGCCTCCTTGTTTAAATATAACCATGACATAAATCATCTGGAGCGAGCAGAGTCCAGCTGAAGGGCAGGGAGGGTGGAGTGAAGATCAGCTTTGAAAGGTCAGCTGCATGCAGTGACTGATGAGGGTGCGTTTGAAGTTGTATTTTGTCAATTGCTAGCAGAGTCATTAGAAAGAGAAGACAAAGAGAGAACGGAATGCATGAGTGACTTCTGATGGTTGGAAGAAGAGGGAGGAACAGGCCAAATTTGGTAACAGGAGACAATACCTGTGCCAACTTCCTTATGTTTCAAAAGTATACCTTTAGAGTACAGCGATGCCATCCTTTTACTACATCAAATCATTGACAGCCATTCAAAAACGTGGGAATAGTTGAGTTGAACTAGTGGGAACTATTTTATTTTCAGTTTGAGGGGATTTGATGAGATGTGGGCTGGGCTGGGTTTGATCTGTGGCTGCTGCTTCACGCAAACAAGGGTGTGAGTCTCTGGATCTGGTCCTCCCTTGCTCCCAAAGCCCTTCCAGCAAGCAGATTTTGCTGAGAGTTCTGGGAACTTACTTAAGTTCCAGTTAAACACTATACACAGTGGAAGGCCAGCTCCTTAAGGTTACAATTAGCTGTAGAAGTCCCCTTCCACCCAATTGTTCTTGGTATCCACCCTCACCAAAGCCTAGCGCTTTAGAAAATAAGACTCTGGAGCCAATCTTTAAGTATAAAAGGTTTCTGTGTACTTTACTCATATGTAGCCTGTCTTTCACTCCACATGTTCCATCTAAAGGCTTCAACCCCCATCTCGCTGTTACTCGAGTCCTATGCAGATGCTTGCAGTCCTTTGGAGTGAACACAGGGAGAGTGAGAATGCTCTAGTTGCAGCTACTCTGCCCACTATTCATGCTTGTCAAATATGAAAGGAAGAGAGGGGGGAATATGTGCTCTCTCGCTTTTCACTTCCTTTACCCTCCTGTGCAGAGACCATGACAAGGGAGAAACAATTTTCCATACCATGGTTGCTTTCCCTATGAGTTACTTGGTTGTGTGCCTTCAAGCTGGAACAAATTTATATTGATTCTGATAGGGCTTGCGAGGTGAACTATTTAAGGCATGGCTTTATCAGTACGGTAAAGGTAAAGGTTCCCCTTGACCTTTAGTCCAGTCATGCCCGACTCTAGGGCACGGTGTTCATCTCCATCTCCAAACCGTAGAGCCAGCGTTTGTCCGTAGACAGTTTCCGTGGTCATGCGGCCAGCACGACTAGACACGGAACGCCATTACCTTCCCACCACGGTGGTACCTATTTATCTACTCACATTTTTTACATGCTTTTGAACTGCTAGGTTGGCGGGAGCTGGGATGAGTGACGGGTACTTCCTCTCTTCTTCTCCCAGCCATTATTCACTCTTTGAGAGACAGTACACAACTCTCAATCACTTGTTTCTCATACACATACGTGAATCTTTTTTTAAATTTTTTTTAAAATTTTCTATAACTGTAACAAAAACAGAAACATATACGTAAAACATATAAACTCAAATACAATAACTGTGTTCCCCACCACCATGTACGGGACCTATTGCCATACTCTTCTTCTTCTTCTTCTTCTTCTTCTTCTTCTTCTTCTTCTTCTTCTTCTTCTTCTTCTTCTTCTTCTTCTTCTTCTTCTTCTTCTTCTTCTTCTTCTTCTTCTTCTTCTTCTTCTTCTTCTTCTTCTTCTTCTTCTTCTTCTTCTTCTTCTTCTTCTTCTTCTTCTTCTTCTTCTATTGTTCTCTTCTCCAAAACTGCATAGATTCTTGATTTGGAGCTTTCCCTTTCCCCCTTATTAGCACATATTCCAAAAATTTGCCCCATATTTCATAAAAATTATTCTTTTTCAACTCTCCTTTCTTAATCTTTAAATTGCAAATTAATTTATCATTTATTGCTATATTCCATATTTCTTTCTACCATTCTTCAATTTGACATACGTGAATCTTTAACACATTACATCCCTGTACAGCAGACCTGGGCAAAGGGCGGCCCAAGGGCCACATATGGCCCGCGAGCCGCTCCTGTCCGGCCCGCGGACAGTTTTGAACACCAAAACCTTTTATAGCTTTTTGTCTAAAGTTGATCAGTTGCTTATCTTTAACATACCGCCAAAAAACACATCCTCTTTAGTATTTGTGAAGATTAACAAGTTTAAAATAAAAACAATCATAACATCACTGTTTCATTTTATTTTTAAGTAAAGTTGGTTTGGCCCCCATACACAGTTCAGATTTTTCATGTGCCCCCCCCCCTATAGAAATTAATTGCCCACCCCTGCTGTATAGAGATCCAAACTGCCGGGCAACTTAATAGCACACTAAACTCCCCTCATCTCTCTTTCTCTCATATTCATGGTTTTTCTCTGCCTCTGCCGTGCCATACAGAGTTTCTCCCTTTGGACATTCACTCTCTTTCCTGTAGAGAAGAAGAGAAAAAACAACAACACCTCAATCTGTTTAAATCTGTGTCCCTGCTTGACCTTGTCCTCCCTGTGCTTGGTTCTCCATGTCTTTTCCTTCATACTATTAATGGGTTTTCCCCCTCCCTCCCCCACTCTGTTACATTTCCAGAGTGCAAGTCTGCAGTTAAGACCTTTCAGTACTACTGTCATTGTTCTTTAAGAAAACAAAAACACCTTGGAATATTTAGGCACTGGGTATAGAACACATATTATGTACACTATCACTCCTGCTTTATGATAGGCCCCTGCTTTTTAAGCACCTACCATAATTGCATTCAAATTAATTTGAACGGACTCATTACTGTAATGATTGGCTGAGATAGAGCTGCATTCAGATTTCCTCCAGCAAGGAACATGGATGTTATTAAGAAAGGGACAGGCATAGTCTGAGGCCAACCGCGCTGGGCTAAGCAGATGAAATTGATCTTCCATCATCTCTGTTTATGGGAGAAATGAGGATGGAGGGAGCACGGTGTTGCCTGTCTCCGTGCAAAGAAGGAAGAATCAGAATTGAAGCAATAACATGTGGAAATAAACATCTGCTCAAGAAGCAGCTGGACAAAGCATCTGATTATGGGAGCCAAGAGCTTACACTATGGCTTTATGAGATGAGCGCTAGCAGGAAATACATGATACGGACTGCAAAGTTGTCTGGACCTGCGTAGCAGGCAAACTGCATATTATAAGCAATGACCTTGCAAGTACTCTGGGATGCAGGGAAGATGAAACCGCTGAAAGCTCTTGTTGCCTGCCTGCCAGTTTTTCCAGGGAAACTTTCCAGCTTCTCTGCTGGGGTTTGTCAGTATGTCGACCAGGAGGAATTTGATTACACACCAAAATAAGACATGGTTATAATCATAGCTGACTGGAATGCAAGAGTAGGAAATAAAGCAGAACCAAAGATCGCTGGGAAAATGGTCAGAAACAAAACTGGAGAATGACTCATAGAGTTCTGTGAAACCAACAATCTGTTTATTGTAAATGCATGTTTCAAGCAACTGAACAAATGAATGTACACATGGACATCACCAGATGGCCAATAATCAAATAGATTACTTAATTGGAAGCAGGAGAGGGAGAAGCTGTATTCTCTCTGCCAAGACAAGACCACGAGCACATTGTGGTTAATATCACATATTAGAGTAAAGCTGAAGAAGAGTGCTAAAAGAATCTTAGTGCCAAAAAGAAAAGGAAGAGTACTATTTTTCTCATCAAGATGAGACATTCTGCACATAATTTAGTAATCAGTGGCTTTCTCTTTGAGAAGCAATGTAGACACACTCATAACAGCTGTCACAGAATAAGCTGACTGTTTAAAAAGATGTGGCCCTTGGATACTTCTAATCCTTAAAAGGCCATGTGAAAAGCTAGCAAGCCATTGACATTTCAGCAACTTAAATTACTTGCACAATTTTGTTTCATTTGCACAAAAAAGAATTCTATTATTTAGAAGGCCACAAAATACCTTGCTCTCTGATTTCTATTCTTGCATGTAAGAATGAGCGCAAAGATAAAGACAAACAAGAAGTTACATGTCTACTGACTATGCTGTGCAGACTGCTAAGTGTTTGTTTCTGAGCACAAAGGAACTATGTGGGATGTAAATATTGAAATAACCTTTTTAAAGTCCTATAAATCCATTATTGTCATATTTCACCATGACTTGTACTGTGTAAATGTTCACTGTGTTTGATTTTATTTAACGGATACTTTTTGGCATATATTTGATATATTCCCACTTGATATGTTTATAATACATTTCTAAATGTTCCTCCTGTTCATTGTGGGCCATGAATTTAAATAAGTGTATGAATACATTTTGGAATGCCAAATTAATCATTTTAAGTTAACAAACAAATCAACATAATTTAAAACAAATTAATCCATGATTGCTTTTATTTTATCCCTAAAATAATAAATAAATAAAAGAGGAATTTCAGCATGCACAACTGATGTTATACAAGCAGTTTCAGTATTTTGGCAGGTTGTGTGTCTAGTTGGACAATGAGAACTCCCCAGCAGGATAGTAGCCAAAGAACTTTTAACATTGTGGAGGCAGAGAGAGGAATCAGAAGTTGACAAACTCTGGGTTATGACTATGAGTCAGTGTTTTTCAGCCACTCACAGGGATAAATTCAATGGCAAAAATCCTATTGGGTAAATTACACCTGCATAAAGGTGATGACATTACCAACCAGGGGAGATGGCTGGCAATTGAAGAGTTCTTGCTTCAATCCCGGGGCATGCCTGACTCAGGTGCAATGAGGCCGGTTGCATTTGAGTTTAGTGAGCCCTAAGATCAGAGCAGGAACTCCATAACAATTTACAGTCTCTTCTGCTGGTGGCATCATCATGACAAGCATCACCTTTGAAGAGGCAGGGGGTTTGTCGTGATCCATGTGCATTCTAAAACTGAAAACTCTTATTTCAAACTCTTCATTATCCCAATGGGAACATAACCATTACATGAACCAAAGTGAATTAGTCAAACCACCGTACATTTCTCATCCCCTCAAATATTAATTTGTTAATGTCACTTATTCTTATTTCCAGCCAAGGCCTATCCAACCAGGTCTTTGTATAAGTGTAACATTTGTTGCACTAGTATATATACATTTATAAAGCTAAGGTGGTGTCTCTGCAAGCTTTTGCAATTATATAAAGCATTCCTAAATCTTCTTTCCTGGGCATAAACACAATGCACACAATCAAGAGCTACTTCTGAGTTAACATGCATTTAATATAATATTGCTTGAGCTAAGTGGCAGCCCAAATTCGTTTTTGACCTATACAATGAGCCACACTATTACTTCTTTATGTTCCTTCAGTCTGTTGATTGCAAGCTGGAGCCTGAAATGAAGTAGCTTGGGAAGTGTTTTACAATCCTATCTGCTGCTTGCTTTTGGTTGGAGTCAAACTAGGTGACATGCTTAGCGCGTAATTGAAAGGGGTGTTCCCTTAAGAGAGTCATATGTCCTAGCCTGTGCTTTTTCTCACCTCTGTATCTTGCCCTATGGCATGTTTCATTTTGTTATTGGTAATCAAAGGATAAGCTCTGGCAGAATTTGCAAGTCTCATTGTGGAGGCATGAATCTATAAAATAATCCTGTTGTCAGGAGGAATATGCAAATTGTAGGAGACAGACAGGAGGGATGTTGGCAAGTCTTTGGGTCTGAGGCCCAAGTCAGAGTCTTTGGTCCAAGTCCCAAGTCCAAGTCTTTGGTCGAAGTCCCAAGTCAGAGTCTTTGGTCCAAGTCAGAGTCTTTGGTCCAAGTCCCAAGTCAGAGACTTTGGTCCAAGTCCCAAGTCAGAGACTTTGGTCCAAGTCAGAGTCTTTGGTTCAAGTCCCAAGTCAGAGTCTTTGGTCCAAGTCAGAGTCTTTGGTTCAAGTCCCAAGTCAGAGACTTTGGTCCAAGTCAGAGTCTTTGGTTCAAGTCCCAAGTCAGAGTCTTTGGTCCAAGTCAGAGTCTTTGGTTCAAGTCCCAAGTCAGAGACTTTGGTCCAAGTCAGAGTCTTTGGTTCAAGTCCCAAGTCAGAGTCTTTGGTCCAAGTCAGAGTCTTTGGTTCAAGTCCCAAGTCAGAGACTTTGGTCCAAGTCCCAAGTCAGAGACTTTGGTCCAAGTCAGAGTCTTTGGTTCAAGTCCCAAGTCAGAGTCTTTGGTCCAAGTCAGAGTCTTTGGTTCAAGTCCCAAGTCAGAGACTTTGGTCCAAGTCCCAAGTCAGAGTCTTTGGTCCAAGTCAGAGTCTTTGGTTCAAGTCCCAAGTCAGAGACTTTGGTCCAAGTCAGAGTCTTTGGTTCAAGTCCCAAGTCAGAGTCTTTGGTCCAAGTCAGAGTCTTTGGTTCAAGTCCCAAGTCAGAGTCTTTGGTCCAAGTCCCAAGTCAGAGACTTTGGTCCAAGTCAGAGTCTTTGGTTCAAGTCCCAAGTCAGAGTCTTTGGTCCAAGTCAGAGTCTTTGGTTCAAGTCCCAAGTCAGAGACTTTGGTCCAAGTCAGAGTCTTTGGTCCAAGTCCCAAGTCAGAGTCTTTGGTCCAAGTCAGAGTCTTTGGTTCAAGTCCCAAGTCCGAGTCTTTGATACCAAGTCCCAAGTCCCAAACCCCAAGTCTGACTCCCTTTTAAAAACAATTTTCCCCCCAAAATCCAATTTGTGATCTGTGTCTGAGTCATTGGAAGAAGGAAAAAAAACTCGAGTCGAGTCACCAGTGTGACTTAAGTCCAACTTGACACCATGTCCCGCAACTTGAGTCCTCATCCCTAACAGACAGTCCACTTTTTAAAATGTCCAGTTTGACCCAAAGACTGATTCTTCTGCCAACTTGCGCCTAATTTGCTTTTTGTGTGTGTGAATCTTCAATTGATAGGCCTCCCCCATAGCTGTTTACACATCATATTCCAGTGAGTGAGTAGAACGACAAAGAATAAGAGTTACCATTTGCAGTATGGGCATCATAACCATGAAGTGGCTGGAAGGGATATCTTCTAAAGCAATGGCACCCAACCTTGAGTCTCCAGATGTTCTTGGACTAAAACGCTGAGAATCCTTTACCACCAATTGTCCTGGCCAAGATCTTTGGGAGTGGTAATCCAAGAACATCTGGAGACCCAAAGTTGGGAACCACTGTTCTAAAGGCTTAAAGGGAATAGGGGAATTGGACTGCAAATGTTCAGGTCGAAGAAAAAGGTTGTAGCAGACGGGGGGGGGAGTGTATTTATAGCAGCTTGACTTAACAAAAAAACATTTCACAATAATGAATATTCCTTTTCAGTACAAACTGTCAAGATGATAGGACATAGAATTGACTGAGCCCAACATGAATTTGAAGAGGTGGCATTTCACATGATGGGTGGTTGATCTGCCTGAAAATGATCATAACTGAGTGATAATCAACCTAACGATTGTGCTATGCAGCGAGAAATGACAGGTGGGCACAGATGTAGTCAACCATCGCCTTGACAACCTGAACAGCAATATAGATGAGCAAAAAGAAATACAGCTGTTGCTGTTTATGAGCGCAGTCTATTGAGACCTCAGCAAAAACGAAAGGAAGGATAATTTCCTTCTGTGAAAGGAGTCCTCTTTTAAGCAAGACTTGAATAAGCAGCCTTAGTTCTCTAAAATATAAATGAACTGGATGGTTTTAGAGGGTTGAAGAAATGGTTTTATTGTTTTAGCACAAGTAAAACAATAAAATAATTATTTCAAGGTAAAAGCTACTCTAAATGAAAGCTGAATCATACACTTTGAATGGCCTCTTTTGCCATGGGAAAACTAAATAAGGAGTGTGTGTTTTCAAACTTGCAGAATGAGTTCTGCGATACAACATTGTAAGAGGTAGGCAGTCTGTAAGATGTTCACAAAACATGAAGAGCAAAGCTTTGAAAAAACATATTAGATTTAATGTCTCAACCATGACGTCATTACTTTTGGATTAAACAGGAACTATTTTTTTATTGATTTATTAAGTTAAAATATTTTTGCCCTGCCTTCCTCCTTCAAAAGGACCCAAAGCGGATTACATCATTGAAAGACAATATTTATAACTGAAAACAATGAGCATACAATGGTAGTTTACATCATTAAAAGACAATGTTTAAAGCTAAGAGCAGTGAGTATAAAGAGACAGCTGAGATCATTGAAAGGTGATATTAAAGCTAAAACAATAAGTGTGCAAATATTTAAAAGGAACAAATACTCCTTTGACATATGGTAAACACAAGTAGTACTAAAGACCCAGTCAGAGCAGTAATGTACAGTAATAACAAACCATCTAAATGTCACTCATGTAGCCAGTCACTAATGAGCTTGAGAGAGAAGTTTTGTAAAATACTCTTGCCGTGTTACCATGGGCCTCATAAAGTAGGAATATATACAGTATGTGAAAAAAACCCACTGTTGGTTAAGCATTGGGGAGCTAATTTATACATGCAGGAACATTACATGTGTTTTGGTACATTTGAAAATAGGTTTCTCTTGGGAAACTGATTGAGTTAGTTAATTACATGTTAGCTTATAAATAAACCAGTTGGATCCTAAAGTAATTTTGTTGGGTTCTATTGAAAGGCTTGTTAATAAACCAGATGTTGAACTGGTTTCAAGTCTACTTCTTGCTGCCAAGGTAGCTATAGCGGGGAACCAGGGAGAAAACACTCTCCTGGCATAAATGACTAGCTTAACTGCATCTAGAACATTGTCCTTTTGCTGAAATTGACATGTTATAAAAGGAGACTGAGAAATTATTTGCAAAGTTCAGGTGAGTGTTATGAGCTATAAGCAGTATTTCCTGTGAGAAAGTGAAAAGTGAAATGGCTTTTTTCTTTTTATGAACTCTTACAGAAATGTGGACTATTAATAAAATTTAGAGTTGTGTAAAAAAAACAACCCCAGGAAGAATGGAACTAATATTTTAAAAATAATATTTGGAAAATAAAATCAAAATAGATCAAGCTGTAACTTTAAAGCATCATTTCCTATAATCCCTGACTGGGTGGAATCCTTAAAAAGAGGTAGCAAAAAGGAAAAAAAAACAACAACACCTGCAAGCAATATAGTTGGACCTTGGCTTCAAGGATCCCCTTAAAGCCAAATGTTGTTAGAAAAACCCGGACAACTTCTGGAAGATGCTAGGAAATGCGGAACAGGGAGTGGAGCAGTAGGGGCCAACATGCAGTCATGGCAACATAACAATCTCAGTGCTCCCCAACAGGGGGCAGCTGCCCTATTTGCCCAATGGTAGGGCTGGTGCTGGACTCCTGCATCAAGTGGTACATATGCAGGGGTATGTAGATCTTGGAAACATACAGCTAAAGTAGCATTCACTGTAGAGTAATAAACTATAGTTATGTTATAAAGACCCACCTCATTATCTGGTTGCTATCAGACTAGCGGGGATATGGTGGTGCTGTGGGTTAAACCGCAGAAGCTTCTGTGCTGTGAGGTCAGAAGACCAGCAGTCGTAAGATCGAATCCACGCGACAGAGTGAGCGCCCGTCACTTGTCCCAGCTCCTGCCAACCTAGCAGTTTGAAAGCATGTAAATGCGAGTAGATAAATAGGTACCACCTCGGTGGGAAGGTCATGGTGTTCCGTGTCTAGTCACGCTGGCCACGGGACCACGGAAACGGTCTTCGGACAAACGCTGGTTCTACGGCTTGGAAATGGGGATGAGCACCCCACCCTAGAGTCGGACACGACTGGACTAAATGTCAAGTGGAGCTTTTACCTTTACCATACTAGCAATTTTTAAGAAGCAGCAAAAGCAGGAAAACCATTATGGACTCCAGTCATCATCTTAAGAAATGTGATGCTGTCCATGAAACCTTATGTCAAATAAATATTATAAGTCTTTAAGGAATCACAGGACTCTTTGTTGTTTGTTCTCCAGCAGACTACAAAGTAAAATAGCTGCCTATTTGGAGAGCTTTTTAAGAATGATTCTTTGCTTTTCTCAAATGGAACAAGCATAGGTATTTTAAAAATCCAAATAATAAAATCACTGGCCTGTGAGACAGAAATGTTCTCACCCTGTCCAACTCCTTGTCTCTTCAGCACCCACGAGAGAATGAAAGGTGACAGTAGAAGCCAGCACATGAACTGTGTGATATTCCTCCTCCACCATTCAGTACAGCCTCACTTGCAAAGTTATAAAAGTAATACAAATGTGATAGTTATATTGTGAAGGAATGAAATTGTCTCTCCTTAGAGGACAGCAATGGTGTAATTTATGTAATTCAGTTGCAAACAAGATAACTCATTGTCTGTAATAAGTGACTTCTCAGCTCTGGATGGAAAATGGAATTTTCATATCTACAACTGCGGCATTATGATTTAGCAAGCAGGTCCTGTGAAAATTCCCAGTACAAAATGCCAAGTTTCAGGATCCTGCTTTCCTGTACGTATAATCACCTGTCCTCAGCATCACTGTTCCATCACAAAGGTGAGAAGCCGCTTTCCCAGGCAAGCTTTCAAGCAGATGGTAGTCATCAGGTGCAGAAACTGTACATGTTAGACTCTGTTCTCCAGACTCTAGAACAGATGAAGAAGACCTATCCCTTTGGAAAACCCATCATCATATTTTTGAAAGAGAAAACCAAAGTATTCTGGCATGTTGGAAGAAAAGGGGAAATGGTGGAGGTTATGATCCTTGGAGCTCTCCCTTAGAAATTCTAGCTATTTTTGTGCTGGGCGACCTTGCCAGAGGGCAAGCTTCTGCAGAGAAAGAATTTTGCAATAGACATGCCCTGCAGCAGAATAAAATCTCCTTTCTTATAAATAAGATAGAGGAATTCTCTCTTTTTTATTCTTTAGTTTGTGAATGCAAGAAATTCATAACTCAGTGTGAGATTCGTAACTCCACTGTCGTGCTCCTCTATCTTGAACTATCCTTTCTTTCTCATTAGATTCTTTTTTTAATTTTCTGTCACTTGTATCCCACCAAAGTCTGTGCATCTCCTATGTTTGTGACTCCCTCCCAGACTGCATGTATGGTATCACCTTACATACGTACAGTACTTAGAGATCTCTTCTGGAACCCACCATTTCTATGAAGCCTTTTCCACATCCCTGTTCCCTAGAATAGCGAGCATGGCTAGGAGCTGAAGTCCACAAAAAGTAAGCTTTTCCCATCTTTTCTGTTACTTAGCCTATAAAGAGTCAAGTCGTGTTTGACGGAAACCAACCATATATTACTTTCCTGCTAATAATTGCTTTCCTGCTAATAATTGCCTCCACTTTTCTAGTAGGTGGAAACAACTATAAGCAGTGTGATTTTCCAAGCTTGGCACATTCTTTCCTCTTTCCCTTTGTGTCTAATGTTAAGTTGTAATGTCTTTGGGGCAGAGACTTGCTTGGTTGTATTTCACCATGTGGTGACATTGTTATGTGTCCTCAAGTCACCCTTGTCTTATGGCAACCCCATGAATGAGCAATCTCCAAAATCTTCTGTCCTCTACGGTCCTGCTCAGCTTTTGCAAACTCAACCCTGTGCCTTCCTTTAAGGAGTTAATCCATGTCACTCTTCCTCTTTTCCTGCTGCCTTCAGTATTTCTCAGCATTATTGTCTTTTCCAGAGAATCCTGTCTTCTCATGATGTGCCCAAAGTAGGATAACTTGTGGCGACAAATGCTATATATTAATCATAATCTTCCTCCTCATCTGTTTGGTTCAGTTTTGTTTTATTTATTTATCTGTACAGACGTGGTGGCGCTGTGGGCTAAACCGCAGAAGCCTGTGCTGCAGGGTCAGAAGACCAAGCAGTCGTAAGATCGAATCCACGCGACGGAGTGAGCGCCCGTCGCTTGTCCCAGCTCCCGCCAACCTAGCGGTTCGAAAGCATGCCAATGCGAGTAGATAAATAGGGACCATCTCGGTGGGAAGGTAAACAGCGTTCCGTGTCTAAATCACACTGGCCATGTGACCACGGAAAGATTGTCTTCGGACAAACGCTGGCTCTATGGCTTGGAAACGGGGATGAGCACCGCCCTCTAGAGTCGAACACGATTGGACAAAAATTGGCAAGGGGAACCTTTACCTTTACCTTTACATGTATTTATGGATGTCTGTATTTAGTATCAAGTAAAATGCATATTTTGCCTTTTCTGCAGCAGACATCAACCCCATTTGTGTTTGGGATGATTTCAGCTTTTACTTTCTTGGGTCCCAACCCAGCCAGGATTTAATGCTGGCTCCTTCATTCTGCCAACATCTGTCAGTGGGAAGAATCAGTAGCTCGGCACAGGCCTTTCCCAGCTATTATTTGCCAGCATCATTTGTTGTCCTCATCCACCTGTCACTGGCTACTTTCCCATCTTTCCAAAGTGCCTTTCTATCTGGAATTACCACGATTTCCTTCGCTGTTTATATTCCATATGAGACTGTAAGGACTGACAGGCAAATGGTTTATTTGTTTTTAATCTGTAAACTAGCTAAAAAACCTCAGAAAGTTGCCACCTGCGCCGACCTCTTAGCCAAGTGCTTATAATGTGCCAAATAATCTGCTGTGGAGAGAGAGGGCAAGGCATGAGTCACCTAAGGAACATACAATGGCATAGAAGAGACCGTTTGGACATCCTGACGGCAGTCTGGTGTCTTTTTTCCCCCCTTGGACGTAGCCCCGTTTGATTGCAGAACCTGACTGTGCTCAGAGAAATTGCAATAAAATGCTGGTTTAATCAAAATGTGTCACATTTCAGCTGATTTGTGGGCTTAAAGCCTGTTCGTGTCACCCTCCTCAGATTTGCACAGCATCAAAGCACGGACTGGAACTTTTTTTCAGTGATAAAGGATGATGGCATTAGGCCTAAAGCTTCCTCTTCATGTTCTGTGGAACATGGATGAATGCATGCACACCCAACATATGGAAACACGGCCATTGGGAGTATCTAATATTATTTCATAGAATCATGGAATTGTTGTAGGGTTGGAAGGGACCTTGGAGGTCTTCTAGCCCAACCCCCCCAAGGTAGGAGACCTCATACCATCCTGGACAGACGGCTCTCCAATCTTTTCTCGAAAACCTCCAGCGATGGGGCACCCACAACATCAGGAGGCAAGCTGTTCAACTGCTTCATGGTTCACACCATCAGGAAATTCCTCATTTCTAGGCTGGATCTCCCTTTGACGAGATTCCACCCATTGGTTCTTGTCCTACCCTCAGGTGCAATGGAGAATAAATATATGCCCTCTTCCCTATGGCAACCCTTCAGATCTTAGGAAACTGCTATCCTGTCTCCCCTCAGTCTTCTCTGTTTGTTAAGCTAAGCATACCTAGTTCTTTTAGTCATTCTTCATAGGATTTAGCCTCCAGCCCCCTTATCATCTTTGTTGCTCTTCTCTGCACCCCTTCCATTTATTTATTTGTGACATTTATATCCTGGCTTTCTTCCAGTGAATTCGAAACAGAATATACGAGTCTCCTCTGCCTGCCCTGCTTCTTACCATGTGAGGGGTACCAGGATGATCAAGTGGGACTGACCCAGGGTCCCCTAGTGAGTTAGACGGCCAAGTCAGGAATTGAACTTTTATGTATTTATCAAGTATTTCTCTAGAAACCAGATGTGAGAAAGCCAGTTGAGTCAGTTAAGTCAGAGGGGGCTTCAGGACGTCCTCCTTGGAATAAACAACTCTGCCTAAGAGCTGGGTCTTTTTAGTACCATTTCTACCAAAAAATGGTTGTCTGTAAATACGAGAACCATTTTCTTAAAAAAGGGAGATTCAGTGGTGACCTTTATCAGCTCTGATGCCTGCTATAAATCAGGCTGAAAGTCCCATCAGTTCACTGGACAGAATTCATTACAAAGAATGCTCTGTTATTTTTCTGTCTTTGATTGAGGGACAACCTATTAAAATGAATACAGCTGCTATAATATGAATTGTACGTTTCAAAACACAAACGGAGGCCTATTACTCATTGATTTTTAGGACGGCAAAGATTGCAGGACTTGGGGACTGGCGAAGCCTTATTGTGTTTTGTTTGGGGTCACCAAGCCAATCAATTTCTGCTTTTTTTTAAAGCAAGCCAATTTGCTGTTCATTACATCTTGACCCATTAAATTTTGACCCATTAAATTTTGATGCATATTGACTTGTAGCAACAAGATCTGCCGCCCCAGCGAATCAATGTGGGTTTACTTCCTTTGCTTTTCTTCTTTTTAAAAGGGTGTAGGATCTGACCCTCTACAAGACAATGAAATTCATAGAAGATCATTAATTTGTTCACTTTGTAATAAGTATTGACGCATCTTCTCAAATATAACTGTGTTGCATGATTGCTCTTCAAAGACTTGTTCTTATATCCTTGGGGGGACAGTATTTCAGGTGAGCAATTTCATATCCTTTCAAACATCCCTTGATTTGGATCATAAAAGTCAACGTCATGTGGATTCACACAGCCTCGTTTTATTTTACGTTTTTGGTTCTCATCTTCAAAACAAAGTATCATTTTAATGCTACTTTAACTTCTGAGCTTTTGCTAAAAATTATGGGAAACCGGCGAAGGGCTAGCAGTTCTAAAGAGCTGTCTTGCTGCATCTTGTAAAATTACAGTTTTGTTTCTGGCAAAAAGGATTGGCTATAAAACCTGTTTGATCCATAGTGCGGATATTTCCTTAGTCCTTCACTACACTTATTGCACGTTTTCTGGGAATAAATGCATGTAGATTCTCCATCGGTACACACAGAGTTTAACAATGCACTATTGTATTTTATTTTAATTTATGCAACGTGCTAAGAATACTGATGACAGATGAGAATGGGAAAGGGGTCTCAGGAGCAGTTGTAAAGTAGTCAAGTCTGGCTTTTACCTGTTGATAACAGACCAAATTAGCAACACATCCAAGTGTCTCAATGCTATGGATGCAATTATGCAAATTCTTTTCCTGTTAAAATAAATGAGGCACTGATGGAGGAAGGACAGCCTGAAAGAAGCTCAGTGTCATACTACTGTGATATTAACTGCTTTGGACTACATCTCCCAGAGTCCCAGAGTCAGCCTGCGACATGCTGGCTTGGGGGATCCCAGTTTCCAGTTTTATTCACTGGTAAACGTTTAGGCCATTATGTATTTATTTGTTTATTGTGATTGTAGCCTGCCTTTCTTCCAAGGAACTGAAGGAAGTATCAGACATGCTAACCGGGCAAACAATACTTACTTCTGATGGGACCCAGGTGAAAAAGTGGTGCTCATGTGGACATAGATGAAGAATTATAATACAGTGGAACCGTGGTATCAATGGGGGATGAGTTCCGAGTCCCCATCACCACCATGGATGCTGAAAAATGCAATCATATCAAATGCCAGGCATGGTCTCTGGCTCCCTGTAGTGGCCAGTTCTGGTTAGCACCCCTTAGAAAAACATATAAATAGCTATTTCTGGGCTTTTTATTTAGTATTTTCAGCCAGCAGATAAGTGAATCAGTGGATACTGACCCCATGGGTAGGGCGGAGCGTCCTACTGTAATCTGAGTTGGATTTTATTCATTCATTTTTAAAAGTATATACTTTATACAATTGTTTGTTGTATTTATTCCTGCCAACCTAGCAATTCAAAAGCATGTGAAATACGAGTAGATAAATAGGTACCACCACGGTGGGAAGGTAACGGCGTTCCGTGTCTAGTCGCGCTGGCCACGTGACCACGGAAACTGTCTTTGGATAAACGCTGGCTCTACGGCTTGGAGACGGGGATCAGCACCGTGCCCACAACTGGACTAAATGTCAAGGGAAACCTTTACCTTTACCTTACCTTGTTGTATTTATATACCACCTTTCTACCAAGAAACTCAATGAAGAGTATCTAGTCCTCCTCTTTATTTTTATTCTCTCTTGACCTGCACAGGGCAGATAGGTTGAGCGTTGCCTAAAGACAGTCCAATGAGCTTCAAGGCGATATGAACTCATTTTTCTTCTATTCTAGACAAACAGCCTTACCATTACACTGTGTTGATTCATACTGTAGCACAGAATATCTCTCATGGAATATAAATTCTCTAATTAAGTGAATGAAGGTTTCACTTGCTCTATTCAAAGAACATATTTTTAATTTTTAGCTCTTGGATTCAGTGCCAGCTTTTTAAGAAGGAAGACTGGGTATAGCTCCTGTTCTATTTTTATTAGATAGAAAGTTTCTCAAATGAAAATTTAATACATATCTACCCTTATTTTACTTGTTTAATTTTTAATTTAGCCTAGGGAAACCCTAATTCACATCTTTCACTCAGCCATGAAGCTATCAGGTGATCATGAGAACAGAAATGTGATTCATTTCTATTTTGTGATTCTTAAATTAGGGCAGTATGTTTGGTGGTTTATATGGATTCACCTAAATTAAATTACAGTAAGAAGCCTGTTATTTGCATCTTTATCTCAAGCCCTTCAGTGGTTTTTTTACATCATTTTAGTCGGTAATGAGGATTAATTAACCTCTTGACACATCCAACCATTCTGTTATACTGATAAGTGTGGTTGGTGAGTGAAAAATGCATAGATTTTTTTCTCCATGACTTCTTAGAGAACTCTGAACCCTGAATCCAAATTAGTAGTTGTGAGATCCCTCTAAACTGGAATAAAAATCATGGTTTTACATAGGGCTGTGACAAGAACAGGAAGGAAGGAAGGAAGGAAGGAAGGAAGGAAGGAAGGAAGGAATTTATCATACTTCAGCCACCTAGATGACATGTTTTAATTACTAATTCACAAAGTGGCATGGAAAATGTATTCTGGTAGGATGTAAAGGAATGTGATTAAATTTTTTTCAGGTGATACCAATGCTAGTATTTGTTTCAGAGCAGTCCAGCTTTACATAGAACATTCCTCTTTTGGAATTACTGTCTTATCCATGTCTGATTTGACTACAGAGAACTACAAAAAAATATGGATACTAGACATGCTGGGAAAGGTGGAAGTTAGCAGGAAAAGAGGAAGGCCAAACATCAGGTGGAGTAACTCCTTAAAGGACTAATTTCTTATAGGCTTGAGTTTATAAGAGCTGAACTGGCCAGCTGAGGACAGGATGCTTTGGGGAGTACTCATTTATAGGGTTGCCATGTGTTGGAGGCAACTTGACAACAAACCAGACCTGCTAGCTGGGGGAATCTGGTAGTCACAAAAAAGTCATTTTTCTAAGATCATGTGTGACAGATTTGCTTGCGATATCTGAGGTTGCTCTTTCCTTCTTCCTCCTCTTTTTTAGATACGGAATTCATCTACAAAAACCGGAATGGCTCGGTGATAGTGCACAATGTTGAAACCAACAATTCGACAGTGTTAATAGAGAACAAAATAATCGTAAGTATTATTGCTTAAAAGGCAGATTAATTTCCCAGTTGTCTTGGCCTTCAGACTGTTAAAAAAAAAAGAAAGAAAATGGTTTCCATTTACTTTTGGTACAGCCACAGAGAATTAATAACCTTTTTCAATGTGCTGGAGCAAGCCGCAGTGAAAATTGAAAACACAGATCTTTTAAGAAGCTCACCGTTATGCATCGAAGGTGTGCTTGGCCATTTCCTTGGGGCAAAGATTCGGTTTCACTCCGTCAAAGCAGAGTTTGGGAAAAAAAAAATTTTTTTTTTGGACTACAAATCTCAACATCCACAAAACAGGAGAGCCAATTCTGGTATTTCTGGGATTTGTGGTCTGAGGAGGAAACATTACCAAGTTCTGCATCCTATTTAGAATCCATCATTTGTGAACACGGAGATGCAGGCCGTTGTAAGGAAAACTGAATGGTGAGTTCCAAAGGAGTAGCCCTGGCTGGCCTTCTATGTGGGGAAGAAGGGAGAGAGTGAAACAGAGAAATGGGGGAATGGCAGACAAAGAAGGGATGCAATATTCAGCCTGTCCTCCACCCTCACACTTTGCAGGGATCCTCAAAATATCCTGGGGCACGTGTGAGCCATCCTTCAAAGGCCTTCCTGCCTACCAATATTTACAATCAGAGCCCTAAATCCAAATGATACGGTGGGTCATGCAATCAATTATTGAATGATAAGTCAACCGTTTTGAAAATCCTTCTGATTTAATAGCTCTAGCTGGGATGACCAAATGGATTCGGGCCAGCACCTTGACCTATGTCTTACCTACCTCTTTACAAAGAGGAACTTGGTAATTGCTATAATTAAGCATCCATGCGCTGTGCTAGATCAAATCGATGAAGTCCACATGCAAAAAAGCATCATGATCACATCTTCAAATTTCTGAATGCCGAAGTTTTGCAGACATATTAAAACGTATTTCTTTTGGGTGTTGTGGTTATCTTTTGTCTATTAGGTGTCCATAAAGGCTATTCGATACGAAGTTTCGCCAGACAGAGAATATGGGCTTTTTGCATATGATATTACACCGGTAAGTAAATAGAATTACAATAGAGGCAAACCGATTTAGTGTGTATTTCTCCTTTGATGGAATGGATAGAGTTTTCTAACTGAAGAATGTAGAGCCTTATTCCCACAGGGTTTAAGAGATGATACCATGGTCTGCTCTGTCCTTACAACTGAAACAGAGCATAAAGGAATGAAGAGCCAATAACAGAGGTGTGAGAATGGCGGAATGGTGTGTTAGTCAAAATGAGGCAAAATGTGGCGACAGAGGAAAAGGCTGATTTACTTCAGGGATGGTTCCCTTGCTATTTCCTTAGCATGTGTACACCTGACACCAGTCAATCTTAGCGGGGATGGCAGACCTCTGTGGTCCTTGCCTGGCCACAATCAGGAAGTATGTCAGCCGATGACCTGTCCATTTGACCACTGTGGTTCAGCCAAAAGCCCCAGTGATTTGTGTATCATTGAGACAAGACATATGTTCTGGATCACTGTGTACATTGATGGATTTGATTTGGTTTGGTTTGTATACCACCCATTTGGCTACCAAGGCCATTCTGGGTGGTTCACAGCAAAATAGACAACAATAATACATTAAATAATAACCACATTATAGACAATATATAACAACAATATAGAAAAACAAATATACATCAGTCAATTAAACTAAAAAAGGCCAACATAAAAACTATTAATAAAAACAAGATGGCGGTATTGATTTTATTTACCGTATTTTATATTTCGCTCATCTAGACCAAAGTCTACTCTGGGCGGCTGATAACTTAAGTTGATAACTTAACAGCTGAAGGAAGTAAATTAGTAAATTAAGACTTTGAAGGGAGCATAGGAAACATCATTTCTACTTGGTGTCAGGCCTCAATGCACTAAAAAAAATATCAGCATATTAACTTCAAAACTTCAAGTGCTTCACATTACATGTGACATTCTGTTTCCATTTTTTGTTACCACACCTTTGCCTCTCTGACAAAAAGGAAAGTCTTGTGCGTTAGCACAGCCAGGTATGGATTGTGCAGCTACAACAGTCGTTCCCAACCTTGGTTGTTCCAGATGTTCTTGGACTGCAATTCCCAGAAGCCTTCACCAGCAGCTGACCACATTTTCCTAGCAGGATGTTGCAACCCCATGGATGCTTTAGTACACTGGTTCTTAACCTTGGGTTACTCAGGAGTTTTGGACTGCAACTCCCAGAAACCTTCACCACCAGCTGTCCTGACTGGGGTTTCTGGGAGTTGCAGTTCAAAAGCATCCAAGTAACAAAGGCTAAGAACCACTGCTTTAGTATGCCGTGAGGATTTAGCTCCTTTCTGCCAGAGAATCTAGAGATTATTATGTACTGTCAAGATCAAAAATGGCAATTTAAAGTTCGGTTCCACTATAAGGAAGAAATACAGTACACATCAGGGAAAGAAGCTGATGTTCCCAAAGAGCTAAATGCAATCATTACCTGTTTTATGTCCAGCTTTTATGTAGCTGTTGGGATAAAATCCATATTTTTCCCATGTGGCTCACACTGCCACCTAGCAGCTGCACTGAAGCTAAACTTCAGTGAATGCAGATGGTGCCAAACAGACATTTGCATAGACTCATCTTTGTATGACTTCTCATCTTCCCCTTCACATAATTTTGTAAAATCATCTTACCAAGCCTCCTTTCTCATTCATTCTATACATTTTAACAGAAAGCGAATATTGGTGTCTTTTGCATTTGGAACACGTTAATTACACTCTTTTGTGTACTATAATTAAAGTTGGATTCTTAGCGTGTTTAAGATTCAGCTCTTCACGCATTTGGGGAATTCAAAGACAAATACTGGATCCAGACAACGATCTGGAGTTGCAAACTTTTAGGAACTTATGTTCCAAAAGGGGAATATCTAGGCTATGAAGTGGTTTGACAAGGTTTGGTAGATTCTTTGAAAATTCCAACGATGAGGGAGGAACGTATGAATTTCTTAAAGAAATCCCCAGTCCCATTTCCCTGAACCAACCTGTCCACTTAGTTCTGCTTGTTGTGCCAATCTCAAATGAAGCCCAGTGGATGCTGCTCTGCCTTCCTGTTTTTCTGGCCCCTCAACAATTGAGCAAGGAGACCCATCATCCAGCCTCCTGACTGGAGTGGCCAGAAGAGCAGGAAGGCAGAGCAGTGCCAACCGGGCTTTGTCCAAAATTGGCATGATGAGCAAGACACCAGCCGCACATACTGCTACATGACCTCTAAGCAGACAGATTGGTTCAGGGAGGGGGGACTGGGGATCCCAACCACCTGAGTCTGGGATATTCATACTTGGCTACGAATACAAATGTCACATCTCTAATCCACATAGTCAAAGGTTTTGCTGTAGTCTATAATGTGTAGATGGATCCTCTTCTGAAAAATTTTGGTATTGCCCAGTGGCAAGTATATATTTGCAATATGAACCCTAGTTCCTCTTTTTGTTCAGAATCCAGCCTAAACATCAGACATGTCTCACTACGTAAAAGTTATGGATCATGTGTGGATCTGTTAGAGCAGTACGACAATGGAATCCTTGGAAGGAAATAGTCACTCCGACACTAAAGGCATTCAAGAGAAAATTGGGCAACAGTCTTTCATATATATTTTGATTTTGATTTGGATTTGGATTCCTGCATTGAACAGAGGGTTTGACTGAATGATCTAAAAGGCCCCTTCCAACTCCAGTATTCTATTATTCTATTCTAAGTTGTGTGGATACAGTACCTCTTGCTAGAGAGCAGTCCAATGTTTGTTGGAGAAGGTTTTAAGCCAGATTTTGTGCTCAGACTTTTAATTGGTTATTATGTAGACTAGGGATTGAAGTTTAAACGGTCTAGATAAATACCTTCTAATACTCTATACAAAGATCCGTAAGCTTATTGAGCGGTAAGATCTTAATAACTTTGAAACAGTATATACTAGTGTGCAGGGCCTTATTTTAATCTAAATTAGCTGCTGCAGTTTGTGTAATTGGTAATAAAAGAAACACAGGAAAGTAAATGAAGAGGAAAGTGGCTTTGTTAAGTGACACAGCAAGATAATAAACAAAGAATGCTTAATTGCTTTTATTATGAATGGCTATAGCTCAAGTGTGGTGTGGCAAAGATAAAGAACAGACCAGTGTGTGTGTTTCTCCCTCCCAACTGTGTTATGGTGTGTGTGAGTTTTCCAGCTTGGAAGTCCATTGTGATGTTGTTAGCTAGCAGAGGGCAATTAAATAACTGAGGAATTCAAATTTCCTTGAATTCTTGTATGCAGACTTCCTGGATGGCTGCGCCCCCAGTGTTATCATCCGTTTTGTGGTTAATGCAGTGTGACAGCATATTGCAGGAAAGCTGCAAATAATTAATCATTGCTGTAATTAGCTCAATTCTTGGCTGGGAAAAATTGATTCTGACTCTATAGCTCCATCACACCCTTAACCAGCGGTGCAATCTTGGGAATATTTATTCAGATACAAGTCCCACTAAATTCTGTAGGATTGACTCACAGCTAACTGTGCATTCATGTAGATGTTGGCCTATTGGCCAACCCAGACTCTAGGGAAATCTCCTTGGAAGCAGAGGCATGACTTCAAGGAGAGGGGATTGTATAACGGGGGATCCTAGACAATCCAAAGGCATGCCTCTGTGCCTAGTGAGTTATCAAGTTGGAACCAACTTATAGTGACCCTAGTGGAGTTTTTAAGGTACGTGAGATATTTAAGGAGCAGTTTTACCATGAGTTTCCATGGCCAAGTAAGGATTTGAACCCTGATCTACAGAGTCCTAATCTGTCACTCCGTCCACTATACTACATGGGATACCCCCTCAATAACCTCTACAGTATCATCCAAAACCCTGTCTTGGTCTCTGATCCTCCCCCCCCCCCCGTTCATCCCCTACAGTTTAAGAGCAAAACCTATAGAAACTCATTTGCTTCAGCCCCAGCCTTTCCCCACCCCCATGATTCCCAGTAACCTAGTAGTTTGCACCCTAAATTACTGAGCAGACTAGAAGCAGAGGATGCTAAAGCATCTGTATCTTTAAGTGTGTAGAACAGATACTGTTGCCATTGTCACCCAGGGATTATCAAAACTATCTTATATGTGGATATTCTACTGTTCTCTGTTCTTAAATTGATAGATTTCCATGTCATTGCACAGCAGTACAATGTGTCAGCGATTCGTTATGTCTTTTTGCATTGTAATTTTTTTTCAATAGAAAATATTCTAGACTGGATATTTTGGTACTTGATCACAGTTTAAGGCAACAGAAGAAATCCTAGATGCTTCCAGCATATTAAATCAATGAGATGATCACTTTTCACCGTTTCTCATCATTCACAGTAGCTCCCTACTGATATGACCCCCGATGTACAAAAAGCAAGCTTCAAGCCCGTAGCAAAGGGACTGAGTGACGTGGTCAAGATGATTCACATAGAGTACTTAGCCAGTTGAGAAGCTAGACTGAAGTCCATTCTGAGAACATGAGTGTTTTCAAGTTGCGCCACTTGGAAAACTAAGATGGGTCTTTGGTTTTTCCAAAGAGGGGGTTGCAGAGTTAGTCACTAAGCAGAAATATGAAGTCTGTGTCAGTTTCACACTTATTCAGCTATACATCCATGACATTCAAGGTATGCATCATTCTGTGGTACACTCTTTAGAAACTGCACATTTGCATTTATTTTCACAAAGAGGTTATTTATTTACTGTGTATCAGAATTAAAAGGCATAGCTAAGGGGAGCTTCCTACAATCATTTGTGGCCCCCAGTTATTAGCCTTTTTGCATTCAGCAAGTTTTCAGCATGACTGATTTTGAAAGCAGTGCACCTGTCCTGTACCACAATCACTTATACATTAATATGACAAGCTATTAACAGGCTTAGCTGTGAAGTGCGGAAGCTCAGCCTTAGGAAGTTATGCTTTGCCTTCCTGATGAGCTGGGCACTCAATTATTTACCGATCTTAGAAAAACGGAAGACTGAATCAACCCGAGCCCGTTGGGATCACATTCAGGTTGCGAGTAGGGGCTTGGCTACTTTTTTCACAGCTGGGGGCTGTTACATAACAGCACTGATGTTACCTGTCTGTCATGGGTTGGAGGGAAAGTTCCATCCTATGGGGAGTGGAAGGCGGGACATCAGGAGGAGGGGCTGTACTGTATAAATATGTGATGCCTGTGTGGTGTGAGAGAGATGCTGAGAGATGCTGAGAGACACTGGGATGTGACGAAGCAGCAGCTGGGAAGAAGAAGCTGTTGTGGGAGTCTGTGTGTCAGACAGGGTACTTCTGTGTGTCAGAGTACCAACCTGATAGGTTCAGGTGTCTGTTGGTTAGCCAGAACTGATAGGTTCAGGGTCTGTGCTTCCAGTTAAGGGTTCTGTGTGAACCAAACTGTATGCGTGTATGAGTGAGAATAAGCCACGTTACTTTATCCTATTCACCTGATTATTTTATTATCCCTGTGTGTGTATTTAAATAAACCTAATTCTTTTATTGTTTAAAAATCCATCCCTGGTCTGTGTGACTCCTTATAGGGAATGGTTGGTGGCAGCTTAGTGTAACTGTGTGACATATCCCAGTAGGTCTGGGTCTGTCTCATTGATTGGTGTCCAGCGTGTGGGATACGACTGGTCCAGTTGTCCAGCAGTCCAGCAAAGCCTTGGCAGGTGTGCCCAGAGCAAGGGGGGTCTAGTCAGGGACAGTCTGAGGCGCGTAGGTAATCTTCTAGGTGTACCTCACGGGGAGGTGCGCTAGTAGAAGAACGTGCCAACTGGGGAGACTTAGATTAAGGTGCTCTGAGGCAGCCTAGTTTTGGCGGGAAAAAGCTGAGGAAAAACTGCGTAGCAACAGCGAGCTAGCTTGCCAGCTGAGAGACCCAGCAGAGGGGGGTAGGCTCTGACTCGATACTGTTGCAATTTAGTGCTGAAGAACAGCAGCAATCTCTAGGGAGAGCTGGTTCTGAGGCAAAAAGGAAAAAAGTGGTCGTTTTATTTTGAGGCTTGACTTTTTAAAGCAGCCTGTTCTGAGGGGGGATTATGCCCTTGACTCGAAGCCAGATGGCCGAAATGAGTGAAGTGAAAGACCCCCAGATTGACCAAGGTTCTGAGGATGAATTTGGCTCAGTGCAAGGTGACAGCACAGGAGAGCAGAACCCAGAACTTAGAAAAATACTCATAGCCCAACAGCATGAACTGAGGGTGAGGGAAATGGAGGAAAGGGAAAGAGAGAAACAGCGGCAATTTGAAATAGAGAGAATGGAAAAGGAAGAAAGATTAGAGAGAGAGAGAATGGAGAGGGAAGAAAGAATGGAGAGAGAGAAAATGGCGTTTGAATTAAGAAAACTGGAACTGATGAACCAGAACAATAATAACAATAGGGATTCTGAGGGAGGCCAATTGTCTAAGGCTGACCTGAAGAAATTCCCTGTGTACCACAAGGGAGATTGTCCTGAGGTATTCTTTTCCTTAGTGGAAAGAGCGTTTGTGGACTTCTCAGTGAGGGAAACTGAGAAGATGACCATCATGCGATCTTTAATCAGTGGTAGCCTGGCTGAGGTTTATGCCGAGATGCCGGAGGAACTGATGAAAGATTTTGCAGAGTTTAAAAAACTGGTGTTTGCCAGACATGGGATAAATGCAGAGCAGCTGAGACAAAGATTCAGGTCCCTTACCAAGAAACCAGAACAGACTTTTACCCAAGTGGGGGCCCAATTGGTGAGGCTGCTTGAGAAATGGCTATCGCAGGAGGGGACAGAGACCTATGAGCAGCTTAAAGATTTGATAGCGCTGGAACAGTTCTATTCAGTCCTGCATGGGGAATTGAAATTCCAGGTGAGGGAAAGGAAACCGAAATCGGTGGCAGCAGCCGCAGAGATCGCAGATTTTATCTCCCAAATAAGAAAGCCCTTGGGTGAGGGGAAATCTGTAGGTAAACCCAAAGAAACCTACAGCAAGTACTCTCAGGGACCAGGGAAAAGCCAGCAAGGGGGAGGGGCCCATGGTGAAGGGAAGCCCTCAGACATGAAACAAAGACCTCAGATTTTGGAGGGAAAACCAAAACAAGATGAGAGAGAATCAAAATACACCAGAAAATGCTATTTCTGTCAGGGAAAGGGTCATCTAATCTCAGAGTGTGAGAAATTAAAGCAGCTAAAAGGAATGGTGCCTCAGAATTCTAGTGGGACCAAGCCAAAAGCTGTGTTCTGTGTCCAGAAAGAGCAAGGCTCAGTGTCACAGAGGGAGCCTGTTGCCATGACTACTCAGTCTGGAACAGCTACCTCTGCTGATCAGGCTGAGGAAAATGGTCCTCTTATAGAGGTAAAGCGCTGCTTGCTGGTGAAAACAGATTCTCAGTTGTTTGAGACAGCAGGGGTGGACGTAGGAATACTTGACCGTCAGTATAGGGGGCTGCGGGACACTTGTTCCCAGGTAACCCTATGCCATCCAGATATTATTCCTAGGGAGTTTATAATCCCAAATGAGAGCATGAAGGTAGCAGGGATTGAGGGGCAGGTAATCTCTCTGCCAGTAGCAGAGGTACCTGTCAACTTTCAAGGCTGGAGGGGAGTTTGGCGGCTAGCGATTTCATCTACTCTGCCAGCAGCCGTGCTCGTGGGAAATGACCTGGCTGAACATGTGAAAAGGGTGCTAGTGATTACACGCTCACAAGCCACCACAGGGACAGTTCAGGGGGGTAATGATGAGCCAGAGACGGAAGCAGAGGGGAGTTCAGAAGCTGTGGTGGAAACCTTAACCACAGACAGCAGATTTGGACAGGAGCAAAAGGCAGACGCCACTCTCCAAAAGTGTTTTGAACAGGTGACTGACGCCCAGCTAACACCTGAAACCCCAGTGAGATTTCTGGAGAAAAAGGGGATTTTATATAGAGAGACCCTGAGGAATATCTCAAAAGGGGGAGATGGGATCAGAAGTCAGCTGGTGGTACCTGAAAAGTATCGCCCCATGATCTTACAAAGGGGGCACTCTGACATGTTTGCTGCACACTTAGGGGTGAACAAAACACAGCAGAGAATCACACAGAATTTCTACTGGCCTGACATAGGGAAGCAGATCAGGGAGTTCTGTAAACAATGTGATGTGTGTCAAAGGCAGGGGAATAACCGCGACAGGACCAAAGCAAAGTTGTGCCCTTTGCCTGTGATTGACACTCCGTTCAAATGCATAGGGGTGGATATTGTGGGACCTTTGCCCAAGGCCACAAAGAGGGGGAACAGGTTCATTCTAACAATTGTGGACCATGCCACAAGGTATCCTGAAGCCATACCCTTGACTAACATTGAAACTAACACAGTGGCCGATGCTTTGGTGGGGTATATGTCCAGGATGGGATTTGCCTCAGAGATAATCACAGATTTGGGCGCATCGTTCACATCAAAGCTCATGAAACGCTTATGGCAGATCTGTGGAATTAAGCACAAGGAAACTACTGCTTATCATCCTGAGAGTAATGGGTTAACTGAGAAGTTCAATGGGACTCTAATGCGCATGATTAGGGCTTACTTGGCAGAGAATCCAAACAATTGGGACCAGAAGCTGCAATCCCTTTTGTTTGCTTATCGATCAGTGCCACAAGCCAGTACCGGGTTCAGTCCATTTGAACTTTTATTCGGGAGAAGGGTGAAAGGGCCTCTTGATTTGATCAAACAAAATTGGGAGCAGATCACCCAGGATGACCCACAAGACGTTGTGACTTACATAGACACCTTGATGAATGACCTAAGGAGAAATCTAGAGCTGGCAGCAGAAAACCTGCAAGCTCAGAAGGTCAGACAGAAAACATGGTATGACCACAAAGCTAGAGAGAGGCACTTTGACCCAGGGGAGGAAGTGCTTTGGCTTAGGCCCTGCAGAGAGAATAAACTGCAGCTCAAATGGGCAGGACCATATAGGGTCATTTCCAAGATGTCAGACCTGAACTACCTAATAGAGCAGGAGGAGAACCAAGCAAGGAGGGTGGTTCACGTGAATGCCCTAAAACCCTACTACAGAGGGGAACAGAGGGTTTTATTCGCGATAAAAGCAGCTGAGAGTGAGGAAGCTGAATTACCCTTCTGGGAGGGTAGAGGGGAAGTAAAATACAACCCAGAGGAGGTAAAGATCAGTCCTGCACTCACCCAAGACCAGCAGCAAGAACTAAAAATGCTGCTTAGTAAATATCAACAGGTGTTTTCCAACAAGCCGGGGATAGTGAAGGGAGTGATGCATCGGATCCACACAGGGGATGCACCCCCGCAGGCAGTATCCCCATACCGAGTAACGGGACCCTATAGGGACAAGGTGCGGAAGGAGCTGGACGAGATGCTGAGGGAGAACATAATCGTCCCCTCTTCTAGTCCTTGGTCCTCTCCGATAGTCCTTGTGGACAAGCCTGATGGGAGCGTTAGGTTTTGTGTTGATTACAGGAAATTAAACCGTGTAACCACTCCTGATGCCTACCCAATGCCCAGGCTAGACAACCTGATTGAAACCATAGGGGGTTGTCGGTTCATCTCATCATTGGACCTGGTAAAGGGATATTGGCAATTAAGAATTGATCCCAGGGATCAAGAAAAGACTGCCTTTTGCAGCCCTTTTGGTCTCTATGAGTTTCGAGTCCTGAGCTTTGGTCTCAGAAATGCACCAGCCACATTCCAAAGGCTGATGGACCAGACCTTGGCAGGGCTCAGTGACTTTACAGTGGCCTACATTGACGACATAGGGATCTTCAGTAATACCTGGGAAGATCACCTGATACACCTGGAGTTAGTGCTGCAGAGGTTAAGTGCAGCAGGGCTAACAGTAAAGGCCAGCAAGTGTCAGCTGGGTAGCCCAGAAATAAAATACTTGGGTCACATGGTAGGGGGAGGAATGATAAAACCCCTGGAGGCCAAAATAGAAGCTGTTCGTGATTGGCCTAGACCCAACACCAAGAAAAAAGTCAAATCATTTCTTGGGTTGGTGGGCTACTACAGAAAGTTCATCCCGAGGTTTAGCGAGAGTGCGGCTCCGCTGACCGATCTGACGAGGAAGAAGGCTGATGACCGCATCCCGTGGACCAGCGACTGTGAAGCGGCGTTCCAGAGGTTGAAGGAGGCGTTAATCAACTATCCTGTCCTGCGTGCTCCAGACTTCGACCGGGAGTTCATCATCTACACCGATGCGTCTAACAGCGGGGTAGGAGCAGTTCTGTGCCAGGAGGATGAGAATGGTGACCAGCATCCGGTGTCCTACCTGAGTAGGAAACTTCAAAAAGGTGAGAGACATTTGGCAACCGTGGAGAAGGAGTGTTTGGCCATAGTCTACGCGATCCAGAAGGCCAAGCCTTACATCTGGGGAAGACATTTTATTCTGTGTACTGACCATTCACCATTGCAATGGTTAAAGACAATGAAAACCCACAATAGCAAACTTATGAGGTGGGCTTTAAACCTACAGGACTATGACTTTGAAGTGAAGGTGGTCAGAGGGTCAGTGAACTGTGTTGCTGACGCCTTATCAAGAAGACCTGAAGAATGAAGACGGCGAAAGAACATGGACTATGTGTATATAATAATGACAAAAAGTAAAATGTACCTGTTTTTTGAATTGGTTTGTATGAATAAAGGTAAATTGATGTAATGTATATGGTAAATGTTTAAATGCCTAAATGGTAAATGTTTAACTTAAAGTATGAGTAAGTATAATATGGTATGTATAAATGTTTTTGTGTATTTTATTCAGGTTGTTTTTTGGTGAAAAGCACGTTAGCTTTCCCCCTACAAAACAACTTATAAAGAGGGGAGGTGTTACATAACAGCACTGATGTTACCTGTCTGTCATGGGTTGGAGGGAAAGTTCCATCCTATGGGGAGTGGAAGGCGGGACATCAGGAGGAGGGGCTGTACTGTATAAATATGTGATGCCTGTGTGGTGTGAGAGAGATGCTGAGAGATGCTGAGAGACACTGGGATGTGACGAAGCAGCAGCTGGGAAGAAGAAGCTGTTGTGGGAGTCTGTGTGTCAGACAGGGTACTTCTGTGTGTCAGAGTACCAACCTGATAGGTTCAGGTGTCTGTTGGTTAGCCAGAACTGATAGGTTCAGGGTCTGTGCTTCCAGTTAAGGGTTCTGTGTGAACCAAACTGTATGCGTGTATGAGTGAGAATAAGCCACGTTACTTTATCCTATTCACCTGATTATTTTATTATCCCTGTGTGTGTATTTAAATAAACCTAATTCTTTTATTGTTTAAAAATCCATCCCTGGTCTGTGTGACTCCTTATAGGGAATGGTTGGTGGCAGCTTAGTGTAACTGTGTGACATATCCCAGTAGGTCTGGGTTTGTCACAGGGGCTTCTTAAATCTCCAGGCTTTGATCTAGCAACTGTATTAGGGATGAGACTATGTAGACATATTAAAGCACTTGATGAGGGAACTAGCTGCTCCTTAATGTAGACCTTTACAGAGGCACTTAGTCAGCTGCTGATGGCAAAGAAGAAAGCTTGGAAGAGATAGTTCTTGGAGGACTTCAGGGCCAGGTGGCTGGGGAATTCTGCCGTCTGTAGTACAAATGAGCAACTTTTCAGGCTCTGGGGAGAATTACCCTAAGGAAAACAAGCAGGCGAGGATGATAGAAATCGCCAGCTCTAATTGTACAGGCTGCAAGCGACTAGCTTCAGTATATCTGACGACATGAGCTAATAAATTATTGGGTAATTTTTATGCATGTGCTTGAAAGACTGGGCAAAATCCTCCTGTGTAGCTATGTGGGCGTAATTTGATATTACATCTGAGGTAGCTACGAAAGCAGCAAGGCAGGAGTTCTATCTACAGAGAACCTCGGCCAGTGCATGGTGTCATGGTGGCAATGGGAATCATGTGATTCCCTGTTGGTAGGCTTATCACCTGGCACATTCGTACAGGTGTAACTTCGCACTATGCCTGCATGAACAGGATTTTGCCTACTGTCTGACTTCGTGAAGATATCCTATGCTTTGGAAACAGTTCAGTTATCCCAATGCAAAGCATGGTAATCTGAACACTGCCCTGAATTCACTGCCTCTGTTTTTGAGGGAAACACTTCATATCCCCTTGTAAAAGGGAGGACATTCTCTTTCTTAATGGAGCTCAGACCAATTTGAGCACACTTATCAGTGACTTTAGGGAGGATTGGGTCCACTCCCTCTTTTCAGACCATGCTGTTAGGATTCTTGACTGGCAGATATCTGGGAATCCCCAGGACACAGACAGAATGTGTCAGCAGGACTGGTCAAATCAAGAATCTCCTTCACTACCTTTTTTCATTGCCTGCTGTGCCGTTCCCTCCTAGACACATATTTTTGATCTCAGTGTCTGTCAATCTTTGCCAAGAGCCCCATGCAGAAAATCCTGCTCTTCTTACTGAGAATCAACCTCTCTCTCGGAGTGTCACCTCTTTTCCATTTGCAGTAAAAGAAGAGCCGAGAGAGTGATGATAAAGCTAGTTTGTGATCTGAGGTTCTGCAGCCTCATATAAGATTTTCTTGTATAATCAAACTGAGTGCTTTAAGTATTTTATCTTACATTTCTTTGGCTGTAGAAATTTGCCTCTCCAGCTGCAATGGAATGCAACCTCCAGGCAACAGCCATTTGTAAACATGTACATAACATTCACAACTTTATATGTCAAACTTGTAATTTTTTACAGGTTGAAATTTTTATAAATGCCATTTTATATATTATTCCTACTGTCTGAGTGCCTAGATTTGTCCTGTTACAAATACATTCTGGAATAACTATGATGGTTATTAATAATAAAATTCTACTTGCTTGCTTAACTGAAGAGCCCTTCCTTTAATTTTTTAACTTCAGAATCTTCCAACAATCCTGCGTTGCCTAGGAGTCCAGGAGACTTAATAAGGAAGCCTCTTGTCTGCCTGCTTTTATCATCTGTAGAGCCTAGAGCAGGGAATTATAGTTCTAAGCATCAGGTGGCGCCATCATCTACTCCTTTCTCTCTATTAATATGAAGGGAGTGAATGGCAGGTTGTCATGAGTTCAGCTGAAGAAGATCTGGAATCAGAGGGGTTAATTACAGCTGATGAAAATGCTGGGCAATTAGTATCACAGACAGCTGAATCACCGCCAGAGTCTCCTCCCTCACTAGTCAGATAAGCTTTCGCAGAGACTCACAACACGGAGGTCTGAGGCTCGCACGAATGCTTCTCACAGGAACATCAGGCCACCCAGCCCTGAGTTTTAACAGGATGGAATGTTTCTAGGAATTAGATGATTATTGATGCTATATAATTTGTACCCAGAGGCTTGGAAGCTCGTGGAAGCAACAAGTCAGTTCTCCTGCTTGTGTCCACCCTCCTGCTTATCTTGAACCTTGCTCTCTTGCCCCTTGGCTTTTGGACTCTGACTATGGTTTTGTGTTTTGGCTTTGACAATTTGGCATCTGTTTTGTATCTCCTTGAACTTCTGACCTTGGACTGGCTTATTGGACTTTTGCCTGCTGAATCCCCTAGGAATGTGGGACAATGTAGTTCGGCAAAGATGGCATCAGTCTACTTTGCATTCATTCAGCCTACAGGTGACTTAAGAGTAAACACCAAAAGCATAGCCAAACTAATCAGCTTTCTCACCCGTGAGGTTGCCATCACATGAGTGACATGAGTGAGCAAGACTCTTTTTCAAGATGCTGTCAAGTTGTTTCTGGACACTAATGAACAAATCACCTCCAGATGGTCCTGTCTTTAACAACCCTGAAAATATCTTCCAAACTAAAGGTCGTAACTTGCATTATTGAGTCAATCCATATCATATTAGGTCCTCCTTTTTTCTTATCACCTTCCACTATTCTAGCATATATTTTTTTTTCAGTGGGTTGTATTGGTCTAAACTACACTATAGCTTCAGTTTAGTCATTTTAACTTCCAGTGAGAGTTCAGACTTAATTTCATTTAGTAATTAAATCAGAACTCTCGCTCATGGTTCCTGATATGGATAGAACTCTCGTCCAACACAACATTTTAAATGAATCTTTTGTTTTTCTTGTCATTTTTCCTAACGACGCAGCGTTCAACTCCACACATGGTTATCAGGAATACTGTAGTATGGATCTTTGGCCTGGGTTTTCAGCCAGATATCCTTATGCTTCAAGAGCTTTTCTAGATCCTTAACAGCTGCCCTTCCAAGTCTGTCTTCTTTGGACTGTTGACTAAGCCATGGCACTGAAAATCATGGTCAATTTCAATTTATTTGTTGTTGTCAGCATTAATGTCACTCTTCTATACAGTAGTCATAATTTTAATTTTCTTAATGTTTCATTGTAACCTTGCTTTTGCACTTCTTTAACATTGATCAGTAGCCATTCAAAGCAATTGCTGGTTTGTGCCAGTAATATGGTGTCATATGAATACTTTGAATTGATTCACCCTCCCCATCAATTTTCATTCCTTCTTCATCTAAATCTAATCTAGCATTATGTTTTGTAATGAACAAATAAGGACACCCCCATGTGATACCTTTGCCAGCTGGAAACCATCCTGTTTCTCCATATTCTGTCCGAATATTTCTTGTCCGGAGTAGAAGTTCTGCATCAGGACAATCATTTTTATTTTTATTTTTTAGAATGGTCTATAGCTTTTCACAGTCAACATTGAGAAATGTGATAGACATCATATCTAATGCCTCTTCATTTCCTGAGTTGAGCTTGAACATCTGGCATTTGTCACTCCATATATAGTAAAATTCTTGGTTGAAAAATCCTGAGCATCTGTTTGCTTGCACGAGAATTTCATTTGATGGTCCTGTGATTGCTCCATTTCATTGCTTCCTTTCTTTGGGTTTACAATTTATATTAAATAGTTCCAATTTACGGGCAATTGTTTTCTATATTGTTAGCAGTATTCTTCTTTGGGTTAGGATTTTGAAATATACAGTCTCTGTAACTTGAAACAGCTCTATTGGATCTCATCTACTCCTGATGTGTTATTTAGTCCAGGTGCTCTGACAGCAGCTTTCATTTTACCTTCTAAAATTACAGACTCTTCGTTGAAAGATTTTTCTGTGAGGGAATCTGTCATCCTTGCTTTTTTCTGTGTAGTTCATCTTATCTTTCCTTATCATGATCAGATAATATATTCCCTTGTTGATCTTTCAGCATCTCTAACTAGGTCTCCTTTTGATTTCTTGATCTTCTCCCCCCCCACACACTTTTTCTTGTTCCCTTTAAATTGATAATAGTACTCATTGACTCTACATGCCAGTCACTGAAAAGTGGCATTTAGGATTCTTTTGACCCTATTTCCGTCATCCTTTATTTTTCCTTCTTGTCTGTCATTAACAATTTTAAGAGTTTCATCGGCAATCCATCAAGGCCTTTCTTTTCTTTTGCCTACAAGAATAGCCTTCTTGCATTCTTCCTGGGTAATATCTCTGGTTTCATTCCACTGCCCTTTGGTTGCTAGGCAAATTGGGTTTGGTAGTGCAAATCTATTCTTCACATAGTAATTAGCTACAAATGTTATTTGACTTGTATTTTAGCATGAAGAGTATTGTTCTTCAGCTCTGATGTTTCATATTAACAATCCATTCCTGATCTTGTTTCAGCAGAGGGAATAACACTTCTCCATATTTTGCTACTGATTTAAAGCAAAGCAAAAGCAAAGCATGCTGCTTATACGCCGCCCCATAGCACTTCAAGCACTCTCTGGTCAGTTTACAAGTTAATTATGCAAGCTACACATTGCCCCCTCCCCCTGCGAGCTGGGTCCTCATTTTACCACCCTCAGAAGGATAGAAGGCTGAGTGAACCTTTAGCCGGCTACCTGGGATTGAACCCTGGATCGTGAGCACAGTTTTGACTGCAGGACAGCAGTTTAACCACTGTGCCACAAGGCTCTTCTTTACATAGCTTACATTATTTCTGTGTTGGCCTGCTGGTGACATCTATGTGTACAGTCAACTGTTTAGTTGCCTGAAGCATGCATGTGCAACAAACAAATTTTCGGATTCATGGAATGAATGCTTTTGGACTTGGACATAGAATGAATGCTTTTGGACTCTTCCACTGTTTTCCATTGTATTCTGATTTAACAAAAGAAACAAAATAAAGCCACAGGCCAGATACAGTAGACGCCCCATCTTTTCTTCCTCTTTCTCCTCCTTTCCATTCTTCCCTTTTCTCTTTGTACGAGAGAATCGTACAATGAAGCAGCTATCGCAATTAACCTGGTGTGATACAAGCAGGCAAGACCTATTCTGTTAGAGACCTGTATTTCCTCACAGCTTGCCTACTTTGTTCAAAGCGAAAGAAAAGAGGCGAATTCTTTTTTCTTTCTTTTTTTTAAAGCACTTCACCTTTTAGTCACTCTGTCACTGCCAGTGGTTCGATTCTGGCAGAGCTAATTCGGTGCTGTGAGGGACAGGTGGCTGAGCGACAAAGGAAGGCTTTCGTAATTGCTTGGCGCATCCACTGTGTGCGAGCACCGGTTGGCATATTGGATTTAACGTCCTCCTAAGGGTTGGCTTGTCTTTGCTTAATGCCTGTAGTTCAGATTCTCAGTACCAAGATTAAGAAGCGTGGATTTCACACAGGACAAGAGGTGCGATCCATATACCATTCCCTGGCACCTAGTTTTATAGTATGCCCAAGTCAGACCGCCATGCCAGTTGAATTAAGGAAGGGAATCAAGCACCAGCATCACAGGTCACAGGTGTCACGTTCCTGAGGGTTTCAACAGGCAAAAGTCCAATAAGCCAGTCCAGTATCAGAAGGTGCAAAGCAGATACCAAAATGCCAAAGCCAAAACACAAACCGCAGTCAGAAGTCAGAGTCCAAAGCCAAGGGAACAGAAAACAAGGTCCAAGATAAGCATGAGCGTGGATGCGAGCCAGTGTGTTAATTTGTTGCTTCCACAAGCTTCCAAGCCTCTGGGTTCAGATTTTAGAGCAGCAGCAGTAATCTTAAACACTTCATCCTGCTAAAACTCAGGGCTGATCAACCTGATGTTCCTATGGGAAGCATTCATGCAAGCCTCGGACATTCGTGTCATGAGTCCTTGCCAAAGCTTATCCCTCACTCTGGCTACTGTGGGAGGAGAATCTGGTGGTGATTCAGCTGTCTGCGATTCTGATTGCCCAGCATTTTCCTCAGCTGTAATTAACCCCTCAGATTCCAGACGTTCTTTGGATGAACTCATGACAATGGGCCTCCTTGCTGCACCTAGTCTGGCAACAGAGTGCAAAGCCTGGAAAAATCTCTCCCTTGCCAATCCTTGGCTGCCCCACCTGTGTGGCATCACAAGGACTCCCCCCTCCCAACTCTCAGGCTTTGATTTTGGCATCTCAGAGCACAGGCAGCTGCTGACCTGGTAATTCTTAAGGGCTGTCAGGTGGAGATGAATGTGGTGGGTGGTGGTGTGAACTGACAGAGGTGGCCTCGGGTGTGTTAGCAAGGCCTTCTAGGCTTATTGTTCTGAGAAAAGTCAACAGTCCCTTCAGGACATCTGTTAGAATCAGGGGCTAGTTTTCTTATCTTGGCAGGGAGATCGTTTGAATGGAGGTCCTCTTTCTTGTTTTGGTGAGATTGCAAGGTGTGGTTCAGATTCACTGATCACAAAGAGTCAGTAAAACTTGCATAACTGTTGAGTGTTGACTTGCCAAGTTCACATTGATTCAGCCGCCATCCTCAAATCAGGACCACTGAAACCAGGCCACAGCGAATAGTTTCTGTGGGTCTATTTCAGACCATGTACTCTCAAAGTTTCTAGTCAGCTAGTTTTCCTGTTGAGAGATTCCTGTAACTCTGTGGGACGCACTGATTCCTCTAGCAGTTGACTCAACGTTTGAATTGTTTTAACTTATTTTTAATTTGGCTGTAGTTGTTCTTATGATAAACCATTTAGTTGTATTTTAATACTGTCAGTGTTGTGGTTTTCATTTTACCTCCAGTCCTCAATACTGGGGGGAAATACTGGAGAGAGAGAGATTGAGAGAGAGAGAGAGAGAGAGAGAGAGAGAAAGAGATCTAGTATCTCTCCCCCCCCTCAAGTATATTTATTTATTTATTTATTTATTTATTTATTCATTCATTCATTCATTCATTCATTCATTCATTCATTCATTCATTCATTTATTTATTTATTTATTTATTTATTTATTTATTTATTTATTTATTTATTTATTTATTTATTTATTTATTTATTTATTTATTTATTTATTTATTTATTTATTTATTTATTCATTCATTCATTCATTCATTCATTCATTCATTCATTCATTCATTCATTCATTTATTTATTTATTTATTTATTTATTTATTTATTTAACTTATATGCCGCCCACACTACCCGAAGGTCTCTGGGCGGCTTACAGCACGGTGAAAACATTTGAGAAAGGAGATATATATATCTCTCTCAAATGTTTTCACCATTTGAGAAAGGAAGGAAAATAAATCTGTGTGAAATATCTGCCAATACCATAGAAAAACCTATTAATGATGACAGGTGGTAAGGGAGCTTCTCACAGTCTATCGTCACCAAGAGGAGATGCTGAGACTGTACGAATCGCCAAGAAATGGCTTACTTGAAGGTCATTTGTGATGTTATAGGTCACAAAAATAGCACAGTGAGAAGAATAAGACACTACAGACTACAGACAAGCAAAATGTATGTTATTATAGATTCACTTTAATTTGGGGGTTTTGTCTTCTGCCTTTTTGTTTTAGTGTCTTGGTTGTCATTTATTATGAAATTTTGTTCTGTGTCATGGATGCTTTTATTGTAAGCCACCCAGAGTCACTATGATATTGGCACTGCCTGGCCACCAGATGGGCAGGGTAAAAACTGATTTGATTTGAAATGAATTGAAATGAATGAATGAATGAATGACATGTTAAGCAGACCATTACAGTGGAATCCCCTCCATCTTTCCTCCATGTTAACATGATTTGCGGGCCATAATTGCATGCGATCTTTTGGAAGTTTAGGTGACGGTGAGGCTCTTGGCTAATTTCAGTGGCCCTTCATTGTGCTCCACATATTGTGCATGGGTTTTTGGTCCGTGCTGAGTAGAGACATAGTCCTCTTCTGATGACATTTATTTGTAGTAGAATATACCAGACGGGCGGGATATAAATCAAATAAATAAATAAATAAATAAATAAATAAATAAATAAATAAATAAATAAATAAATAAATAAATAAATAAATAAATAAATAAATAAATAAATAAATAAATAAATAAATACATTTTGCTTTATTTCTTTGTTGTACTTTTTTTAAACCAACACTGCCTCTGAAAGCTCAGGGCCAGGCATATCATTTTGAAACGATCAATAACAAATATGTTGGGTGCTGGGGGGAAAATATATGTTCAGTTAAAAGATTTATTTTGCATCTTCTATCTAACAGCCATTCCTATACATATCTTTAATGGTCTCATGATGCATTGGTTAAACTGCAGTACTGCAGTCAAGACTCTGCTCATGACCTCCATTAGATTCTAATGGGCTTAGGTAGCTGGCTCAAGGGCGACTCAGCCTTCCTGACCTTCTGAGGTCAGTAAATTGAGTATCCAGCTCATGGAGGGGGGTGGTGGTGGAATGTGTAGCCTGCATAATGTACTCCTTCAGTTCAACAGCAATGGAAAAAGAACCTTTTAGGGGCAGCTGCTGTGTTCCCAGAAAGCTCTTAATGGGAAGGGATGTAATCTGTAAGGGTGAGAGCAAAAGTATTGTAATAGGAGATGTAATAGACATATTGCTTCTATTTGCATGTTGTGATATGCTAAGATTCTGGAAAAACGGGCTTACTCACAATGTATACAAATGCATTCTATCTGCTGCTACAGGTGGGTGAGTGTCTAATAAACAATGGCTCACCCATGATTTGCACATCTTGAGGCCTGCAACTGTCTTGTTGTGTTGGTTTAGCCCCTCTGCTTTCCACAGGGGGGAATCAGGGAAGGGTTTAAACAACAATCTTGTGCCCATGTACCTGGAGCATTCTGGGAACAGTAGTTCGAAAAGAGGAATATTCCCAAGCTCTTTTGCACCATTTAAATAAACACTCGGGGCATCTTTCATCCCCAAATGCCCTGAGGTACAATGTCAATAACATCTATGAAGCAGACGGCAGAGAACAAAGGAAAGAGAAAAGAGAGGTCAGCCACTCCATATCTATGAAGTCAAGGCTCAAAACTCCTGTTTGGTCTCCTAAAAACAGAGAGCGAGTGCCTGGTGAATGTCATTGGCCAGGGCATTGCATCGCAGAAGAGAGGCTTCTCCATTTGCACCTGCTGGTTTGAGGTCTCAGGTGAAGGAAACATGGTGCTGGGAGCTCTCTCTGTAATTTTATGGCGGACAGAAGAAGTGACCCATATAGGTCAGGCTTGTGAAAAAGCTCAGGATGTACAGGACTCATTGCAAAGCTCTGAAGTCCAGATTCTTTTCCCCATTCCCTCCATGCTAACTTTCCTTTTCCCTGTCCCATAAAATATTAAATGAAACTGTGTACCGTCTTTGTGAACTTGTGCAGAATCCAAGAAGGCAATGAACCAGATGAAGGTATGGGTCACCTCTCATTAATTGAGGAATGTCATAACGAACAGGCAGCTCTTTTCATTGACAGTTAGGATTTTCAGCCCAGATTTAAGATTTAAAACAGGTAGGAATAACTCCTGTTATGGTCCAATGAAAATTAATGCCTCTGGCAACAGACTGCTTGCTTGCTAGATACTGTATTTTTTCCGTGTATAAAACAACACCTTTCCTAAAATAATTAGAGGAAAAATGAGGGTTGTTTTATAGATGGAAGTAAGGAGGGGGGGAGGGATTGAAGCTCTTTGATCCCTGCTTTCCGCCTCCACTATTTGCAAAGAAAGTGGAGGGAGAAAGCAGCTTTTAACAAAGAAAGTGGAAGGGGAAAGCGATTCCTTCTTTTCCCCTCCACTTTCTTGCAAGGAAAGTGCTTTTCCCCTCCACTTTCCTTGCAAAAAGCTGTTTTCCCCCTCCACTTGTTGCATGGTGGGGGGGGGGGAAGCAGCTTTTTGCAAAGAAAGAAATTTTGGGTTATAAAAGTGGGGGGGGATGTTTCTTATACACGAGGGTGTCTTATACACAGAAAAATAAGGTAAGTTCTAGACAGGTTCATAACAAGACTGCCATCTCCCAAGATAGCCAGGCTGCAAGACATTTAGATTCTGTCAAGCAACTCTGTAACTAGCAATGCCTTTTAGCCATTACTCATCAGCAAGGTATTCACTGGGGCAATTTTGGATGAGCCACAAGCCTTATTCAGGTGTAAAGTGCTTTGCCTAACATTTAAAGTCCTCGAGTGCCTAACCCTGCCCTGCTCCATTGCTGTATTCCTCACCTAGAAAAGGAAGAATTTCAATTGACAGAGAAGGTTTTCCATGTGAGCAGGATCCCTGATTTTTTTTAAAGTCTTTGCTTGCACGAAGAGGCTGTGTGCATACAGGAACCTCACCTCTTCAGATGCATGGCAGATGGGGCAGAGCTTCCCTGCTCTTCTGTAGGAGGACGTGAGGTGAGTAACACTTGAATAGGCCTAAGAGGTGGCAGGCAGCAAGTGTAGCACTGAAAGTAATGGGTAAACCAGATGTAAGTCAATCTGGGCTCTCAGAGTCTGCTAACATATTGAGATGAGAACTCTGAAAGTTGGTAGCCAATCACTTGCAGTTACATCTGGTGGTGTGAGAGTTGATCAGAGAAGTGTGATATAAACCAATTCATTTGAAATTTAGTATTGGAGAAAAGGGTTTTAGATGCCATAGAGCACCAGATAGAGACAAATAAGTGGGTGCTGGAATCAAATTGTTCACTGGAAGGACAGATCCTGAAGCTGAGGCTCCAATACTTTGGCCATCTCATGAGAAAAGAAGACTCCCTAGAAAAGCCCCTGATGTTGGGAAAGTGTGAAGGCAAGAGGAGAAGGGAATGACAGAGGGCGAGATGGTTGGACAGTGTCACCAAAGCAACCAACATGAATATGACCCAACTCCGGGAGGCAATGGAAGACAGGAGGGCCTGGCGTGCTCTGGTCCATGGTCTCACGAAGAGTAGGACACGACTAAATGACTAAACAACAAAAAGAATCAAATCAAGCCTGAACACTCTGTAGAAACAAAAATGACTTACACTGGGACTCACATACTTTGGGCCTGTTACGAGAAGACAGAACTCACTAGAAAAGACAGTAAGGCCAGGAAGAGTTGAAGGCAGCAGGAAAAGAGGAGGACCGAATGTAAGAAATCAGTTAACTCGAAAAAGGAGGAACACAAGCTTGAGGTTGAATGAGCTGAGCTGGACTGCTAATGACGGAACTAGGTTCATTAGACGGAACCTATTGAAGGTCACTAAAGTATAGCATCATTGTCAGTTGGAAGTGACATGATAGCAGCTTGACAAACTGTGTGGATGTGTCTGGTTATAAAAGGAAGAAAATGATGCTCCAAAATGTGACGATATAAATCACCCTTTATGGTCACATTTACCTGGCTGGATGTCTCAGTGAGTTGGAGTGTGGATATTAATTGGGCAAGCTATATAGTCCTAGAGTGCCACCAGAAGAATGGGATAGTAATTTATACCTAGGCATGTCGTAAGTCAAAATTGATTTGACAGCACGTTGTTGCTGTTATTGTCATCATTGTTGTCATCCTCACAATTGTGCCTATGTAACTACAACCATTTGTTTTTCTTAGAAAAGTGAAGTTCTTGGGGCAAGATCTTTTTTTTTTGCTAGTTTATTTTTTTAAGGCCATCTATAATTCAACGTGTTTGACAATATTCCTTGCACTTTAGGTGGCCCACTGGCATTGTTAGCGTCAATCAAAACTGTTTGGACAAAGCTGTCTCGGCAATTAGAAGCAAGTGTGTTTCTATGACCACAGTCTCCAGCATGACAGCATGCCACAAGCTGTTAAAAAAATGGAATGGCCTTCTAACATCTCCTACACCGGAGTATTTTATTGAGAAGCAATTATTTCCCTGTTCTTCCAAATCAGCTGATCTACCTCAGCGTGTATTTTTAGGAACAGATGCTGAAGGGCAGGTTGGGGAGTGGACAGGAAAAGGTGGGTGAAATGGAACATGCTTTCTGTCCTGGATGAGGGTCTGAGACGGGGACCCCCAACCGTTCGAGTCTGTGTTAGAACTTTGCTTTGCGGCCATCTGGGATAGCAGTGAAGAGCGTGGCTGTAGTCACAGTAACTTTACTGGGGCATCTGAGGGCAAGGAACCTTTAACTGCACAACTCTGCACAGACGCAAAAGCAGCTGAAGTCTATTAATAAATTTTGCCAAAGTATTTTAGGACCAGTGGTTGTTGTAGGATTTTCGGGCTGTTTGGCCGTGTTCTGGAGGTTTTTCTTCTTAACGTTTCGCCAGCTTCTGTGGCCAGCATCTTCAGAGGACAGGAGTTAGAACTCTTGTCTGTGATCTATCCCACACACTACACCAGAACACAGACAGAGTTCTAACTCCTGTCCTCTGAAGATGCTTTGCCACAGAGACTGGCGAAACGTTAGGAAAAAAAACCTCCAGAACACAGCCAAACAGCCTGAAAAACCTACAGCAACCCATCAGATCCCAACCGTGAAAGTCTTTGAGAATATATTTTAGGACCTTTCCTTTCAGCTTTTAAAAATTTATTATTTTGTTACATTAACCACAAACTCCTAATTACAGCATATTTCAGCACAGACTTCCTGATTACAACATATTTAACTCATTCCCCCTAATATTACAGCTATCAAATTAAGAAACATGAGACACGTTCCTTAAACCTGCTTGACATCTGCCTTCCATCTTTCACATCGATGTCATTAATAATCCTACTCATTACTTGCCCCATTATTGTTCATATAATTCTGAAATCTTTGCCATGCTATCTGCTTCTTAAAGTTTCATAGCGTAAAAGTAATTTGGAAGTGACAAATCAGCTTGGTTTTATGGAAACCCAGGAAAAAGTTGTGTTTTGCTCCACAAAAATTCCCCAGGCCCTTGTCTCAGAAATGCTGGGAATTGTAGTCCAAACAAAGTAACTTTTCCAAGTTCAGGTTTGTATTGCAATGTGGACCTAGTAGCTTGCATCCCAGTCTCCAGGCTGATCTAGAAGTGTTTAAAATCCACAGCAAATGAGGAGCTAAAAGTAAATTACATGATAGACCATCCACTCTTACTCCATCATGCTGCCTTACCCCTATTATACAGGTATCTCAACAAGAAGGGCTCTGAGTCCTAGTCTGTCTGCAACATCACACTGAGTAGGCATTCCACTGTTAATTACTGTTTGTTTCCATATAAGGAAAGAGAGGTAATGATCCTGCATGTATCCATGCGACCGGGAAGGAAATAAATAGCATTGGGGTTATTCTCTTTCTGCTGATGCTGTTGGGTCGTGCATGCACTTGCAAATATCTACCTTCTGTGAGCTGCCAGGTTTCAAAAGCAAATTAAGGATAGCTTCTGAATGGAATTGGCCTCTTCCGTTTTCATTTCTTTTATCAAATGTCTCTGTGCAAATAAAAGCAAAATCAAAATTCGCTTCCATATCAGCAGAAAATTTGCATGGCAAGAGATGAGCGGCTTCTGAGCTGTTTTTCTTTAGACTATGAAAAAGTTTCACCAGCATTTCCATATCAAAGAGATGATCAGAGCATCTGTTTTAGGAGACTGGAGGAACATATCCAGTCATTTTGCATCTGTTTGCTTATTTAAAGTGTGTATGAAACCTGTCCAAAGACTTGTGTGTTTCCAGAAATCTGCTGGAGGGGAAAAATCAGATGTCAAGTTATCTGTCTTCTTTGGAGAGAAGACACAGGAGTCTAGAGTTGCCTTCAGACTTTTATCTAATGCCTTTTGTCTGCTCTGCTTAAAGTTTGAGCATTACTGTTTCATCTCCCAAAAGGACACTGCCAGATTTCAAGATATAATGGAAGGAATACGTATCCTTTGCTTTGGGATACATGGAATTCAGGGTGGAATATCGGATTACAGAAGACTCTTGGTGAAAATAATTGGACAGGCTGACTGTAGGAATTCTGCCTAGCTTTATTGTGGTTTTATTTTCTCTCTGTCTTTTGAATGTCATCCAGACCCCCAAAATCAACTGCATGTCTAGAATCCTGTTGTGTTATTACATTCCATAAGGGCAATCAAGCAGACAACATGAGCTGTTTTCTTGGCAGCTGTGTACTCATGCTGTGTATATTCCTCTGATTGTACAATTGAGTAGACAATTGGTTATATGACTGGGTTAAAACGGACAATCTGTAAAACACAAAAATCATTTCGCAAATGCATTTATGTGTGTAAAAATTCACTTGAAATGTAGACTTCTGGGCATTATAGTTTAATGGACATAGTCTTTGTCATAGGCTTCTATTTCCCCTACTCAGTGCTATAGTTCTGATTTTCTATAAGAAATCAGTTTAAGTCTGTGGTGTGCATGAGTGCTTAGAATAAACACCTATATAACAAACATAGAATTCTAGATTTTTTTTTTGTTCCTGATGTTGAATTGTGTAAAATGGATCTTAATGTTAGTAAGATCAACTTACTAGAATTCAGTGGTTTTCTTTTAATGCAATAATGGCCCAAATCCTGTTGCTTGGAGTAGTAAATTATACTAGAGTAGGCCCACTGAATAGTAGAATTTTGAGAGTCATCTCTTCTATGCGTTCCATTGATTCAAATGGGTCTACTATAGCTATGACTTACTATGCTAAAGTAAATTTCAATTATAGAGGCCCATTTGAATCAAGAGAGCACAGAGGAGTTGACTCACTGAGTCCCCATTAGGTCCCCATTAGTAGACTCAATAGGTCTACTCTGGTGCCATTCGCTACACTAAACAACAAGCTTTTGTTCATTGTAATAAATATATTTCTTCTTCCTACTTAGCATCACTATAGTATAATCTCCACACCCGCAGTGCCAGCGTGCTGATGCAAATGTGTTACCCTTTGAGGCTGTTCTTGCAGGACATGCAAAAAAAAGAAGAAGAAAAGCTTTACTCAGTTAGCAATTTATGCTCTTCTTCACTTGCTGTAAGTTGTTACCTCTGACAATAAACTGCAAGATCAAATTTCAGGTTTAAATGCAAGGGTTAAACCAGTAACCTCTCATATAACAGTAGGAAAGGGGCATCATGACTCCTTTCTCTCTCTCTAGTGTCAGCAAATATAATCCCTGGATATATTTACAGTAGATTAGACGGATGTGATGGGGGCTATTTTTCTGTTGTGTCTAGTTATATCTGTGCACCCTGTGTCTAGCAGACCAAGGTGTCCTCATTAATGATTGTTCCAAATTTAGCTATTGCTGGGAGCATGAGCCCTGAGTATAATCAAAGACCTGGTCTCCATAGCAATGACACAGAGCATCTGGAGCGGTAGGCCTTGCCAAACGTTCTAATAAGATGTGAGGTGTAGAGAATACACAGCAGCACGAGGTGTATTAATGCAGGCTTCCAATCTGTGACTGGACTAAATTGGTTTGTATATCTTATTTTCCCTTGCAAGTACAATTAAATGCAAAACAAATATCAGAATTGCAGGGTGTGTTTTTTTTTTCATGCCATGTTTGTAGTGAAAACAGACTTCTTGACACTTTGCGTAACTAATCTTTCCCCTCCTTCTTTTTCTCATTTTAATGCCTTTCTGCAGCTGTACCGGCATTCATACACAGCTTTTTATGTCCTCAGAAGGCTGCCTAATGGGTAAGTGACCTAATGCAGTATCTTCATTTTAAGCAGAGGTATTTACATGTATAGAGTGTAAAAGGGGAGGCAAAATGGTATGTATTCAACAGCCCTATGCAATGCAACCATGCATTCCTTTACTGTAATGATTGAGTTTGGTGTCAAAGTTGACAGGTCTGTAATGGAATTACCGTAATGGACTTCCCTTGAAAAGAGTACATACTAAGTTTAACTCTAACAGTCTAACCCTGTAAATTGGCAGCGAAGCCCTTTTTCTGTACCAGTTCTTGCATTGATGCCAGTTAATCGATGTTCCCACCATAATCAAGAGAGTTTAGGTTTGAGAACATATGAACCCACTGCTCCTTTAAGGTAAAGGTAAAGGTTCCCCTTGACAATTTTTGTCCAGTCGTGTTCGACTCTAGGGGGTGTTTCCAAGCCATAGAGACAGCGCTTTGTCCGAAGACAATCTTCCGTGGTCACATGGCCAGTGCGACTTAGACACAGAACGCTATTACCTTCCCACTGAGGTGGTCCCTTTTTATCTACTCGTATTTGCATGCTTTTGAACCGCTAGGTTGGCGGGAGCTGGAACAAGTGACTGGCGCTCACTCCGTCACGTGGATTTGATCTTACAACTGCTTGGTCTTCTGACCCTGCAGCACAGGCTTCTGCGGTTTAGCCCACAGTGCCACCACGTCCCCTTTAAAGGAAAGCATTATCTAGTCTGGCACCCTCTTTTCCATAGGGACCAACCTGATGACTTAAAAAAGTCTCCAAATAGCAAGGAGAGAGAAAGCTTACTCCCTCTGTTGCCATAGATTGAATTGAGCTTTATCTCACACCGTTGGTTCATCTGTCCTGATGCATGCCTTCTCCGTACATATGATCCACTGTTTTTGACAGTGCAGCAGCAAGAATCCATCACATTAGTCTTCGTTGTTGCCCCATTCTGGGTTTAGCACCTTAACTAGTCTGGATTCTGACTTGCTTGCTCACATTACACGGCAATACGATTTGCAGAGAAGGGCAGCTAAAGTTTTTTTTTTTTTTTAACAAAACCTGTCTGAAACATATGTCCATACTGAGATCATCATCATCTTAGAGCTGGAAGGGACTCTGTGGATCAAGTTCAGCTCTTGTCAAGGACGCGCAGTGGGGAACTGAACTCCCAACCTCTGATTCCACAGCCAGAGACCTAACCTACTGAGTTATCCAGCATGTATCTTGGGAAATCTTTTGTAATGGTAGGGAAGGCCTCTTATCTCCATATTTGAAGGTGGTTGGAATTCTTTTGTCTAGCATTTTGCCATTGCTAGTTTAAAGCTGGCTCTTTTTAGGAGCCCAGGAAACTACTTTCTACCATCCATTTGCCTGTCTGAGTGTTGGGGTTCTGATTGGCCATGATTCTTAGGCACCCTATGGTTCACCAGATATTGCTGAATTTCAGCTCTCATCTCCTGCAGACAGCATGGCCTAAGAGACTGAAGGGCCTCTGTAGACTTACCGGTTGCCCACTCTGATTCTAGAGTCTCCTTCCCATTTTTCTGCCTTTCAAGTGTAGATACCAAGTACTGATGTGGGATATCCTGACTATGTTCTTTTTCAACAGTGATGGTTGCTGGGCCAGTTGGAGACACTGAACTTTAAAAAAAAAAGTTGAGCAAAATTAGGGAATATTCAATGGTTCTCTGTTTCATCTCCATTTTAAAGCAAGATTGCCTCGTCTAAGAGGCTAATCAGAACACTACTGGCCACCCTGAACTTTGTCTTACTTGATTTTGGAATGGTTTGTACTTGGAAGATAGATGGACGCTGGTGATCTTCAGCAAGGGCTAGGGAAGAATTCTGCATGAAGCCCCAGGGAGCCACTGCTAATCAGAACTGTAAGTGCTGGTTGGAATGCATCAGTATTGAGGCAGCTTCCCCTCTCTTATTTTATTTATTTATTATTTATTTATTTATTTTATTTATATCCCGCCTATCTAGTCGATTGACCACTCTAGGCGGCTCACAACAAAGGGAACAGCAATAATAAAAAACATTTTACAAAGAGGGAAACTTTCAACAATTGGATAAAACACTAGGAGAGAGAAGGAGAGAGGATTCAGGAATTAACTGGGGGGGGGGGGAAGGCCTGCCGAAACATCAATGTTTTTAGTTGCTTTGTGAAAATACCCAGCGAGGGGGCCGCGCGAATATCAGGGGGAAGGTTATTCCAGAGGCGAGGAGCCACCGCCGAGAAGGCCCGATTTCTTGTCTTTTCTTTCCAGGCCTCCCTCGGCGTTAGGCTCCTCAGCCTCACCTCCTGGCTCGCGCGAGTGACACGTGTAGATGCCTTGGATTAAGTGTTTTACAGCTTTTCAGATTTTGTGGTGCAGTTCAAAACCTGCATCAAAATGATCTGGATATTTTGGGATTAAATAGGTACACAAGTGCATATTTTAAGATGGAATGCATGCAAAAAGACAGAAATGGGTCTGAGCGAATATATGAATGAAGTTATGTGAATTAACATGCAGTATGGCTTGCCTTATTTAGTAAACTTCATTTAATTGGGCTAAATGATTAAAAATGTGTTCCTGTAGGCCATTTAGCATTTGAGAGATGTTGCTACAGAATATTTTTCACACAGCTTAGAGCCTCTACACCTTTCAGTGGTTGTGCTTGGAATTTGCAAACGGCATCAATAGCTTAGCAACCTGAGAGGTTTCCAGGTATTTTGAGTGGAACCTTAAGGTTCCAGCGGGCCAGCATTTTCTGGGAGAGCACTTTTTATTATTCTTGTTTTGTGCAGAGATGACCTATTAATGTCCCTGTTTTCAGCAGCAGATGTTCAAATTAGAGGCTTATTAGCAGAGGCGAAAACAAAGACCCTGGGCGCCTGGGTCGGCCTCCTTCTTCCACTCCCCTGCTGTTTTGTTCCTCCTGCTGGGATGGAAAGTCATGATTACACTCGGGTGCCATCTAGTGGGCTCTTCTCATTTCTCTGGGCAGCTGGTCTCCCAAAATGATTCATGCAAGCAGATAGTGTAATCTCTCTCTCTTTCCCCCCCCCCAGTTGTGCCACAGTGTCCTTTTGAGTTACACACAATCTGGGGGGCGGGGTGGGGGGCAAGTAGAAGGCTTATGCAGCCCCAAAGTTTGCAAACTTATGTTTCCATTGGATCATCATCGTCTTCATCATAAAGCTGCAGAGCTGGAAGGGACCCTATAGATCATCAAGTCCAGCCCCTCTTAAGGAGGCACAGTGGGGAATCGAACTCCCAGCATCTACCTCTGAAGCCAAATACCTAATCCACTGAGCTGTCCAGCAGTTTTGGTGATATTCGTTTGGATGAAACTTTTCTCAATCACCACTAGCTTTATTCTGCCATAGTTGTCATTGGATGCCTTTGCTATCATTACAGAGTGTTAATACAGAAAGTGGGATGTATCCTCTTGTTCACCTTCGGTTTCCATCCTTCCTTTGGTAAACATCGTGAAGGCTAGAGAACAAAATGCAAATAAAAGACTCCCAAGAAGACAACCTGCTATAACCAAACTCCTTTCAATGCATGCTTTTTGTCTGGAGTGGCTCTTATATTCCATTTTAGTCAGCATGCTTATAAGCTTGAAGTTAAAAGCTTGAAGTTTATAATTTGAGGGTTTGAAGGACTTAAGGGTGAGGTCGGGTCAGAACTGTTTGCCTTGTTTCTTAGTTACAAGGTGAGCAATGGTCAAGTCTTCCTAAAATAGTCATCAGCGGATGAGACACAACCAAAGAAAAGACTCTTGTTAGGTGACTGTATTTGAATAACAACAATATCCTTTAGCAGATGAGTGGACTGACATACAGCTTTTGTCTGTGTTGGTGTCACAGGAAATGGAGCTGAAACTCTTGATGAATTTTGTTCAGCTGCTTCACATTGGAATTTGGAGTTCTAGAATTTGACAGTCTGAGGAAGAGAACCGTTCCCCCAGGGATTTTGAATACTATTGTTTCTGAAGTCACATATTTATTCTTTTGTATACAGACTATCCTCTTTGACTTACGGGGAAGAGCCTGCAGTGACAGTAACCCAGTTCTGATGATATGGATAGGTTGATCAAAGTACAGTAGTGCATTTTAAAGGGCAAACAGATTCTGTGTTCCAGACTGACTCCTTACTCTTGGCAAAGTATGGCATGGCCGCACTGCGATCGTGTTGCCCACAATCTCTCATTATGGGTCACCAACAGGTCTTTGGGGCTGGGAACCCAAAAGAAACTAATTACAGCTTGGAAAATTTCCCTTTTTGGAGATGAACTCCCAGAAAACCCACAGCCAAGTGCAGTCAGTGGACTGTTTTCATCAATATCAGGCTGAAGGGATTCTGGGAAATGTAGTCCAAAAAAGTAACTTTTCCAAACTAGGAAGCCAAGTGATCCACAAGTCAGTACTGTATAATTATTCTGTTGAACTGTTTGACATCACTTTGACACACTTTGCTTTCATCATTTGAATACTTACTTATTTTATTCATTCATTCATTCATTCATTCGATTTATACCCCACCCCCCTAGACAGTGTCTACTTGGCTTCTTGTCTTACATTGAGGTAGACAAGAGATGGTTCTGACAGCTAGGTGAAAAGATCACTTAAGGAGATAATGAGGGAAATAGGATACAGTCTCGCCTTATGGAAAAAGAAAATCCTGCCTTTTTGTAAGGAGTCCATCCAGAGAGTTTACCTGTATTACCGTGATCAGCATATCTATGACATCAGAACTGGGTTACTCTGTCTGTTCCGAAACAACTCTGCTCATCTTCCGGCATTTCATATGTCATTAGGGGTCAGCAACGCCCTGTAACATTCTATGTTAGACAATGCAGTCTAGTTTATGCACAGGTATATATGTAGTCCAAATCTGACATCAGGTGACAGCGTTAAAAAAACAAACTGGGGAATGTTATAACAAGGGGCAGAACCTTCCACCATTTTAAATATCACTCAGAGGAAAAATCACTTTGTGCTGTTGGGATCTGTTACAGGTTTCATCTTACTGTGGAAAACTAGGCAGCATCATGTCTTATGTGCCTATGGGCCCATGCACCAGTCTGTTATGAAACAAGAAAACACTGTGACAGAACTCCTTTGTGATCCCAACCTGCGAGTGAGCAACAACTTTATTTTAGTGCATTTTTATCAGAATTGAACCAAATGCACAAATGTCTTCATATTCAAGATGGAAAGAACATGAGATCTGAAAAATTCTTGTACGGGGAAATGCAAAACTGACAGATAATCCCATTGCTACCCTGTATGATCCTACATTTATTTATTTATTTTGATGGGCCAAAAATTCTTGTTTGGAAGATGGATTCCAACTTCTGGAAGACTTTTCTACCTGTGCAACCATGCCATGACTGACTTACGGCCATTAACACAGTCTTTATCGTGATGGTGCAGAACAGGGGGGAGATATTTTGGCATAGTGCGCCTTTCTTAGCCTATCACAAAAAAAATCTTCAAACCCTCCCACTTTGTGTTGAGTTCCTCTGGAAGACTTAGCAGCAATTGCATTTTCCTGGTGATATGATGGAAGAGCCCTTTCTCCTGTGGATTCAGTTGATAGAAGCATGACCCATATTTTGTGGACATTTACTCCGTTGTTAAGCTCCACTGAATTCAAATAAAAATACGTAGGAATGCAACCTTTCTTTTCTTTTCTTTTTTTTTGAAAGGCCCATTTTCCTCTACCCCAATCCTGAGGTACATTCTAGCATCATGAAATAGTTTTGCTGTCTACTTGGAGAATATGTAGAAAGAATATCTATATCTCTTCTTGTTTGCTCCAAGCCCATTAGAAAAATGTCCTAAAGTAAAGATCTTGAGACTCAGTTGATATGTTTGGAATCAGATGGGAGGAATCTCTCAATAAGTACTACCACCAGCTTAGTATGTCAGTGGCCTCCAAACACAGGAGGGTGGCTACAGTATAGTTAGGAATATCCCAGGCCAGGCTGTAGTCACATACACACACCAGCAGAAAATATAAAGTGTTTGAAGGCTGTGACAAAAAAATTTGTGTGGAATATTAGTATGGCAAGGACATGGGAAGTCTGTGATTAGCTGAAGTAATTTAAGCTGGGAGAGAATGTTCTATACTCTGGCCTGCTTAATGAATTGTAGGATCTAAATGAGGCTAAGAATTTTTCCCCCTTACATAGCCACAACTGTGCATCTTATATCAAAGTTAACATTAAGCAGAGAACAGAACATTATGTAAAGGATCTTTCCCCTTAATTACCAAAGAATGTATTAGAAATGTGTGCGCTGTTCTCAAAAGTGTGTAATTACTTGATCAACTATTCTAGCAAGCCTTTCTCTTTCCCATGCATTCTGTTCCTTTTCCTGCATTTTCTGTTTGGGTCTTCTTGTTTATACTTTTGTCTCCTGGGAAGGATTCCTCGTTCAGTCATCTCCTTCTTTCTCTCATGTGCAAATATCGTTGCAAACAAATCATGTACGTAACTAGCTTCCTCCATTTCTTTTTTCTTCCTCCTGCTTTTTCTCTTGTTTAACACACCTGTTGTATGTTGTTGGGTTTTTGCCAGAGAACCTTGTTGTATTTCTGAAACATTATGTGTTCTTTGACCCCTAAGCAGCCTCCCACCATGTACATTATTTTCTTTCTGTAGAGGACTTTGTATCCCCTGCCTGTATCTGAGCATTACGCTGCAGCGTCTAATAGGCCTAAAAGAAGGTGAAGAAGAGCACGTTAGAACAGAGCAAAGCCCTCTCTAGTCCATAAGTGAAATCAGAATCCAACAGTCTTTCCACTGGCTTGCATTCTCTGACATTCAGAGGCACACTGCTCCTGCCTGAGTCATGACTAGTAGCCATTGGCAGCCCCATCCCTTCTGAGTTTGCCCTTGTTGTTGTTACATGCCATCAAGTCAAAACCAGCTTATACCAAAAAAAGAAGACTGATGGTAGCTCTTTTCAAAAATTTGAAAGGCTGTCATATAGAGGAGGGGCAAGATCTGTTCTTGGTCATCCCAGAGTGCAGGACACGCAACAATGGACTCAAGCTAAAGGAAGGCAGATTTTGGTTGAATATCAGGAAAAAAACTTCCTAACTGTTAGAGCAGTACGACAGTGGAACCAGTTACCTTGGGAGTTGGTGAGCGCTCCAACACTGGAGGCATTCAAGAAAGATAATCACCTGGCAGATATGCTTTGATTGTATTCCTGCACTGAGCAGAAGGTTGGACTTGATGGCCTTGTAGGCCCCCTTCGAACTTCACTTTTCTATGATTCTAAGTAAGCTTGGCATTTGAAGAGTGGATTTGCCAGTTCCTTTCCTCCAGTGGGTTTCCATGGCCGAGCGAGGAATTGAACCCAGGCCTCCGGAGTCCTGGCCTGTCACTCTGTCCATTACACCACAAATCTCTCAGGCTCAGTGCACATCACTGCATCTCTTGATAGCACATTCCACAGTTTTAAATATGGGCCGTGTGTACAAGTTGTTTCTTTTTATCTGTCCTGAATCTCTCAGCATTCCTTTTCAGTGGATAACTGTGGGTTCAGTCTTCCTCCTTGGTATTCATCATCATCATCTTAGAACTGCAGAACTGGAAAGGACCTTATGGGTCATCAAGTCCAGGCCCTATCAAGGAGGCACAGCGGGGAAAATGAATTCCCATCTTCTGACTCTGCAGCCATATGCCTAAATCCCTGAGATATCCATCAGTTATATAGCTGGCGGTGTGGAGGCAAGACTGGTAATCTGTTTAGGTACCCCAGTTGGTGGGAAGTAGAAGACTTTATAGTATCACTGCCTTTTTCTGACCTGCTGATACAAAACCTCTATGACAGATCTTCATGCAGTTCCTTTCTCTCACCATTGCTGGAGAGAGGTGGCAAATAAGCTGGCTTCTTAGCCAACTTATTTCAGCTTTCCATCTCAAGTCTCAAAATCCTGACGATCTTGCTTCACAGTCCAGAAATCCATAGTGAATACCTTACCTTCTAGAGAAGGTCACTGTATTTTTAAATCCTAGCAACATTTATATCCCACCCTTCCTGGAAGCTGATCAGGTTGGTAGATGTGCATACTCCCCTACCACCCTTTTATCTTCACAACAATCCTCTGACGATGATTAAATGAAAAGTAAGTAAGTGACCCCACGGCTGCTCAGATTCCCAGAAGAAGCACTTTAAAAGGGTTTCTTCAGCCACCTCCCTGCTTTGCTTCATTCTCCCTCTGAACTATTTGAGAAAAGTCACCTTTGCCAAGTTCTTACAAGAATCTCATTCAAATACAGTGATATGTTCCACTGCTTTCTAAGTAGGCTGGTCAAAAAAGAGAGATCATGGGGGGGGGGGAGAAAAAATGTGTAGTACAACAAGAGAACAGAAGATGAAGTCTCGCTTTGAATGGCATCTGCATATACTAATTCATATGGACATCTAGAAGTAATTGCTATTACTGTATTTAAAAAGAAATGCAATGCATCTCCCAATAATATGGAAGTCTGTGACCAGGGGACCCATATATACTCTCAATCTAGTGTCCAAATGCTAACATTTGTTAGGTGGCTTCAAAGACTTATTATAATTCTTTTATTTTCAGTCTGGACTTCGACCCAAGTGTTCCTCAAACAGAGGATGCCTTAAAAGAAAGAAGTGTCTGGATTAGAAGACAGTGCCATGTAAAATAGGATACGTTGGTCACATTAGCAGCTGTCAGCCTTTCTGGCCACTATTAACATGTAAAATAATAATAACAATATACAGGGATCTGGCAATCAAAACATCTCGCTTGTAGATGAAACACACTGGAGTGGTCCCCATAGTCATCGGGGCTTTGGAAACAATACCACAGAATTTCACACAGTATTATAAGCAGTTGCAGATTTCAGCAATAACACTGTCAGAGCTTTTAAAAAATTGTCAGTATTAAGAACAGCATACACACTGTGCCGGTATTTAACAGATGCTTAGGTTTTTGGTTAAAACTTGTATCTGTTATATAATACCAGTCTATGTTTTTATAATGTTGATTCACTGTGCCTGGTATTTTTTAGTCATCATCGTCATCATCATCATCATCATCATCATCTCAGAACTACAGATCTGGAAGGGACCTACCTAAGAAAAGAAAGCGTGTTGTCAGTGTTTATATCAAGCAAGTCAGTATTGTGCTTCCTTTTCTTCTTTGTTAATATTTATTGCAAAACTGAAGAGGAAAAATAAATACACCCTTAGTAGATCTCTGTTGATAGACTTGCAAAGCCAGAGGGCAGCAACTCTTATGGCTGAAAATTATCTCAGGAGCTCATACTCTTACTACTTTGACAGAAGTCATTATACCCAAAGTATGTTTGACAGAGAAGTGGCAAATGGAATGCAAATTAATTCATTGAATCTTCGCTGAGTTGGTTCCATAATGAGAATAGTAAATGAGGTTGGGCACAAGAGAAACCAGTGAGGTCGTTGGAAACTCTTGTTTGGGTTCCATGAGACAGTGGAATTGGAGGATCATGTCCCACATCTTTGTATACCTGCCAAAGCCCTGCAAATGAGACCACAAAGGAGGGCTCACAGACGGAGTGAAGACGTTCTGTTCTCTGCTAAATTGAACTCTTGGAAAAGACACCATGCTTAATACCAGTGTTAGGACTGAGAGACAAGACAGAAGAATGAACAACAACTGGTTGTGACAGAAAGTACATCGCAATTTCTGAAAAGTGGTTTATGCAGTCAGGAGCCAGAGGTTGTTTATGTTAGGGGTCCTAAGGTGATTTTTTTAAAAGTGTTTATTTACTCAACAGACTCTCTATACTTCACCTTCACTCCTTTTCATTGACAGATGAAGTGGAAGATGCTTTTGCATGGTTACTGATTTATTTTATTTTATTTTTTTAGGCATGGACAGTATTTTTGCAAGATGAGGGCCACACGCTGGATACTACTACTTCTCCAAACATGAGAGAAATTCCAGCCAGTGTTCGAACCAGAATTCTTTGTTTCTCTGGATTTGGCTAGGCGATGTCCTTTCTTTCTTTAATCACTGTGCCATCATAACTCCAAGATGGACTGGCTGGAGGGGTTTAATGCATTAGGATTGCATTAGGAACCTCCATGTGTTGCCAGAAGCCCTTTCTGCCAGCTGGCCTCAGAGATCTAGGGGCAGAGCTGCTCTGCTGTTTAAAAAAATGCAATGGATGAGCAAAAACATGGAGTAGAGAAGGGAAAGAATCCAAAGCTGTCCACTCTACTACATGGGCACTAACATTAGGCCTTGCTAAGGGTAATGCATGCAATTTCCAGCATTCTAGCACAGAATGGGAAGTGTATGGATGACTCACAAGGGTAAGGATTCAGCATGTCAGGTAAGCTGGTCCTAAGCCATTTTGATCAGTTAACATGATGCTATGACATGGTATATGGGACGTGGTGGCGCTGCGGGCTAAACTGCAGAAGCCTTTGTACTGCAGGGTCAGAAGACCAGTAGTCATAAGATTGAATCCATGCAACGGAGTGAGCGCCTGTCACTTGTCCCAGCTCCCGCCAACCTAGCGGTTCGAAAGCATGCAAATGTGAGTTGATAAATAGGTACCACCTTGGTGGGAAGGTAACAGCATTCCATGTCTAGTCGCATTGGCCACGTGACCACAGAAACTGTCTTTGGACAAAATGCTGGCTCTATGGCTTGGAAACGGGGATGAGCACCGCCCCCTAGAGTCGAACATGACTGGACAAAAATTGTCAAGGGGAACCTTTACCTTTATGACATGGTATCAGTCGTATACAGCTGTTTCAGATCCATCTCTAAGCTTTGCCATTAGAGATGATGGCCCATTTCTTGAGAAGTAGATTAGAACAAATTACAGTTTTTTCAAAAGTTGTAGACTCTTGTGTTCTCTTCAACATCTGATTGATCCTTCCAGTATGGAAATCTGGGTATCTCTTCCTGTAACTTGAGGCCATTATTACACATCCTGCATTCTGGAATGATTGAGAGCATCTCTTGCCCCTCCTCTGGGTGACTCCCTTTCAAGTATTTGAAAAATGCTATTACATCTCTTCTTCTTTTCTCAAAGTTCAGTCTTTCCTCCTAGGGCTTGGTTTCCAGTCACCTGATCATCCTTGTTGCCCTCCTCTGTTGCAGTTCAGGGGAGGGCAGCTAGAATAAGCCCCTTTAATCAATGGAATTTATGGAGGAGTTGGTTCACCATAGTTCAGTAGACCTGCTCTAGTTTTGATGTACTAGGCTAAGCAACAGAATTTCAGCCACTGTATTTCCCTGGTACTATTTGCAGGATCAGTGTAGGATTCAGAACCAAACTAGAAATGCATCACTAATTTGTGTCACCCATAAAGATCAGAAGCTAACCAGGAGGCAGATCAATAGCTAACATTATTTTTCATCTTTAAAAATAGATTACAGGCTGTGATAAAGAGAAAAGGGGAAAAACACTATTTGCTTTGTAATAGTGGCAGAACTTCTGTGCGGTAGGAACAAAGGTATGGCGCAGATGGCATTCATTCATCCATGTTATGTTACCACCTTATCAGTTATCAAAGACAGCTTATGCTGCAGGTTCTTCTTGTAATAGAATCTCACCCTTCTGAAAGATGATGCAGTAAGTGGAACTGACAGGATCTGTCTATTTCATGCTCTCAACGATGGCTTACAATTGTGGTGGTGGCTCCTTCATTGCCCAGAGCCTCAGTCACGGGTGGAAGGTCTTACATAAAGCATGCAGTCTTTCATCTGGAAAGTGGATGGGCTACTGTGGCCTTTTTAGTTGTCAGGAGACCTTCCTCAAACAGGTACAGGCTGCTTGTCTATTCAGAAAAGAGGTGCACTGCCCTTTCCATGATTCTTTCCCTCTACTCTAAACACAATGACTTGGCCAAGCCAACATGTCAAGCTGTAGCATGGAAATCCGGTGGCAGATGGGATGTTTTGATCCTAAACTGCATGCCTTTCAAGAACGACTGAGCAAATTGTGGGGTGTCTCCCATGATGCAAGAGGAAACAGAAGGGTACCTTATAGATTGTTTTAAAGAAAATATACATGACTCCTGTATTTTTGCATATCTAGCTTGATGCTGACAGAAACTTAGAAATATGAGATTGTGCAATACCAAGAGCATGATATGAACTCATATAGGAGCCATAACTTTCTTTCATGTGTACTAAGAAACTTTTCTGAAACAGCCAGTCCATCACAAATACTTTCTATCAACCAGTTGTCACCAAACCGATTATGGATATGACTACACAGCAAGGGAAATGTTCTCTCATTGTGAAGTTGCAATGAGGGATTCGGTTCTCTTATTTATTTTATTTATTTATTTTATTTATATCCCGCCTATCTGGTCAACTAAGGACCACTCTAGGTGGCTGGATATAAGTGACCAGACAATTTTTTTCAGGAAGAGCTTTAGCACTGCAGTTCTATTTGAGATGTCTGTAGGTGACGTGGTTCAAAGGACCTGTCTTAAAAAGGCTTTCCCTTTGGCCATTTACTCATCTTACAAGGAGAAGCTCCTTAAACTGCCTAGATAGACAGGTAATTAGGTATACAGACAGAAAGGAACTCTGCTCATCCCATAGGAGCCATAAAAGAAAACGGAGAGAGAAAGGTGAGTGCTGGTGCTGCTTGTGTGCACATGTGCACAAAGGTGCATGTGCACTTACCTTGTCCTCCCTTGTGAGGCAAGAGGTGGAAGGTGCTTTGCCAAGGCAAACCTAGAACTCAACACCTCAGTTTCTGTGCTTCCGTACATACAAAAACATTGCAAACTGCCTTCCGTTGAGTCAGCCCACTGGCCCATCTAGCCCAGTGTTGTCAGCCTGACAGTTTCCAGCAGGATTCTTTCCTAGTCCTGCCTGGAAATCCCTGGGATTTCCTAGTCATTTTGAATCTGAGTAGTACCCATCCTCAGTCTTCCTGAAGTTACGGAAGAAAGGATAGATAGTTCTCAAGCAAGACTCAAATGGGGTCCAAAGAAAACAGAACATGGAGCCGTGCGCCTGAAAGTGCCCAGTGTATGCCATTTTTAAATGCTTGGACTTTGCAATGGGAGAGTATTGGATTCTATTTACCTACCCAAAATACACTTTTGCATTTGCCATGGAAACATAAACAACCCCAAAACCCTTCTTCTCCCTCAATACTCGTTGCTGCATTGCAAGTTGCTTTTGAAACAGAAGCTAAGAAGGAAAAGGTTTGAGCGTTTGGGATGGTCGTGAAAAGGGACAATGTTACCTGCAGACCAGTGGCAATTTATTTAAAAAGCTCAAATCAGCTTTTTGCTGTGATGCAATTTAATAGAGAGTGCTCCGGGACAAATGTTTACTTTCTCCCATGTTATCTATTTACAGGGAACCGCAAAATCTGTACCCTCCTGAAGTTAGCAACTCAAAGCTTCAGTATGCAGGATGGGGACCCAAAGGCCAACAGCTGGTAAGGAAACGTGTTGCCTGAGCACATGGCCACAAATGTGCTAAATCTTTCATGTAAAAAAATTTTCAATTTGGTTATGAGGTTAGAAAAAAAAGGAGGATGAAAAAGAAACGTATAGGATAAAAAGTCCTAGAATAAGAGCCAGGTGCAGTGAGGTCACTTTTAGCTTATACACAAAAGTGGCTTAACATTCTCTTTTTCTGGGGATGCCCTAGGATTGTACAGCCATACAGGCTGCCTTTTCCTCCAGGAGGCACAGCTGGGGAATTGAACTTCCAGCCTCTGATTCTGCAGCCAGATACCTAAAGCACTGAGCTGTCCAGGCACTCTAAAGAGTAATATAAACAGCTAAAAAGTAAGCACACATAAGAAAAGTTATTTTCAATTGCATGAAGGACTTTGGCCCCACATCCAAGCAAGACATAAAAATAATGCGCTTTCCCTGATGTTTCTCCCCTAGGAACTAGTATTTCGAGGTTTACAGCTTCTGGAATAGGTCCAGTAATACTAGCCATCATATCATGATTTCAGACCATTTTGCTTTGCACCAAATTCATATTTTTATATTTTTATCTATCTGTGTTTACTACAAGGTGCTCCTCCAGTAAACCAAGCTGTTTCCCTGCTTCTGTTAGCTGACAGTAGCATAAAATGTGGATGTCTTTTTGTTTTTTCTTGTGCAGAAGAAAGTTACCAGGGTGGCAAGAAAGATAATGCGAGTTGCTAGGAGGCTGATAATTTGAGGATGCTCTGTGGTCGTGGCAGTACAATATATTGAGTTTGTCACAGGCTTTGTTGATGTCCTTGTGTTCTCCATGATCTTTTGATAACCCAGTCCTGCATAATGCAATTGCGCACACAATAAAGCACTGGTGCCATAGCCAGAAACTACCTCCCAGAACTCCTGGAGGAAACAGAAGGGAGAAAATGATTTCCTAATAGGATTATAGGGTTCATTTGGCTGGTTGGTATTCACTTTCTATAAGCGAGATGAAGCATTTAATAGTCTACCGATGAGACAGCATGACCGATGAATATGCATTCAGCAGGAAGAGAAATTGTATACCAGGTAGCATGTCTTCCTCCAGACAACAATTCAGAAGGAGACAAACGGACAAAACTGCATGGTGCAATGGGCACCGTCAGAAGCGTGCTCTCCCACTATGGAGATATGGCAATTAAACTGGTATTACATGACTATCACTGTGTGCTGTAGATAAACTCTCAGGTCTAAGCCAGTTGCTGGTCACAGCTGCAGTCAACCCATTCAACCAGGGAGACTTGGTCAGTCCTTAATTGTATATTTCCCACTGATTTAGCGGTGCTGCTCTAGTTGGGACTAGCGCTGGATTTAGATGATTTTCCACTTTGAAGGTTAGGAGACAGTGACGTGATGTGGCTTGGAAACAGGCAGTTCATCAATACACGTGTTTCACTTTCCAATTTGATCTATATAGGTTGTTTCAGATGAACTTTACCGTGCACTTATCTAAGCAGAGGTAAGAAAGGTCTAGTTTTCAGACAACAAGCACCCAGAACTCTTGACCACGCAGGCCATGGGATTCTAGAAATTATATTCCCTAAAACTAATGCCTTCGACCTCTGTGTCTGAGTCACTTTGATGAATTTTTTCAGCATTGGCCCACCATTCATGGAAACTATGTGTGTTGCAGGACATCCAGGGCAGAACCTCCCAATGGGGGTCTGGCCAGGTCTTCCAGACACAGCAGCACACCCAGTGCTTATGAGCAGCTGCATATGGGAGAGACGTTTAGCAATGACAGACAGGATGACAGTGTTTTTACAATGTTGCTGGTCGGCCCCTGGTAACACTTGGATTTCAGGGCACCCTGGAACGCAGTGAAGTGAAATAAGAATCTGAGATTAAATTTGCTTCCTAGTTTGTATGATTATTCTGCTTAACACTGCATTGTCTAGCTCAGAAGTTACTTTGGAGGCAAGATGGGAGGGTAATAACTCTCACAACACCTCTGCTGCCATCATGGCTAACTGTAGTTCAGAAAAGCATATTTTTCCAAGCTCTGCCCAACAAAGTTGCCTTTTAGCACCATTTCCTTTCAATTTTTACGTAAATGACTTCATTTCTGGAATGGCTTTCCCTTCTCCCCCCCCCCCCCAGAAGTCAGAAGTGGCAAGCTCTGCCCTGGATTGATAGACACAAAAAAGATGGGTGTCCTTTTTTTTTTAAACTGGATTATTTTAAATCTGTTTGAGTTGTTTTAGATTGATTGTTGACTATGTACTTATTTATACTGGTATCACCTGCTTTATGGGCACAGTTGACTATTCAGTGAGATAAATGCACATAGAGTTGTGTTGTAATTACATAAATAAAAACCAGGAGAGCTGGTGACAGCTGAGATTCATCCTTGTTTCTTTATTATGACACCTCCAGACCTATAAAAGCAGGATTCAAGAATTTACTGCCTGTTGCATTAGTGTTTGTTCTTGTTGAATGAACAAGTAGAGGGGAAGAGCAAGGGATTTTCAATAGACTTGGCCTATGTTAGAACTTCCATTCTGAAGGAAATCAACCCTGAGTGCTCACTGGAAGGACAGATCCTGAAGCTGAGGCTCCAATATTGCCTATCTCATGAGAAGAGAAGACTCCCTGGAAAAGCCCCTGATGTTGGGAAAGTGTGAAGGCAAGAGGAGAAGGGGACGACAGAGGAAGAGATTGTTGGATGGTGTCATCGAAGCAACCAACATGGATTTGACCCAACTCCGGGAGGCAGTGGAAGTGAGAGCTGGACCATAAAGAAGGCCAACCGCCGAAGAATTGATGCTTTTGAATTGTAGTGCTGGAGGAGGCTCTTGAGAATCTCCTGGACTGCAAGGAGAACAAACCTATCCATTTTGAAGGAAATCAACCCTGAGTGCTCGCTGGAAGGACAGATTCTAAAGCTGAGGCTCCAGTACTTTGGCCATCTCATGAGAAGAGAAGACTCCCTGGAAAAGACGCTGATGTTGGGAAAGCGTGAAGGCAAGAGGAGAAGGGGACGACAGAGGACAAGATGGTTGGACAGTGTCATCAAAGCTACCAACATGAATTTGACCCAAATCTGGGAGGCAGTGGAAGACAGGAGGGCCTGGCGTGCTCTGGTCCATGGGGTCATGAAGAGTCGGACATGACTAAACGACTAAACAACAACAACAACAAAAATACAAATAGCTATCTACACACTTTCCAGTGAATATATATCAGCCAGGAGTACAACCTGACACCCCAGTGTTCCTCCTGTACTGGTTTGTATATTGTATCTGTCTGAGCATTGGTAAAAGGCTAAGGACAGCAGTGGCCCAAACTTCCCTGAGGAGGGAGGAGAGGTTGGACCTCACAGAGTCCATGCAGCTTCTCCTGCCTCTGTTTCTTCTTCATCCCTCATCTTTGCCATTTCTTGCTACCTCCATCAAAACCTATTTTTCCTCTGCTTCTTCCTTTGTGGACATCAGCACCTCATGAACTTGTGACATTCTAGACGTGTCTCCATGGGTCCATCAACATGCAAAGGATGTGGCTGCCATTGAGTGGTTGGAAGTCCCACATCTCTTATCTGGAAAAACTGGTGGCAACTGTAGTTTGCCTCCTTATATTTTGGGTTACATTTTGCTGATTTCAGCTCGAGACTGTGGATCAGTTTGGTTCGCCACGTTGCTCTCAACTGCGACGAAGGGCCTTTTGTGAGTATCACGGTAGCTCTTTGGTTGCTGCTTTTCATCCGGCTGCCCTTTTGATGGGCACATAAACATAAACCGGGCAGGTGTGTTTGCTTTCCAGCAGGGCTTCACAAAGCCTGCACCATTAATTTTTCATGGTGCTATTCTTGAGCATCTTTTTCATTTGTACCAATGTCGAAGATTAGGGTGCCATCTGCCAGGTGTAATTACTGTAGGCTGGGTTAGGTGACTTGTAGAAGATGAACAGAAAGCCATAGAATTGGTGTATCGTGAATCATTATATGCATCTTGCCCAAAGGAAACACTGAGAGGTTAACCTGTAAAGTGATAAGCAGCAAGGTATACAAATATGGCTATCTGCAAATTAAAGAATTGGGAACTTTTGCAACATTTATCATCCACACTGGACATGTGATTGTAATACAACACAGGATAGCTTCACTCCTTCTCCAGCCTAGCTGCAATTCTCAGTTTCTTTTGTTGTTTTAGATTGTATTTTGTAACACAAGGCTGTGGCTTGTGGCTTTCTTGAGGCTTTTTCGAAGGCACAAGGAAATGATTATTCTACTTGTTTTTGAATCATGAGAAATGAAATCATGGTCACTGATTACATTTGAAAAGTAATTTTCCAAACTCTGGACTAGACTAGCCTCCCTCCAAAAGGGGGGGGGGGACCTAGTATTTTGAATGCTGAAATAGTATGACTGAGAAGGATCTTGGAATTAGTGTGAATCAAAAGATGAATATGAGCTAACAGTGTGATATGGCTGCAAAAAAAGGCGAATGCTATGTTCGGAGATATTAACGGAAGTAGAGTCTCCAGATCCTGTGAGGTACTAGTTCCCTTCTGTTTGGCACTGGTTACTCATCTAGAAGAGTGTGTCCAGTTCTGGACATCACACTTGAAGAAGGAGGCCAAGAAATGAGCAAGTTCAGAGGACGGCAGATCAAGGGAAACCAAGCCCTACGAGGAAAGATTGGGCATGTTTAGTCCTGGGGAAAGAAGATTTAGGGGAGATAGAATAAGTACTTTTCAAATACTTGAAAGGTGATCATACAGAGGAGGGGCAGGATCTGCTCTTGATCATCCCAGAGTGCAAGATTTTATTATTATTATTATTATTATTATTATTATTATTATTATTATTATTATTATTATTATTATTATTATTATTATTATTATTATTATTATTATTATTATTATTATTATTATTATTATTATTGATGATGATGATGATGATGATGATGATGATGATGATGATGATGATGATGATGATGATGATAATAATAATAATAATAATAATAATAATAATAATAATAATAATAATAATAATAATAATAATAATAATATGCCCAACAAGGGACCCAAAACAGCTCACAACAATTAAAAACACAATAAGTTTAATATTAAAATTAAACAATATATCAATTAAAATAAAATTGAAAGATTAAAACATGGAAACATGAAAAAGATTAAAATCATCTGCTAAAATGGGGTTCAGGGATTCAGTTATAAGTCTGCCTGAAGAGATGGGTCTTTAGCTTTTTTTCAAACGGATAAAAGGGAAGGGGCCCTCCTGATCTCCCAAGGGAGAGGGTTCCACAGCCTGGGAGCTGCCACCGAGAAGGCCCTCTCCTGTGTGTCCCCATCAGCTGTGCTTGTGCTGGCAATGGGACCGAGAGGAGGGCCTTAATCGTGGAGAAGGCACATATAGGGAGATACAGTTCTTCAGGTGGCCTGGACCCAAGCTGTATAGGGCTTTATAGGTAGAAATGCCGTAATGGGCTCAAGCTACAGGAAGCCAGTATCAGGAAAAACTTCTTAACTGTTAGAGCAGTATGACAATGCAACCAATTACCTTTATATGTGGCAAATGTTCCCATGCTGGAGGCATTCAAGAGAAAATTGGACAGCTGTCTGTCAGATGTGGTTTGATTTAGATTCCTGCATTGAGCAAGGGGTTGGACTTGATGGCCTTATAGGCCACCTCCAATTCAATTATTCTATGATTCTGTGATTGATCTGGACCCAGAACCAATCCTTATCTGCTCTTGTCAACTCCACATCTTTCCACAGTTTAAAAACCTTGACTCAAATGTGTCAAACCATTTTGAACTGCAAGGATCCTAGGTCTTGATTATTTATGCTGACCACGAAGCCATATTCCTTTCCTATTCTCATGTCCTGTAATGTAATAAAATATTATCAATGAAGCAGCATGTATCATTTCACATGAAGAAAATCTAATTTACAGTGGGTGCCCTACATAAAATATTAGGTTACAGAATACAAGATAATCCATCATGCGGAACTTAAAAGTACAATTGAAGATTATATGAAAGGCCACATTAACTGATACATAACTTGGAGCAATATAACAAGGCTGTTATCTTTTGAAGTAACTGGTTCAGAAGCCCAGGCACAGAATTCTACCCCACCTCTGTTGTATTTGGAGTCATTAAAAGCCTCTTTTCAGATTAAATGTGCTGCAGTCATTTCTGTAAAATTGTCTAAATTATTGCAGCTGCCCACTTGCAAAAGCTCAAGTGATAATTCAGGAGAAAATGTGGGCTCTGAAGGCTGCTTTTGAAATCATAGATGTGCAGCAGAGTTTGTTTGCTGTGTTCAAATGGAGTGTGGCAAGGGATTATCACTGGGTAATAATATTTTTCAAATAGATGGAGAATGTCAGAATGGTGCACGCTTGGTCTGAAAAAAAAGGGGGGGTTCTGGTGTGAAACAAGGAATTTGTGGAGTATAGCTGGAGGTCAGGCCTTTCCATAAAATTGTTCCTGCTACATGCGTGCCTATTGTGTTTGGCAGCTCAAAATTGTCACAGGAGAAATTCAAAATTATATGTTCTTGTTTTGATGTATATACTGTCCCATAATGCTAAAACACCCTCTGGGGAGTTTACAATGTAGTCATGCAAATAACACTTTGTTGAACCTCCCCAGTGGACTCATTTTACTGACTTTAGAAGGAAGGAAAGCTAAGTCAACCTTGATCCAGCTTCCTGAACCCATGTGGATTGAATTCAGGTTGTGAGCAGAGGTTTCGCTGCAGTACTGCAGTTTAACCATGATGCCACAGGGCTCTTGTTAAAAATTATATGAGTTGCCCTTTAAAAAAAACAAAACCAAGCAACATATTTGCCTTGTTAATTTGTTAAAATTACAACAAAAGCACACATAAGAAGGAAGGATGTTAGAAAAAATGGAGGCATGAGCATACAGCTCCCTAGTCACCGATGCCTTAATACATGTGTGTTACATACAATCAATTCAATTCTGACTTGTGCTGGTCCCAATAAGGTTTGTGAGGCTACACCTTGGGTGGTTTTAGCAATTCAACTCTTGCATGAGTAGGGATTTTAACTCTCATCTTCTGAGTCCTAATCTGACCCTTTGTCCACTATCGTACTCTGCCCTTCAGACATATTGCAAAACTTAGGTATAGTTCAGTTATTCACGTACTTCTTCCATATCTATACATTTCCAAATTCCCTGGTATAGCCCACTAAAAAGAGGGCAGCAGACAATGGCCAATATCTTGTTCAGTATTTGCACACATGGAACTCCAACTTCAAAAGCTACCTTGGTGATCTGATGAAGCACTGGCAGAATGTCTGGTCACACACTCCTGATGACTCAACAGATTGCTACAGAAGCTTCTGCAGTGGGAGCAGAATACTCATGCACTGTCAAGTCAGTTGTGGCTTCTGGAGACCCTTTTGAGGGTTTTCCAAGTAGTGAATACTGAGAAGTGATTTACCATTCCCTTCTTCTGGGGGAGTGTTTGTGCAACTTGCCCCAAGGCCACACAGGTTGGCTCTTCTCCCTGGAGGCACAGCTGGGGAATCGAACTCCCAACTTCCGGCTTTTTTAGCCAGTTACCTAAACCACTCAGCTCTCCAGCCAACCAATCGCTGTGTGCCTTCAAATCAATTTTGACTTGTGACCACCTAAATACTAAACAAGATACCAGCCAATAGTTCTTTGAAGAGTTGAAAATGCTAGAGCAATGCAGATTTCTGGTTGTTTCTTGGGTGTGTGTGTGTGTGGGGGGGGAATACAACTCCCAGAATTTTCCAAGCAGCTTTTGGGGAATTCTAAGATTAAACTCCAAATCTGTGCACCTCTCAGAAATGGTTTAGAAGGCATTCTGTATGACTGGAAACAGGTCATCTCTTCCTCTGCCCACTCTTACCAAAAAAGCTTTGGGATACAGGGCACAAAGTTCCAACCGTGGAGATGGATGGATGGATGGATGGATGGATGGATGGATGGATGGATGGATGGATGGATGGATGGATGGATGGATGGATGGATGGGTGGATGGATGGATGGATGGATGGATGGATGGATGGATGGATGGATGGATGGATGGATGGATGGATGGATGGATGGATGGATGGATGGATGTCTTTCACACCACTTTCAGTTCTTAAGGGGAGGGTGGCCGAAAGACCTCTCTCCTTCATACCAGCCGGTTGAAGCTCGGCCAAGGGGAATGATGACAGTATCATTTATATGATATACTGCAGATGCAGGCCGATGCATCCCCTGGTTGTAATGCAGGCCTGTTGAGTCTGTGCCAATTAAAAATACAGGAAGGGTATTAGGTGTTTGCATTATCATCTGCATAGGGAACCGTCATCTAATAGAGATTTCCACTCCAGCCTTCCTCTTTTTTGGCCTGGGTGGGTGGAGGTATTCTGATCACATCTTGATGAGAACAAATTAATACAGTAGAACCACAGTATCTACGGGGGATGGATTCCAAGCTCCCCTACTAAAAAAATGTGAAAGTTTCAAATGCTATACATTGCACGGTCTCTGGCTCGCTCTAATGGCCAGTTCTGGTAAATACACCCTTGAAATGCATAAAAATAATTGTTTTTCAGGCTAGAGTTGGGTGGGTTATTAAGTATTTTCAGCCAGCGGATAAGCAAATCAACAGGTACTGGTCCCGCAGATAGAGGTCTTACTGAATATATAAAACTGGATGAGCTGATCTTCACTTTTCCTCCAAATTCAGTGATTGTACCTTTTAACGGCCAGCATTCCCATGACGCCCAGCATTTGGATGTCTGACTCCCTCCATCTTCAGCACATTTTTTTTTTGCATCCTTCGCCTTCTCGCACAGGATGGGCTATGCTTGCAATCCTATTGATGCTTTTTCCCTGCTCATAAAGAGACGGTTTGCCCTTCCATTGGGCTGCTTTCTGGGCCTCGTGTCTCCAGAACATCCTTGGAATTTGAGGGATGCGCACCATCATGTCTGTGTCAGCAGCACTGAGAGAAAACACTGGCTTCCCAACTTACCCATTTTCAGGAAGACAGTTGGTTTTTGATAAGAGGGGCTGTTCAGAGGCACAGTTTCCCCACGTCAGGGAAGTTGCATTGCAAAGTATTTCTTTTCCTCCCAAATTCCTAGAATAGAGCATTATCTAAATACTCCTGACAAGGAAGTGCAAGCTGCACCACCTTCTTCCAGTATATTCTGGTGTCTTTAATAAGAGAGACAACTGGTGCAGACATAACCTTGAAATACCCACATCAATATTGGCTCTAACCTGATTTTGCTGCTTTCCAGAAACCAAGCCAGACATGCGGATCTTCTTTTCAGAAAAGCACATGGCCATCATAGCAGGGGGACTGGACATGCTTTGTTGGTCTTTTTCATTCATCACACCATTTTAGTGGATGTGTGTTGTTATCAAGTGCCCGTGGTAACGCGTGTGTGAAAACGTGCACCTGTACATGTGAATTCAGCAAATGCATCAATGTCAGGGTCTTGGGCCAGAGACATCCTCCACATGCAGCAGTTGATGCACCCTGCTCAGTACCAGCGAGGTTGCAGAAATGTTGCTCCCATGTTCTGTGTTTGAGATGGGTTGCTGGAGAAGCAGTGTCTCTTCTTGACCACTGATTAGCTGAAAGAAATGAATGAACAAAGGGGGAAGGGGCTAGGAATACGAGGTTGCAGGAAGAAATAAGAAAAGCACCCAAGGGATGTGTTTGATGTACCTGACTTAAGATCCTGCAGGACAAACAGTGTTTATCGGCCCTGTTGCTTTCCTGAATTGAAACATATGGTCTTTCTGCATCCTTCAGTTGACTTTCAAAATCCTGTCGCCACAAATGTCACAGCTATGTCTACAGGGTGCATGGATCTTGAGTATCTCTGTGTCATTTGGTGGCACCGGAGAAAAAAATTGTGCCTGAATACGCCCATGGATGTCTCCCTGGGTGACCATCCCTGTACAAGGTAATGCAAGTCAAGAGGAACTGTCTGGGTCTGGGAATAGGAGAGGGATGATGCTTGGAAGCAGATCACAAAGAACAGACAAGCCTGGAGACTAAGTGAATATAATGCAACGGAGATCCTGTGTATGTTGAGTCCTTTGATAGAAGGACTTCCTCAAAGAAAGGGAAGGAGGATCCTCCATTGGTTAAGAGTAGGTATAGTCGGTCTGACAACTGTGTCTGTCTAGATGCCTTTGGCCTGTAACGTCTGTCAGTCCTAGCCAACATACAGCAATAGTTCCATCCCACAAACCAACATCTACAGCCTATCTCAAAAGTTAAAGTACAAAAAAAGCAACAGGACATCCTGGCCCCAGGTTGCTGCCTTGCTGCTTTCTGAAAACGATAGTCTTACTCCCCATTAAGCTCTATAGAGGACACCTTCTAAAACCTAAGACTCCCAGAAAGCACCATAGAGCCATCAAGGGCCCGTACTTCCAACTGGTTTTTGTACATTAACAACAGGGAGGCACAGGCCCCAGATTGCCATGGATTTTAATGATAGGCCCTGGTGCAGGTGAGCAAAGTGTAGGTGTCTGTGAGTTAAAGATCCCAGAATTCTATCTGGGGAATTCTTGGCAAATTCTGGGAACTGGAGTCGGGGGGGGGGGGGAGAATGAAAGCCTTGTGCCCATTCATCTGGAATACCTATTGCTTGCATACAGACAGGAGGACAAGCCCGTTTATACTGATTACAGTAGAAGATACATAGGTCATAAACCATAAAAACATTGGATGCAACTAGCGCATATGTCCAGAATGTGTGTGTGTGTGTTTGTGCAATGCATGTATGTGTGCATGTCTGTGTGCATGCATACAGCTGTGCTTTCAAACCCAACCCCTTTATAAGGGGGTTGTCTGTTCCCACTTGCAGAGGAAAGCGTTTCTCCCAGGGCTTCTTAAAAAGGTGTTGGATTCTACCTGTCAAAAGGCTTTGCCAGTTTCACATTTTGCTGCGGAAAGAGAGGAAATGAATCTGAGATGCTCATTTGCAGCCCTTTGAGAATTCAGCCTCTGCATGAAAAATAGATACTGTACTCTATATAAAATATTTTTGTTCTTTTTTAGCTTGACATAGGAAAACATAGGATGAGTGTTTAGTAATTACTGCTTAACCCTCCTTTTGGCCTCTGAAAATCTCATTTTCCTGTCTGCTGCAGATTAAGTTAAAGCAGCCATGAGTACCTCTGCATCCATTGCAGTTTTAATTCCCTTTTTTCCCCTTAAATCTAAAAATATCAGATTTTCAAAATATATTTAAATACAATAACAAGCAGGGATTGTAAGGCCAGCCGTAACTAAAATAAAAAGCAATTACATTAGTGTTCACCTTCGGCATATTTTTCACTGTGCTGTTTAGTCTGTTGCTGGGGGCTCCCGTGGTTAAATGCTCTTCCATATGAAGAAAAAAAAAATCAGAAAATTCTGTGTTATATTTCTTGTCTACCCAGCTTCCTTGCATGCCTGCTGTTATGTGCAGGGATGAGAGAGTATGATGGGGCATCCATGCCATGTGAGGTCCGAAGGCAGAGAGAGAGAACTAGTGCTGTAATGATGAACTGAAAGCACATTAGTGTTGGAGATACACAATCCAGGCACTGTATGCAAGGCGCTTTTTTTAAAAAAAAAAATCTTCCCTCTTTTGTTGGGCTTTAATATGTTTCAAAATTCAGTAACTGTAATTGTCTTTCTGCAGACAAAACTGTTTAGCCACCAGAGGGCTGCTGCTGCTGCTTTAGTTATCCACTACATCTGATTTGAATGCCAATCATATGAAAAACAAGTGGGCTGATACATTTATTTATTTATTTATTTTATTTATTCAATTTATATGCTGCCCACACTACCCAGAGGTCTCTGGGCGGCTTACAATAATTAAAATTCAATACAGTAAAAGATAAAATAATTAAAATACAATTAAAATACAATTAAAATTGCCATCAGACCCACAGCTACTATTATTTCAATTAAAAGCCTTCTGGAACAGGAAGGTTTTGACCTGGCGGCGAAATATCACCAGCGTCGGCGCCAGACGAATCTCAGTCCGGAGGGCATTCCATAGTCTGGGGGCAGCTGCCGAAAAGGCCCTTTGTCTACAAACCATCCCTCTTACCTCCTTGAGGGACGGCTCTTTCAAAAGGGCCCCCTGGCTAGATCTTAACTGCCGGGTAGGTTCATATGGAAGGAGGCGGTCCTTCAGGTATCCAGGGCCCAAGCCGTTTAGGGCTTTATTTGACACAACTCCGGGAGGCAGTAGAAGATAGGAGGGCCTGGCGTGCTCTGGTCCATGGGGTCACAAAGAGTCGGACACAACGAAACGACTAGATGAGACGACGAATGTCAAAACAAGCACTTTGAATTGGGCCCGGACAGCAACTGGTAGCCAATGTAACTTATACAGAATCGGCTTGATATGTTCCCTGGTGGCTACACCACTCACCAGCCGCGCAGCTCGATTCTGGACCAGTTGCAGTCGCCGGACCGTCTTCAAAGGCAGCCCCACGTAAAGCGCATTGCAGTAATCTATGTGGGATGTTACCAGTGCATGTGTGACTGTCATGAGACTCCGCTCGTCCAGGTAGGGCCGTAGGTGGTATAATTTCCGCAGCTGAAGAAAGCCGCCCCTGGCCACCGAGTCCACCTGGGTTTCCAGTGTTAGACTGGGGTCCAGGAGCACCCCCAAGCTGCGGACCCTGTCCCTTAGGGGGAGTGTAACCCCATTCAGGGCGGGGAAATGGCCCTCCAGCCTGTCTGGTGAAGCACCCACTAACAGCACTTCCGTCTTGTCTGGATTGAGTTTCAATTTATTAACCCTCATCCAGTCCATTATCAGGTCCAGACATGAGTTCAGCACAGAAACTGCCTCACCTGGATTGGTGGAAAACGAGAGGTAGAGCTGAGTATCGTCAGCATATTGCTGACTCCTCAGCCCAAACCTCCTGATGACCTCTCCCAGCGGTTTCATGTAGATGTTGAAGAGCATGGGGGACAGTATTGAGCCCTGAGGAACCCCATGACACAACTGCCATGGGGCAGAGCAACTGTCCCCCAGCACCACCCTCTGGACACGGTCAGCCAGGAAGGCTGAATGAATGTTATATAATAAATTATATTTAAGGAATGAATTTGATTTGCATAGAAGTACTAATAGTTAAACAAATAAAGATAAATTTATGGAGAATAAATCAAAATGTATTTTTCAAAACTACATGTATTCCAATTTTAAATGTTCATTTGTTAAGTAACTAATTCGTCAACTGGGCTATGTCCTTTTCCAGTTTGGCCACGGCCCTTGGGGAGGGGACTCCCCGAGCAGTCACTCAATATGGAAAAAAGGCCCTAAACTCTCACAGAAATTCCCCATTTCCACTCCCAACCCCACCATAGCCCTGTGTTGCTTCTCAATTAAAGAAGAGACAGCTTATAAGGCAGTCTGAGGATTTCAACAAAGTTCACCTCTCTTTGAAAAGGAGTACAGGATGTATGGTGAAGTAATGCACTGTTATTCAGCATGCAATCAAATTAAGAATCAATTTAATAATTCCCAAGGCTGTCTGGGTAGGTCAGTGGTTTAGGTAACCGGTTGCAGAACCAGAGGCTGGGAGTTCAATGCCCTACTGTGTTTCCTGCAAGTAGAACCAGCCTGGGTGGCCTTGGGCAAGCTTCACAGTCCCGGGATGCCCCCAGAAGAAGAGAATGGTAAACCACGTCTGAGTATTTTCTACCTGGAAAACCCTGATAAGGGTTGCCATAAGTCAGAATTGACTTGACAGAACATGATTACTATTATGAGAACCCAATCCCTCTTAAAATTTATAGTACCTGTAATTCATATGATATATTGTCCAGTTCCAAGAATTAAAGCTATTTTGGGAGACGTCTCTCTTTTTTAATGTCAAAACTATTAAAATGTTAGAAACATACGTATTTCATGGAACAAATCAAATGAATTTGTCATGAGTAGTTTGATGGGGTTTTTAAGTTCAGATGATGTTTTTTAAAGGGGAAATACCAAAATAAAGGCCCCTTCAGCCAACATCTCTATTAAATTAGCTTATGATTAAGCCTTATGTTTAGGTAGCAAGTCACTACATATGGGAGAGAAATTTTAAATTACTTCCGAGCTGTGGTATCTTCTTCTAAAAGCCAATAAAACTATGGAACCCTATTATATTAATGGAAAAAAACTGATTAGAAATCTGCGACTCCCAAAAAAACAAAAGGAGGAGGATATACTAAGTTTTGGCTTGCATGATACTTTTACTGGGCCAGTAAAAAAAAGTTTCAAGTTAAGGCAAGCTTTTCAGTTTTTCATAGCTCCTTGTCAGGCAATTATGGCATGCATATGACAGCTCCCATCATCTCCAGCCATCGTGGTATTCTGTGTAGCAATCCAACACAATTAAGGTGCATATATATATATGCCTTAATTGTATATATGTATTTACAGTCATAGATATAACTACCCAGTCCTAGTAGTTTCGAAGTGGGAAGGATGGAGGATTCTAGCCTTCAAGGATCATGTTTAACCAGAATTGGAGCTTGGAAAAGCCTCTTTTTTTGGGGGGGGGGGACCACAATTTCCAGAATCACCTGGCCTACATGAATAGTGATTGAGAAAGGTTAACTTTTCCAAATTCTGGTGAGAAATATCAAGTTAGAAATGTAACAGCCAAGCTTGTTCAGCTCTAAGGACTATGTCCTCCAGTATCTGGTTTCAAACCAGATATCTCTGCATGGCCCACATTTGGAACATGGTCCCCTAGTCGTCTTCAGTTATTGGACCTCAGTGGCTGATATTCAGAGGTACTGATGCAAAGAGTGTATCTCCTTGCTGAGATGTATGATCCCCCTCCTCTAACTCCTGTGTCACCTTCTGATTCTGTTTTATCCTCTGCATTGCACTGTATTTTCAGCATCTCATATAACAAAAGGAGATTTGAAAGGAAGAGGAAGAAAAAAATTTAGTATCGGTCACAGCATATTTACTTTCAGGTAGTATGGATTGGACAGAGTTCTTTTAAAAGCCCTTTTAACTCCACTAAGACTTGAAACGCATAGAAGAGAGTTAAAATTTTTACTTCCATTTTTTCCGCCTTAGGGCAAGCCACTGCCCAGACGGCTGTTGAAATTAAATTAGGATCTGTACTTGCATTGGGATCCATTCCCTTTTTTTCCCTGTGACTGAAAAACATTACAGTATTGAGTCAAAACCTGATCAGAAAGCAGATCTCCGTGCAAGACTTAGTAATACAGGAGGTTTTCTGCTCATTGCTTTATTAACAGTGCATCATAAGTGCATTAATTATCATAAAGTTATTTGCTGTTGAGCCTTATGGGTTAATTATAATGACAAAATGGTTCTTTCTTGTGTCTCTATGTAGTTATTTATCTTCGAGAACAACATCTACTATTGTGCCCGTGTGGGGAAGCAGGCCATCCGCGTGGTCTCCACAGGAAAAGACAAAGTTATTTTCAATGGACTCAGCGACTGGCTGTATGAAGGTAAGATTGGAGCATTAATGGGGGGCTCCCAGAATTTAAATATTCCAGAGTCTGCGGTCTCCTCTCATATACGTAATATACACATGTTGGTAGAGACAGAAGGTGATAAACTATAGAACTGCATTTTTACCCAGCCCACTCTCTGCTCCATGCTGGGAACGTTATTAGATCATCCCTCCTAGGTAATCTTTGCTTCACACTTCTAATGAATGTTCTGAAGTAATCCGTTCTCTTGTCAAAGAGTACACGCCATTAAGAAGATTCTTCCTAATGTTTAGTCACAATCTCATTTCTTGGAATTCCTACTTTTTGGAACAATGGAGAACACATTTGTCCCACAATCCGTGTGACAATATTGTTTTCATCTGATCAGTTGACTGTGCGATTTTCCTGAAGTCTGCATCGTGGCGTTCACACTGATGAGAACAGCCACATGTATTAACTCTGTGCAAAAAAAAAATGCTACAAATCACATGCTTGGTGATTATCCTTTTTTTTGAAAGACGGGAGTTGTACGAACATTCCGCACCCACCAACCATCAGACGCCACCGCCTATGCGGGATCTCCTTTGTGACTCTTAAGCTCCAGATTTGGTCCCTTTCTGTAATTGTTGTCTTTTCATTTTCACAGACTTCCATGGTGATAAATACCACTGTTTAATTTTTTTTAAATCCCCAGCGAAGAAGGCTGCTGGTAACTGACACTTATTTTTGTCATCAAATGGATTTTGACATTTATTGGGGGAAATGTGTGGTGAATATACATAAATTGACCTTTCTCCCATAAGCATTTATGTACTTCAACTGGTAGACTGATGAGGTACGCGTGTGGAATGCGCGTGATTGGTTTGGTTTTATTTTTGCTGTTTGCTATTTGTTTATTTTTTTTAATTTAGACTTATAGCTCCCTCCACTTTATTTTTCCTGAAGGTCTCCGGGGAACAATCCACAGGGCAGTCCATTACCCTGATGAATACTTCCTATCATTGAAGTTTATTTCATAGTTCAGCCAACATCTTGTAATTTCCTTGCGTCTTCCCCTTACTAGATCGAGTTCCTTGCCTCTCATCCCAGAGCATCTGCATTTCTTTCTTCCTTCGGCTGCTGCCGAGGGATGACATCAAGGTGAGGAAGGTATACCACCTCCTCATTTATTTATATGCATCTGTGGGGATGAATGGTATTTTTCCATAGTAATGTTTCTGCAACTCCACAGCTCATTTTGTCAGAGATTTACTTGGCCAATGACAAAAAAAAAAACACCTCTCTAACTATATCCTCTTGATGGCAAACTGCTGACAGTGGGAAATTGTCAAGGGGACAAACTCAGAGGGCAGAAGCTGAGGGAACGGTGTTGATTAAGTTACGCTTAAACAGCTGTTTTTTCTCTCTCTCTCTATTACTGGACTGCTCAAGGTGCTGCCACTGACCTTCGAGTCAGCTGTTATCAGAAACTGGCTGAGGAAATGAGAAGCCTGTATAGCTGGCTGTGTGGGAAATGGGATGGTCCCTCAAAGGCAGAGTTTGGGAAAGTTCCCCATTCCCCCCCCCCCCATTGAAACTCCGATAATCTCCCAGCTGGCACAAAGCTTTAGAAACAATAGATCCAAAAAGTAATCTTTCTCAGGTTTGCTAAAAGGCACTTGGGAAAAGTTGTCATCTTGTTTTTTAGTCTGCTCAGATGGACATTGGAGAACAAATTTCAGGTGTGGTTGATGTTTAATTCTATCTATTGGTCGGTCGGTCTGTCTGTGTGTCTATCTGTCTGTCTGTCTGTCTGTCTGTCTGTCTGTCTGTCTATCTATCTATCTATCTATCTATCTATCTATCTATCTATCTATCTATCTATCTATCTATCTATCTATCTATCTATCTATCTATCTATCTCTACAGTAGTACCTCAGTTTATGAACACCTCAGTTAACATAATTTTCGGTTTACAAACAGAAATCCATTGAAAATCATGCCTTGGTTTCTACATTATTCCCTATGGAAGCAAGAAAGCTCTCTCTGTTGTCCCCATCAGACACATCTGCGAAGGCAGTGAGACCTAGAGAAAGGTCTCCCCTGGTTATCTTAAAGCCCGTATAGGCTCCACAGGGAGATGCGGCCTTTTAGGTAGCTTTGTGAGGAACATGTGCTATAAATGTAAACTGCATAAATGTGAAAAGAGTGGTCTTAATCGACTAGATAGGCGGGATATAAATAAATAAATAAATAAATAAATAAATAAATAAATAAATAAATAAATAAATAAATAAATAAATAAATAAATAAATAAATAAATAAATAAAAGGTTAGGTTAGAGAACATAAGGTAAATAAGCATGTATGGAATGAGGAAATCTACAAAAATATTGTTACTACGAAAGATTATTATAGCTTCCCAGAGCTTAGAAAAGTTACTTTTTAGTCTACAAATCCTCCCAAGCCACCATGGCCATTAGGAACTGAAGTTCAACAAGTAATTTCCTTCATGATTTTGGCTTTCTCACATTTTTAAACTCTGCAGCTCCTTGATGCTAACAGATCTCTAGCTCTTCCGTTTATTTATTTATTTTTATTCAAAATATTTCCCCCCTAGCTTCCTCCTTAAAAAGGACCCAAGGCAGCTTAAAAACACAATATTAAAAGCTTAAAAACCCCATAAATGATTCCAGTATCTTTAAGAAATCAAATCAGCGCTCTATTGAAAATGTTAGGTAAAAGCGTTCTTGAGACAGATTTAAAAGCAACAAAAATACAAACCATCTCATATAAAATCCTCTCATAGACAGACAGACAGTCACTAAGGAAAAGTCTGCCTGAAGAAGAAAATCTTGTGGAAGGACAGCAAAGATTGGGCCAGCCCAACCTTCTGTGGGAGGGAGTTCCAGAGTCTGGGAGTTCCAGTGACTGAGAAGGCCCCACCGGGTCCCCAGTAAACACATCTTGGAGGGTGATGGGATCAAGAGAAAGTCCTCCCTGGATGATCTTAACACCCACGGAGGCCCATAAAGGGAGGTGCGGTCTTGGAGATAGCTTGGACCCAAGCGATTTAAGCCTTTAAACCAGCACCTTGAATTGTGTGGCCCAGAAATGGGTCGGCAGCCAGAGGAACTGCTGCCCTCTTGATCTGTCAGTCCCTGTGAATTGGCACGTCTGCATCCTTCCTTCTTGATGCTACTATCACTCTAGCAAGTGTCTGTGGCGAGGCGGATTGGGAACATATGCTCAGCCTTCTCTCCTTCTGTGCCAGCGTCGAAGGCACCGCATCATAACGTTGTACTGAGACGAAGCATGCAGCGGCGATAGTGGTGTCCTTCTTGTTCCGCTTCAGTTCTAGATCTTGCATTGCTGGACCCCAGCAAAGTATTTGAAACCAGCCAGCTTGGGTGTGACTGCAATCCATAATCGGCTTGATTGTTTTTCTCCCCCAAATGTAATGCAATTCAAGGATTATTTCTCAAGCTTCTCTCTTCCACCCACCCAACCACCCAAATATCGAGTCCTGTTCCTTTTTATTTCCAGGGCAGGTAGCAAATGTTTTTGTGCAATTCCGGCTTTTCTCTTCTTAGGAAGATTTATTTTGCTATGTGCAAATCAGACTCTGCAGATTATGGTCTTTGCAGCAGCATCCGGAGGACAGAGTAACCCATCAAGGCAGAAGGGAGGCTCAAACAGAAAGAAATTCATTCTCCACCCCTTTCTTGGGGCGTGGGTGCTTTTGTTACAATCAAGAGAACATGTTCTAATATTAATCAGACTTTTCTGTTTCCTTTGTAAAGATGAATGCAGATTTAAAGGATTTTTTCTTTTTATAATGCAGGAATTCATTGCTGTTCCAGCTTAGCTTCCCCCCCCCCCTTTAATGCTTTTGTAAATCTACCATCGGGTAAACTTTCTCCAAGGTATTATGGCGAACTGTTGACTCCAGATGATATGGAGGCACAAAAATATATTTGAATCAATTCAGCACTGATGTTGTAGCATAATCTACTTAGTGTATTTAGCTGGAAAGTTGAAGGCAGAGGAATGGGTTGATCATAACATGGAAGGCTAGATTAAGCATCTCTCTTTTTCGAAGCTATAATAAAGCCAGTATTGCATTTCGCAAACTCTGATCTGACTTCTGTTTTCATGGCAGCCCCTTTTGAGTTTTGGGGGGTCACAATGACATAACTGGAGCAGAGGAGAGTCCAGCGGTCTAAAACCACCTGTGGAATAGATGCCAGAGCATTGTTTGGTTGTATTAAAGCTTCCCATTTTGGCCAATTACCAGCATATTCTTCTGGCTGCTGCCAGCCTCATTTAGAGCAGAATTTGGAAAGTTACTTTTTTAAAATAATGACTACCTTTCCTTTTTTTTCACTTAAGCCATGTTTTCTTTTTTCACTTAAGCCTTTTTTCACTTAAGTCCTCTACAGAGGAGTAAGAATAGAAATACAGTTAACCATTAGTTTGGCATTCTTTGAAGATCCATTTCATTTACTTATTTTGTGCTGGGATATTTAATTTTCATGTTATAGTTATTCTATATTTATTGGGTTGTTGTTCTTGTCTGATTTGAATTCGTTATAGAAAATGAGATTCTGGATCAATTACTACATGTATTTTCTTTTTCCGTTTACATATAGCTTTGGTATCTCATTGGGCACCCAATACATTTCTTAAAATAGACTGTAATTAGATTATAGGTAGTCACAAGTTTTTACCCGCTGAAGCAAAGAAAGAAGCATACTTTCAAATTAACAAATTATTTTCCCCCAAAACATGATCTTCTATTTCGATATATTGGAATTTATTGTAAGTTTCTTTGGACATTTGGGGGAAACTGTGTATAACTAAACTAAACTGTGATGGATGAAACAGGGCCAGCTTGAAATATTTGCACTTGAGGGAAAGGTCCAAATGCTATTCATTCCATGAGCCAAAGAGAAGCCATATACAGTAGACTGGTGGTAGAACCTGACAGGCAACAGGATTGGGACCTTCACCATCACTGAGGACACCAGGCTGGTTTAAGGATTGCAAGACAGACCGTGTGGTGCACATAACACGGTCCTTCAAGACTAGCATCCTTCCACCTGGGGCAGGATGCAAGATCCTCATGAAACCATCAAGCTAAATCCATTCGTAGACTCAGCTAGAGGAAACCTATTAAAATGAATGGGAGACTTGTTACTAATCTAAAATCCCACTGTTTTCAATGGGCCTACTCTAGTCAGCACTAAAATTGGGCTGAATCCTCTGCTCTTCCGAGGAACGGTGAGTTAAGCTGATGATCTGTTTCTCCACTTTTGAATGGACTGCAACCTCTCCTTTGAACACAGTTGATGTCCTTTGAAGGTCATTCACTATTCCACAAATAAATAATGTTTTGCTGGCCAGTGTTCTATATTATAGCGCTGTTACGGTGAGAGCTGAGAATTCTTTATTTCAGAGAACATGCAGGTGCTTCGAGGAGGTCATGGAAAAAAGAAGGAACTTGCCTGAAGGGGAGGAAAACCCCTGGAAGGCAAAAGACAGAGAGATGGATTTTAGTCATTGAGGGCAATTTGCTGCTTAGTAAAAATTAATAGAGCTGTTTAAGAAGACATCCCAATTTACTCACACCTGTAGGCTGTTGTCTTGGAATTCACACACCTAACTTTAGCAGCAGCATCCATTCAGAGGCAAAGCAAGCCAATAAACACAAGCAGAGAATCGTGCATTGGCTAAGCTATAAATATAGGCTTCAATGTTGGACTGGGGCTCAGCAGCCATTTTTGATTACAGCATTAGTGCAATGAGGCAGCGCTAAGGAACACTGTGCTTGAGGCAAAATAAACATGTAAGTGTCCATCAGTTGAACACTTTCTGTAAAAGAAGTGCAGCCAAGCCGTTGTTCTCTTGTAGACCTTAGCACCAGCTTGCACCGCCCAGCTTCATTCCTATGTTATTTCTTTTCCCCCTAGGGCAGTGGTTCCCAACCTTGGAGGCCCTGATGTTCTTGGACCACAGCTCCCAGAAATCATGGCTAGCAAACCTAGTGGTGAAGGATTCTGGTACAGTCGTTTTAGTCCATCTGCGGATCCAAGGTTGGGAACCACCGTCTATGGAAATTGAGGACTTCTCCATCGTATCTTCATTCTTGCAGCCTCAATGTTGTATCTATCACCACTGTATTATAAAACAGCAGCTAAAGTACAATGACATCTTTACAGTGACATCTGGTGGAGAAGAACAAGGTGTTGCTATTTTGCTAAAAACTGCACATAGGTCAATGACATGGGTCAATTTCTGCCCTTGAATAGGCAGATGCAAAGAACACTGCACTTCCTGTCTTTCTATGTGGGACATGGAGTTTTTACCACTGCTGGTTTTCTCACCTTGGTAGGACAGGCTCATAGCATCTTTTCAAATTTCCTTTCTTAAAAAATCTCTCTTTTGTACCTGGTCTCCATTCAGTAATCAAGTTAGCTTGTTAGTAAAGAAAGAAGAAGAAAAAAATGCCATGCAAACAGGACTCCCTGTATCACTTACCTGTGGTTTGCTGCAGCCCTGTATCCCTCCTATCCTTGGTTTCAGGCATCCATGGTTGATCATGCAAACAATCCCCCCGGATACAGGCATCTTACTGTATATCCATCATGCAGGGCTCCTCTGAGCCAAAGCAGAGATTCAAGCCATTCCCCAAACTTTTTTTTCCAGATTGCAGTGCTCAAAATTACCCATACAGAAGGGCTAGAGGATGCTGGGCCTTGTAGTAAAAAAACAAAGAGTGACTTTTCTTGACTTTGGCCATCCTCCCATCTGACCATTGAATGGAGTCAGGACTGGTTGTCTGCCCTTTCAGGGGTTCCAGCCTCCTGTCCTCCCGTGGAGCTACTTTTCTCTCGAGTAAGTGTTGCAATGCCAGTTCAGGAGCAACAAACAGATGTTTCCACATTATTCCCTATGGAAGCAAAAATGTACGTCATTTGCTTGAGAGAATTTCAAGTCATATTTCAGCAGCAATATGTCCCTGCTGGGTTTTTACGTACCATTCTAGCTGCATACATAGGGGGAAAAAATCAAGTCCCCTCATTAGGTTTATAGCAGCTTAAGTTTCATATCACCGAAAGCCAGAACAATCTGCTCTTCATGCTCAACGGCCCTTCTTCGCTTGTTCTTTGAAATCATTGGGGTTCTTGCTCATTTAGAAAAAGGCAAGCAGGCATGAGACAAACTGGGAAGATTACCAGCAGGAGCGATGGGAGGTTAAGGGCACATTGGCATCGCAAGTTCTTGTGCAAAACACCTCATGTCTGCATGGATCTTGAAAGGAACTCATTACCAAAAGAGTTCCTTCCTGCAGTAATGAAGGTATAATTGCGTTGCGGTACGAGATCAATATCATGAGCGTTGACGTCATCTCTCTGGTAGGGTAACTCTAATGTGCAATGTTGGCAGAGGGAACGGGAAAAGGAATCTACTGTATAGCCTTCTTAAAATGAACGATTCTATTTCAGCATCAGCATTTGTCCATCCAAATCATCTTCCTCAGAGTCTCAGTATGAGAATACTGCAACACAACTGTGCTAACATGCTACAGTGTTTTGCCTTCTTCTTTTTCTTTTCTTTCACCAACATACACACACAGCTATTTCTTTGGAAATGGTCATGTTTAAGTTACCGTATTTTTCCATGTATAAGACTATACTTTTCTCTAAAATCTTTAGACTAAAAATTGAGAGTCATCTTATACACTGAAGTAAGCTGAGGAGAGAACAAAAACAAGCAGGGATCAAAGCAATCCTGTAGCACTTTGATCCCTTTCCCCCTACGCTTGCTAAGCCCCACTTATTTTTCTTAATTTTGGATTAGAAAATTGGGGGGGCGTCTTAGACATGGGGGTGTCTTAGACATGGTACATTTACAGGTTCAGGGGTTGGCCTCTCTGCGTACACTAGTTGAGAAGGGCTATGCCAGGATTCAAGGGCTGGCTGGCACTGTGCTTATTTTACTTTGCTGTGGCCACTGAGGTGACCATGAGGCAGACAGAGGGAGCATGTTTTCTACCACAGGCCAGTGGCTTATAGCATTCAGATTTTTTTTCCTTTTTTTAATACAGTGAAGAAGCTAACTGTTTTAGTTACTTTTGAGAAATGACAAAGTATCAAGGTGCCTTTAAGCATTGTAAGTATAATGGCAATGAATGACTTGGGGGAGAATCTTGGAACTGTAACAAAAGATAATTATTCTCTAAGCTGCAGTGTACCTCAAAACGATCATGTTTCCAAAAAGTTTGTAGTTCATCATTTTAATTGTGTTTTTACCATTAAGTGCTTTATCTATGCTGCTGTGAGAAAAAGCAGCATATGTGTTGAATAATCACAGTCATCATCAGCATAACTGAGAATTGCATTGCGCAATTCATGCTTTCTGTACTAGAAATTCTTTCCATTCTAAATGAGGAATTTATTTGTGGGATGGGTCAGTCTTGAGGGGAAAGAGGTGAAGAATGAGGAGCATTTTGCATATGCTCAGAGGCAATCATTTTATTATGCATGGGATAGTATTATATTATTGGTTCAAAAAATGAAGCAAAATGATCTGCCTTTAGAATTTAATTTTGCAGAAGATTTAACAGTGTGTTCTGCATGAATCCACCAGAGAAGAACAATACATTGAAACTACTGAAATGTAATCAATATAATTCAATGAGAATTCTTGCTTGGCCCATCAGCATGTTTGGAAAAAAATGCAAATAAACTTATCCTTCTGCTCCCACAGCTCTGAGAATGGTGAGGTGGTCGAAAAGCATTAAAGGGTAACTAATCTGCATTAAGTGATTTTGAATATATGCCATTAGATACAGTCCTGGAACTGTTTATCCCCAGTTGAGCTACTTTGGAGTAAATGGCTTATGCAGGATTGAAGCCAAAACTCAAGTTGCCTTTCCAACAAGTACAGTAGTTGGAGATGCATCGGATTCTCATATCCTGTTTTTTAGCAGAAAGAAATTTTCTTCTTGAGTTTCACAGAAGCCTATGTTATTCCTGAGCAGGGATTTTTGAACATTAAATGCCATCTTGTGGTAAGGCTTTATTTTTTCCTCCTCTCTAAGACTTCCCTTTCAAAATAACCTCAGTAATACTCCTTTCAGATTGCTGTAGTGAAGCAGAGGAAAGAATATAATGAACAACAGATATTGGAAGTCTTAATCTTAACATTGCATGAGTTTGGTAGGCGGCCCTAATACACTTTTTTTAGGGTTTTTTAAAAAATGAAATACTCCCTTGCTTTCTCCTAGGAGCCCCACGTATGGCTTGCGTTCATCTTGACACAAATCTCTGTTGCAGATCTGATGCCTCTTGTAACATACTAATGCAGCCTGTATACAAGGGGGAGGGAGGGTTTCCTTGCTCCCTAAGTCACTGCAGAATTTTACATGATTTCAGTTACATAAGAACGGTGGCCATGTCACCATTCAAAAGGTAAAAATAAACAGGTGCCGGGACCTAAGCTGCAGGAAGCTGAGCTTGGTTGGGAACCGAGAGACCAGGCAAGGACCCAGGGAAATGAGGCACAGAGCAAACTCAGAAACAGAAAACATTCCATAGGTAAACTGGGCCATGTTGTCCAAGGAAGGGTCCATTGAAACAGGTGAGCTTCCCTCCGGCTAGGGCTGACCCTACCATTAAGCAGAGTGATAAAGCTACAGTGGTGCCTCGCTAGACCGTTACCCCGCATGATAGTTTTTTTGCTAGACATTGACTTTTTGCGATCGCTATAGTGATTCGCAAAATAGTGATTCCTATGGGGGTATTTCGCTGGACAATGTTTGGTCCCTGCTTCGCAAACCGATTTTCGCTAGACGACAATTTTCACAGCTCCCTCCGTGCTCGCAAACAGGTGTCTTTGGGACCTAAGCTTCGCAAGACAGCGATTTAAACAGCTGATCAGCGGTTTGCAAAGCGGCTTTCCTGTGGCCAATCTTCGCTAGACAATGACGATTCTTCCCCATTGGAACACATTAAACAGGTTTCAATGCATTCCAATGGGGAAATGCTTTTCGCTAGACAATGATTTCGCTAAACAGCTATTTCAGTGGAACGGATTATCATCATCTAGCGAGGCACCACTGTACTTCAGAAACAGAGAAGGCCCTCTCCCGTATACCCATGAAATGCCTCTGTGAAGGGGGCGGGACCAAGAGAAAGGCCTCTCATGATCTTAACACCTGAGCAAGATGTTAGGAACATCACTGGTTGGAGCCAATTAGTGCTGTGCATCAGCTATGTAAAAATAAGGTTCTTCTGAATGCAACCTAGGAAGGTGAAATCTGTACAAAATATGACAAATGTACTTCCAAAATGAGCTCATTGATCAAATGGTATGAGTTTCTGCATACCACTGCAAAGAAATATGAATGTTCCCAAGTGCCTGTAACTAGCAGTCCCATTAGGAAATGCTAAATGATAGGCACTGAGCTTCTGTTTCAGTAGAGCCATCACCATGCAAGTCCGCCTGTGTTTGGAGGAGTTGATAGGAATAGATAGCAGGCAAGACTTTACAGCTCTTAAATGCGCCTTGAAGTCATAATTCTAAAAAGCAAAAGTGCCACCTTGTGGTAGGCATCACATCCTGCTGCCTTTTGTGGTTCCATCACTTATTTGACAATATACCAGCCGAGAGTAGTCTTCTCTGATTATCGTACAACAATGTGAAAGGTTAAGTTTCGTGGTTCTAATTAGAAAGGGTTTGTTCCAACAGATGAAGATCCTGGGTTCATTTTTGAATGATCTGCTGCCGGTAGGTCAAACCAACAGTCTGACGTGACACAAGACAACCTATGAACCTTCTGGTACTCACAGAGATCAACTCAACTTTTTCAGAAATTCTGGTGGATATAAAAATCCAGTGCTCTGTCTTCCCATTTTGTTCATAAGCTAACATTAGTCATATGCCTGGTTCACTGCTAGGGCCTTCCAAGAACTAGTACATATATTAGAAGTTGGCTGTAAAGTTGCCCAAAAAAACATTGAATAGCTTTAACCCAACTTAATCTGGTACCAATCTTTATCTAGCTTTCAGGAGTTTTCACAATCACTTGCAGAGATCCTAGAATGTAAGATGATATCATTCTGCGTCTTACCAAAGGCCATCTCATGGATGAGATTTGAACTAGGGGCTTCGCAGTTTATTGCACGCTCTTTCAGTTATTGTGCTACAGGAACTTTCCACTGTCTGATGGGCAGCATTCACTGCGTGTGCCATCAAATACCAGTTGTTTTGATTATTTCCTCCATGTGCAAGCAGATAAATAAGTATCGTGTTTCCTCAAAAATAAGACAGGGTCTTATATCAATTTTTCCTCTAAAAATGCATTAGGGTTAATTTTCAGGGGATGTTTTATTTTTTTCATGTACAACCATCTACATTGATTTAAATACAGTCCTGTCATCTTCTTCTGGTTGCTGCACAAGGGTGGAGAGTGGGGTTTCACAACTGGGACTTATTTTTGGAGTAGGGCTTATATTACGAGCATCCTGAAAAATCATACTAGGGCTTATTTTCAGGTTAGTTCTTATTTTCAGGGAAACAGGGTACATGCAGGCGGCTGGCAATCAGCTTTTCCATAGGGATGCCCCAAGCTTGAGTAGTTTTCAACAGCAAAATATACAGGTAAAAAAATGGGTTTCCTAACTAAGGATTCCAGTATACCCTGATTAAGCTGCAAAGGGTTATATTACTAAGTAGTCAAACCACTGAAAGCAGCAGTGTAGATCTGGAGCATAGGAACCTGACTTGGACCAACTTGGACCATTTAGCCCAATGGTGGCACTACAGGCTGGCAGCCACAATCCAAGGGATCAGAGAAGATTCTGTGCTACTCCCACCTGGAGGCTGGGGCCTCTTGTGACTGACACCACCAAGCTACAGCTCTTTTCCAAAATTACAGTAGGACCCATGATCACAGGATCAGTATGCACTTAATTCACTTATCCACCATCTGGAATTATTAAAAAATATTAAAAGAAAAAAATTCCAGAAATATGTATTTCTAAAGGTGAAGGTACCAGAACTGGCCAATAGGGGGAGCCAAAGGCCATGCTATGTGTAGAGTTACTAGAAAAATATATTTCCACAATGTCATTACCAAAACTGGCCACGAGAGGGATCCAGAGACCATGCTATATATAGTACTCACTATTAAAATAGCAGTAGCTATGCAGTAATTCACATTTTTCGGCATCTTCAGGAGGCTTAGAACCACCCCCCACAGATACGGGGGTCCTACTGTACTCTTTTCTGAAGCATTAAAATACAGGCAAGTTACAGATTCTTTTACAAAAGCCCAGCCGGTACATATATTATCAGGATCCCCATCCTCATAGTTATAAACTAACAAATGGCCATGGCATCTTCGCCTGGTGCCTTTGCTTGCTTGGTATCACAGGAGCACTGTGTACTTTGACTATGTTCATAACTACAACATACATCTGCACAGAAATCAGCATTTTGAGAACAGCAAATCGACTTGCTGCAAAGGCGAAAATAAGCATATGAACCTAGGAGTGCATAGAGAAGGCTAAGGTGATTCCTGTGCTGCAGTATATTTTGAATATCACAGCAAAAATAAACCAAGAATAGAAATCATCTAAATAGAGTGTTGCTACGGGGAAGGGAAAGAAAGTTGACTGTAAGCAGCTTTAGCTGTGATCCCATGCATTGCTCAGCAAGCTACAGTCCAGTAAGACCAGTGGAAGATAAATTTAGCTGTGCTCTGAATTTGAGCCATTTGCTGTAAATATTGCCAGCACAGTAGTTATGGTGAATGAGGAGAAGTACGATGGTGTGTGAGGAGTACAAGGCAGGTCCAAGATATCTTGCTACCTGAGGTGGAACAGCAAAGGGCCTCTCTAACTACCCACCACAAAACCCACTGTATTATTTCAGCCCATTTTCTTATCCATTCTAACTGTCAAGACATGTTTTCTTTTGGCTTGTCTTTTGTGTTTTTATAAATATTTCTGTGGTGTACTAACAGAACTGGCCACTAGAGGGAACCAAATAGTATTTCCCTGTCCTGCTGATAATACAAAATGTTGATCATGTCTGACATAATCATTTACTTATGCAAGCAGCATAATGATATTGGCCACCAGGCTGGCCTAAAGTAAAGAGTAATTCAATGAGTTCCTTTTAAAATGTAATGTTCTGAGCTCTGGGGGGGGGAGCATTTCATGAAATTAACCAGGGGGTCTAGACACAGGAATAGTTTGGTACAATAGAACAGTAAAAGAAAGAGGGAGTGAAGGCCAGGAAGAAAAACCACGTGACATATTTGATGCCAATGAGTTGCTTAATTATACCTTTTAATTATATGCACATATTTCTGTAGGAAATAATAATAATTGAAAAGCATAGGAGCATCACGGGACATGTGCTGCTTCAAATATCAGTAGCAATGTCTATGAAAACAGCTGACCTGGCTAAACCTTTGCATGGAAATGTGGTCTTAATAAATACCTTTTGCTTCTTCCTGAGAGCTGTCATTCAGAACCACTAAAATACATGATTTAGCCATTACAGAGGTGCAGTATTGTCTGTAATAGATATATCATGCACTAAATCAAATCTGAGTGGCAGTTCATGCTGGAAGAAAATTGCAGTGGGGTTGGGAACGATGTAGGCTGAAGGGAAAACATGCTTGTTTTTCCTCTTATTATAAGAGGGCACTGTTGATCCCTTTTAGTGGCAGATGGGGAGCAGGGAGTCTGATCTCATAATCTTACTGCAGAAAGGCTGAGATCAAAGCCTCGTGCCAAATAATATTAAGAAGGAAGATTTGAAGCCTGAAGACCAGTGGCATATAAGAATAAGGCTCTAGATATATCATTGCCTGGCATAATTCATAGAGACCTCAGAGACCGTGACTGTTAGGGTCAACAATAACTGTATGTGGATCTTTGAGCCACTTTGACCTTGGATATGGAGAGACCGAAATTCAGATTCTTCCCCCGTTTTTTGCAAATACTTCTTCTGTGTAATGGAGTGTTTGTTAAAAGGATTTCTGTATGGACTCTAGTAGCAAGAGTACTAGTAATAACAATCATAATAGTAGTGATATTGCTCCTATTAGATTCAGGGCTGATCAGGAGAAGTAGGATGAGATTTTTGAAGGTACCTAAGATCATGAACGGTTTGGAGAGAGAAGATGGGAAGTGGCCTCTCTCTCTCTCTCTCTCTCTCTCTCTCTCTCTTATCTTGCCCTGGGTCATCCACTGAAGATGAATAATGGGAAACTAAGGACAAATAAAAGAAAGTTTTACTTTCTTTTACTTTACTTTACCATGCATATTTCAGCTGTAGAATTCAATGACAGAAGATGTAGCCACAGCTGCCAACTTAAGACTGATTTAAAATGGAATGAGATAAATGTGTGAGGGTTAAGGCAGTGGATACTGGACTGGATGCTATATATCACCTCTAGTAGCAGAGACAGCATTGTTGTATATATCAATAGGGGGACAGGGAAGATGATGGAAGATGCAGTCCTGTCTTGTTGACGAGAGATTCCCAGAGGCACCTGATTAACCATTGTGTGAATGGAATGTTGGCTTAGACTTTGGTTTGATCCAGTGAGGTGGTTTCTCTTGTGATCATTTCATGCTGCTTCTACATTATCTCTGTAAACTTTTATTTGGTTGGTTGGTTGTTTTATTTTTATGCGGCTTTTTCTCCCTCTGGAGGGACCCGGAGGCCTCCCCCCTGATTAAAACAAGTTGGGTTAAAGCCACAATAAATTACAAAGGGGGGAAAAAGCCGAAAGAGAATGGCCATTGAAAATGGTAATCTTAAACATTTAAAAGCATTTAAAACACATTTAAGAGGAACATAGGCACAGCATCCAGGAGAGAGTCAAGCTTGCCTGAATTACTTATTAAAAGCCAGGTCTGTATATTTCACTGAAAAGACAAGACCCCTGTAAAATAGGCCAGTAATTTTGGAGGATGTAGAGGCAAATGTGTGGGTTTGCCAAAAGGTACCCAAGGATCTTTATGGTTGTTATGAGAAATGATTTGATCTGATGATTCATGGCTTGCCTTCCTAGGAATCAAAACGATGCATATTGGATCATAGCACAGAAGTTTGTTAGCGATGACAACACATCCCCTAATTTAAACAAGCAGAGTGTTGTAATAGATTAAGGCCAGGTTTGAAGCAGAAATGGACACCTTGTCTTCCTGCCTTTCCTGTTCCTGGCTTCAGACAAGCTTAGCAGATGCTGAAAGAGACAAACGACTCTCCTTTTCCCAAAACAAGGGAGAGCAAGGTGCCATTGCAGGAGAAACGATGCACCTCTCTTGCTCTCTCTTGCTCTCTCTTTTTGCTGGAAGCAGAGAACAAGCAAACCTACAGTATTCTGGCTGACTGTAGTGATTGATTTTACAGGTAGCATGAGCCTTCTTTTAAAAGATACGGCAATGATAAAATAGGGCGATCACTTTATGTATCCCCAAAACAGCAGAGGCTGAGTCATGAAGCCTTCCAGAGCAATGTCTCTACTTAACCAATCTCTTTGTACTTAACTGGAGAATAACTTAATTATGGAACTCCTTCCATGAAGGAAATCTCTACAGAGGGCAGGAGGGGAGATCGGTAATTTCCAAAGTTGGATTAGTTGTCCATAGAAAATTATAGCTGTTATTGTTTCTCAGTCTGTTGTTGCTGTTGTTTTTTAATTCTTGGTTTCGTTTCTGTTTTTATGCTGTGGTTTTATTTTTGCATTGCTTCAGTGGGCAGAAAAGTAATTTATAATAAATCAATGCCAGTTGACCATCTCAAACACTTCCTCCACTTGCCGCCATATTGCTTGTACCCTCCCCCGCTCCCATGTCTTTGACTGATGGGCCTCAGTCTTGAGAAGGACAGCTCAGCGAAGTTGGTATCTGGCAGTGAAGCCAGAGCTTGGCAGTTCAATTCCCCGCTGTGGCTCCAAGGAGGAGAGCCAATTTATATCTCAGGATGCCCACCCCACCCCACCACCACCCAAGAAGAGGATGGTAAACTACTCCTGTGTATTCTGTACCTGAAAAACCTTGGAAAGGGTAGCCATAAGTCAGAATCAACTTGATGGCATGCAAGAGGGTCCCGAGGAGTTGGTCTAACATGTTGATCATCCCCCCCAGAAATAGATTTTTGAAAGATCAAAATGTATTTTGCTACATATTTGGCTCTCCTTCTGCCTTTCTACTAGTAGACGAGCCTTCTCTTTCAGGAGGCGTTTAGTAAGTAACAGATTGCCAAGGAAGTTTTTTTTTAAATCAGAGATGTTATGCCTTTTGTCTTGCAAAATGTGCTTTTAACTCCAGTTTTTATTGCACAGTTTAAAATTTTAATCCATTTAATTGTTGTTAATACTGTAATTTTAACAGTGACTAAGATGCCTTAATATGTCTTCAATTAATAACGTTGCTCATTATTATCATAATGGTTTCTTGCTTTTTCGTTGGAGGTTACTATTTCTAAAATGTCATTAACCGTACTGTATAAGTTGAAAAGAAAATGAAGTAGCTTGGTTTTATCCTGTGGGTTTAAGTTGAAAGACAAAGGAGCATCCAGTCTTAGAACTCATGTTAATTTTTACTAATACATGATAAAAATTATTATGCTAAAACAAGTGAGTGTGCAGCTTCAAATGTGCATGTACACATATGAAACGAGCAGGTATAGATATAGGTATAACACTGAAACATATATGTAATGTGTTTGGTAATATGTAACATATTGTTACATATAACATGGGCTTATGTAATGTTGTGATTCCCAGTCTGCTGTAGTGGACAGAGTGATGGACTGGGACACCGGAGAACAGGGTTCAAATCCCCACTTAGCCATTGAGACTCACTGGAAGAGAATGGAACTGGTAAAGCTACTTTTTAAATATCTCACTTACCTTGAAATCCCTGTTAGTGTTGCAGTAAGTCAGTTCCAACTTGAGAGCACAGAACACACACACAATATATATATATTATTATTATACATAGTCTATGAGCCAGATATAGTCTGTATGTTATAATGCTGGACCTATGCTAATAATGAAAACAGCAACACATATACACAGACACACACCACCACCACCCTACAACAACAACAACAACAACAACAACAACAACAACAACAACAACAACAACAACAACAACAACACAAACCATCTACTGGGAATAGTTTGCTTTCTCTTGCCCTTCCATTTAAGAACCTATAGACCATCTAAAAGAAGACTTTGGTTTCCATATGAATTAGACTGCTGTTTGCAAATGGGTCGTGGTTTATGCAGTCACAAGAACATCATCACTGATATTTATTTTCCATGCATGAACTTCAGGCACCACCCTCGTGAGCTTCTACAAAGAGGACAGGGTTTCATGAATTATTTCAACCATGAAAACAACGCTTTGTAACAAAACCCGCTCATTTTCTTTATGGTGTTGCTACTACAGTTTTATATTCCCCTGCTGTTGCCACCAATGCCCGCCTGGAAGACATCCTGTAAATGTAGATTTATTAGGTGTGGAATTATGTTCACCTTCTTCTTTAGGCACATTGGTTATTATAAATGTGCTCAATACTGTATACTATATTCAGAAATTGCAGGCGCAGTGTCCCAAAGAGGAGTTTGTATGTCAAGTGGCTTTTAATGGGGCTTTTCGGGTATCCAGGAGTTGCAGATTCTTATTGCTCTCGCTCATTATTCCACTGTGAGGACATACTGTGTGTTACATAGCCCAAGTTTAGTCAAGATGGTGGGATGTCTGTATTCATAACAATAGCTGTCAGCTTCTGCTCCTGAATTTTCAGACTTTACGAAGGCAGGATCCAGCTGGCTGGGCAATTCTGGGAATTCTAGTTTATAAAAAGTAACTTTGTAAAACAGTGGATTTATATCTTCACCTCCTTGTGATGACCTCGGTTTGTCTCCTTTACTTCCTTTTGTTCAAGTTCTCCACTCTCAGCATTCTTGATATAACTTAATATTTTGTACCTCTTTGTCTTCTCCCCCCCCTCTTGTTTATGTGTAGAGGAAATCTTGAAGACTCACATTGCACACTGGTGGTCCCCAGATGGGACAAGGTTAGCGTATGCGACCATCAATGATTCCAGAGTCCCCGTGATGGAGATCCCCATGTTCACAGGCAGCCTTTATCCTAAAGTGGAAACCTATCACTATCCAAAGGTAAGACGGAACCAAGTTGGGAAATTGTCTCGCATTCAAGATCTTTGCTTGGTTTTTCTAGTTTTCTTTTCATCTAGTTGGACAGACAGATAACTGAGCAGATTTAGTAAACATATTCATTGTCATTGTCATCTTCTCCGGGCCAAGTCACACAACCTCACCTGGTTCTTAAGATTTTTGCCCCCTTAAAGTCTGCTGGCAGCGGCTTCACCTTTATCGCAGAATTACTGTGGTGGGGTTTTTGGGGAAAAGAACTGATGGAGAGGGTTTAATTGGAAGACTGTCAGACC